>NW_024100213.1:4295000-4895000 GCF_016545835.1 Crotalus tigris | reverse complement strand
ATAAATTTTAAAAATAATAATAATAATAATAATTATTATTATTATTATTATCAATCATCGCACAGTCAGCCAGATGTTCAGACTGGATTTGGCATTTTGTCTACCTATCGAGTCCTTACCCAGGACCTGGGATAGGCAGAAGTAGATGTTTGATGGTATTATAGGTATCGTCGCAGGATGGAAGCAGTTCCTAATAAGGCCGCCTTTTGCAATTGACTAATAGCAAATTTGTCAATGCCAATGGTGTTCAAGTGGTGCTCCAGTTGTTTTGGGATTGCGCCCAAGGAGCCTATGACTATTGGTACTACCCTTGCTTGCTTTTGCCACAGTCTTTCTATTTCTATTTGTAGGTCTTTGTATTTTGTTATCTTCTCCAGTTCTTTCTCTTCTATTCTGCTATCTCCAGGCACTGCCACGTCCACTATCCAGACTTTTTTGTCTTTCTTATCGACAATTGTTAAGTCTGGGGTGTTATGTTGCAGGTGCTTGTCTGTTTGAATTCTGAAGTCCCAGAGCAGTTTAATTTTATCATTTTCTATGACTTTCTCTATTTTATGATCCCACCAGTTTTTGCTTACAGGCAAATGATATTTTTTGCAGATCTTCCAATGCACCATTGTTGCTACTTTGTCATGCCGCTGCTTGTAATCAGTCTGTGCAATCTTCTTGCAACAGCTTACCAAGTGGTCCACTGTTTCTTCAGCTTCTTTGCATAGGCGGCACTTACTGTCTGTTGCTGTCTTCTCAATTTTGACTTTGTATGCATTTGTCCTTAAAGCTTGGTCTTGTGCAGCCAGAATTAGTCCCTCGGTCTCTTTCTTCAATTTTCCTGCTCTTAGCCATTGCCAGGTTTTATTATTATCTGCTTTCCCAGCTATTTTTTTAATGTATTGGCCATGTAGTGCTTTGTCTTCCCATGCCTCTATTCTGTTCTTCATTTGGTCTTTCTTGTAGGCCAGTTTGGTCTCTCCAGTAGTTAGTAAGCCTTCCTGATATACTAATTTCAGTGCATCTTCATCATTGTTCTTCAGATATTCTTCCAAAGCCATTTTTTCTTCTTCAACCATCTGATGTACTTGTAGCATTCCACGCCCACCTATTTGCCTTGGTAGATAAAGTCTATCAATGTCACTGCGTGGATGAAGGGCGTGATTCATTGTCATTATTTTTCTGGTCTGCCTATCCATTGCTTTTAGTTCTGCTTGAGTCCAGTCCACTATTCCAGCTGTGTACCTAATGACTGGGATTGCCCAGGTGTTGATTGCCTTTATGGTATTTCCTCCATTGAGTTTGGACTTTAAGATCTTCTTCACTCTCTTGATGTATTCACCTCTAATCTTTTTCTTGACTTCAGTGTGCTTGATGTTGTCAGCTTGAAGGATACCCAAGTATTTGTAGTACTCTTCCTCATCCAGACTCTTAATGTTATTTTCGTGGGGCATCTTGATTCCTTCAGTTTTCACTATTTTTCCTTGTTTGATAGTAAGTGTGGCACATTTGTCCAAGCCAAACTCCATTACAATATCTTGGCTATATATACGGACAGTGTTGAGCAGCGATTCTATTTCAGATGATGTTTTTCCATACAGCTTCAGATCATCCATGTAAAGGAGGTGGGATAGTCTAGCAGATGTTTTTGATGTTTGATAACCATGTCCTGAGTTATTCAGTATTGTTGACAGAGGAAACAGTGCAATAACAAATAGTAATGGTGATAATGAATCTCCTTGAAATATTCCTCTCTTGATATTAACCTCTCCCAGCTTTCTCACCATTGATCTGCAACTGTGTCTTCCATTGTGCCATCGATCTTTGCACAAATTTTCTGATGTTTCTACTGACTCCTGTTATTTCTAGGCACTTGATTATCCAATCATGTGGCAGAGAGTCAAATGCCTTTTTGTAGTCAATCCATGCCACATTCAGGTTGGTCTTCCTTCTCTTGCAGTTTTCCAAGATCATTTTGTCTATTAGGAGTTGATCTTTTGTTCCTCTGCTATTGGGGCGGTTTCCTTTCTGCTCAGGTGGAAAGAGATTGTTTTCAACTAGATGCTGTTGTACTGCATCAGCTACCACACCAGTTAGTAATTTGAAAGTTGTTGGTAAGCAGGTAATTGGCCTGTAGTTACCTGGTGTTGCCCCTTTTGCTGGATTTTTCATTATTAGGTAGGTTTTCCCAGTTGTTAGCCACTTTTCAATTTCTCCTCCTTGTAGTATATTGTTGAACTGCTTGGCAATGAGTGGGTGTATAACAGTTAGATGTTTCAACCAAAACCCATGCAGTTCATCTTCACCTGGTGCTGACCAATTTTTGATTTTCTTTGCTCTTTTTTCTACCATTTTTGTTGTTATTACTAGTTCTTTCATTTCAACTTCTGTTTTATTTGCATCCACCTCTTTTAACCAAGCTGCATCCTTGTTGTATTTCTTTGGGTTATCCCATATCTGCTTCCAGAACTGCACTGTTTCTTCCTTGTCAGGTACTGACTGATTCCTTGCAGTTTCTCCATTGATGGATTGGTAGAAACGTTTCTGATTGGATTGAAATTGGAGGTTCTGCCTATAGTTTGCAATTCGAGCTTCATATCTACTGATTTTCCTGGCTATAGCTGTTATTTGTTGCTTTATTATTTCCAGTGCTTCCTTGATCTTCCTTGTTTCTAAGTGGTATTTCTTGATTAGGTATTCTTTGGTCTTCTTGTTCTTCAGCTTCTTTTCTTTCATCTGTTCTAGCTTGCTTGCATGTGATCTTAACTTGCTGATCTTATTTTCTAGTCTAACCTTCCATTTTTGTGGTGCACTGTTTGTTTGTTTTTCTTTTTTGTTGATTTTACATCCCAGGTATTCTGTTATAACTGCAGCTGTGCTGTACATTAGTTGGTTTGTTTCTTGCAGTGAATTGGTGCTTATACTTGCTATTGCAGTATTTGCATCTTTTAATGCTTGTGCTAGCTGTTTCTTTGGAACAAGCTTCAATGCAGGCAGCCTTATTCTGTTGTTTTTGTGCTGTTCTAGATGCTCAATTATTCTTTGTTTCAATTCTTTTATTTCTTTAGTTAGAGGGTTTTGTTCTTCCTGAGGAAGAGGTGCCTGGTTTCCAAATGAGAACAGTTGTATATCTCTACTGGATTCTTTCACTGCCAACTCCCCCTGGTTTGCCTCTACATTCTGAATTACTTCTTGTAAGGCTTTGATTTCTTTGCCCTGGGTAAACCTTTGCAGTTCGTCCAATTCTGTTTCTGTAAATACTTTATTTCGTGTTATAAATCGGCGTTGATCTGCTAGTCTCTGTTCTGTTATTTCTGATTCTGGATGTTGTTCTTTCCAGAATTGGTGCATTCGTTTTAGATATCCTCGTCTTGTTGGACTTGATCTGTAGTAACAGATCATTATTTCTTTGTTTTCCATCACTGTGTATCTGCGACGGGTAAACACCTTTTCTTCCAGTAGTTCTGCAGCTGCTGGCCCTGGTTGCTCAGCCAACAGTCCTGAGTCCTGTAACCCATTTTTCACCAGATATCCAGGAACTCCAATATCTAGTGCGGACCTTGTTAACCCGGGCGACGTCCGAGCCGGTATGGCATTCTGAAATTTACGTCTCACCATATTTTTTATGGGAGAGACACTTTTTGTCTGACTCCTCTGATGAGACCTGTCCAGTATGGTTGAACCTCTGGCATAGCTCTCATCTTCCTCAGAGTACACAAGCCCCACAACCACGTCAAGGTAGTGCCTCACTGGGGGATTATTATTATTATTATTATTATTATTATTATTATTATTATTATTATTATTATTATTATTATTATTCTTAACGTAGGTCTTCCTAGAGAGGTACAATGAGATGATAATAAGAGATATAAGATCATGCTTGAATCCTTTCAATAAATAAGTATTAGTTGTCTGCAATTATCTTCAGCAATTGAGTTTGAGAAGCTCTTATATTCTAGGCTGAGATGGGCAAATATGCCTATCAACCTATTTTCATATGACCCTACACTTAATCTGAAAAGCTCTTTGTTAGTTATTTATTCAGGTTTTTGTTAATACCGGTAGATATGCTTCTTGACAGCCCATTGCTTTAAAAAGAGAGAAAAGAGTGTCAGAAATAGTGTGAGAGAAAACAAAGTATACCTGCAAGGAAGAAAAAGGAAATGCCAGAGAAAGAATATGAATTTTCAATCTTCTTCAACTCTGGCTTGAGCCAATGCTTGTTGCAGCACCCTTCATCCCTAGAAGAGCATTTCTCAACCTTAACAACATTAAGATGTGTAGACTTAAACTTCCAGAATTCCCTGGGCAGTGTTCTGAGATTTGAAGTCCATATATCTTAAAAGTTGGTGCCCATACATTTGTTGAGATTTTGTGGTGGAGCAGATTAAAAAAAAAAAATGACTTTCTGTTCTATGTAACAAATGTTAAATTATTGTGCTTTCTCTGTTTGCTTCGCTTTTTCATACACTAAAGCAAGAGGAGATGTATATTAAACCGTAACTTAGAATTACATGGTTTAAACTTGGCCTTTTGTGCTCCTTGCTCTCTTCCTCCTATAGGCAACATCTGCTTTGAGTTTAAATGTAGACATAAATAGGCATGTCATGGAAATCCTCACTATATTGAGTGGAAGTGTTGTGAATTACATTCAACACCTTCTATCTAGAGAATTCTCTGTTACCATTATCCCCCCTGATGCAAACAGAAGAGGCCCTAAAGGTTCTTCGCCATACCATCAGTGACTTACAAACTACTCACCCAGAGGGTGCATTTATTGCAGTAGGAGACTTTAATCAAAGCTACCCTTCCACATTTCCATCAATATGTGGACTTTGCAACCAGAGGGGACAATACACTGGATCTTGCTTATTCCAACATTAAGAAGGCTTTCAAAGCTATGCCTTGCCCTCACCTGGGCTCCTCTGATCATCTCTCAGTGCTGCTTATTCCAGCATATAAACCTTTATTAGTCAGAGTGAAACCTACAGTAAAGCAGGTGAGGGTTTAGACAGAGGGAGCTATAGAAGCATTACAAGACTGCTTTGAGTACACAGATTGGGGCATGTTTAAGAAAGCAGCTACTGATAACCAACATACAAATGTTGAGGAGTATGCCACCACGGTGTCTGCATATATCCAAAAGTGCACAGAAGATGTTTGTGTCCTGAAAAGCATTGTTGTGAGGATGAATGAAAAACCATGGCTGACTTATGAGGTCCGCAAGATGCTGAAAACACGGAATGTGGCTTTTAAATCTGGTGACATGCTGGCACTTAGAATGGGCAGAGCAAATTTGAAAATTTGCTAAAAGGTGCAAAGCATGCCCATTGCCAGAAAATTCAGAACTTTTTTCAGGACCCAACAAACACCAGGCGAATGTGGCAAGGAATCCAGGCCATTACGGATTACAAGATGGCTCCATCGAGATGCAAGGATGACACAGACTTCCTAAATGAACTGAATGCATTTTTTTGGTAGATTTGAGACATAAAATAGCACTCCTGCCAGGAAAGCTGTGTCCCATCTTGATGAGCAAGTGCCAAGCTTTGATGTCACCTCTATCCAGAAAACACTGCAGACAGTTAACATTCGGAGAGCAGCAGGCCCAGATAACATCCCTGGACGTGTCCTCAGGGAATGTGCAGAGGAAGTGGCTTGTGTTCTCACAGATATTTTCAACCTCTCATTGCAGCAGGCAGCGGTCCCATTATGTTTCAAGACGGCCATCATCTTGCCAGTGTCAAAAGAGTCTACAATTATAGACCTCAATGATTATGTCCGGTTGCACTAACATCCACCATCATGAAATGCTTTCAGAAGCTGATAAAGGACACTATTGTATCTAGCCTCCCACCAGCATTTGACCCGCTTCAGTTTGCCTACCGACCAAATCGCTCTACGGAGGACGCTATTTCTTCTGTTCTCCATCTGAGCCTGAAGCACTTAGAGGAAAGAAATACTCATGTGCATTTGCTGTTTGTCGACTTCAGTTCGACGTTTAACACAATCATTCCCCAGCATCTAGTAGACAAACTGGGCCTTTTAGGCTTAAACACTCCTCTGTGCAACTGGATTCTTGATTTTCTTACCAACAGGCCCCAATACGTGCGAGTTGGAACAAATACCTCTAATACCATTTTCTTGAGCAGAGGTTCTCCTCAGGGCTGCATCTTAAGTCCACTGCTGTTCACCCTGTTGACTCATGACTGTTGTGTCAGGTTTGCCACCAACCATATTGTGAAGTTCACAGAAGATACAACAGTAGTGGGCCTTATTCAGGATGACAAGCTGGAAGTTTACCTCAAGGAGGTTGAGGGATTGGTGAACTGGTGTAAGGAAAACAACCTAGTTTTAAATACCGGAAAAACCAAAGAGATCATTGTTGATTTCAAAAAAAGGCAGGCACAGCCACACTTCTCTGTGCATTAATGATTCACCTGTGGAGATGGTTACCAGCATCAAATTCCTGGGTGTGCAGCTAATGAGTAGGCTGACTTGGCCTCTCAACAGTGAGAAACTGGTGAAGCGGGCACAGCAGCACCTGTATTTTCTGCGTCACATGAGAAAAGCACATCTTCCTTCCCCTGTCCTGACCACTTTCTACAGGGGGACGATCGAGAGCATTCTGTCATACAGCATTACAGTCTGGTTTGGAAGCATCACTGCTTCAGACAGGAAGGCGGTGCAGAGAGTGGTGAAAATGCCCAAAAAGATCATTGGCAGTTCCCTCCCTCCCATCCAGGACATAGCACAGAAGCGTTGCTTGAGCAGGGTCCGTAAGATTATCTGGGACACTACACATCCTCTTCATGACCTGTTTTCCTTGTTACCTTCTGGGAGGAGGCTTCGTGGTATCCGTAGCACAACATCCAGATTCAGCCATAGTTTCATTCCATACAGCATTAACCTTGTGAACTCTTAAGCTTCCTCCTTCTATTATATATTCAAGATGGACAGTATTTAATATTTATTTGCTATGTATATGTAAGGATGTGGATCTATACATATGTTGTTCATAGTATGTTTAGATGTGCATCATGTATGTGTTTTACTTTGAGAGCGGACAACTAAATTTCATTTTTTATGTGTGCCGTTGTGCCCACAGTAAAAAAATGACAATAAATCTTATCTTATCTTAAACTGGCTCTTTCGAACGTTCATTGGATTCTTCTGTCAGCCCTTCAAAGCAGACCAAGAAGGACTATTGGGACTTTACTATTGACAGAACTTTGAAGCCTGACAGAATTTCCCTCTGTCCTTTCTTACATCCTACAGAATCAAGATAGTATTATTTTAAGTCTCTATCTTGGTACTTTCCTAGTTGCTATGTTTACAGCCTCTGAATTAAAAGGTCTTGCATTTCTCCAAAGTTATCTTTGCTTCCCTCTATATAAGGGTGTCAAACTGCCGGCCCACAAGCCGGATGCATCATAGAAAAACCGCGCCCACCCCATTGCCTGCAATGGCAAAAAAGTCACACTACATCGTGACACGTCACGTGACATTGCTAGTTTGACATCCCTGCTCTATCATCAGATGCTGTGGTAGACAATCCTGTTTGATTCCTCCTCCCTGAAGGACAACTCCATGACAAAGCGCAGATGGAAATGTCCCCCACAACAAATTACATCTCATCTGTTTCAATGTGAACATCAGATCTAATATGTTGCCCTATGTTTGCATTGGGCCCATTAGGACTGGAACAGGCCCATGAGAATCATGGTAGCCATGAATTCTTGAGTTGCCTCTGATCCGAACCCCAGCAATGGCAGATTGAATTTGCCCAGCATCAACAGCCTTTTGTGATTTGTGTTTGTTTGCCAATGATTTACTTATTCAATGTGGTAATTTTAATTACATATTGTAATGGTAGGGTTTCTTATTATAGGTTTCTTATTATTGTTTTAAAGGAAAGGTAGAGAAGAAATATCACAAATATACTTTGTGGTAAACTGGAATAGATGAAAAGTAGCACAATGTTTTGAAGGTGAAATGTTTTGGACCCAAAATATGCCATTACAAATTCATTCTTGATCCAAAAAAGTCCCGTTAAAATCTCACTCCAAATAATGCAATTTTGAAATTGTTCGCCCTTAACTGGAAAGCACTTCATCTTTGAAACAAGTCTCATAATTATAGAAGTGAAATGAAGTGAAATTAAAGTTTATTGGAAATAGATCATTCAGATTATTTGATAAAATGAGAATGCTCTCACTTTATCAGATAATCTGAATGGCCTGTTTCCAATAAACCAGAGCAGTTCATTCCAATGTGGAATGTTTCCATTCTGAGTTCAAGGTAATATGTTTCCAGATCATAATGTCTCAACCTCAAAATGTTTTGCACAACCCTAGTGAACTGTGTATTTTATCCTTCATCGATTGCATTAAAACTGAAAATTGGATGTGATATAACTGTGTTTTGTCTTCAGATTTGGTTTGGTTTTCCCAAATATTATCATTTTTCCATAATTTCCATGTTTCCATGGTTCACTTTGAAGTTGTCTAAATAACAATTTCATTTAAATTAAAATAAAGCTCATTGGATGTAATGATTTAAAAAAAGTAGGGGTAATTAAATTGCATTACCCTCAGTTATAATACATCTGATATATTTATATGCTGCAAGTTTTCAATTAATCCAGATGGTGCATTTAAGCATTACAGACTCAATTGCTCTTTAGATCAGGCAATGTAACAATTTTCCTAATATACTTATAAGATATGAATGCCTTAATATTTCAGCATTACATAGAAATCAATCTGCTGGACTAGATTTCTGCTTTTTTACATAGGCTATATTGTGGACAAATTCAAGATAGAACTGGTAGAATACTTACTGTAGATGTATTTTATCTGGAGCAGAAATCCAGTTATGGATAGGAGTATTAAATGTGTATTTTATGTGTTGAATACTGGGATTCATAGGCAGATCCTTCTGCATTAACAATGTTATCAGTTAAATAAATATGAAAACATGCTCTCCAATGGAAAAACAAATCAAATGTGAAGGATTTCTTAGGCTAAAAAATAATTGTATAAGAATAGCAGGGAAGAAGCCCAGAGATGACATTCATCATTCATGTATGAACCCTGGTGACTGAGTAGTTAGAATGCAGCATTGCAGGCAAACTCTGCCCACAGCCAGGAGTTTGATAATAATTGGATTCAAAGTTGACACAGCCTTCCCTCCTTCTGAGGACCCAGATTATTGGAGGCAATTTGCTGATTTTGTAAACCACTTAGAGAGGGCTGTAAAGCATTTTGAAGCGGTATATAAGTGCTATTGTTATTGCTATTCATCCTTCATTAGATGACATCATTCATCTTAAGGGTGTGGTGTTAAAACCAAAATTCTATACATTTAACTATAACTTCTTACTGTCTCTGCAGGAGATGGCAAGCTTCGTTTTGGCAACAGCCATACCTCAGTCTCCTTGGGCAGCCTCCTGGATGACCAACATTGGCACTCAGTTCTCATTGAACGATTCAATAAGCAAGTGAATTTCACAGTGGACAAGTACATGCAACATTTCCGGACTAAGGGAGATTCTGATGACTTGAATATTGATTATGAGGTGTGTTGGGCATTTTATGATAGCAAAAGCATTTATTGAGACTGCAGAGAACTGGACATAATGGCCCAAATGGTTTTATGAGCAATAGAAATATTTCTATTGTCCTGAATACCATTCTTACAAAGTTCACAAATTATTTTTTTTAATTTTATTTTACCATTTTAAAAGAGGGGGGGGGAAAATCACAATTTATATACAGAAACCATAAAGAGAAGCCATAATATAGATTAAAGCAAACTTTAAGATTTATACTAGGAGTGCAAAAACTTTTTATGGCTGCAGGTTACTGAAAACAGAGAAGAAAGTCGGGGAGCAAAGACCAAGAATACAAAGTGGGGAGACCATGTAACATGTATGGATTGAGCTGAGTTTTTATTATTATATTGTTAGTATGGTTTGTTGCACAGTCAACTGGATGTTTAGGTTAGATTCATCACCTTTATCTACCTTTTGACTCCTTCCCATGGACCTGGGTGAAGCAGATGATGTTGTTTGATGGTATTAAAGGTATTGTCGCAGGATATAAATTCTTCCAAGTAAAGCTGCCTTTTGCAATTGACAGTGATTTTGTCAATGCTACTGGTGTTTAAGAGATGCTCCAGATGTTTTGGGATTGCACCCAAGGCACTTATTAGTATGAGACTTTATTTTTTTTGTTTTCAATCACATATATTTGCAACAAGTGTTTTCAACTTTTGTATATTTTTCTTACATTTTTCTAATGTTCAGTTTCTTTTTTTAAAGATTTAGCAGCTATATTGAAGCAACTTTAGGTCTTTATATACAGTTATAACTGTATTCAGTTCCTATGCCACAAAATCCCTTTTTACTCATATTTTGTATGTTTCTCACTAAAAATAGCAAGAACCCTTCAGTTTTCAACAGTAAATCACCAAAACTCAATTGCATAAAATAGTTATTGGGCCACTGGAAGAGATACATGGAACCCTGAAGACATAGATTGTCCTATTCTGCCTAAAGCAAGGTTGAAAATTAATAAACATGCAAAAGTTTTAGTGCTACAACTCGCTGCATCAAGTTGGTTGAGGTTTTTGGAAAGTATAGTATAGCTTCAAATGAGGTCTCAGATTCCCTAAAATTACAGTTATTATTCTAATCACTCTATTAAATAAACAGCAAGTAGCATGTTATAAATAGCTATGTTGTAACTGTTATATTGTGAAAAGCATAGTGCAACTAGAAAAAAGCCATATAAAATGTTTTTGTTAAATATATGAAAATACAACTCACAAGAATATGAGTAAATATATATGGGGAATTCTGTAAATTGAAGTCCACATATTTAAAGTTACTGAGGTTGAAAAACGCTTGTGTAGATGTTAGAGGTGAGGTTCGTTCTGATATTTTTTATATCATTTATGTATTTGTTTCTCTAACCTCGTCATTTCATGCATTATAGCACGGTCCCAAAAGGGGGACTTGTTTTCCTTAACTTCATCTTTGCCTATTCCACATTTTCTCCAAGCTGACCACTTACTATAGTTATATAATTTGTCCCCCTATGTTTCTATGAAGATTCTCAGTCATCCAGGTCATGGTTGTCCCAAAGGTGCTTTTTCAGAAGGCAACTGGACTTCTCCAGAACAGAAGAAGGTTCTTTCATGAAAAACAAAACATCTTCAAGGAAAAACAAAGTCCAGTTGCCTTCTGAAAAAAAACACCTTTAGTCCTTCTATGTTACTTGCCTCCTATGTGACTATGGGAAGGTACAGTCTATATACAAAGGGAATAGCATGCTTGCTTTTAGCTCTGAATGCCATGGATGGAAATTTCCAAGGGAAGATATTTCTGTTGCAGACAATTGGAAATCTAAAATAACTTCTTAAAACTCTAGTTGTCCAAGTGTGGGCAGTGTAGAAAAAAGAGTAACTCAAGTATTTAAAAATGAGATGAAAAATTTCTCTGGCACTGACATTCCATGTATACCTATTTGAATGTCCTGGAACTTAGACCCCAATTTAAATGTGCATTGGATCTTATCCTTAGGCTTAGAAGGCCATCCTTGTCTATTGATGCTTAAGAAGTCTCACATGGGTATTTTAATTAGTTTGGAGGAAGATATTTATACTACAGAAATAATAGGTTTCTCTTCACTGAAGCGAAGAGGTAAATGTAATTTGCCTCCACAAAACAAAGTTACTTTGATTTGAACTGTTTGGGGACATCAAGCACTGGCTGTTGATGACTTCAAGGCTGTGCAACTTCAGTACATGTTGCAATAGTCAAGTCTGGTGGTTTTGGAGCAGTATGCAGTGAAGCTGCCCAGCATGGAAGAATTTTGATGTGCTTTAAAAGGGCTCCAGACTCTGACTTTGACACATACTGCAAGTAGCCCCACAATCCCCATTAAACCTAACTGAAAATGTTGTGGCCAACAGTGCATATCAAAGTCTTCTCCTACAAGGTGAATTGGGAGGGGGGGGGGTTAAGAGGAGATGCAAAGCAGAGCAATACCCTTCAGAACAAAAGAAATGTGTTGCTGCCTTAAACAGAATGAAGGTGATTCTTCATCAAAATGAATCACCCCTTCAGGGATTTCTACAGCCTTTCTCTCATACCTTTAAATTTTCAGAGTAGCTTGTGAAATCAATGGGAGAAGAATACTTGGTTATGTCTGCTGAGTTACTGACAATGTATTAAACTGAATGAGCTATCAGTCATATAATGCATTTGTGTTAGGACATTAATATTATGATCTAGTCCCAAAGTGATTTGGGATGAAACTGAGTCGAGAGAATACTGGAAGGAGCAGTTTAGAGATTTTTATGAGGATAATAGTAATATGTCAGAGAATGGAACTGAAATGAATGCTACAAATGTTAGTCTGCAAGAAAAAAATGATGAAAGGGAAGGCATAAATGCTATGAGAATGTTGAAAAATTGTGAGGCTTCAGGGGAAGATGATATCTGCTTCAGAAATGTTAAAATATGGATGCAGTTTGCTTGTAGAATGGCTGTGTGACTTATTTAATACGTATATGAAGGCATATATTAGGAAGCAACTGTTCCAATTGGAAGGAGGGCTCAAGCAGGCAATTAGTCTGGACTCGTTATATAAACACTAGAGGACTATGTCTGACTCACCCTGAATGCTTTTGAGCCTTATCTAGGTTTTTATCCATCATGATGGATGTAGACTCCACTGATTGGGTAATTTAATCCCACCTGCTCAGACTAAGACAAAAAAACTCTGCCACGCCTCCTTCTGGGTGTGACTTCCCAGTTTTTGTCTTAGTCTCGTGCTCAGCAAGACGCTTTTCAGAAGGCTCCTAGCTAAGTTTGATTCTTTCCTTTTTTCTTTTAGGCTATTCAATTAAAATTGGATACTTTAAATTCAAATTGATTAACAATTAGATTAATTCGGCTTTCACTTCCAAATTAAGAGGATTGCGTTGGGGGGGATAGGGACTCTGTCCTCCCTCCCCTGCAGACCTTTGGGCTTTGAAAAGGAGGCTGCAGGCTTCGTTCGTTAGGGAGCTCTCGTTCCGACGATCTGTAGCCTCTTTGCGATTCCGCCAATTCAGCTGGGTAGCGGAGGTCGGCCTTTCAACTCGGAGACCTCCTGAGTGATTTACTTGCCTCGAGGCCTTGAGGGAGAATTCCTGACTGCAGCTTTATCTGGATCGCAGCAGGGGCTGCGCTACTAATCGCAAGTGCTTGGGGACTGGGGGAGGAATCCCAAATCAGCCTTGTATTCCCCTGCTGTGTAATTGATTCTCCTGTTTAAAATACGACAGGGTTTTGCTTCTCCAGGCCTTAAGGCCTGGCGGCCGCCATTTTGACCGCATGGTCTAGCGCGGCTGCTTCTAGAGGTCCCACGTGGCGGACGCCATTTTGGAGGCCTAATTGAAATTTTTGCATAATCATTGGCAGTTATTCCTGCATTATTGCGGACGCATAGTTGTTGCCTGTGTCACTTGGTCTGTGAGCAGACCTGTTCAGGGGGGGAGATAATTTTGTATCCATAGGAGTTGTGGTCAAACTTGAGGGGGCTACTCCAGGTGTGGGCCTTGGCTGCATTTGAGCAGACCAAGGTGTTATTAACTGGTCCTAAGGCCTAGAAGAGAAGAGCGAAGAGATTCTTTTATTGTCCACCTGTTTCTCAGTTTAGCCCGTGACCTTTTGTCACAAGGCCTGTACAGACAGCATTAGAACACTGTCTGGCTGTTCTTGCCATTGCCTTCTGTTCAGAGCGAGGATCGGTTTTCCATCTCTGACTGTGATCTGCGTGTTGGGTTCCTCCCCCCATTTCTAGGTACTACTGTCCAGGAATACCTAGACAGCAATGGCAGACAGCTCCTCGCCCCAGGCTTCTCAATCTAGTGTCCCCCCCGCTCAAGCAAAGCGCAGATCTGAAGAATTGAACATGGGGGGGAAGAAAAAAGCTAAAACCAAACATCTGTCTTCCAAAGATACTTCCAAATCAGCCGGGCGAGAGGCCACAAGGAGACACTTAGCATTGGAGAGAGAATTCTCCAAGGCACAAAGGCTCAGATCCAGTGGGACTGAAACGGTTTCCCCCGCCCCACTGGATACTCCTTTGACAGAACCTCAATTTGAATCATCTCAGGATGCCCCAAGACCTTGGTCTCCTCGGGGGGAAACCGAGCAGGTAGGTCCTCCTCGCTCCTCTCCTTCATCAGCACACCAACCACCTGAGACCAGGTGTG
Organism: Crotalus tigris; assembly: GCF_016545835.1. Classification (NCBI taxonomy): domain Eukaryota; kingdom Metazoa; phylum Chordata; class Lepidosauria; order Squamata; family Viperidae; genus Crotalus; species Crotalus tigris. The sequence goes on along the minus strand of NW_024100213.1, from coordinate 4,880,738 downwards.
CCTCAACGGAGGTTGGGGTCAGTTCCAGGGACCAAGGGGAAATGTGGTCCCAGGCTCAATTCCAGGCCTTCATGCACCAAGCATTCAGGCAGTTTATGTCATCAACTGAGAGTAGCCAGGTGCAGTCCCATCCTATTCCTTCCGCATCTATTCCCCCACCTCTGGTGGAGCGTGATACTAGACCTAGCTCTGCTGTTTCGGAGACATCCTCACAATTAGGGGAGGAGGGATCAGTGGAACTGGGAGTTGCAGACACTCCCTTGTCTGAGGAGGAGGATCCAGCTCCTGAACAGGTGACCTCTTCCGGGCTTTTCGATCCGGCCATTTTTCGATCACTCCTCGTAAGGGCTATTGACACGGTAAAACTTACCTCAGCCCAGGAGGAGACTCCTTCTTCCTCATCCAACCGGGAAGCCAACCCTCTGTTTGCGGAAAAGGTCAAGGAGGAACCGCAGATTCCATGCCCACTAGTCTTCAGGTCTACGGTGGAAAAGCAGTGGGCATCCCTTGCTACCACTCCTTCACAGAGCAGTTTAGACAAGAAACTTTACAATGTCTCTTCTTCTTTCGCTTCTCTTCTAGAAGTCCCATCTGTAGACGCTCCGCTGACCTCTCTGTTCTCCAATACCGCCGTCCCGGGGGACATGGCTGAATTCTTGAAGGCAGAGGACAAAAAGTTCGAGTTCTCTTTTCGTAGAGCTCACCAATCTTCGGCTTGGGCCATAAGGGCGGCAACCTCATCCTCCTTCTTTGCACGCTCGGCAATTATGTGGTTGCAGGAACTCCAGACGCTCATTCCGCCGGATCAGGTCAGAGCGCACCAAACAATAGGGAAAATAGTGGCAGCATCCGAATACATTGCGGATGCATCCTTACACTCGGCTAGATGTTCAGCCAGATCCATTGCAGCCTCAGTGGCGTCACGTAGGCTGCTCTGGTTGAAGCAATGGCGCACGGATTTAAAGGCAAAGTGGCACTTAGCAACATCTAGGTACAGTGGCACCCACCTTTTTGGTCCGGTCCTAGAGCCTCACATCATTGAGGGCAAGGACAAGCGCAAGGCGCTGGCCCATCCCTCTAAAAAACCAGATAGACGGCCCCAACAGGACTTCCGTAGGCCATCATTCCGTCCCAGCGGTTCCTGGGATTGGAGACAGCCCTTTCGGGCAGGGCAGTCCTGGGATTGGCCCAGAGGCTCGCGATCCTATTCTTTCAGACAGGATCGGCAACAGGACCGCCAGAGTAGTGCAGCCAGGGGTCAGTTCCAGACCAAGCGTCCCTTCAGGGGATCAGGCAGTCGTCCTTACAGGCGGTCCAAGTGACGCCAAGGAGGACTACCCCATTGGGGGTCGACTGGCACTGTTTTACGACGTTTGGGAAAACACAACCACAGACGCCTGGGTCAGAGAGACCATAAGACAGGGTCTCTCCCTAGAGTTTCAATCTTCTCCCCCAGATCGTTTTATACAGTGCCCGGTTTCAAACAATACATCAAAAACACAACTAATCACAACAGCCATCGCTCATTTATTAGAGATCAGAGCCATAGAAAGGGTTCCTCAGGAACAGATCGGGGAAGGGTTCTACTCCATCCTGTTTGTAGTTCCCAAAGCCTCAGGCGGTTGGAGGGCGATACTGGACCTAAAGGGTCTAAATTACTTCCTCATTCACAGGAGGTTCAAGATGCAGACCCTAAAGTCCATCTTGGCAAGTATCAGGAAGGGGGATTTCCTTTCCTCCATCGACCTGACAGAGGCTTACTTACACATTCCGATCATCCAGGAACACCGCAGGTTCCTGCGGTTCTGTTACGCACACAAACACTACCAGTACCGGGCTCTTCCCTTCGGCCTATCCTCGGCCCCGAGGGTCTTCACAAAAATCTTGGCCGTGCTGGCGGCTCATCTAAGGATGATACCCGTACGGGTACAGTGCTACCTGGACGACATACTGATACAGTCCAAATCTTTCCAATCAGGGCAGTCGGACCTGGCAATCACTATTCAAACACTTCAGGATCACGGGTTCTCCGTGAATTTCAAAAAGAGTCACATCACACCCACAAGACGTCTGCTCCATCTAGGAGCTCTGATAGATTCCAGCCTATGCAAGGTATATCTCTCCCAGGAGCGACAAGTCAGCATCCGGAAGCTGACACTGCAGATCCGAGGGGAAAAAAGAGTACCCCTGGTACAATTATCCCAACTCCTGGGGAAGATGGTCTCTTGCCTGGGCATCGTTCCTTGGGCCAGATTGCACTCCAGGAACCTCCAGTGGTTCCTTCTTCCTTTTCAGAAACGCAACATCAGCGCCTCCAACAGGAAGGTCAGGGTTCCCCATCACACTCTGTCCTCCCTCCTATGGTGGACCTCGTCCGCCTTGTCCAAGGGCACTCTGTTCAAGGAACCCACCAGGATCACCCTCACCACAGACGCCAGTCTGTTCGGTTGGGGCGGTCATATTCTGAACCATTTAGCCCAGGGTCAGTGGTCCAGTTCAGACCTGGCTCACAATATAAATTGGCTGGAGCTCAGGGCCATCCACCTGGCTCTCCAAAGATTCTCCCCCCTTGTATCAGGGAAACACGTATTAATCCTGACAGAGAACACTGCGGCCAAAGCTCACGTAAACAAACAAGGGGGCACCCACTCTTGGACACTCATGCAGGAAGCCCAGGCCATAGGGCTGTGGGCAGAGTCCAACCTGAGGTCCATCAGGGCAGAGCACATATCGGGGGAGGCGAATCAACAGGCAGACTCCTTGAGCAGGGTCACAGTAGATCACTCAGAGTGGAAGCTAGACTCAATCCTATTCCAGGAAATATCACGCAGGTTCAGACAGCCCATCCTAGATCTCTTTGCCTCTCCGATCAATGCACAGCTCCCCAGATTTTTTACCAGGTTTCCGGCAAGGGGGGCGGAGGGAATGGATGCCCTCCGGAGCAGATGGCCGGAGGGCGTACTTTATGCATTCCCTCCTCTTCCACTAATACAAGCGACCATTCGCAAGCTCATCCAGGAACAGGCAGAGCTAATCTTAGTGGCTCCATTTTGGCCAAGACGCCCGTGGTTTGCCGACCTGGTGGACCTGTCAATTTCACCTCCATGGAAGATTCCCCCGGACCGAGTAGCTCTCAGCCAGGGGAACCTCCAACATCCGGATCCACAGTGGCTCCAATTAGCCGCTTGGCACTTGAACGGGAGAGTCTGACCAAACAGTCTTTCTCCTCTGGGGTTATTTCTGTCATCCAGGCCTCGAGGCGTCCCTCGACCAACAGAATCTATGACGCCACTTGGAGAAGTTTTTGCTCTTGGTGTACCAAAAAGCGGCTTTCACTGCTTGCTGTCTCCATCCCAGACATATTAGATTACTTACTTGAGGGGTTAACTAGAGGTCTGTCAACCAGCACCATACGTAGGCAGATAGCAGCCTTGTCAACAGTTCTCACCTGTGACAACCAGGTTTCCCTGTCCCAACACCCAGCAGTCAGTGCCTTTCTCAAGGGTGCGGCCAATGTAGGGCCCCCCACGGTTCATCGTTATCCATCCTGGGACCTCTCTAAGGTGTTACAGGCTTTAACGTCCTCTCCATTTGAACCTCTGAAAGTTTGCTCCCTTCACTTCCTTACATTGAAGGTAGCCTTCCTAGTGGCCATCACGTCGGCCAGGAGGATTTCAGAATTGGCGGCCCTGTCGGTCAGGGAGGACTTGTGCATGTTCCATGAGGATAGAGTGGTCCTCAGGTTGGATCCTGCATTTGTTCCAAAGATCAATACAGGGTTTCACCGCTCGCAGGAACTAGTCCTTCCTAACTTCTGTCCTAACCCTTCCCATCATCTGGAGAGACGGTGGCATATGTTGGATGTGCGCAGGGCTCTGCGCCATTACATTAAACGAACCTCGACCTTCAGGAAGTCCGAGGCATTATTCGTGTCCTTTCAACCCTCAACTATGGGTCGGAAGGTCTCTTCTTCCACCATTGGTCGGTGGATAAGGATGTGTATTTCCAGGGCTTATATTTCCCAGTCCCTTCCGGTACCTTCACATATTACTGCTCACTCTACACGTAGTGCTGCTGTCTCAGCGGCTTGGTCTACCCAGGCATCACTCGAGGAGATTTGCAGGGCTGCGACATGGTCCTCTCCTTCCTCATTCATAAAACATTATAGGATAGATCGATTTGCAGCAGCTGAGGCTGCTTTCGGTAGGAGAGTCCTACAGCAAATAGTGGGTTCTCAGGGGTCACAAGCCTAGACTCCCTCCCTATAGGGACATGAGCAGCTTTGGTATGTCCCAATCAGTGGAGTCTACATCCATCCTGATGGAGAAAAGAGCGTTGTCTTACCTGAACGCTTTTTCTCAGCAGGATGGTGTAGACTCCACACCCACCCTGTTAGTGTTAGTCTAGGCCTGTGTCTTCCTTTTTTGTTTGGAGCCTTGCGTCTGGTAGCTTCGCCTCGACAAAAACTGGGAAGTCACACCCAGAAGGAGGCGTGGCAGAGTTTTTTTGTCTTAGTCTGAGCAGGTGGGATTAAATTACCCAATCAGTGGAGTCTACACCATCCTGCTGAGAAAAAGTGTTCAGGTAAGACAACGCTCTTTTTTCACTGGTGAAAGCTGCCAGTCTGGGGAGATTCCTGTGGAATAGGCATAGAACAATAAAGTAGCTAGTCTGAAAGTCTACATGTGTGGGTCTGGTTGTTCACGCCTCACAGCAGCATCTCTGTCTAGCAATAAGAAGAATGCTATTATTGTTCCGTTGTACAAAGGAAAGATAGCGTAAATGAATGAAAAAACCGCAGGGGATACTTTTAGATTGTTGAGTGTACTTAGGCAGATGTTTGGCAGAATTCTGACTGAAAGATTAAAAGAGGTGTCAGTGAACAAAATTCGGGAGAATGCAATTTCACGCCAGACAGGGGAGGGTGGACCACAGAGTTTTTTCTGTTCAGTGAAACATTCAGAAATGTATCAGTACGAGAAAGGAAATTTACCATATGACTTAGAGAAAATAATAAAATTGAAAAGACTTGAAGTATGGGTGGTTTTGTGAATATACAAATGGAAGTTGATTCTGAAATATGACAAAGGTGTACAAAAGAAGTAAAGTAAAGAGGGAAAGATTATAAGATTTGCCATGAAGGTTAGATAGATTGTACGATGTAACTAAGAGTGTTGATCTGAATATGAATATAATAAAGACCCTGGTAGTTGTGTTTGATGGGAAAATGAAGTAAACAGTGCAAACTTTACATAAAAGGCAAAAAACAGCCTAACATGAATGGTTGTTTGTTTATCTGTGTAAAATATTTTTACCAAAGATAGAAAGATGGTTGAAGAATTTTTAAAATATGCAAAGAATGGGAGAAAGATAGTGGGTAGCATGCGATCTTTTAGAAGGAATGAAAATGATTGAATATTAAGGTATGTTTCTGCTCACTTAGTTACATGGAAATGAGGCTGAGCATGTCAAGGAAACTCAAACTGAATGCATTGGAAATCGGTAACATAAGCAAAGATAGAGTCAAGAACGAATAGCTGCTGAATAAATGTGGATTGAATAATCAAAACATAGACCGGAAGAGAGTGAGCACCCATATAGGGGGCCAGGTTATTTGAAGGACTGTCTTTTCCATGTTGTATCTACCTGACCTCCAGAGCAGGGAGGCAAAGTATTTTAAGGGTCTCTTCTATTAAGGAGGGGCCAAAAAGAAAAGCTTTCTCTGTGGTAGCAGCATCCCTGCATAGATAAGTTGGCTCCCTCCTTGATACTCTTGCAAAAGGTCTTGAAGATACTGTATGGTTTTGCCAGTGGACTTGGGGACCCTAGGATGATTTGGAACAGGTTTGTCTGAATGTTGTCACTGGGTGGGATGGGGAGGGGTAAAGGTTTGTTAGATTTTGTATTTGAGGTTTTACTTTTGGGAGTTTGCTGCCTGGAGTCAGTTGGTCAGCTATATAAATGTTCTAAGTAAGTAAATAATGAAGTGGTGCAGAGTAGAAATAGGTTGATCGATTACCCATCTCACTGATATTACATAGAACTAATATCCTCATGCAGCTGTAATAGTTGTTCTGGACTAGAGCTAGCAATTATAAAAATATGTTGGCTGGGGTATGATAGAATATGACACATTGCAGCTGAACCAGCAATCCTCTCCTCCAGGCTATTGGCTTGTCTCTATGTGCTGGCAGTGCACAGTCAGATGACTTGATCAGTTATGCATTAGCCTTTGATTTCCAGGCTTGCCAACTGTGGTAAAGAAGATGAAAAATGACAATTCCTACTTCCTGGTGTTTGGGGGGAGAAAGGGTGAGGAACTTACTTGTTCCCTTTCCACACTTCTATGGCTGTGGAAGTTGATAGTGGAAGCATCCAGAGATGGGAGGGCTTTCAGAGGCTTCTTCAGATGACCATCTTGATTGTGGTGAAAGAAGGGACAATTAACTCTCTAGCAAGGGGACCGAACAACATGGAATGAGTTGGTACATTAGGATATTTCTGAATTTCAAATAATAGAGGCCTGCCCAAGACTAAAATTTTTGCCTTATTGAGGTTAATTAACTTGGTTAATTAGCAGGGTTTTTGAACCTGTGTAACACATTGCCTGGCCCATCCCCATGACCCAGTTAAATATGTCTTATGATCACTTCTTTAGAAGGCTAGATTAAGAAAGGCTACAATAAAACAACACTTATCAATTGTAACAATTTAATTATGGAACCTAATGTAAAATATATAAATCTCATAATTACGATTGGTCAATTTATGTTTAATGATTACCTACTTAATCCAGAGGTTTACGTGGGTCCACTGTACCCCACTAATATTATTGCCTATTGAAAATTTATCATAGTATACTTAAGGGATTAAAGCTGTAACTAAGGAAAATAAAAGGATTGGTTATGTAATTAAAAGTATAATTGATCACCACAGGAAGTGCAGCAGAATAATTGATATTGTGCAATAGTGCAGCAGAATAATTGATATTGACTGTACACTTTTAATTTTATTTTCTGTAAGTCCAGTCTGGAGGACAAAATAAGAAAGAGCAAAAGTAGCAGATAATAATGAGTTCCAGAATGAGAATGGATCTTTAAATCTAATTCATCCTGCCAGTAATTTGGAACCTAAAATTATATTGCTGTACAAAAATCTATTATTGCACCACAGTGCTATTTGGAAGAAAGTTTTGATGGTTCTTTTCCATATGAAATTGAAATTAATGTCGATTTCAGGCAATTTCAGCTTTTGACCCTGGAACTATCTTAGTCAATCCAATGGCTAACCTATGGCAAAAGAAAAGCAGAGAGAGAGTAAAATATAATTATTAATTTGATCTTTATGGATTGTCCTCCTGCTAGGCATTCTTTCATTAACATCTAGAAAATGATCTTTTGTCAAAAACATACAGCTATTGGAGCATTAAAATTTGAATTTGTTCTTGTCTCAAAGCTCAGTTTTGGAGGAATACCAGTCCCAGGAAAACCAGGAACCTTCCTGAAGAAAAATTTCCATGGCTGCATTGAGAACCTATATTACAACGGAGTCAATATCATTGACCTAGCCAAAAGACGGAAACCACAGATCCACACAGTGGTAAGAACTTAAGGCACCTTTTGGGGGGGGGGGGGTGTTTTGACTTTTTGTTTTCCTGAAATTGTTCTTGACAGATTTGCTTACCCCGTGAAGCAAAAGTTTCTTAGGTAAGAAAAGTTATTTCTTTCTTCCAAAAAGGTTTTCTTAAAAACTTGAGATAGGCCAAACAGTGAATTAGAAAAGAACACAAGAATGCATTTGAAAGTTCCAGCAATCTGGGTTTAAATATGCTTTTTGAAGGAAATTTAGAAAAGCTGGCACTGGAAGTTTTTAAGAAGAGACTGGACAGCCATTTGTCCGAAATGGTGTAGGGTTTCCTGCCCGAGCAGGGGGTTGGACTAGATGACCTCCAAGGTCCCTTCCAACTTTATTATTATTATTATTATTATTATTATTATTATTATTATTATTATTATTATTATTATTATTATTATTACTGTTGTTACTGGCAGTACATTAAATATAAAAAAATGAGATTCTGGAGCATGTTTTGAATATGTGTATTCAGTTTCTGTTTGCTAGCCCAGGCCCACATCCTGTGGAATTGGGGGCATCTGCAGAAGGGATGGGGAATCAGAAAAATCAAGATGCTGATTGTGATGATGTAATCAAAGTCCTGTTCCATGTGTCATCGAGTACATATCTGAAAAGTTCAAGTTCTCCAGCAAACCAAAAAAGAGCCAGCAGGCCATCTACAGTTTATAATGCCAGGGCTGTAACAGCCAATATGTAGCAAAAACAGGGAGAAGATGAGCAGAGTGCATTCATGAACACCAAACAGCAGTCAAAAAACATAATATATTTTTTTTAATCCCACAACACATAGACAGATTCAACCACAATTTCTACTGGGAAACTATTAACATCTTAGATCAAGCCAAATCAAAATAATAGATAATTCCTGAAAGCTGGGCATTCAGATAAATCAGCCATCAACAGACTCATAATGATATAGTAAATCACATTTACACTTCATTCAAAAGAGACGATAAAAAACCTAGGAAGGAAACAAACAAAAAATAGAATAATTCCCTCTAGCAGCTTACTTTTAGATAAACAGGGATCAATACCAGAGAAACAATCAGGCAGAAAGCAATACACTGATCAAGGAAGAAACCGCTCACTCACCAAAATTGGCAGGACAAGTTAATATATATAAATGGGCACTAACAGGCACCTAAACCCTCACTTACTCAGACTAATGGCATTACCTCGTTGGGTAATAAAATATCTGCAAGCAAACAACCAAATTCAGACAGCACCAAGAACTCCACAGTTCAACCTTACTACAGATATTCTCTTCCATTGAAACTGTTCCACTGTTGCTCGTGTTTTACCATCAAGAATTTTTTTCCTTATATTTAAATGAAATGTAGAAAGGTATAGGTGAGAGCCATTATTTCTGGTCATGAAAAATGTTCTTGATCATCTTTCCTGTAGCTTTCTTTTATGTAGTTGAACATCACTATCATATCTCCTTTCAGTCTCCTTTTCTCCTTGCTTATTATTTTGGATATTGCTTATCCTTCTTCTCCCTCCTTGTTTTGCATATGGTAGAAAACCTTTCTACCGTTTTAGTAGCAAATGCAAAAACCATTTCCTGCAGCAATAATTAGTTATACTGTCATGATTACAGGTACATGTTTCCATGATTCTGGTTTGACAGTTTCTCAAAAATGTATCCCTCAAAACTAAAGAAAAATACCCGATGAGATACAAAGCCTAGATTTTTCTGTGGTGTTGAAACACATGCAAATGAAAACACATATGTAGGAAGTGCAAGAGTATTCTGACCATAAATAGTTTTCAGTGCTTTGCTTCTTATCCTCAGCCTCTAGTACATTCAATGCAAAGCCACCTACATGGTGTTGAAAGCATAATGGCCCCATACTATGATTTTTATAGAAGGAAAAGTCTGCATTGTATACACGGAGGCATTTTTAAGCACCTGGAATAGAAGGTTATTTACTACCATTTCTATAGTCATTTTAAGTGAAGTAAAGCTTTTACTTCTTGCCTTCTCTTTTTTCTTGGTAAAGGAAAATAAATGAAATATCCATCAGTATGTTGGATGTGCTGTGTTAAAGTATCCCTCACAATCTGTTTAATCTGCTTCCAATTTTTCATTTTGTATTCACTGAAGGTAAGACAATACCATTGTCCAAAAAGTTTCCCCATTTATTATAATTTTCTCTACATCATATTGTTGATCAGGCCAAAAAAAGCATGTGCACTTTGAAAAATAACATCCTATATCAAAGTTTGAAATGTCTGATACTCACACAGCACTATTTTTGCATGTCCTCGTAAGATCCAACTACCTCGCTAAATATATAAACCATTTATTCAATCCTTGCCGAACTACATAACTTAGGACAATGTTTTTCAACCTTGACCATTTTAAGTCTGTGGAATTCTGGGAGTTGAAGTCCACATGCCTTAAAATGGTCAAGGTTGAGAAACACTGACTTAGGAAATGATGGACTGAAACTAGATGACTAGTGATGGGGCACTAGTCAAAGGGAATTCTGCCACTCTAAACTCCATTTTTGCCTTAGCAGAACACCTTAGCTTGTTCAGTGGAAAATTATAATGTTTCTGCCTGTCCATTTTCTCATTTTTATACATGATCTTGCCTTTAGCTGCTTGCAGTAGAAGGCAAGTTATGTAGACGTTTAAATATCCCCCAGGATTGGTTTGTTTCAGGGCTTTTTGAAATTAGAAAGGTAGGAGAGTGTATCTGATCTTAACTTCCCTCAAGATAGGACCTCTGAATGGGGAGCTGTACAATCTTAGAAATTGCTGGACTGGTTATTCTGTACATTGATTGAAATTCAAGTTAACTGTTTTTCTACTTCCTTTGAAAGTCTGCCTTCCCTTCCCCCTTCTCCCAGGCAGGGATTTTAGACATTGTAGTTCACTGGTTTTGTGACTGAATGCAAACAGCTTCTCCAAGTAACACCCTGCATTGTCCTATCTACCATAACTTAATATATCTCATAATCCTCCTTTTTTTCTCCTTAAATAAAGGAGAAAATTGGAAATTCATTCTGCTTTATATTGCCATTATATCGTGTCTAAGGATTGGTTGATAGTTGCAATAATCCCAATCAAATTCTAGTAGGGCTACAGCAGATAAGTATTGAAGTCCCAAGTCATGATAATTTTTTAAATTGTTATAATGTCTTATAATTGTTAGTGTTTCATATGTATTTATACCTGGCTGGCTTAACTAGTTATAGCAAAGAAATTATAAAACTATTTTAATTTTATAGTTGTTTTTTCATGGTTTTATATTTTAGATGTCATAATTCCATGATAGTTTTTACTCTGTTTTATTAATACCATATTTGGTTCCTTCTGTTTTTATTTCGGAATGATATTTGTTTTATGCTGGTCTATGGCTGAAATAAAACCAGATATATGATTAGGATTGAACTTGTATGTATGCTCTATGTTCTTTCATCTAAGACATGATCTTCCAAAGCTTTTCTCCACATATATTCTTAGTTTTCTTCTTGGGGATTATAATGCACTGTTTCAGCATGTTATGAGTTTTAACACATTGAAATATTCTTTGGAATTACAGAAAGCTTTGCCCACTTTTGCTATAGACTTAACAAGTCATTCTCTATCTATGAATAATGAATAGTCAACAGTAGAGAAGACCTATCATATTCATACAGGTGGTCCTTGATTTATGACTTTGATGTAGCCTGCCCATCACAATCTTAAGCCATGTAAAATGTACTTGGCCACATGATCAACCACATTTTATAGTCTTTTTGTGGTGATCATTAACTGAATTTACCCTTGCATGTTAGTTATTCAAAGAAGTAAAATGCCTCTGAACACGGACTGTGTGAGGATTTGTTTTGGAGATTCAAATCAAAGGCAATTCAATCACATTGCTCTTTTGATCAGATCAGTGGAACAAAGTGAATCAAATTGATTGGACAATTTAATTGCCTTTGAGCATAATAGAATTTATAGTTGAATTGCATCAACATGATTAGGTGATTAAAATCAATAACAAAGATAGAATAATTCCAATTCTAATTCCATTTTGAACTGGAATGATTTGACAGTTATAAATTGTCAGGGGTAACTTGTCCAGACTTTTTGAAAAAGTGTAAAATCGCTTAACCTCCAGGAGAGATTTGGAATGAGTCCTTTCTTTTAAAGACACCAAAGGCTCGAATGTTCCATTTTATGGAGGTGCTGGATGAGCTGAAATTAGAGCATTTGGTAAGAGGTTCATACAGGGCATTTCTGCTGCCCTTCTAAAGGTCATGATAGTTTTTTTCCCCAAAAAAGCTTTAGATTAATAGTATGCTTTTTATTCTCTGCTTTTATTGCTAGCCTTAGGTATTGCTTCCATTTTATATTATCTGTTGTTTCGGTTTGTTTCTTTACACCAGTGGTTCTCAACGTTTGTGTGACGGTGACCCCCGTCACACAAACGTGCCGTGCATGCGCAGCGCGCATGTGTGCCGCCGCCCCCATGCACGGCGTGCATGCGTGGGGCCACCCCCATGCGCGGCACCCATGCACGGCAGTGCCCCATGCACAGCGTGCATGCGCGGCGGCGCCTCCTGAGGGGGAAAAATGGCAGATCGCCTTGTTTGGCGACCCCCGAGAAATGGTCGATCGACCCCAAATGGGGTCGCGACCCATAGGTTGAGAACCGCTGCTTTACACTGTTATATATTTGTATTTACAATTATATATTTGTATTTTTACTCTTTTTTGATGATGTCTTTAAAAGAACTAGGAATAAGTCTCCATTAAATGTGGATATAAATGGGACTTGTGAGTTCAGGTCCCACCTTAGCCATGAACGTTGGCTGGGTGACTTTAGGCTAGTTACTCTTTCTCAGCCCAACTCACCTCTCAGGCCTGCTATTGTGGGGAAAATAGGAGGAGGAAGGTATGTTTGATATGTTCATTGCCATAAGTTATTTGTAAGAATAATAAAGGTTGGATATAAATTCAATAAATAAGTACATAAAGATGAGATGGAGATCTTCTCTGAATTTCTCCAGAAGGACATGATAATTTCTCTTGAGGTTAATTAAAGCATTGAAAGAGATGGAACCTATGAACTACTGGAGATAATTAATGAAAGGCAATAAATATGTCCCTTGGATAACTCATAATAAAGTAAATGTGATAGATAGATAGATAGATAGATAGATAGATAGATAGATAGATAGATAGATAGATAGATAGAGTTTCATCAAGTTGATAGAAAAATACAAAACTTTTGATTTTTAACATAAATAGCTATTAATTACTTTTTAATTTACTTTGAATCAGCAGTAAAATTTAAGTAACTATTACCATTATTTATTTATTTAGGGGAAATATGGATGTTCATCTCATATATAATTATACTGGGCAACTCACATCATAACAATAAAACATAAAGGATATGCCATTACAAAAACAATAAAAAGCTATACCTCAAGTTATTGTTAAGGGAGTTGTACTTGATTTTATGATCTTTTTTGTCATGATTCTTAAGCGACTCACTGCAGTTGTTAGTGAATCATGTGCCCATTAAGCAAATCCAGCTTCCCTCCCCCTTGACTTTGTTTGTCAGAAGCTGGCTGAGAAAGTCGCAAATGGTGATCATATGACCCAAGGATGCTGCAGCTGTCATAAATACATTCCATAGTCTGGGCATATATGTTTAACATATATGTTTAACAAATCTTCAAGATGTAACCCTTTAAATGACCAAATAAGCCTCAAAAATTAAACTCTTCATTTGGTATATTTTCATTTGTGAAAATTCACCACTTTTGGTTGGCCTGTCTTCTTTGTTACTAGCCAAGGTGAGCTTATAAGATTAGATGCAGGTCTTCTTTGTTTTTCTAAATTCAAAAGAGGGATTTACCAACTTCACCCCTTTTTTGTTTGTTTTTTTACTTCTGTTTTGTATCAGAATGATCAATATTATTTTTAGATGTCTGAGAGTGTCCCCTGCACTTATGTCTCAAGCACTATACCAAGCAGTTAAGTGATAATGCTCCTTTTCTGCAAGCAGAAAGGCTGTGAGACCTTTTGTTGCAAAGTTGGCCAGTGCCCTAAAAGCTTGGGAAATTCAGATAAACAAAGTCCAGAATTGCTTAGCCAAGCATATGATCCTTCATGTCTCTCAGTGGGATGAAATTTCACTCAACTGAACATTTTTTTTTTTTTTGTTATCTGATATTTGGGGCGGGTGGGTCGGTGGGGGTCAGCAGGACAATACATTTTCAGAAAAAATAATTCAAGTAGAAACACCATAGTTCTTCAACTACTAGAAATAACTGTCCCCCGCCATAAAAAAGTACATAAATCTTTTGAATTATGCTTCAGGAATATGAACATATTAAAATCAGTTATTTTCAGGAAATATAAAAAAAATCTTAGTATCTTGTTAAATAATGCAACAATTATCTAAAGAAATTATTTATTTTCTTCTTTTCAGTGTTGTCCCATCAAAAGTAGGGAGGAACTAAGTTAGAAAAATAATAAACTCTATATTCACAGTAGAAGCATAGTTATCAAAAGGTGCTAACTCTGTCCCACCTCCCTATTATTATTATCCTAATTATTACAATGTGCTAATTGTTATATCACATGTGGATTGCAATGGCCCAGTGGCTAAAGATGCTGAACTTATCAGCTGGAAAACTGACAGTCTGAGTTTGAGGCCTGAGCACCATACAATGGGGTGAGCTCTGGTTACTTACTACAGCTCCTGTTAGAAAGTTAGAAAGTACTCAAATGCAAGTAGATGAATAGGTACCACTTTGGTGGAAGGTAATAACATTCTCTGCACCTCGGCATATAAACATGCTGGTCACATGATCATGGAAATGTTTTCAGACAATGCTGGCTCCTTTGGCTAAGAAATGGAGATGAACAGTCAGACACACTTGAAAGGAGAAACCTTTACCTTTATACTTACACAATAGCTAAATGGGTTTTCTCTTGCTTGGGCGTGTATCTATGATGTTAGTTATAGTCCATCGCTTGTACTTTCAAACCTTAACTTCCTTCATATAAACTGTTTCTCCACAATTTATAACATCAGCAAAGTAGTCAAGAAATGGAGAAATTTATTTTATTCATATATGTGTTCACTCTCTATTTCAACAGGATGCTAAGATTTCCAATTCTTTAGGATTTACTAATTGAGTAACAGGCTTATAACAGATGTTTTTTAAACCATAGGGGCAATACTTTTGTTAGGTCAACTGAAGCTTTACAAAATTACTGCAACATTTTGAGTTTTAAGAATTCATAACCATGTAATTTAGGAAAAATAAGAAAAGAAGAAAAATGTAGCTTACTTCCATACTTGCAAGGATTAGAGAAAGTCTTCAAATATATTAATTGAGTCTATATCTGATGAAGTTCGATTGTGATAAGGTCAGTCCCAAATCCTGTTACATAGTCAAAGCAAAACAAACAAACAAACAAACAAAACGTTTGGCATCATTTAGATACATACACAGTCATTTCTTCATCAGCAGTACCCTGTTCAATAACCTATTGCAACTGCACCAATTTGCTTCTAATGATTTTTAAGCCAACAATTTATTTTATCTTTTATATTTGCTAAAAGGATCCATTTGAAACCAAGCAATTATCCACTTGAAATTTTTTTGTTGTTAAAATAGGTAGTGGCAAAACTCTTTGTCTGATGACAGGATCTACCAAAGAAATGTTAAATATCTTCCTTTAAATTTCTCAGTATAGTAAGTTAAAATTGTTACAAAACCGGAGAAGCCCCTTTGGAGTAGATTTCAGTATCTGTTAAAGGGTTCATTAATCAGCCTGCAAACACTGGACTCCATGGAGTTCTCAAATGCCAGATGAATGCACTAGATAAAATTTTAGAAGTTAGACACATCTGATCTTCTGCCTACCCCTGAGGTCCAGAAACTTCTTATCCTATATTGCAGCCAGGGAAAAGTTTGGTTTTCAATTTAAGTGGGTTTACATTATTATATCAACTATTTCAGCGGAGGCACTGGGGATAAGCTGAGGCCTGATCATATTTTTTTTTAATAATCTTGATCTTCAATCCTACAAAACTAATCTCTTAAATCAGTGAGAAAACTGGTGAATGGGTGGATGTGTTCAATCCAAATTACGTTTCCATTAGAGACCAATTAAAATATATACAGTACGTTCACATAATTTTATTATATGTTTTTCAGTTACTTGCCTTTGATATAGTTATGTCAGTGTACTCAGTAGTATACGAAAGATAAAATCAGGAAGAAGCACAATAGCTAAGACAAAAGAACAAAAAATTTCCTAAGAATTTATCTTTCCTTAGGAACTTACTAAAGCTTTATCTGTACTGCCCAATTATCTTGTCATCAGACAAGGCAAACAGTCTTTCCTGAGGGCAGTAATGGATGACATCACACTCTATTTGATCTCTCACTCACCTTCAAAATGACCTCACAATGTTTTTCTCCATTCAGCTTTTGAGATATGCTTTTTTCTATCTTCAAGTGACTGGGAAAAAATAGTAAAATTGTACACTCCTGAGGTTATTGAAGAAAATAACTGTTCAACATAGAAAAGTAATAATTGAAGCAACATCAACAACAAAATTTGCCAGATTTCAAATCAGCATCTGTGCCTATGCTACATGAAGATTTTAACCACTGCTCTATTTAAGTACAGGTAGCCCTTGCTTAGACTGAGACCTCAAATGGGACTGGCAACTAACTAAAACTATGACTGTCTAATGATTTTACTTCAGCTTTCCTGTGTTTCACAGATCTGTGAAGGTTATAATGCAGGCTTTGCTCACAAAGTTATTACAAGTAGCATGCCTAATTTATAAGTATACAGCAGTCAAACTGACAAATAAAAGATGTTGACAGTGTCTCTGATATCAGCTGTACTTTAGTGGATGTGAAATGGGATAATATGCCAATGAATATCTATGGAGATTCTCAGTCATCTAGGTAATAGTCATCCCAAAGATGCTTTTTCACAAGGCAATTGGTCAAGAAAGTCCAGCTGCCTCATGAAAAAGCACCTTTGTGATGCTAATGAATATATAGAACAGAATTAAACATTATGGTCCAATCAAAAAAGTTTACTAATATTTCCCCAAGGGTAAATATTAGGTATGGTAGCTTTAAGAAGAGAATTTAGGGAAAGTTGTTTTAAAAACTTATAAGTTTTAAGGAAAGTTCTGAACAAAATCAAAAAATGATTTTCAGCAGTTAAAAATGGAAAAATAAAATGTATGTTTTTCAAATTTAGCATGATTCACTTATTCCTATTATCAAGTATCCTATTACTGTCCAGCTTATTTTGATTGGTCATTATTAGCTGTGCTTCTTTACTTGATGGATCAAAATTCTTCTTTCTAAATTCTGGAGATTGGGCTATTTATTATATGAAATTAATTCATCTTGCTCTGACATGTAATGAATTTTATGTTCTACAAGACTGAGTATATTGAAACAAAAGGCAGCGTTTTCATAAAGCAATTACTATATTCTCTGTGTTATATGGCCATTTTATTTGGATCTTAGCCAATATGACCAAACAAAGCAGCCCCAGTGGTATGTTTTCATCAGATGATACAAAGCCATTGTAATTTATGCAGGTTTGGATTATATTTTCCAAATTGCCATCTCACGTGATCCTGGCCATATAACAAATAATAACCAATTAAAAGAGGAATCCATTGAAATAGCTCCATTTGTTTTGTGCCAATACTCATTGTCATGTAAAAGAATGTTCCCACTAAAGATTTTGTTTCATCTTGTTGCAAATTAAATCTCTTACCAGAACTTCTTTTCCAATGTAAGTAATTGTCATTTTCCAATTATCAATAGTTCCCTCATTTTGTTTTATCCTTTCATCAAGGAAATCCCCAAGCGTCATACAAATTTCGTACACATTAGTCACATTTTGTTACATCTAATGTTCCTGTTAGAATGAGGCATCAGTTCTAATCAAAGGCTATTCTCACAGAAAATATTTTATTTGTATTGATTTATCAGATTTCAGTTGATGTTTGGCAAAGTGCTTTGGATTAAAAGCAAACCATCAGTCCTCCCATACTGCCCTTTTCTTTGGAAGAGATTTGTGCATGAGTCCTATCCAGTGGTGGGATTCAGTAGGTTCGCACCACTTCAGCAGAACCGGTAGCTAATTTTTTGTTGCCTAGGACCAGAATGGACTTCCAGAAGTGGCATCCACACAGAAAACCGGTTGTTCACATATTTGAATCCCACCAGTGGTCCTATCCTATATGATTAATTGCTAGGTATCTCATTTGGTGAATAAACAGCTATGGAATTGTTGAGACCAAAAGAACTGAGCTCCAGCAACCCTGCAAGAATGCATTTAGCTCTCTGAATTGAAGGTGCTATCAAAATATGGTTTTAAACATTCTCAGAGTTTTCCAGTGTCATCAGTATAACTAACTGCCCTGGAAATCATTTAGTTTAAAAAGAAATGTTTGACTTGGACCAGCTGTAGATAAAACCTTTAGAAATCAGTGGCCTGCAGAAATTTATTGTTGGAGTGGAAGTGGAAGAAAAATAGTACAAGCAAAGAAGTTTTTTGTCTTAGTCCAATTCATGTGTAAACCCTGCTCCGCAGGACTTGAGAGTAATCAGTCTGAGGTTACAAGTGGGATCCTAGTGCAGTATCTCATACTAAGGATGAATCTTGTTAAAGACTTGTGTTCTGCAGGACTGGGTGTATTGAAAGTCAGGCTTTTCATATAGCAATTATCACATTCAATGTGTTATCTGACCATGTAGGACCTCTAACCAAACCTCTTGGGCAGGACTAGACTTTGGAGACGTCTTCTCAGGATTGCCAGTTGTGAATTTTTATTGGGTGAATCAGTTAATTGAGCAATGGGAGATTTAGCTGTGGGTTGTTCAAATTCTTTTTTTTTTTACCAGAAATAGCCTACCTGTTGTGATTGGACCTCAGATTTTTCTACGTGCAAATTATGCAGACTAGAGTAGAGTCTGCAAGAGTGGGTTCCTTCCTGGAAACCTTTTAGATCTGCAAACTGTCTGTTTAGTCTAGTTCACTCAGGTACCATAGAGTCTTATTTCTGGCCAATTTTAATGTTTTATCTTCAGCAATATAGGATGAGAGATTTCATAAAATCACATTTAATGAGAAAAATTGTCCCGCTGGCCAATATGAACCCAAAACATTATAGTATGTATCTCTTCACTGTTATTCTGTTGGAATTTATATGCTGGCATGCTATGCTGCCTTCTAGCAGAGATCAAGCTTTCGATAAGAGAGAAATGCTTTATTTTCTATCTGAGACCAGAACTCTGGTATTATGAACAAAATTGCCAAGTTCTTATGAGCAGCTATTGTCGTAAGATGACTTAAGGTATCCAAACCCTAGAACAGACCTCAACATTTGCAGTCCCTGGGTCATATCCAGCTGTTTGGCTGTTCCTGTCCAACCTTTGTGAGGTCAATTGGAAATTACAAATCAGATGTAAATAAGTGTACACCAGGCATGCAGTACAACTTCAGTTGCTTTTATTTTGAAGGTGACTGCTATTTTTTTTTCCAATTTACGAATGTGGATGCATGCACAGGCATCTTCACATTGGTTGAGCCCTTCACAACATTCCCAGTTTCTCATGTGACTCCTTGGGAAAAATTCATTGTCCACCCCTGCCCTAGAATCACATCACAAAGAAGTCCTTTTATTAATTTATCTACATGCTGCTTTTATTTCATCTATTTTATTTTGTTCTTTTTTATTTGTAAAAATAGAAACATTTATGTGTAAATATTAATTGGAGGTCAGGTTTTAGAATTCTGATCAGATTTTGGCTGATTTGTATTCCCCTAATATACAGTATATTCACTTATAATCCTAAAGATCCTTTTCATTTTTATCTTTCAGTTGTGATGATGGCATTTTTTTTTTTACCAAGCAGCTGAATGTGAAAACAGTTTGAACATCATCTGTTGTATTTCCCCCCTTTTTGTTTTTTTTTTTACTTTCCAGGGGAATGTGACATTTTCCTGTTCAGAACTGCCAATCACTCCCATCACTTTTGAGAGCTCCAATAGCAGTTACTTACTGTTACCCGGCACTCCTCAGATTGATGGCTTGTCTGTCAGCTTCCAGTTTAGAACGTGGAACAAGGATGGTCTCCTTCTGTCAACTGAATTGTCAGAAAATTCTGGCTCGCTTTTGTTGTATCTCCACCATGGCAGACTGATCCTCAACATCCAAAAAGGAGCAGAGAGATACGTGGGCATCAGTGCAGGTATTGGTTTTTACCAGATGCATATTTCCTTCTCACTTTTGTTGTTGTTAAATAAGGATTCTAGTTCGTAACAGAGAAATGGCACTCTTTGTTTTAAGTGGGAAAGCTAACCCTCAAACGGTCATTTGTTAATCCAAGCATAATACATGGTTTGCCAACTATTATAAAACTCCAATTTTCATTCATCTGAAGTGCAGACCCAATGTAGAAGGATGATGAAAGTTGAGGTTCAGTATTTATATGGCTAGACGCTGCTTTTCCTTCTTAGTATTTCTCTCCTTTCTAATACAGGGGTCTCCAACCTGTGGGCTGGGGCCCACTATCAGTTCGTGGCCTATTCGCAACCAGGCTGTGTGAGTGGCTGGCTGGTGTGCACACATAGCCCCACTCACACGAGCATAGTGGACACTCAGGGGCCCTTCGGGCTAGCACTTGAGGCCTCACTCGCGCGAGCATCACAAGTGCTCTTGGTCTCAATCGTGCAAGCAATGCCCCTCCCACAAAACCATCCCCTCTTTCCCCGCTCTCCCCCCTCCAGGCCACCAACCCAGAACGATTGGGGAAATCTGTACTAATGGATAGAATGCTGTTCATTTTTTAAACAATTCCCTGCTTTGTAGTTGATATCATAACAAATCCTTGCTTTGACATTATTCTGGGATGCAAAGATGACATTTCAAAAGACATCTGGCAGCAAATCCTCATTATATGCTCAGTGCTCAATTCTTGAATTCCTAAAGAAAAGCCTATCATTCTACTGAAGAAGCATAAGCATACACATACGGAAGAGCAAGAAAATCCTGTGACATTTTAAATACATATCCCTTTATAGAACAGGCTTTTCATGGAAGGGCTCAGCTGTCTTAAATACATTTCTGCAATAAATTTATTCTTTACTTCAAGTACTTGGTTGGAATTCAAAATAGAGTCAAGTATTTATTACTATTATTATTATTCCTAAATCCCTGTTCCTATCAGAGCTAGAACAGCAAATATTCATGGACAAGCTATAAATTATGGCCAGAGTAGAAGTCTCATCCAAACTATCAGGAAGGATTGAGGAGCAGAAAAGCAAAAAACAACAGATTAATATCAGAACTCAGGAAGCTTTATTCAAGCAAAGTTGAGAAGGAATAAGCAACCTTCTGCCTAATCCAGAGGAACCAATAACCCATTAAGGGACTAGAATTGCCCGAAACAGATAGCAGAGTGTTCCATTAAGTAATTCAGTATGTGAACAAATGAATATAAATTAAGTGAATTATAAGATCATAGATGTGGGTTTGGGAATTACCTTGGAGATCATCTGGTCCAATCTCCTTCTCAGTGCAAGAATCGAATATTATAGCATAATAAACCAATGGTCATCCAGCCTCTGATGACCATCAGGGAAGGACAATTTACACTTCTTAAAGCTTTCTGTTCAACTGTTGAGCACCTCTGATAGTTAGAATATTTTTTTTCTAATGACCAATCAAAATCTATATCCTTGTAATTTGAATCCATTCTTGCCTTCACTGCCTCTGCCCCCTCCATCTTCTGGAAGAACTCCACAATTCTACATAACCTTTCTTCAAACACTTGAGTACTGCTCACAGTCTTCATAATATAATATTTTTGGTGCAATCTAATCAAAATGCGGAATATGCTGCAGTAATGGCTTCTCTAGATCTTGAGATTACATACATACATACATATTCATATACATATACATATATGTGTGTGTGTGTGTGTGTGTGTGTCTTTTAAAATACTAAAAATGTGAATCCTGGGCATTTTAACAAATAAAAGAAAAAACGAACACCAGGATATAATAAACCAGCCTGTTTAACATAAACAAGCCTTTGGTTAAGAAGAGTCACTAAGCTTTCATCCTGCCAAAAACTGCCAGCATCATCAAAGTTAGAATAGAAGGAGATCGGGAAGGCAGCTCATATAGCCTCCTGCCTCTGCGCCCGGCTCCTTGAGCACGTCATCGGCTCGTTGATTGTATTAATCCGTATCGCGCAGAGTTGTTTCGCATCAGGCAAACTATCCTTGGCGCCACTGGTTGTTTTACGATCCTCAAGTGCTCTTTTAGAGCATGTGCAAGCACTTGGAGGTCAGCTGTCAATCCGTCCCTGCGCCCAAATTCCCTACCTCCCAGGGCCATTATCCTTCCCCACCCCCAAGGCCGTTGTCGTAATTCCTCTGTTCCAGTCCTGCAACAAGCAGCTGTTCCAGCATTCCTGCTCTCTGTCTTCCCCCTCCCTACCCCTCCTTCCAGATCACCTCAGCGCATCCGTCCCTGGCTTAGGGCCATTTGGTCCAACATCTCGGTCCATGGGAGTAGTGGTCGTCTCACCTATAGAGCCATCGTCCCAGTTGTGCAAAACGCTGTCATCGTCTTCCTTAGAGATCGTGCCCATCTCATCCATCATTCTACTGCCCCAATCCTGCCAAGGAAGCGTTAAATGTCTTCTCAGTAGGCCGTGGCACTGTTTTTCCCATCTAAGAGTCTGGTAAGCTGGCAAAAGATCTATATGCCGGTTGATGGAATTTTCATTAGAGAGCCAGGCTTCCTTGAGTAGGCGGCCACCCTTGGTAGTCTCACAAGCTATAACCTCTGTGTTAGCTAGATCGAACGTGTGGCCAGAGCTGGACATATGGGCAACTTGTGAGCGTTGCTTCTGCTTTCTAATAGCCAGTTCATGTTCATGAATCCTTGTCCTCAGCCTTTTAGTAGTTTCCCCAACGTAATTGCTCGCACAGTCTTTGCAATTGATTCTGTAAACTACAGATGATCTTTGATCGTTGAGGAGCAGTTCTTTTGGATGCATGACCTTGGACTTAAGGGTATGCTCGGGCCTATGGGCAATGCTCACATTGTAGGGGGCCAACAGCCATGCCGTGGCCTTGGAGCACCATGGATATAAGGGAGGGTTGTTCGTGTGGCCGGCATCGCTCTCTCTCTCTCTCTCTCTCTCTCTCTCTCTCTCTCTCTCTCTCTCTCTCTCTCTCAGACACACACACACACACACACACACACACACACACACAGTACATACGTACATACATGTTAATGGAGTCTAGGATTGCATGTAGGAATGGGGTACATAGGTCACATTGTTGATTCATGTTCAGCTTATGATTGCTAAGACATCCAGATTCTGTTGCCCAGCGTGCCCCTCCATCTATACTTATGCCTTTGATTTTTCTTATGCAAATGAAGATATTTGTATTTGTCTTTGCTGAAACTGAATTACTACAAATTTGAACATACACCTACTCAGCAAACATTATCTAGGGTGCATTGTGGGGCTACTCCAACAGCGCCACAATGACTTTATTGCTGAGTATCCAGTAGCACTTTAAACACACAAAAATGCCTCTCAATTTAGATCCTAAAACATTAACTGGGAAATAAGCTTAATTAGAAACAATGAAATTCCCATGGAATTGCGCAGGAATGTTATTTCATGGCCAACATGATGCAGCTGAGAATTAAATTAGATGGCTTCTTGAGAACAGATGTTATGAAAGTTCATGATAATCTTAATTTAAGGCAAAATACACCCACTCAACCTTTAAAATATCTATGTGATCGACATAATTGATCACTTCCATGTAATATCAGAGTTCTGTCAGCAGTGAGAATGCCCATAACCAGATGAACAAGAAACACACAATTATCCTGCCTATTCAGGATGGTTCTTATTTACAGGCTAAAAAACATGGCAAGTCCTTGTTCACATTATATATCCACAACAACAGCTTTCTGGATTTTAGATTGCTTATACCCTCCAGATTGGGGTGATTTGGCAAGTTGACATGCATAATAACTTCAGATGAATGCCTGGGTTTTCAGGCCATGCTGTGCTTATGCCAAACATTCCACTATTGGGTTTTGTTGCTTCCTGGAACGATCACTGTTATTCACAGACATTATCTATTCCTTTTAGTCCCCATGTGAATGGTTGATCAGGTTTATACTTCTTTGTTTCTTAGGCAACAATCTATATGACGGCTTGTGGCACTCGGTTAACATCAATGCCAGAAGACATCGCATCACCTTAACTCTTGATAATGATGTAGCATCAGCTGTACATGCTACCACCGTTTCCCAGATTTATTCAGGGCACAGCTATTATTTTGGAGGTAAGCTGTAATTTTAACAAAATACAAAACAAACCCTAACATACAACCAGCCTATCAAGGAAAGCCATGAAAACATAACTCCGTTGCACCCACCACTAAAAGTGGAGGCCCAATCTCCACTCATTTTTTTAAAAAAATGTGTTCATACTGATGGCTGCCAGCCAACAAGATAGTAAGCTGGCTGCTTGCCACACTCCAGAGATATACAGACTCAGTCAGAACTTTTTAGAAGCAAAGAGTCTTTTTTACCTATCAAGATGACAAATGTAATGCAGTCAAGGCCTGGCATGAGTTGAGACCAGGAATCCAATAAACAAACAACAAATCCAAGGGAAAAGACAAGAAACACAGTGAAGTGGAATCTAGAGTCCCTAGTACAACAGCATGATAAGGTAAACCTCAACAGAGCTGAGGTTTGAAAGATTATTCTCAGCTTTTTCACCATGGGAATGAAATCAATAAATCAGCCATGCTGAGCCTCCATCTAGGCATGTTATGCGTCAGAGTCTGCTTCTTGGCTGACCTCTCTGACCTGTGTAGCTCAGCCCTCTACTTTCAGATCCTTAAGGCCTGCTTCAGCTTTGGACTGGATGGATGAACCTCAGAGTCTGACAAGTTTCAGTGGGTGCAGGCAGTAGTCCTGGGCCTTGCTGGATCTGCCTCAGTTGGAGCTCCAACCTAGCTGGGATCATCCCCTCCAGGAGTGTTATCTCTAGAAAGCCATGGGTGTATTTCCTCCTCTTTATCATCCAAAGACAGTCCAGCAGAACCTTAATGCTGTACCCATATACTTTCAGGCCTAAAGTTACTGTCAAGTTTTCAAAGATCATTTGTAGGCAAGTAAGGTGGGGGCAATGTGGATCTCTGGTTGGGAGGGGATGCTATTCTTAAAGTGTTGTTGCTGCAACACAAAAGGCCTGCCTCCTGGGTCTCATTGGATTATACTCTTTAACTGATGGGACTTGGAGTGAATAGAATGGGTAAAGACTAGAGGAGAGAGGCAATCCTTTAAGTATGCAGATCTTATTTCATGGAGGGTTGGTTATCGCTTATAAATATTGGGGACTTCAAGTGTTAAAACATTTGCAATATAAAGAGAAACCAAAAAATGTCTCACACACACCCTATGAAAATGTGTTAGCTTTCTCTAAAACTGGAGTAGTTAAAATGAACTTTGTGGATCCATCTCTCCGGCAGATCTCTAAGTTTTATCAGTTTTGTAATGACAGAAAAGTTTTGTTAATGTTTGAATGAAAGTATATTTGATTTTGTATTTTCAAGCCCATACATAGTTGTTATGTATCATTGTGTGTTATCGAGCATAGTTATGATTCAAACTTTACTTAGAAGAGTGATTGCTAATTTTTTAAAAAATGGAGAAACCTTAGGGGGAAACTTATGCATTCTTGAAGATAATGTGCAAAATTCATTATGTTATGGAAATTGTTTACAAAAACTTATATTAGGCAAAATTACAAAGCAAAACACATGCCTGGGGAAATGTGCACCAAATGCCTAGCAATCAGCACAAAATGCTTAAAGAAAGTTCCTCTGATCTGAAAAAATAAATGTGATAAGATCATAAAACTGAAGAAATGTAGGAGAAAATAGGTTGATGTAGTGTGTGTGTGTGTGTGTGAGAGAGAGAGAGAGAGAGAGAGAGAGAAAGGAATGGAAGGGAAGGAATTAGCATCAGTACTTGAACATCATTAAATCTTTAGCAACTATGAAGTTTATGAGCATCAACCTCACTTTTTCTCAACCAAGAACATTCCTTGCTGGCCAATACCTTTTCTTGGCTGAGAAAAAGTGAGGTTGATGCTCATAAACTTCATAGTTGCTAAAGATTTAATGATGCACAAGTACTGTATGCTAATCCCTTCCCTCCCCCCCCCCCTCTCTCTCTCTCTCACACACACACACACACACACACACACACACACACACACACACACACACGTCCCCCTTAGCCAATTTCATCTCAAGAGCTTTATGGGGACAGTCTTTGAAAGATCTTTTGGAAAGGATTTTTTAAAACATCAATAAGAAATCTCTTTTTCTTTAAGTCTTCCTTCTTCAAAAGGATTCTGATAAAGTTTTCACTGTTATTTCGCAATCATACCTTTCCCCTGAAAGTCTTTATGAACCTACCTTGTGCTTTTAAAAGCATGTACCATTCAATTACGTTGATTAGCAGCCACCAAGCTTGCCCATTCAAGGATCAAAGATTTTGCATGCGTTAAGAGGATGGGAATTGAGACCAGTATTAGATAGATAGATAGATAGATAGATAGATAGATAGATAGATAGATAGATAGATAGATAGATAGATGGATATAGTTCTATATAAAGTATCCTTTTTCAAGTCAATATTCAATAGTATGCTTTGCCTGTTATTTTGTTTGTTATTTGGCCTTTGGTATAACTAAATTATACTGATTTTTTTTAAAAAGTAAAATGATCATGACAGAGTTGCTGAAGAAATGTATGAAAAAATAAATATGTCTGAATATATATTGTAATGTCAGTTCCAAAATTTAAAGTCTAAGTACCATGCTGATGCTTTCATCCTAGAAACTTTAGACGAAAACTCATTTGTGATGTGGATCTGGGAGCCTTAAAATATTAGCCAAAACATGAAAGAAAGGTTAATAGCTAAAATAAAGTGTATCTTGAGCCATGGGATCTTTGTAGGGTACTGTCTGTGTTATCAATCTATAAAGCAGTCTGGAGAATAGAAGGAGTTGGAAATGGAAAATAAGTTTTTAATGCTACAGAGTACCACTTGAAGACTCTTCACTGTTCTGCTGCAGCACTCTAAAGAACCATTAGCAGCTGGATGTAAGCTTCTTTCTTTGTGAAAAATAGTCACTGTGAAATATGTAAATTGTGTTGATCAGAATGGATATAAGTGATCAGAATAGATGCTAACCACTGCTTGTGTCATTGGTCCTATAGTGGATAGAAAGAATGAATGACCTTGAGGGGTAGGCGAAAAAGCTGCCACAAAGACGATGTTAGATGAAAAGAACCTGAATATATGAGCCGAGGTGGCGCAGCAGTTAGAGTGCAGTACTGCAGGCCACTTTAGCTGACTGTGTTCAGCAGGTCAGCGGTTCAAATCTCACCAGCTCAAGGTTGACTCAGCCTTCCATCCTTCCGGGGTAGGTAAAATGAGGACCCAGATTGTTGGGTGCAATGTAAATATATATATACATTGCTTACTGGTGTACACCGCTTAGAGAGTGCTTGCACTTAAAGCGGTATATAAGTCTCATAAATAAATAAATCCAAAGATGTAATTTGAGAAATGGTTTCAGGCTTGACCCTCTTTAGTTCTCATGAAAATAAAGAGAGGGGGGGGGAAGCACATTCAGATTTACAAGATTCTGTTATGTAAACTTGTGATATAAGTTATGTTAGTCTGCTTGGCTTTGGTTTCTTAATCTGGTATACCTTGAAGGCTGATACGTCCCAGCTCAGACCTCATGACTGCTATTTATTTTTGGATACAGTGTGTGTGTGTGTGTGTGTGTGTGTGTGTGTGTGTGTGTGTATCGTATATATGAAATAACATCTGGATGAGATAATATCTGATCTTCAAATACCATGATGTATGCTACAATCTTCTTGGTAGAACTGCCACTTACTGGATTGATTTATATTTGGCAAAACAAGATAATTTACTGATTATCAGACTTTCCCCTCATTCCCATAACAGCCAGCTTAACAGGTAGTTTGTAACCCAAAGAGACGGACTAGTCAAAGTCACCCAATGACTTCCCATGACTTATAAAGGAGTTAAAAGTTTCTGTCTCCAGTCTGCCCAACTTTGGTAGATATAGGGGGCAAAATTTAGCTATTCCATTCACTATCTTGTTTAAATCCTGTTAAATCTTTGGCTCAGAGCAAATTTTGGAGAAGACCGAGTAGGCCTCTCTTTTTCTTCCCCCTCGCCCATACTCAAGTAGATATCCATTAGGTGGGGAAAAAAAACGAGGTGGGGGGAAAATGAAACTTTGATTTTGGGTTTTACTGATTACCGTAAATGCCGGCATATAAGGCGACTTCCGCGAGCGCTGAAATCAGCGCCAAAGACGGGGGTCGTCTTATACGCCGAGTCGTCTTATACGCCGGAAATACTGGTAGTTTCCGGCGTATAAGACGACATTCTAGGAATGCGGCCCGGCTATAAAGACGGGGGTCATCTTATACGCCGGGTCGCCTTGTACGCCGGCATTTACGGTAGATAGATCTGCTGTTATAGAAATGGCTAGTTTATACCATGATGTAAAAGTAAAAAGTTGAAGTTTGGTATTACCTACTGCACCAAAGGGAGTTGGAAGTCAATGCCTTTTCTTTCTTTTCCCTTTCTTTTCTACACTTTTCTCTTCCCTTTTCCCTCCCCTATTTTTCCTATTATTTGCTTTTGTGTTTTACATTATAAACTAATAAAAAGTAGGCATCCGTTAGAGATACTTTGCTAATATTTCAACTAGAGATTCAAGCTTGCTTTATAATGAAGGACAATTTGTCTATAGTTTAGGTTTATATGAATGTTCCTATGAGTATAATCAGGAAAGATAGCAATAGTAACATCATAATGAAACAAGATTAACAAGCATTTTGCATTTGGGCTCCGTTTAGGTCATAAAATATTTTTTATATTTTTATATATAAAACAACCCTATTCCACTCTCAAATGAAATAACCAGTTATGGAAGAAAATGGTATGTACAGCCATCACTGGTGATTTCTGGGGAGTCTTTAAGATTTGGAATTAATTCAATTTCTCAATAAGCGTGTAATATTATCGTAGCATTGGCAAGCACTTAGTGCATTTTTGTTGTTGGGTTTTTTTTTTTTTTGTTTTTTTATTTTTGTAAGAATCATTCTACCGGAGTCTCTTTAACCTCATTTTTGGTATTATACTAAAAAGGATAGAAACAAGTTTGCCACTGTTTAACAGTGCTTACTCAGAGGATTGCTTATATATATGAAGTTATTTCTTTTGGAAGCTTGTCGCAGAATTGGTAGTATTATAGAATTCATTTCAGTCTGATCTTTGCACTGCTGATATTTCAAAGAGTTTACTCTATGCTCCCTGATTATATCCAGGGTGCACAATGCTATTGGATGACATTTTCATTTTCCCTCTACGTGTCTCTTTCTCTCTCTAAGCATAATGATAGGTTTAGTCCAGCTGCTGATATAGCTTCAACCAGCTGTCACAAAGCTCAGGGTAATTCAAACACCATCTTGATAAAAAAAATATGGCACAGGATTTCTAAAGCTGAACTTGTCATAAAGTTGATACTAGAATTGTAGCAGTTGTTACTTTATTGTTGCTATGGCATAATTTTAAGAGGTTGCTACTGAGCACCATGAGAGAAGGGGGTTCTGCTTGGTCTGTGACCACTTAGCTTCACTCACCAAGTCCTATATTATGTCTCCCAGATTTTGCAGCAAGGTTAGGTTATATCAAAAATAGATGGTTTTTAGAGTATACTAGACCTTTAGTAGACTAGCAGATAAGCATTCAGCTAAACTGGTCACTAGTTGCAAAATAAGGTATAACTTGGCATTTTAATATATTCTCAGCAAAATCTATTACATTGTAACTTGTCTTTACCTTTAAATTGGATTATTATTGTTATAGTTCATTGCACAGTCAGCAAGATGTGATTGTTATTATATTCTACTCTTGCTGCTGCAGTCTTAACTGGCAGGTTTTTTTTTTTTTTTTTTCATTTATTAGCTTAGCTATGTCACTCCCCATTTCCCAACCTGTGATTTTAATCTCTTTGCCTATTTGCTTGTTATATTTTTCTTTGGTACAGCTCACAAATGTATGTTGATATTTGGTTTTTATCATATTTATTACTATGGATTTGCATTTGCTGTTTTTATATATCAGTTTTTATCTATTGTTGTGTACCTTTCAGAATCGCCTTGGCAAGATGGGCAGCTATATATATTTGATTATTAAATAAAATAAAGAAATGTTACATCCTTATTTGTACTTTTAGAATAATGATAATATGTCATCAGCAGTTGCTGACATTGTGCTATGAAATCACTCTGAATCCATTGTGAAAATAGGTTGTGGAGTTAGGCTATTGATTAATACTAATGAATGGCCCCAGTGGGGGGAAAAAAGAGGAATTTGAAAGAGAAGAGATCTAATCTACATTCATAAGTCTCTATAAGACTTGCAGGACTGATATTCAGTAGGAGGTTAACAGCTTTCCCCAACTATGTGCCATCTACAGATAATGAAACAAACTCCTATAAAAGGTACAAGGTTGGAGTGGATTATGTAGTCCAGAAGGAAACTGACAAAGGGTGGACTGGAGAGATACAGGACAAATAAATGAAATAAGATAAAGGAGATGATCAGGGGACAAGAAAAAAAGGAATCAGTAAGCTGCCATGATCCCCAAAAGTTCCTGGTATGAGTACAAAACAGCTCCTCCAATAGCAGAAACTACAACAGACTTTAAAGGCTGGTTTTCTTCCATCCTTATATTAATGCCCGACAGTAAATTGAACCTTTTCATGTCCATTAATCGAGTTTTATTTTAGTTAATAATCAGCATATCTACTCTCATTATAAAGTAAAACTAATTATAGTGTGATAATTGCTGTGCTTAGGCTGCTTCTATAATTGTACAGAAAGTAAAATGAGCAAGAGAGTATTTTAATGGGGATTTTTGATAACTTTAGTAAACAAGCTGGATCTTAAGATTAATGTTCAGGACTCTCTCTCTCAGCCCTACTCATCTCAGAGGGTTATTGTGGTGAAAATAGGAGGAGGAAAGTGTATTAGGTATGTTTCCCACCTGTAGTTATTTATAAAAAAAGTAAATAAAGGGAGAATGAAATATAAATAAAAATAAATAAAATAAACCCAACCTCTCCTTAAGATAAAAAAGAGCCGAGGTGGCGCAGCAGTTAGAGTGCAGTACTGCAGGCCACTTTAGCTGTGTTCAGCAGCTCAGCGGTTCAAATCTCACCGGCTCAAGGTTGACTCAGCCTTCCATCCTTCCGGGGTAGGTAAAATGAGGACCCAGATTGTTGGGGGCAATGTATATATATATATATATATATATATACATTGCTTACTGGTGTACACCGCTTAGAGAGTGCTTGCACTTAAAGCGGTATATAAGTCTCATAAATAAAATAAAAATAAATATTCTTAATAAGGTGTGCATGTCATTTCCATGCATTCCAGCAACTTATTGGTAAAGACAGATATTATAATCAGAAAATACCTGAATTTAATCTCTGAAGCCTGATAGAAAAAAAAAAAATCAAGGAAGGAATTTCTTTGCATAAGATCCTAAAAACTTATAGTCAAAGAAGATGATATATTTCAGTGGAAGAATGAATGCTTTGCCTTGATATAATATAACCTTTTAATTTGTGAACAGATATCCTAAGTAGGTAGTAGTAGTCATGTTACTTTGATCCATGAGATCCCTCTGAAGGCAACAAAGTTCTAGTTCATGCTTTTTTTTTATCTTAAAAAAGAATAAAGTTTCAAGTTGCCCCAATATCTGCCTTCTATCACCATTATTACCTATTTTCTTTGGAAGGAACTGTATTTAAATTTATTTCAGTTCAATGTATTACTATGGAATTTGAAACTTAAATGTTCATGTTGAGCAAGCAATGAAAACACTAAAAAATAATTAGACTTTCTTTCTATGAATTCTCAAGCAAATAAATTAACATTTAAGTATTCTTCATCTCACTGCTTTCTATTTTCTATGTTCCACAGGGTGCCCTGACAATTTTACCGATTCAAAATGTTTAAATCCCATTATGGCTTTTCAAGGTTGCATAAGACTCATCTTTATTGATAACCAGCCCAAGGACCTCACTTTAGTTCAGCAAGGCTCCCTGGGGGCTTACAGTGATTTGCGCATTGATATTTGTGGCATCAAAGACAGGTAATTATTCTCCTTTTCCTTTGTCTTGTTGTTTTCTTTCAGCTAAGTGGTTTATAAGTGCAGTTTTGCTAGAACTGGAAATTTTAATATGCTATCATTATTAATATTAGGTTTAACAGAGTTGCTACTGCAAAACATCACTTCAAAGCAAATGATAAAGTGTGTGAAATGTGTGTTCTCTCTCTCTCTGGCAGTTTGTGAAAGATGGAATATGCAAATTAAACCCTGCTATAGATTTGTGCAAGGATTAAATTATATACCCAAAGGACGTTTGACAGTTTTAAAGTTTAAATAAATAGCAAAGCCATTGTTTGAATCATCTAAATATGCCTTCTTCTCCACTTGTTTTGTTTGAATAAATGCTGAGTTGCGTGCTATAGTGAACACTGTAGATTTTTAGAATAGAAGCAGAATAAAGTAATATGGATCTTGCTAGATATCAAATTATTTTAGAAATCATCTTGAGGACCAGGCTGAAACACGAAAGCCGAGATTCATCCCTAATTCACTGGCATTATTGTTAGTAACAAAGAGGAACTCTCTTTGTATAACAAGGCAGAGAAACTTTAGGAAACTCAATTTCTTTTAATTCATAAATGATAAAGATACTGATAATGTAAGGACCCACCCCACTTTGCATCTTAAGAAGACAGAACTCTTGGAATAATTCTTCCAACAGGAATCCTCTATTAAGAAGAAGTGGTTGCAGGCGGGCTAGACAGGACTTGGGGTCCAAGCTCTCCCATTCAAGGTTTTAAGGGGTTCCCCAGCAGTCCCACCCAATCACCCCCCCTTCCAGTGATAGTTTCAGGCATCACAATTCCACCCCTTTGATGCTTTCTTCCGTCCTTCTGGATGGAGACTTCAAATAAACTACATGAAAGGTAAATAGCCCCTTTGTCATGGTAAGGTTCTTTGGTGCTATTTACATTCAAACTCTTTGAGGTTGCAATAAACACATTCCTTCATACTGAAGGAAGTGAGGGCCATAAAGCCCCTTTGTTCTCCTCCTTCTCTCCCTCTTATGGCAGAATCCAGAGAAGGCAGAATTGGGGTTTTCTATATTTGATGATTAAAGATGAAATATAATTGGATTCTGACAGATATATAGCAATTAATCTAGAATTGTGAGCTAGCATTTATTTACTGGTTTGCTTTGTTTTTGAGAAATTAATGTATATCTGAAGCTTCTGTTGTGTACAATCACCAGGCTTGACTTAAACATATATTTTAACTAAAAATATGAAATGAGAAACTAGTATCTTAGAAAGTGTAAAGCAGGCATGTCAAACTGCGTCATGCCAAAACCGCACCCACCCCATTGCCAGCAATAGGGAAAAAGTTGCGATACGTCGCGCGATGTCACATGATGTTGCGAGTTTGACATGCCTGGTGTAAAGTGTCTGATTTCAGCTTGAATTTTGTTCCTAAGAATTTCTGTGGAACTTAGAGTATAGATTTCATTGTCATTCTTTGAAATTAAAAAGGCAAATCATTGTGCCCCAGTGCTTTGCTTAAATGAATGTCTACCTTTCTAGAAAGACAATCCAAAAATGAAGCATTAGGAATACTTGGCTTCCCTTTTTTTTCCTATGGTTTTATACTTGAGAACTTTGTGATTTTTATTAGCCTGGGCCTCATGCTCCATGGTTCACTTATTCAGGCTGCATTAGTTTAGGAACAGCCCCGATACTAATACCTGCCTAAAGGAAATATGCATACAAGTAGTTACTGTAGTACTTGTAGATGTATATACGGAAGGTCTTTCCAGCAAAAATCCTTTTCAGTACAGTTTGCAGAACTGCTTCTTTACACCCAGTCTGGAATGTCCTTACTATGCCTGAAAGTCTTTAAGGTGGTCATCTTCAGTGCATGCTTCTGCCAATCCTGATTTTGAAGCACTGGTAGAGCAACATTGCTGGTTCACATTGGTTCATCATCCTCATCAACAAAGACAATCATGCTAATATGATGCTCTCAAAACAAACCTAAGTCATTTTAATCTATCGTCTATCTATCGAATTTGATGATAGATAGATGATAGATAGATAGATAGATAGATAGATAGATAGATAGATCTATTATCTATGTTTCTATTACTGAATGTGTCAGTAGTACTTTGACTCAATGAATCCTCCATCAAATCATCTCAGTTGTGTAAACTGAACCAAGTTTCTGCTTCAAAACAATAGAATGAAACAAGACTCCAAAGTCCTTCACAGCCTTCCAAAATGCCCTACAGATCCCCAAGTTTTTCTGCTATTGCTAAGTTTGCTGGGAAAGGTATATAGTGTGATTTCTACACTTCCATAGATAGATACTGCTAGAGATATGAGTGATGTATTGGACTTTTTGATACTGCAATAGACTGCACTGAAATATGTTTTGGGATTGGCATGGGTGTACTAGTCGCTCATCCTTAACTATGTTTTGCCTGAGATCACAGGGCTACTGTGTGAGCCCAGGAATACATGTGCCTTCTTTAAGGAGGTATTAACAGATGTGTGTCTATTCATGCCTGTTCCAAGACAGCTTTTCTGCTTCTAACTGAAACAACTGCACATTCCTGCAGTGGTCTATTAATTGTATCCCTGCATTAAACTCTCTTCCTCTCAACTCTTGTGGGGTGGCAAGGCTTAGATTGCTGTGGGCTTCATGCAGCTCATCAGCTCTCAACATCTTTCACACCTCTTAACAGCTTTACTGTCTCTTCTTGTAATGGAAAACACAAGTGGTAGTTTAGTTAAGCTTTTAGTATCCCAAATAAGGGCTCAAAGATGATCAGTTCATTATCCTATATAAATTATAGGATTAGGTTGTTCCACAAATATGGCTTGTAATTTGTGAAGGAAACTGAACCATTTCAGGTTTAGTGAAGACAATGTGTATGCCTTTTAATGAATGTTCTATTTAGCTCATTGATATACTCAGTGAATATGAATGAGAATACCTTTGCTGGATATTTTAAATAGCAAAGTAGTCCTCGACTTACAACTACAATTGACTCCCAAATTTCTGTTGCTAAGTAAGATATCTGTTGATTGAGTTTTGCCCCATTGTACATATTTTGCATATTTGTTAAGTGAATCACTGCAGTTGTTAAGTTAGTAATATGGTTGTTCAGGGAATCCAACTTCCCCATTGACTTTGCTTGTCAGAAGGTCACAAAAGGGGATCACGTGACCCCGGGCCATTGCAACTGTCATAAATATGAGCCAGTTGCCAAGTGTCTGAATTTTGATCATGTGGCCATGGGAATGTTGCAATGGTTATAAATGTGAAAAATGGTCATAAGTCACTTTTTTTCAGTGCCATTGTAAATTTGAATAGTCACTAAATGAACTGTTGTAAATTGAGGACTACTTATATTTTGAGAAATACAATAGAGGCTGGTATTTACAGTATAAAATCCTTGACATCCTTACAGTTCAAAGGAGATTTTGAGGATCACTGCTGTTACTAACTCTGTAGAAATCTAGATGGGACCAATTCAGGGCAAATAAATGAAAACATAGGAACAAAATTGTCTTAGTGTGCGGGGGTGGAACAATGTCTTAGAGAAGCTTTTTTATTACCTTGCATCTTTATTATTAAAATGTAAAGATTATGGGATTGCATATTAAAATAGAGATGGTTCAGATTTCAGTACCATGATGAAATATAATCCATCTTCATCTTTTGCAGTAGCATTAAAAACTGAAGTAGTATTGAAAGCAAATCCCAGAAATTGAGTTTTTTTTTTCTAGCCAATATATAGATTTGTGTCATAATGGGATCACTATCTTGTCATTGAAAGCTTTCATGGACTGTGATATAAGAAAGCTGTTTCAAACAGCAGCTCTGGTTATGTTTATGAAAGAAAAGGTGGAAGCAGTTGCTTTTACAGCTCAGGTTTACATATTGGTTATATAAAACTCAGATCTCTGGATTTCCCCATTAAATGGATCACTATCTTGTCACTGAAAGCTTTCATGGGCTGTGGTTTAAGAAAGTTGTTTTAAGCAACAGCTCTGGTTGTGTTTGTGATAGGAAGGGTAGAAACAGGTTTTGTTTTTTTCCTGCAGGGAGTGACTGAAGTCGCTTCTTTAGCTTGCTAGTGGTGTGGGGGGAATCCTTCATGTGTTGCCACTCAGCAGTTGATAGCATTTATTATTTCTGGTTCTTCTAGGTATTTTCTAAAGAAAGGTAAAAAATAGCAGTACAGTAGTCACCTCATGCAGAGAAGGCAGCCGCTGTTGATTAACTCCTTCTTTCAAGTTTAGATTGGGCTCTGAAGACTAACTAAGAGAGGCATGTTGAGATGGGTCCTTTTCTAAGAACTGGAGACTAAGAACTTTTCTGAGAACTGGGAAGTTGACTGCTGCTGTTTCTTTATTTAACACTTAAATTGGGCTCTGCACACTCACTCACAGGTTTCTTTTTCCTTCTTTGTGAAACATGGTATGGGTTACCTGATAATTTCTGGAGAATAAAAGAACAAAGAATACTTGCTCAGATTGCATCTGTTCTCCTTCATTATTACAGCTCTTTGCAGTCAAATAATATTCTGAGAAACTGGATCAAATGTTCTTTTTTTTTTTCCTGAATTCCTTCCTATCTTGGTCTCCATGGTGGGCTTCTCCTTTTGATCACAGAATCTTTATTTCACCTGCCAGGTATTTTTCTTTTAATTTTATTTATTTATTATTTACACATATTTTTTATTAAAAAAGTTCCCCTCCCTACAGGTTAAAAAACAAATTTTAAGTTAAAAGTAGAAAAATAGAGAAAAGTAATAGAAAAGTGAAAAGGAAATGAAAAAGATAAAAAGAAGGAAAAATAGAAAAGCAAGTACAATGCAAAAGAGGCTTCTGATCTACTTAATAGGAATTATAAATACATTTAGATTTTACTCTTTCTACGGTTACATCAAACTTCTTTCTATATTCTACTTTTTTTAATGATCAGATCCAAATCCTGAATTTTGGCTTTTGGGATTATGTTGTGCCATGGATTTTGGCCTTTGGGATTATGTTGTGCCATGGATTTACACTATCGTCTGGAAGTAGTCAATTTATATGCACCATAGCATAAATTGTCTGATGCTGTATTGCCACCACTTTCTGTAGAAACTTTTGTGTAAAGCACCAAGGTTGGGGAAGGCAAAAGGCAGGTAACAGTGATATGGGGAGTTGATAAAATTACAATTACTTTCTATAGTTGGAATCCATGATTTATTTTATTTATTTATCTATTTATTCATTAAATTTATATGCTACCCATCTCATCTAGAAGTTACTCTAGGTGGCTTACAATCAATAACAATTATATAAAACAATGAAACAATAAAAAGTAACACTATATTTGGTTTAAAATTGATAAAGATGGGAAGAAGGGAGCAAGATGCATATGGGGAGGAGGTAGGTGGAGGAGGTGTATCTTAGTCCAGCAGTCTCCAACCTTTGTGGCTTAGTGCCCAGATGGGGAGAGGATAACCGAGCTGTGCAAGCAGTGGGTTGGTGCATGCTCACATGTGTGCATAGCTTAACTTATGCAAGTTGAGTTGTGTGTACATATGCACATGAGCTAGCCCACCTGCCTCACTAGGTGAGCTGTGCATATGCGTACCGGCTGACTGCTCGCGTGGCCTGGTTCCAACTAAGCCACAGCCTGGTACTGGGCTGTAGCCCGGGAGTTGGGGACCCTTGTCTTAGTCCATTGATCACCTTCAGAATGACACTATTGAGGCTCCAGGCCAGTTGGCAGAGCCAGTCTTGAGGACCTTTCAGAAAGCCAAAAGGGTGGGTGTGGATCTCACCTGGTGGGGCGCAACATTCCAGAGAGTGGGAACCATGGCAGAAAAGCTTTTCCTGTGAACTCCACCAGCCAGAATTCCTTGACTGATAGAATCTGCAGCATGTCCATTCCGGCAGCATGAGTGGGTGGACCAATCTCTTTGGGGAGAGAGATGATCATTCAGAATTAATATGGAAGCTTGTAAGAATGTTCACCCAATGCATTGCATAACTTTGCACTCCATACATAAAGATAAAGATTTCGGAGTGATCTACACATATGGGTAAATGCAGGATTAAGAGTTTAAGGGTGCATTCTGTTAAAACATCATCTGCAAGCCAGTATCCATAGAGGAATTAGATCTTGTTATTGATTGCCTTTTTCCATCCTAACTTCACATTTTTAACTCTCCAATTGCTTCTGAATCTACGTAGCTGCCTTTACCAAATTACAGTAATTTCACCTTATTATTCTATTCTGATCTCTATTTGCAATTATTCATCTACTCATGGTATTGTAACAGCCCCATAACACACACTTTAAAATGTAATTGTTTGTTTTTTGAATATGTTACTTCTAGATTCTAAAATATATTGGTCCTCCTTACTGCTTTCCTTCCTAGTTTTGTTCTGAAGTGCAATTTCAGACTTAACATTTTTTTCACTCTCCTAACTACTCTTTTACATACTCATACTACTGGCTTCTGTGTTGTGTTACAGAAAATAGACCAGAGGGAAATTAGAGCCTAGCGAAAGCTAAGGAAGAAAGAAAAGAAATCAGGGGAAAAAAATATTCTTGCATATTTCAGTTCTTCTTCCATATTTAATTTGTAGAGTACAGCTCAGATTATTAATGCCTTTTCTTTAAATGAGCCTGGCCAGAGAAATGAGAGACTTTCCTCTCTAATTATGCCCCATGTGTTTCAATTGCATTTATTTTATATCAAAATCAAATCCCTTTGCTTGGATTTAGGAAGCAAATATTTAATAATTGTCTGTGCCCTGATATAATTAATGTGCAGCCAACTAGGAAAACTGTCTAAAGATACTTCTTTGTCATCTTTCCTTATTTGTGGTTACATTATTTACTTAGCGAACTGCTGTATCTATTCTGCATTCATCCTTCCCTTTTCCACCTTACAAATGATGGTAGCCAAACAATGGTATCTACATTATGGGTAATGGTTATGGCCATGATCATGGGACTTTCATGATTGCCCCACTTCAGCTTCATGGAAGGCCTGAAAGGAACTTCAATGCCAGTGTTGCTGTTGAACAACCTACTGTATATTCATGAATTGGCATCCAGTGAAACACAAGGAGCTAAACTAAGTCTCATGACTATTGATGGTCAAGATGTCATAGGCATTTCGAACCAAATTACCTGAGATATTACTTATTAATTAATTTATTAGATTATATGTCATCCTTTCTTGTGAAGTTCAACACAGTGTATACATAACTTCCTCCTCCAATTTTTATCTTTACAACAAAAGCCCTATGTTGTATGTGGGTTGAAAGACAGTTATCCACTCAAAGCCATTTAGTGAACTTCTATGGCTGAAGGTGACTTATCTCAGGGACTCCCCTATCAGAGTCCAGTACTTCAACCATTGCAGCATATTATCAAGAATAAAAGTTTAGAATAAAATTATCACTGAAAAATTTCATTACCCAAACTAGATAACATCATCAGTGCAAGCCCTGTCAGTGTTGGTTGGAGTATTATTGGAAGTTCCTTGATTAGGCTGTTGTTTACTATTTGTCTGAGTTGGTAATTCCTTGAATGGTATATTGTTTGCTGCTTGATTGTTGATCTAGTGTTAATTCTGCTGTTAATCTCTGCTGTCCTGGGTGTTGATTGCTGGCAAGGAAGTGTTTTGGTTTTTTTGTTTCCTTTTCAGCTTTTTGATTATTTCTTTTGAATGTGTGTAGATTTGTTTATCTTTATGTGCCTGCTGATGGCTGATTTGTCTGAATGCCAGGCTTCAAGAAATTCTCTAGCATTCTTGAACTTAGCTTGGTCTAGGATGCTAGAGAATTCCTGTCATCAAACCTGACATTAGGTGAACATTACACAATTTAAATTGCAATATCATAGTAATAAAATAAATGCTAATAAACATGTTGGCATACAAGATAATAATGCCTACTTATCTCAGTAGACATTATCCTCCTCATCACCAATAATGATATCAAGGCAATAAATATATTAGGCACAGAACAAGAATCCTTGGATCAGATTTTTTAAAAAAAAATAATTTACTGTATTGCTGACCACCTTCTGTTATGTTGCTATTATTATTTGAAGCAGATTTTGCTCATGCCCTAGATTATTGGTTTTTCTCTGATTATTCCTAGGGTGCACTTGATAGGGGAAACAGTCACTGCTACCCTAGATTATTGGTTTTTCTCAGATTATTCCTAGGGTGCACTTGATAGGAGAATCAGTCACTGCTAGCTGTCAGAGAGCTGAGAATTTCTTCTGCGACAATTATCTGGCAAGAGTTTATTATTTTAAATTAGGCAACCCAGGTAAAACAGGCTGGGAGAAAGAATGGTGACAGAAGCCACTAGTTGTAATAATCTTAGGGACAGGAAAGACATGGATTCTATCCTTTACAGACTTTTCTTTCTTTCTTCCTTCCTTCCTTTCTTTCTTTCTTTCTTTCTTTCTTTCTTTCTTTCTTTCTTTCTTTCTTTCTTTCTTTCTTCCTTCCTTCCTTCCTTCCTTCCTTTCTTTCTTTCCTTTCTCTCTCTCTCTCTCTCTCTCCCTCTTCCCCTCCCCCTCCCCCTTCCCCCTCCCTCCCTCCCTCTCTCCTGCCAGAAGGTTACCAAGGGAAGAATATGTTGTGTGACACATTTGGAGCACCTAGAGAGCTTCCCATGATTAACTGGTAACTAATTTAAGAATCTAGGACTCTTAAACGACAGCTATATTTGTCTCTTTAAGCTGCCCTTGGGCATAGCCCATGCTTCTATGCCTCAGAGGTGATGATACAGCAGCTAATTCCTGTTTGAAAGCAGGATATATATATTCAAAATCTAAGGCGGAAGTAATTTGAGTCTGAGGCAATTACATTGAGGCCCTCTGCCATAACATGCTACTGTTGAAAATGGCAGTGTAGCTTTTGCTGGGGGATGAAAATCCAAACACTTTAATAAAGTTATATGAAAAAAAAAATGATTAGAGTTGCTCTCATTTTATTTGATGAAAAATAAATTGTTTTCTATATGTTTTCTCTTTCAAAGAAATATGAGAATTGCTCGCTTATGAGATAGGCGCCATATGAATTTAATTAAATAAATAAGAATAGATTTCACCATCAATGAGAGTCCTGACTTTTTAGAATTTCTAATTCTGTGAAAGATTACATTCCACAACAAAAGGTCACTGTACAAGTCCTTGACTTACAACTACAATTGAGCCCAACATTTTCATTGCTAAGCGATGTGGTTGTTAAGTGAGTTTTGCCCCATTTTATGACCTTTCTCGCTGTAGCTGTTAAGTGAATCACTGCAGTTTTTAAGTTAGTAACACAGTTGTTAAATGAATCCAACTTTCCCATTGACTTTGCTGATCAGAAAGTTGCAAAAGGTGATCACATGACCTTGGGGCACTGCAACCGTCATAAATATGAGTCAATTGCCAGGCATCTGAATTTTGATTACATGACCATGGAGATGCTGCAAAGGTCCTAAGTGTGAAAAAACCATCATAAGTCACTTTTTTCGGTGCCGTTGTAAGTTCAAATGGTCACTAAGTGAACTGCTGTAAATCTTCTTCAGACCCCCTACCTCAGTGCAAGGTTTTCAAGATAAAGAAAGCAGATCCATTCCCTTCCCCATCTCTGTCTCTGTTTTCATGCCTTATCTTTATTAAAGCCTAAATAGGCAGTGCTTGTTACCGATCAAGTCCTTTCAATTTTTACTTTGAGACCAGCTTCTTATATTTTTGGAGCAAGCTAAGAAGATAGCTCTTGGAGTACAATATTGATGGCATAGGCCAAACTCATTATGAGTCGTGACCGAAATTCAGTAGAGCTTGGATTTGTCTTCTAATGTGCACAAGAGTATGAACATTCAATTATAAGGTAATTAGTTGAATAATTGTGAGGTTATTGTTGATAATTATTTTACAATATGAAGTGTATTACAATCCTAATGACAATTAAATTATAGCCATCAGAAGAATTCTAAAGCAGGGAGTTGCATTTAAGTCAATGGTAGGTCTGTCCTAGTAAACTCCTAAGCCCATACAGTTTGGCTTTTGTTTTCTTTTTAATTAAGCACAAATGTTCCCCCCCAAAAAAAAATCACTTTGAAGGACTCCATTATATTTTTTTTCTAACAAATTAAAAATAGTTAGCCAATTAGGGAGAAGCAATATAATGTGGATAAGGTAAAGGACTAGGGCTCATAAGATCCAGGATCAATTCCCTCTTGGTCTGGGAGCTCACCAGTACTTTGAACAGTTACTGCCCCTCAGCCTACTGGATATTTGGAATAAGAAACCTGAAAGAGACAAATCCATTACCACATTTGCATTTTTCAGTTCTTAAAGAAAAGACCCCCTTTATGGATTACTGCCTTGTCGTGGCGAAGGGGCTTGCGTAACTCAATGAAGCTATAAGCTATGCCGTGCAGGGCCACCCAAGACGGACAGGTTATAGCAGAGAGTTCTGACAAAATGTGATCCACTGGAGAAGGAAATGGCAAACCACTCCAGTATCTTTGCCATGAAAACCCCATGGACAGTACTAAAAGGCAAAAAGATATGACGCTGGAAGATGAGCCCCTCAGGTTGGAAGGTGTCCAATATGCTACTGGGGAAGAGCAGAGGGCTAGTACTAGTAGCGCCAGAAAGAATGAAGCGACTGGGCCAAAGCCGAAAGGACGCTCAGCTGTGGATATATCTGGTGGTGAAAGGAAAGTCCGATGCTGTAAAGATTTTTTCTCCATAGGAACCTGGAATGTAAGATCCATGAATCAAGGCAAGCTAGACGTAGTCAAAAAAGAGATGACAAGAATGAACATCGACATCTTAGGAATCAGCGAACTAAAATGGACAGGAATGGGTGAATTTAACTCAGATGACCATCAGGTATACTACTGTGGGCAAGAATCCCTCAGAAGAAATGGAGTAGCCTTCATAGTCAATAAAAGAATAGGAAAAGCAATACTGGGATACAATCCCCAAAATGACAGAATGATCTCAATTCGAATCCAAGGCAAACCATTCAATATCACAGTAGTCCAAATCTATGCCCCAACCACTGGTGCTGAAGAGGATGAAATTGACCGGTTCTATGAAGCCCTACAGCACCTTATAGAATTAACACCAAAAAATGATGTCCTTATCATCATGGGGGATTGGAATGCTAAGGTAGGAAGCCAAAAGATAACTGGAATAACAGGCAAGTTTGGCCTTGGAGTACAAAATGAAGCAGGGCACAGGCTAATAGAATTTTGTCAAGAGAATACGATGGTCATAACAAACACTCTTTTCCAACAACCCAAGAGACGGCTCTACACATGGACATCACCAGACGGTCAACATAGAAATCAGATTGACTATGTGCTCTGCAGCCAAAGATGGAGAAGCTCTATACAGTCAGTAAAAACAAGACCAGGAGCTGACTGTGGCTCAGATCATGAGCTTCTCGTTGCAAAATTTAGGCTTAAATTGAAAAAAGTAGGGAAAAGCACTAGGCCACTCAGGTATGAACTAAATCATATTCCTGATGAATATACAGTAGAGGTGACAAATAGATTTAAGGAATTAGATCTGATAGACAGAGTGCCTGAAGAACTATGGATGGAAGTTCGCAACATTGTACAAGAGGTAGCAACTAAAACCATCCCAAAGAAAAAGAAATGCAAGAAAGCAAAATGGCTGTCTGAGGAAGCTTTGCAAATAGCTGAGGAAAGAAGGGAAGCGAAAGGCAAAGGAGAAAGAGAAAGATACACCCAATTGAATGCAGAATTCCAGAGAGTAGCTAGAAGAGATAAGAATGCCTTCTTAAATGAACAGTGCAAAGAAATAGAAGAAAACAACAGAACAGGGAGGACCAGAGATCTCTTCAAGAAAATTGGAGATATGAAGGGAACGTTTCATGCAAAGATGGGCATGATAAAGGACCAAAATGGCAGAGACCTAACAGAGGCAGAAGAGATTAAGAAGAGATGGCAAAACTACACAGAAGAACTATACAAGAATGAGCTTAACATCCCAGATAACCACAATGAGATGGTCATTGACCTCGAACCAGACATCCTAGAATGTGAAGTGAAATGGGCCTTAGAAAATCTGAGCAACAACAAAGCTAGTGGAGGTGACAGTATTCCAGCTGAGCTATTCAAAATCTTAAAAGACGATGCAGTAAAAGTGCTACACTCAATTTGCCAGCAAATTTGGAAAACTCAACAGTGGCCACAGGATTGGAAAAGGTCAGTTTACATTCCAATTCCAAAGAAAGGCAATGCCAAAGAATGTTCAAACTATCGCACCATTGCACTCATTTCACATGCTAGTAAAGTTATGCTTAAAATCCTACAAGCTAGACTCCAGCAGTATGTGGATCGAGAACTACCAGAAGTACAGGCAGGATTTCGAAGAGGCAGAGGAACTAGAGATCAAATTGCCAACATACGCTGGATCATGGAGAAAGCTAGGGAGTTCCAGAAAAACATCTACTTCTGCTTCATTGACTATGCAAAAGCCTTTGATTGTGTGGATCACAACAAATTGTGGCAAGTTCTTAAAGAGATGGGAGTACCAGACCATCTCATTTGTCTCTTGAGAAACCTATATGCGGGTCAAGAA
This sequence comes from Crotalus tigris, assembly GCF_016545835.1. NCBI lineage: Eukaryota > Metazoa > Chordata > Lepidosauria > Squamata > Viperidae > Crotalus > Crotalus tigris. The sequence continues at coordinate 4,836,142 of NW_024100213.1, read as the reverse complement.
GCAACAGTGAGAACTGGACACGGAACCACTGATTGGTTCAAAATTGGAAAAGGAGTCCGGCAAGGCTGTATACTGTCGCCCTGCCTATTTAACTTATATGCAGAGCACATCATGAGAAAGGCAGGGCTAGATGAATCAAAAGTTGGAATTAAGATTGCCGGGAGAAATATCAACAACCTAAGATATGCAGATGATACCACTCTAATGGCAGAAAGTGAAGAGGAACTAAAGAGCCTCTTGATGCGGGTGAAGAAGGAGAGTGCAAAAGTGGCTTGAAACTCAACATTAAGAAAACCAAAATCATGGCATCCGGCCCTCTCAATTCCTGGCAAATAGATGGGGAAGAAATGGAGGTAGTGACAGATTTTATTTTTCTGGGCTCCAAGATCACCTCAGATGGGGACTGCAGCCAAGAAATTAAAAGACGCTTGCTCCTGGGGAGGAAAGCTATGGCAAATCTAGACAGCATACTAAAAAGCAGAGACATCACCCTGCCAACAAAAGTGCGTATAGTCCAGGCCATGGTTTTCCCAGTTGCAATGTATGGCTGTGAAAGTTGGACCATAAGAAAGGCTGAGCGCAAAAGAATTGAGGCCTTTGAACTATGGTGCTGGAGAAGACTCCTGCGAGTCCCTTGGACTGCAAAGCGTTCAAACCGGTCAGTCCTAGAAGAGATCAACCCCGACTGCTCTTTAGAAGGCCAGATCCTGAAGTTGAAACTCAAGTACTTTGGCCACCTAATGAGAAGGAAGGATTCACTGGAGAAGAGCCTAATGCTGGGAAAGATTGAGGGCAATAGAAGAAGGGGACGACAGAGAATGAGATGGCTGGATGGAGTCACTGAAGCAGTAGGTGTGAATTTAAATGGACTCCAGAAGATGGTAGAGGACAGGAAGACCTGGAGGAATGTTGTCCATGGGGTCGCGATGGGTTGGACACGACTTCGCAATTAACAACAACAAAGAAAAGACAAAATCTACAATAATTGCAACAATAAAGCAAATAATACTTTATGGAGTCATTAGGATACACATTCTGTTAGTATTATTATAAGGTTATTTAACAGATGCAGCCCTAGGGGACTTGTTAACCATGAGCCTTTCTTCATGACTTTAATAAATAGTACATAACATGGAAAATGCATATTTATCTGTTGATTGCAATGAAGATTGCAAATATTTTAAAGATTTGATTAAACATATTACAAAGACTGGCATTTCATGTATTCATCTGTCCATGAAGCAGCTCCTTTTTTCAAGCCCCCCCCCCCTTATGTCTGTTATAATGGAACCCATTCAGTATTGTGTCATTTTTTATAGGCTTGGCAAAAAGACAAACAATGTCAAAAATGGTGTGAGATGGATATTCCATTTTGGCCTAATGTAAACACATTCTGGTCTAATTTCTGTATATGTAGAAAGATCTGATAGTAATATATGATAACTAGAACTGAAGTGATCAGAAGAAAATTAAACAATTAAATAAGTAGGGGGAAAAAAGATAGGATTTGGTTTAATTGTATGGGTGGGCAATTGGAGAAAGGAAGTTTGCTGGATCAGGATTGCCAGGCTAGAAGAAAAGTTCTCTTCAAAAAAAGAAATGTAAAGTTTCCCTCAAATAAAGCTGAACATCTGATACTTCACATATCTATCACATTTCTTAAAAACATCATGTAAGTGGCTTTGCTTTCTTCTATGATATCTAATTGCTTTCCCAGTTTTATATACAACACTAGTAAACTCTTATCCAAGTCCTATCAATACCCAATCTACTTAGTTCAGCCAAGATTGATGAGGCGTTTCATTTATATGCATCTTTCTGTATCTTTTGTGCATAGTTTGGCCTAGGGATGTAATAATGCCAGTGGACCTCATTTAATGCTGCTATATCCATGCCGCAGATGGATTTTGACAGATTTCATAAAACAACTCCCAACCAGTCCTTGGGGACGGCTATATATATTTCTTTTCACAAAAATGTTTTCTTTGGCTGCTATTGTAGGATTTCATAATTACCGGATGTGATAATGAATTAAAGCTCTAACCTTGTCTAAAAATATTGTGCACATTGCATTTATTATCTTAGTTTCTCATAAAGCATATTCACTTGACATCTTGTACCATAAACAAGCTAATTACATAAACCAACTAGCCAGCTGGTGAAATCAAGCCTACATAAACGAATAAAAATGTTGGACCCAGCTGGATATAGACCAAAGCAACTTTTTAAGATACACAATGGGTCTTCCATACCTTCTCTCTGCTGTATAACTCAGAAGGATGGAACTGCCCTCAATCTCTACCTGAAATCATATATAGATATGCAATTTAATAGGCTATCTTGTATTATATCAGGAATATATTATCCAATACTTCCCTTTCTGGAGATGTATATGACTTGTTTATCTGAAGTAGGATTTAAGCCTAAATGTAAACCTTTTTTTTATTACTCAAGGTTCTCTCTTTTTACGCTCACTTTAAGAAAAAATATATTGGTTTTGTGGTACCTGTTCTATTTCACAATTGTGCCACTGAAAACTAACATGTTTTCAAATTATATCTTCAGAGCACCTTGAAGGCAAATTCCACAAAGTGCCTATATTTTTTCCCTTGTGCTTATGGAGTTTTAAGAGGCTTTTCCAAAACTAATGGAAATACCAGGCCACTTAACTCTGCAGGCTTTGGTTTTGATACAAATTAATTTATTATTAGGTATATGATGGAATGAACCAGTTTGATGTAGTGTTAAGTGTGCTGGCCTAGAAACTGGGAGACTGTGAGTTCTAGTACTACCTTAGTCAAGAAGCCAGCTGAGTGACCTTGGGCCAGTCATTCTTACACAACCCTAGGAAGCAGGAAAGGGCACTAATAAGAAGGACATTTTATCATGCTTGGTGGATGTATATTAATTTTTGAACTCAATTACATTAAAAAAAGGCTTTAAAGATTCATAAGCAATCTTTTGAAGCCAGAAACCAGAGACTTTTTTGAGATTGATGAAAAAGCAGCTGGGGGGAAAATGGAGCTTTGTTTTTATGTATGTTTACTGCAACGAGAACAGTGAACCTTTTCACACAAAGATGAAAAGATCTGACTCTACTCACAATGGAGGAATGGATAGTAAAGATGAGGGAACTTGTTGAAATGGCCAATTGACTGTCTTAATTAGAGATAGGACACTGTCTAAGTTTAATAATATTCTAGGTACTAAGCAGGGTGTTAACCAAATGACTAAAATCTTCCAAGCTGTCATAAAATCCAGCTGAATCCCAAAGGTGTTTTATTCAAAAGGCAACTAGACATTGTTTCTCCTTGAAGACAGACATTTCACTTCTCATCCAAGGAGCTTCTTAGTTCTGATGAAGCTTCTTGGATGAGAAGCAAAATGTCTGTCTTCAAGGAGAAACAAAGTCTAGTTGCCTTTTGAATAAAACACCTTTAGGATAAGCATGACCTGGATGATTGAGAATCTCCATAGACATCCAGCTGGATCCCATAACTAAAACAAAGCAAGGCAAAGCGAATAAATAGCAGGCAGCATCTACTCTGTATTTTATACTTTTACAACAGATGTTCAAGAGTGGAAAATTCAAGAGAAAGTACATTTGAAATAATACTTCTTTGCCAGTATTTTTGTTTTCTTCATACATAGCCAACTTTAAAGAAAACCCTACAGGACTATTTATTTATTCATTGAAGCCTTATTTTGAATTGGTTTTTTAATTGCTCACATGTCCATTTTGTTCCTCTGAAATTGGGTCTGATTTTTGTATTGGGAATAAGTGTTTTTAACTTCTGGTTTTAGCCATTATTGGTTTCATTAATATTTTATTATTCTTTTTTGTAAAAAAAAATATTTTATATGTGAATCCTGCTTTGGGATAGTCTTTGCTCTAAATGGAACCTAAAAGGATTAGAAGGAAAAAATAATATTTCACACACAACAATTTACATAGTAATTATATCATTTTGGGCAGAACTCTAAGTTATTGCATATTTAGAAGGTAGCAGGCAATATATGTGGGATGTTATCTGAGTCCTAATTGTGTGAAGTCTGTGGGTGGCTTCAGATACCACCCCCCCCCCAGCCTTTCATGTTTTACTCAAATGGTTCATTGGAGAGACCTCCTCCTTTTGCACATTGGGAGACAGATTAAATTTCTGTTGTTTGGAATTCAGGCAGTTGTTCTTCTCAATGCATTGAAAAGCAATAGGGTGGCATGGTGCATGCTGGCCATAGTCATTGCATCTTCACGTGTGCTTGGATCTACCCCTTAGGGCCAAATCTCATGTAAATATGAATAGGAAGTACAGTAGGTCAGACATATCATGTAATAGTGGGCCATAATTAGCAGACATGAATAGAAGTCCACTTTAGATTGAAGAGGCAACTGCACATTTGTCAGGCTTAAAGAACCAAGAACAATATGTGAAGTTACTTCTGAGTAGTTCTTTATTGTTGGTTGCCTACAAATAGAATCATGCGGTCAGACACAAAAGACCAGGTCCGCATGTGAATGTCCAATTGGATTGCTTTATTGCTAAAAAACCTATGTGCAGGAATCTTTTCAACTCTTGATCAGCACCTGTTTAGAGCTAGTTAAGGATCAATATAATTCAAGGGGGTTGGACCACATGTTTAGGGATTATAAATTTGTCCTTGTTTTAATTCCACTCCCAAGTTCTTCCACTCCTTTTCCTGCACTTGTCAGTCTAAAGCAACTATCTGCATAACTATTAATTATACTCTCTGAATTGCTAGGGAGGTCCACCTTCACCCTATTCCTGCCTTCCAGACATTCTAAGCTCTGCTGTCTCTTTTCCTTCTGGGAAAGAGTTCTTCCCTCCTATCACTCTAAGTTACATTCTACCACATCATTTAAAGCTTTCACTTCAAGAACACGCTGTAGCACCAGGCACTGTTTCATCTGGCCCATTGTTCTTGAGTCTCACAACTTTTTTATGAGAAATGGGTGTAAAATGGGAAGAGGTGAGATCCAGAAATAGGAATGGACTGTGTTATTGTGGTTGCTTTTTCCCACCTTCCATTTTTTGTCCTATATATAATGAAATTTATGACTATCAGTCATGTTCCTATTAGTAGTGCTTCTTTATTATGGTCCTTAACCAGCATTATAGATAGGAAAAAGAAAAAGCAGATTGCTGCAGAAAATCCATTACCAAAAAATTGTCATAAAGCAATAAAGAGCACATCTAAGCTGAAGCTTTGCACAATTGTATGGCTTAGAGTAAAAGGGTTTTTTTTGCAACTTGAAGTGTAAGTGAGGTCTTAACATCCCTTCAAAAATAACAAAATTGAGCTTTATTACCCTCAAATTTGAAAGTAATTGGAGAAAGCAAAGGGCTGCCAAAGAGATTGGTAACTGTTTTAACTTAAAATTTCACTGAAGTGTACTGTACAGATTTAATAAGTTCTCAGGGTTAGGGTTTAATGGAGGACTTGCAGAGTCTATTATTTGACAATATAATTCAGGAACACTGGTTTTACCATACTAACAATGATTGTTCCTAATTTGTTCCTTTAGCATTGACTTGGCTTAAGGCTAATTAGTCCATACTCAGGATAAAAGCTAAGACTACATAATTCATACAAATTGATGCAAAAGACATTGGTGACTATATTTTAACAGCTACTTTCTTATTAAAAGGTAACCTAAAATTTCACTGAGGTGTACTGGACAAATCTAACAAGTTGTCTCTATGATTATACAGAAAATTATGAAGAGGCAGTTAAAGAAAGATAAAAGGCAACTGAGGCCTGGGCAAAGGAAGGCATGAAAAATAACCTCACTATATCCCTCAAATGCATTTTAAAAAAAAAACCCTGAAAAGCATATCTAAACTTTACCCTAACTTGGTTTGAGCATATCTGTCTAACCATCCTTGAAAGACACTTCCATACAGTATAGCTTTCTCCTATCTCCTACCTACAACAAAGGTTAATTGCCCAGGTCTGATGTGTTTGTTTGTTTGTTTAAATCACTCAATACACGCCTTGCTCTTTTCATGATATGTGGTTGCTTTGGCTGTGACCATGTGATAATGCAGCAGTTCCTATTGGCTGTTTTCAGCTTCTGGGGGTGTATCCTCTCTTCTCCAGTTGCTGCCAACTTTGCTTCAAGGTTATTTCAGTTTTTGCTGCTTTCTGGCCTGACGCCAGGAGAAGAGCAGCAGGACCAATATTGCCAGAAAAAGCCATAAACCAGGATATTTCTAAAGCCTTAGATAAATTCTGATCTACTTTATCTACTAAAATCAAGGCTGCTAGAGAAACAACCTCTCTATATCACTACTACTAGAAAGTAGTAGGCCAGGAGCTTTGTAAGTGGTAGAGCAGATTATGAAAAGTTGCTAGAGCTGGAAGACATCTGTTTGCTCTAGCAATAACAGCACCACAGTTGCTATTGAAAGTAGTTTGGAACTAGTTTAGCTCCTTCAGTAATATTGGCACCACATCGTAGACCCGACCTCTCTAAAGTAAACTAGAAAGGTACTGATAGAAGGCAATTGTCAAGACTTCCTTCCTTCCACAGTCTTGGCTACATTATAGGGAGCGATTAGATCAGTTATGAATGTTAAAGTATTGTACACTCCTCTCATTTTTTACCCGCATTTTAAGCCAGAGTAGGGACTGGCTATGTAGACAGAGCACACTTAAATAATATACTTTTTATTGCCTCATGAAACTGGTTATGGATAGGTTCCCTTTGTGTTTCAAATTCTTACCAGAAAATAATTGAAAACAAAATTATCTCAACTTATATTTCAGGAACATTTATTATTAGGTTTAAATTGGCTAGAAAAGTCCAGTTTTAAGCTTGAGCAGTATAACTAAATGCAGATAGTAGAATCTGTGACCATGCTCATATAGCTGAATTGAGCTCTTTGTAAACTTTTTACCCAGTGCTTAGGCTAACTAACCAGTGTTTTGATATCTTCCTACCCTTTGCTCATCCTGTTTCTATGCTTTTCTTGTGAAAATATAAAGAAGACTAAAGAATGAGGCAGCACTCTATTCATAATATGATTCTTTTAAAAAAAATATTGTCATTTTACTCATAGACCATATGTGTTTGTCCAGAGCAAATAAATATAGCTAGATACTTGTATGATCAACTGAAATTGAGAGTTGAATTGAAAAATGTAATATTAAACAGAAAAGTCTTGTTAAAAGGTTGTGTGCTATTTTTCACCTGGTATCCATTCCAGGTGAAAATGGATTAAAATATGCATTATTATTGCTTGAAGAAAAGAGGCTCCACTCTCAAAACTTTGCCCTGTATTTTAGTATCAGTTTGGGCTCGCTTCTATATTATATCTGTTCCCTGCAAACTGTTTTTCTGAAATTATTTGTTTTAAGCCAAGAACAGAGTTGAGATGATTTTTTTCCCCATTTCTATGCCAAATACAGAAGTTTGGAGAACAAAAAAAAAAAAGTTATTTGTTTCCCCCCATCGGTATTCTGCTTAAAATAATGTTGCCTGTTTTATTGGTGTCTTCCCAATTAGATGTTTACCAAACTACTGTGAACATGGAGGAAAATGTTCCCAATCTTGGAAGACATTTTTCTGTGATTGTAATGAAACTGGTTACACTGGAACAACCTGCCATAACTGTAAGTAGATTGCATTGTTAGGTGCATATGAACATTTGGGAATATTTACAAATATGAGAAAAACAGATTTCTTGCATCCTTGCTAAAATTCTTTGTAAATGGGTACATGGTCTAGAACAAATTTCAGTTTAATTTAAAAAAACTACATAGGCGGTGAAACAGGCAGACTTCTTCTGATGACAAGGAAATAAATGTATAAGCTGACTTTTCTCACAGTGGAAAGAAGTAAATTCTGAAAATGTTCAGCAGTTTGGATTTATCTGACAATCATCTGATGACAAAATAAATCCATTTCCACACATAAGTAATGCTCCTTTGGTAGTCTTGCCATTCTCGATGCATCTGGATGATGTTGATTATATAAACTCATTTTAATCGTGCTTTCAACTGAGATGCTTTGGTTGTCTTTGTGAATGAGCTAGGCCAGAAACTAAATAGGGGAAATGTGGCTTGCTGATTCTCCTGAACCTATCAGTAATATTCTAAAACATTGACATAGTGTCCTCTTGAATTGGCTGGAATGATTCTGATTGTATGCCTTTCTTTTAATCTGTGTCCAGAAATTGATGCTGTGGCCTCCTGTTCAACATCTAGGCCATGTCTTAGGATTCCATCATTTATGTTTAATATTTATATGAAGCCAAAGGCAAATGTCATTCAGAGTTTTGGAGTAGACTGCTATTGGTATGTTGATACAGTGACAGAAAACTGTACTCTTCCACATTATCTTATTTCAGAAATGAGTTGACGTGAAATCCAAATATGAATAGAAATCATGTTTTGAGGCCAGTTTTCAATGAAACTACACTCACTCCACAAGAACAGGTCTATAGTCTGGGAACTATCTTTGATCTTCAGCTGTCACTGGGTTTTCAACTTATGATTGTGGAAAGGAGCAGTTTCACATAACTACACTTGTGTATTTGGCACTGCTCTTTCTAAACTAGTCAGATTGGCAACAGTTGTCTGTACCTTGGTTTCATCCCATCTTAGCTACAGCAGTAAATTTTATATAGGCTTATATATATGAATATATTCTGGTATGGAACATATATCTGATGCCAAATGTGTTGACTAGTGCAAGACATTGAGAGCGCATGATTCCCTGTCTGAAGTATGTGCAGTACTGTTGTTCCTATTAGCTTACTGTATGCAATTAAAGGTATTGGTATTAATGTTAAAAATCCTAAATATCATAGTAATTGAATACTGAGGGACCATGAATAAGAGCTTGCCCAGTTTACAGAGAAGTGTTAGAGGAGAAGCTCTTTCAGAAACCTGTTGGTATGTGCACAGGAGAGGACCACCACCTGAGTTGTCTTTTTTGATTGGGGAAGACCTACTTTTTCTTAAAATAGTCTAAATCTACAAAAGTTAAAGCAATGCAGTAGTGACACCACTTGAATGTCAGGCACAAGGAACCAGAACACTTTGTGAATAGGCTAAAGTAGTTGTCTCATTGTTCATCACCTATATTACTAGAATCTCATCAGATTGCTGGCATTCCCTTGAAGCAGAAAAGGTTTTCCTAGTCTGGACTATGATGTTTCCTCCCTGGAGTGATTTCATACTGGAACACCAATTAACTCCCCCTTCCCATTCAGACAATGATTCTGCAGGATGGCAAGGCCAGAATCTTGAGCACATTTTCTATTGTGTGTTAGGTATGGAAGCACACATTTCATAACTATGTTAAATATAGGAAATGATCTTGCTCATTTTTGATAATTGAAACATTCAGACTATACAGAGAAAGGGACTCTGGACTTCTTTTTTTATTTATTCTTTATCTCCAAACACTCCTTGTAACCTATACATTGCCCAACCTTGATCTCCATAATGTTAGTTTGTTTGTTTTCCTCTACCACAATAGATGTTTCTTTTTCTACTATTTTAGTGTTGTAAAGAAGTACCCTAGCCTTTACATTTTAAATGTTTCCAGCATATACAAATATCTAGCCAAGAGATATTTAATAAAAAAATTATTACAATTTTGATATCTGACTCAATATATGCTAAATGGTGTGTATACAAGAAATATTTCTTAACGAGCTTTCTGTTGCACCAGAGGGATATTCCTTTTCAAAAAGAAAAAGAAAAAAAGATAGTAAGCAAGAAATGTCAGGCAATTTCCAGTATAATTTATGCAGAACATTAAAGTTGTTCCATAAATGTAAACTTCATCCCACAGGAAATGTCAAAATTTGAGCATCGATATTGGCCTTATTTTTAAATGAAATAATTAAATGGAGGAATATTCAGATAGATTGAACTTTCTGCTTTGCTAAATGTCCTTTAAAACATTAAAATGCTTTGGATTTTTTTAAAAAAATATTGAAGGTTGCCATATATTTCTACCCTAACACTAAATTTCTAAACTTGAATATGGATAAAAAAATTGTTATTATTTCCATGCAACAGAAATATAAATTTGTTGAAAGAGAATTACATTAATTACATCCCTAAACATACTGATTGTGAAAATTAAACTATCTCTAAAAGAGCAGCTTTTAACGTGTTTTATTTAATAATGTGTTACTTGGTAGCTATTGGCTGTTTAGCAATGTAACAGTGGAAACAAGTATTTTTCCTGGCTATTATTTCATGAATACATTCTAATGAGGCATTAGATAACTATGAAAAGAAGACCCTGGAAGAACAGACAAACAACCATCTGCTTGAATTATCTTTTTAGACATTATATGATGCCTGTAAATTATTTAATTTTAACAATTAAAATTTAAATTTAATAGTTATAAAATTAAATTATCTTAGGTTGTTGCAACACATATGCCTATTAACCACATACAATATGATGATTTGAAAAAGGGATGAAAAAATGAAGTGCAGACTTCAGTTGTGATGTTCACATTACCTGGGATCATTTAGTTTTTGCCTAATTGTAGAGTCAAAAGGACAGGTTTTTGCTCTTTGAGTTCTGTCTATTCTGTGGATAGGTTTCATGTGTCATTTGGAGTGATCGCTGGCTCTTTGAAAGATAGAGGGGTACCATTCATCTTGAAAGAAGTGATGATGCAATTCTGTTGGAAAAGCCATCATTCGATATAGCCGATTTAGGCAACATCCTAGATGAAATGAATAACCTAGGTCCTTTCCATTCAGGATTCAGACCTGGTCATGAAATCAAATTTGCATTAGTTGCTTAATCTGAATGGAGAGGGTGAGACATTCTTAATTTTGTTAATCCCTCATCTGTATTCAATACTAAAAGGTATCCTTTTGAACTCTTCAATTCTAGTGTTCTAGGTGGGGTTGTATTTCACCTGAATGAGCAGGTCCATGATTATGGAGTTGTTCTGAAGTCTCATCTTATGTTTAAGAAGCAAGTGAAACCATGGCAACTAGATTATTAACAGTAGTGCAGTTTTTGCTGATGCATCAATTATTATCTTTTCTGAATCAGGATATACTGGCAACAGTAGCTCATTTTTTTTCACTACTGTACATTTAGAGTAATGTAACTCATACTCTATTTGGGACTGTCTTTGAAGTTAACCTAGAAACTACATTTGGTCCAAAATATAACCACACAGTTGTTAAGAGGTGTGAACCCTTTTAGCAGTCTAATGCTAGAATTATGGTCACCACAGTGTTTGCCAATAAATTTGTAAGACTCATTCAAACTATTGGTTCTAACCTAAAAAAAAACAAAACAACCCTGTGGAACCGTCTTCTCAAACAGATTTTAGCTACCTTAACCTTATGATAAGTAAAAACTGTAGAGAATCCGAAGACAGAACTTTCCTATTGCTACCCCAATGATTTGTGATACCCTATTTCCTAAGATAAAGCATCTCCCGCTGTATTGATCTTTTAGAAGTCTGTAAAAATTATTCTATTTAGGTTTGCGCTGTGTGAGTAAAAGGTAGTTGAGCAGCCATTTTTGTTTTATTTTTTAGTTATAGCTGGCTTATAGGGTGGATTAATTTTATGGATTTTGTTGTTCAACTGTTGTAATCCAACTTGAATCTATGAAATAGTAAGTAGACAAGTGTAATAAATAAATAAGCACCCAGGCTTTTAATAGGATTTCTGCTTTCCATAATTGCATGCTAGAACATGTGTCTTCTAAGAATACATGGATACTTCCAGATGGGGGCTTAGATCACTTTGTATAGTGAATTAAGCCACTCACATACAATTAATGCTATCACTGGAGGCATATAGGTAATAGTTTCTTCCAATTAAAAAAAAAGAAATTGGGAGATACACAAATATAAATTTGTTGCTTGTAGTTATTGATAGTCACATTTCCCCAAACAAAACCAGTGTGCAACTGGGAGAACAAGTGGCTGCTTTGATCAGGAGGGCTTTTGCCCAAATCTATTTTTGATGCCAATTGCACCTCATCCATGACCTCCAAATATTGCTGTCAGTCACTCAGGTCTTAGCAGAGGAAGCCATGGAAATGATGTTGGAGAAGTTTGCAGAAGCTGTTACGAAATCAATAGGTGCAGAAGAAGCCTGCATTAAATCTTTGAGGCAGGAAAGTACTAGGAAAAGATTCGGACTGATTTCTCCCAATTAATTGGATTAGAAGATGAAGAAGAGAAAACAGGAAATGTTGGAAGAGCTTTTTTTCTATAGTTTATCTCAGTTAAGTGTAGATCTGTTCTCCCTGTGGAGTGAATTTCCTGATTTGGTCTGCCTTGCAGTTTCATGAACTGCATTGGTTACCAGTTGGGTTCTAGGTGCAATTTAAGATGTTGGTTGCTACCTATGAATTTCTACATAGCCTGGAGCCTCGTAATTTATAACACAATTTGCCTCCAATTATTTCTGCCCATCCTATTAGATTACATGGACATGCTCCAGGTCCAATTGATTAAATCTTATGGGACTCCAGAAATGTGACTTATTTGCTGCTACCTCTATGCTCTAGAACAGGAGTGTCACACTCACCGCATCACGCAACATGTCGTGACGTATCACAACTTTTTTCCCATTGCCAGAGTAGGGGTGGGTGCGGTTTCAGCATGACACTCTGGCCCACGGTCCAGCAGTTTGACACCCCTGCTCTAGAGTATCATCTTTCTGAGGTTCATCTGACCTTGCAATTCTTGAGAAAAATCTGTGAATCTTTGATGTTTCAACTGTCAATCAATATCAGAAATCCAAGCTGGAAATATCAAAAGACCAATGTGCATGTCCATAGTTTTATCTGTGTGAACTTCTGCCTAAAGTAAACTGGAATCTGCCTACAATCTTGTACCAACATAGAGGAGTGATCCATCCTCTCCCAACAGAACAAATTGGGCCTAGAAGATTGACAATAAATTCTGAACTATATCCAATCTATTTCTTCAGAATGGCTGCAAATTTATATCCATGTCACCAAACTGTAGCATTTTCAGTATTAATTTTAATGTTATGTTTCCTGGATCTGAACCAGGAACTGTATTTGGGAATCCCTGCCCAGGGTACTGTAAAATGCTTTGTAAAGTTTTGTGTCATCAACAAATTATTCAGACAATCTTTTCAGGTATCTCAGGATTTCAGCACTTTTATGTGGGATTTGATGACAGATTCATTATTTTAAGCAAGCATTTCATTAGTAATTTGTAATTTGGCAAGCTGTGGGCAGTGTTTTGAAATCAATGATTCCTTTTATTGACTCCTGATATACGTAATGCTTTTTTTTTTTTTTGGTACATTACAAATAAGTCCTGTTGAGTTTGTGAGTTTTCCCAATGTTTGTGATTTGTTTTGCAATCTCAGTAACATTTTCCCCAACTAAGCTTTTTTCTGTATTCTATTACTTTTTCCCCTGAATAATTTTTAAATTTCTCACACTGACAACTGCTGCTGAGCCAGCTGTACTTTGCTAGTTTTGTTCCCCATCACTTTTTATTCACAATCAATACAGCACTTGTGGAATTTTTGAAGCCCAGCTTGAAGCATAAAGCTACAGTCTTACCTATATAAAAATCAGCGAGCAGCCATCTCACAGAATGGATAACTGGTAATAGAGTAAATAGATTACATGATCTGAAAAGACGAGAGGAAGAAAGTGACAGCCTCTGAAAACACCAAATACTGTATTATTCTGCCAAAATGTGCAAGTTTTTAATAACCTGAAAAAGGTTTTTAGGAGCCAGCTCTTTTCTCTTTTTTTGCCTTCTTTTCATTTGAGTTTTGTCTACAGTAGTATGAATTGGGAAATTAAAAAATAAATAAAAAATAAATAATGAAAGCCATAAGTTCCTGCAGAACAGGATAAATTAAAATTAAATAAAAGCCGAGATGAACTTTTATTACATAGTACATCCGAACTGAGATCTTTCCAGCATCAATACATATTTGAAAATTTAATCTAAAGCTAACCCAAGTAGTATGTGAGTGAGTGAGTGTGTGTGTGTGTGTGTGTTAGAGACAGACAGACAGAGAGAGAGAGAGAGAGAGAGAAAGAAAGAGAGAAACAGACAGAATATGAGTGCGAGTTTGTGTGTGTATTCTCTCTCTCTCCCTCCTTGGTTGATTGGAGCTACAATATTTCAACATTTATGCTGTTCTTTGTTGTTCTGCTAGATAAATATTAGGATGAAATATTAATTTCTCAGAAAATTCCTGCAGCCATGATTTTTTGGGGGTTCCAAAGTAGCATGAAAGGGATTATCTCAGAATGAGGGTCTTCATGAAGAAGAATTTTAGAACATCCATCTTCATTTCCATCCTGCCAGGCCACAGGCAGCAAAGTGATCGGATGAGCTGAAGTGCTCCACTGCTTGAGGAGTCCATCCAGAAAATCTCATAAGTACCCTTCAAATTACTGTTGAAGATAAGATGGTTATATTTTATTTGCAATATTTACATGCTTTCCAGTAACAGAGTTTCTGTGGGTTGCTTAATCAAAAATGAAATTATCTAAATTTATTTGGTTCACATTTCCTGGGTGTAGAGACTAATTAAAATGTTCCCAAACTGCCTGGTTTTCCTTCTTCTTCTTCTTCTTTTTGAGAATAAATGCAGGAGAAAAAAAAAACTCTTTTAGCAATCTATCCTAGCAAATTGTAATACAGAGAATTTTGTTATTGTTGTTGTTATTGCTGCTCAGTGGCCTTCTAAATATACTTATAAAATTGATCATTTTTTGGCATCACCCACCAAGACTTCAAACTCAAGAAAGCTACTAGTGAAAAAAAAGTTGTAGGAGTCACCCTTGTGTGTATATTCGTTGTATAAATGTTAGTTCTATTATGTTTTGTTTGTCATTTCTCTTTGGAAAGACATAGTGCCACTGAAATAACTTCTTATGAACACTCCACTAGAGGTTCAAAAATTCAGGATCATTAAAAGCTATCTTTGCACATTTACTTTTTTTAAGCATTGTGTGAGAAAATATGTAATTTTCTTAAGGAGAAAACCAGCCATCTGTCATCCTACCACACTGCCTCAGGAACTTTATTAGTCTGTCAGCTGTGCGGCCTGTCAAAGTCATTTTTTTAATATAGAGCACAGATTCCATTTCTTTTTGCCATTTAACATGACAATTGTATTACAAGAGCGAGCATTTTGATTTCATTTCCTGGCTCTTAATGTTTTTGCTGCTAAAGCATTTAGAGAAGTAAAATTCTTTCATTCCATTGTTTATTATATATATACACACACACACACAAACACACACACACACACACACACACACACACACACACATACATACATAGCTACTAAAATAATACTTCAATAACATAACGGATAAAAAAACCTTTATTTTCCCTATCGGATCACATGGTTGAAAACTAAAAACTTCTGAGTAGTGAGTTTTTCATCTGAGCAAGTTAGGCTATCATTTGTAATAAACTTTCATACAGTTTGATCTGCTGGAAACCCTTCCCTGACCTCTATTGGAATCAGGAGGCAATCTATAATGCTTTTTCAAGGCAGCACTTAGTTCTGGTTTCTAGGCTCAGCTACTGAAATGTGCAATTTTTCAGGGAGCTACTACATTATCAAAGAAGGTTTCCTTCCAGAAGACATTTTATTTGGATTCTCAAGCTGGAGATTGACAGCAGTTTTTTGAAGACAGCTTTTGGGGTGAAAGCATGACATAGAAGTCTCACTGCAAGTGAAATGTCATTGGTCATCTTCGTATAAGTTTCTATATACCATCCATATAAGATTAAATTGAAATGGACCAACACAAAAATAGGATTGGCAATTTCAACTCATTATGAGAGAAATACATAACTTTAAAAATAATGGCAATTGTTTTGGTGAAAGTTTGCCAGGGAATTGATGGCTACTCAGCTAGATTGTCCTTTTCCCACCACTGAGTTCATCTTTCCTCCATTCATCCTTAACAGAAAACTATACTGGCTTGAAATTTGCTGCCTTGGTTGCCAATCCTTCTCCTGTTCGTTTTATTGCTTTTAGACTGAGTTATTTAAGTCACCTGACTTCCATTCAGGGAATGGGTGGAAATGCCTAACAGATTTTATAAATAGTATTATAGTGACTTGGTAGGAAAAAAAGGTGTGCTGTAGAAGTTGTTTATGTTGTGGTTAGATACAAAGGAGAAAGTCACTTTGTTTCCATAACACCATAAGTCACCATAAGAATTGATGAAAAGGTTTGTAATGAGTGGCCAGTTGTCGACCAGCAATTTGATTTGAATTACAATTTGGATCATATCACATGGCTGGATTGCATCTATGAAAAGATCAGGTCTCACAGAAAATCTACATCAGTGGTTCTCAACCTGTGGTCTGAGGACCCTCGGGGGGGCACAATGTCATCACATGGGTCTGCGAAGGCTTGAAGAAATGTTAAAATTTAAAACTTGAGTTTGGGGGGGGGTCTGTGGCCACAAAAGATATTTAAAGGGGGAAGTCCGTGGTGAAGAAAAGGTTGAGAACCATTGGTCTACATAAATATATCTGGATGAATATGAAAAGAAAAACTCCATCACAAATAATCACTCCATTACAAATAATTTATTAATTATGCAGTTAATATATGTATGTATGTCTAGGATTATCACCTGTGACTTCAATATTAAATACCGTATTTTCTGGCATATAAGATGACTTTCTAACCATGCAAATTGTCTCCGTAGTCGGGGGTCATCTTATATACCAAGTTGTCATATACGCTGGAAAATATGGTATATACTGTATTTTCATGAAGAAGAACATGCTAAAAAAGACAATGGGAAGAAAACTTGCCATTTGTCTTCATGATTCCAAAACATTTGACACTTGGTGACTTGACTAAATTTGAATAGAAGTAAGGCCATATTAGATAGACAAATTAGTATTGTTCGTGAATTGTCATCTGCTGACTGTTTCTACCTTCTC
The DNA here is from genome assembly GCF_016545835.1 of Crotalus tigris. Classification (NCBI taxonomy): domain Eukaryota; kingdom Metazoa; phylum Chordata; class Lepidosauria; order Squamata; family Viperidae; genus Crotalus; species Crotalus tigris. The sequence continues at coordinate 4,819,190 of NW_024100213.1, read as the reverse complement.
CACCTCTTCTTGAATTTTGAGCAATTAGAGTTTCTAGTTCTTTATTATAATATTCATCCCTTTCTTACAGGTGAGAACTTATAGAGTCACAGTTGCATATCATATACAGAAAATGCTCATCCTTCAGTGACAAAATAACAAATAATCAGATATTAAGTGACAAAAGTTATCTATAATAAAGGAAAATATATGAACAATAAACTAGTCCAAAAAGAAAGAAAAAAGAGAGATTTTAAATATTTGGAAAAAATATATGGTATTGTACACAATATGTCAGCGGCCCCCAACCTTTTGGGCACCAGGAACCGGTTCTGTGGAGAAAGATTTTTCTGTGGACTGGAGGGGGCGTGGCTTGGTGTGCTGCCTGCATCCCATGGATGGAGCTTTGCTTGTTTCCCCGACCCATTTCTGGCATGCTGTAGACCGGTGCTGGCCACGGACCAGGAATAGGGACCCCTATGATATGTTATTACCTTTGAGTGCAAATCCATTTGAATTGGCTTTCTATAGGGATAGATTTTTACCTGGCAATTCCATACATACACACTGAGAAAATATTGTCATGTGAGAACAGTGCCATGTACTCTTTTCAAATGGCTTGGAATGCAGTATGATGAAATGTGCACATATATTACTTGCATCTTCCACATAGTCACAGGATATCATGCTCTGTACTGCCAGAAAATTAGGAAAGAGAAGCAACAGAAATCAGGGAAAGGATGCCTATTATACTCCCAATATAAAATGTGTGTGTATGTGTACACATACATACATATACTCACATAAGCCTAATACAATGGTACACTTGGCTTTTGAGATATGCATTTTCTTTTATTAGTTGATGCTATAATCTTTAATAATCCCTTTTGTTGGCACAAATATCATAAAACCAGTCTCCTTCATTACTAATGAATGGGGCTTCACATCTCTTCTCTGTTCAGAATACATGATTGAGCCAACTAAAATGGATTTGAAAACATCATTAAAAGCTGGTGGCAGAGAGCAGTTTCTAGAAATAGCAGACATCCAACCCAATATACAGTATTAATTCCATCCTTTTACTTTTCTGTATTTTCTTTAAAGCAAAGTATAACATTCATGATTGGCAAAATGTCAACACAGAAATGTACTTTTAGGAAATTAGTAAAATCTGTGTATAGATGAAAAACATCATTACAATGATTTTCCAACCATTGTTGGCCTGATATGTTCCCTTGGTTCTTCTGGAGACTATAGTACAGCATCTATTTTCTGTGAAAAAAATACTTAATTCAATCTTTGATATTTCCATATAATAATAATAATAATAATAATAATAGTAGTAGTAGTAGTAGTAGTAGTAAAGTTGGAAGGGACCTTGGAGGTCATCTAGTCCTACCCCCTGCTCGGGCAGGAAACCCTACACCATTTCGGACAAATGGCTGTCCAGTCTCTTCTTAAAAACTTCCAGTGTTGGAGCATTTACTGCTTCTGGAGGCAAGCTGTTCCACTGATTAATTGTTCTCACTGTCAGGAAGTTTCTCCTTAGTTCTAGGTTGCTTCTCTCCTTGATTAGTTTCCACCCGTTGCTTCTTGTCCTGCCTTCAGGTGCTTTGGAAAATAGCTTAATTCCCTCTTCTTTATGGCAGCCCCTGAGATATTGGAATACTGCTATCATGTCCCCCCTTGTCCTTCTCTTCGTTAAACTAGACATACCCAATTCTCGCAACCGTTCCTTATATGTTTTAGCCTCCAGTCCCCTAATCATCTTTGTTGCTCTTCTCTGTACTCTTTCTAGAGTCTCAACATCTTTTTTACATCGTGGTGACCAAAACTGGATGCAGTATTCCAAGTGTGGCCTTACCAAGGCATTGAAGAGTGGTATTAATACTTCACGTGATCTTGATTCTATCCCTCTGTTAATGCAGCCTAGCACTGTGTTGGCCTTTTTGGCAGCTGCAGCACACTGCTGGCTCATATTTAAGTGATTGTCTACTAGGACTCCGAGGTCCCTCTCACAGTTACTACTATTGAGCATGGTGCCACCTATGCTGTACTTGTGCATTTGGTTTTTCTTGCCTAAATGTAGAACCTTGCTTTTTTCACCATTGAATTTCATTTTGTTAGTTAGTGCCCAGTGTTCAAGTCTGTCCAGATCCTTCTGTATCTGAAGCCTGTCTTCTGGAGTGTTGGCTATTCCTGCCAGCTTGGTGTCATCTGCAAATTTGATGAGTTCCCCATCTATCCCTTCATCCAAATCGTTGATGAAGATGTTGAAGAGTACTGGGCCCAGAACAGAGCCCTGGGGCACCCCACTACACACTTCCCTCCATATAGATGCAGTTCCATTGAGGACCACTCGCTGAGTACGGCCGGTCAGCCAGCTACGGATCCATCTGGTGGTGGTTCTGTCTACCCCACATTTTTCTATCTTGTCAAGTAGTAGGTTGTGATCTACTTTATCAAATGCCTTACTGAAGTCCAAGTAAGTCCCCCCAATGTTGGGGAATGCTGTTGGCTGAACTCTTGGAGATCATTGCCAGGAGACTACATATTCATATTGTGAAATAGTTGGATCAGAGATAAGACTCAGGAAATTCCCTGTGTCCTAAGCATAATGTATGAAATATTATGATCTCTGTGGAGTTTCTGTAACATGCAAAGTCTCAAAGGAAGCAATGATGCACATCTTCAAAACTACAGTGTTCTCCTCACTTGTAAGATTGAAAGGAATGTGGTATTTTGCCACAACCTGCTTCAGAGCTCTCTTAACCTTCTCCCATAGAGCTTGTGCTATGGGAACAGGCTGAGAGATATCTCCTCATGTAGTGGTGACCCATATACTTCTATATTATGGAGCATCTTTGACATGCACTAAAGAATTTCCAGATTTGGTGACTACATCAAACATGGTGTATATACTTACACTAATTGTCTGGAATTTCCTTTGGACCACTTTCAAAAGTTTTAGCAATCCATGTACAAGAATTACTGCTTTCCTCATGCATTAAATCTCTTCCAGACTGAGTAGGCCCAGCTTGTGGTATGGGCCATCAAAAGTATGAAAGACCTCAAGCCAATATTTGGAGGAGAAAAAAAAGAGATTTCTCTAGCATTAGCCCAAAGTGGTTTGAGACTGTCCAGAGTATTATATTGGAGCATATTGTGTTGTCTCCACAAGACAAATTGCTTACGGTAATTAAAACAAATATAACTCACTTTTCAGAGGCCTATGTTTAACTGCCTATCTTTAATATCATTAAGTGTCTTTAAATTTCTGACTTGCAGAATATATTTTCAGTGTATCTCAGGGGTACCTCAGGATGGTTTGTAATAAATAAATAAATAGTACTTGGAGAATTTTTTTTATTACTTTTTACTATTTATAGAATAAATAGTATAGCAGTACATATAAGGCAATCACCCAGGATGAATTGTCATCTAATAATTCAAATGTTTGCCCTCAGAAAGGTTTAAAGAAAAGTGATCCATATAATACTTGAGAGTCACGTTTTACCAGCAGATACACATGCTGGCTAAACTATTGGAAGAAATAAGAAACAATTTCTTTCTTAGACCAAAATCAAAATATCAATATATAGGAAAGTACTAAAATTGTTACAATAATTGTTTTGTGAAAAACAAGACCTGTTTATTACCAATCTTTATTAAGTTGGTTGTATTATTTAGGTTTATCCACAGATATGAAAACAATAACCATTCATTTCAGTGAGCTATTAAAGAAAAGTAACATTAAATAAAATTAAAAATTAAAAAAATGTTAAAAGTTGTCTCACACACTTGGTGGTCCTGCTTTTCAATGATTTCAGAGCAACACAAATAAAGCTTTTACATTGGATAATAATGATTCCTATTTTTGTCTCATTTTTATATTTTATCTCTAGTGCCAGTAACATTTACTCATTTATTACAAGGAACAAATTTTGATGCTTTCTTGAAGACTTGCAAAATATTTTCAAAATATTCTTGCCTCCTATGGAGACAAAAAAACATCCCATCAATTAACTTTCATGTAACTATGTAGGCATTTCAACAGCTAAAGAAAAACAAAGCAAAGCAAACTAAAGCAAAACCAACAACATAAAGCAAGCTGTTATAACTAGTGAACCAAAATAAATGTTTTGTTCAATAATAAATATTCTCTTCTAAAAGCAGTGTGTGTATGCGCGCTTCTGTGTGTTGTGTATATTTTGATTATGCAGAATACATGTGACTTTCTTTCTGAATACTGAATTTCAGAAAAGCTTGAATCCAATATGTGTCATTTTAGAAATAGTTCAATCTTACTTGGTTTCTGGTTTCAGAGCAAGAGTTGGAAAATGGGAATTTCATTCTCCCATAAACTAAGACAGGAAACCAGAAATGGCTGTATTTTGTTGTTGTTTGTCAGAAGAAAATTACATATAATTCTAATAAACCAGTCTCTTCTTCCTTCTTTCTATTTTCATTTAGAAAATCCCCCTCAAACTTAGTTTATATTCCACCCCAGCATGTGAAAGTCTATTTTTCCATACTTAAAAGTTAGATCAAATCTGGGACCTAGGCAAACGTTGGAATTCACAACTAGAAAAGTGGCAGCACATAGAATTAAGGAATCACTTAGGCAAAGAACATTGTATAATCTTAGAACTGTTCTTATCACATCAGCTGCTTTTGGCAGGCCATTGCAATTCACTTTTAAATATATGAGGCAAAGAGAACAAATTATTCCCAAGTCCAGTGCTTTTTTTCTAAAAAAAAAAAAAAAGGTGCCGGAACTCACACATGTCATACAACCTGCCTTGCCTACCCTACAAGGTTCCATCCCAAAAAGGTGCCAGAACTCCATTCTGGGCATTCTATGAGAAAAAAAGCCCTGCCCAAGTGTATTTAAAGAATACATTGTTCAGGTTGCAATAGAACATCAAAACTGTCAGTGTTTGCTTCTCTTGATGACCCATCTTTCTATATATACTGATATCAGTATATTATCCCTTTTTCCCTCAACCTCAAGTACAGTACTATTTTATGTAACATACACAATAGCAATACCGATTGCTGCAGTATGATAGGTGAGGAAGGTCCTATTTTTTTATTATTTCTACTAAGTATATGGATGCTGCTCAGAGGATCTCATCACTGTTATTTCTGGGTGAAGAATCCCAGTTCTATATTTAAAATCTCAGAAAAAAAGAATAAGTATTTGGACCTTATATGATGATATGAGAATCAAAAATAGAATAAAAAGCATTCTGTACTGGTAACAAATAAAACTCAGAATTTTCTGGATTGGGCAGCTATATTAAATTGAATGAATTAAATTAAAATCAACCAAAATAAATAATATCTATGCATACTTGGTTGTTGGTTTTTATCACAAACATAATAGATAGGAAAGCTGCTTGAAAATGTGTCAGTACAGAACATTTTTCCCTCAACTCTCTGGGATTTTCTAATACAAGTTCTTTCTTTTTAAATCCTTGTTCTTTACCTTGCTTATGTTCACCCATACATATTGAATGTTGATTGAGTTGTTTTAACTCAGTCTTCTTGAATTTGCTTCTCACAAACATTCTTCACAAGAATACTAGCATAAATCTCCAAGATGACCATTACGTGCTATACTATTACACTAAAAGTTCCTCCATTTTTGCTCCCCAGTTGGCTTTTCTAGTTTGCTAAATTGGGATTTCATCTATTCCTAGATATGTTACTTCCCAATGAACTCCTAATACTGATTTCAGTTCCTTTTCCTTTAGGAATGCTTTTTGTGCCTCAGGATCCTATTCCATCCCCACCCACCCACCCCGACACACACACCAGTTCTAATAATCTCTTTGCTATAATCTTCCAGCTCCCATCTCATCTGATTGGGGGCAACATTTTGGGACTGAATTGCTTAAATAGATTATAATTTGGTTATTCCATTCCCATTTAAGACCATTTGGAGACTAATTTCAGTTTGAAAAATTGTACGTAAAAATAAAAGCAAAAGCCATCTAGCTAAAATAGTATATGTGCTCTGTTCAACTCTTCATTGCTGAGGCCTTTCATCAGACTTACTGTAGTATTCTTACTACCAGCCAACCATTACCTTTCAAAGTATCTAGAGAAAAATAATCCCTATAGAAAAAAAAAATTGCACGAACACTATCAAGACTACACTAAACTAAAGTCTCCATATTGGAGGAAAAATGTATGTGAATGAGATAAGGATTCATTCCCATCCACGTTGTCTGTAAAGATTAGTTTGTTTTCTGCTTAAAGAAAACATAATGTATGAGTGTTTTAAGTTGACATAACACTGTTTTTTGACTGTGTGACCTCTCTATCAGAAGACAGTTTATTTTGCTCACTCATAATGCACTTACCATGTGCTACTTACTGTCTTAATGTCAGTAATATGGAAGAAATAGTTAGGATAAAGTCATTTTCTGGACCTTAACCATTCATAGCAGGTAACTGTCCGCCAGATAATCTACCTTAAGAAACTTTTCTTTTCCTTTCAGCTATTTATGAGCAGTCCTGTGAAACCTATCGACACCAGGGGAAAACATCTGGTTTCTTCCACATTGATTCTGATGCAAGTGGCCCACTTCCCCCACTTTTGGTGTACTGCAATATAACAGGTAAAAAAATACCACTGCAGTATTTATCACAAATGGTTTATTATTTATTGCATGAACTGAAATTTATTGCATTGTTGTAAGGTAAAGATTTCCCTATCAGTCGTATCTGACTCTAGGGTGCGGTGTTCATCTCTGTTTCTTGGCCAAGGGAGCCAGTGCTGTCTGAAGACAATTTCCATAGTCATGTGTCCAGTATGGCTATATGCCAAAGGTGTATGGTACGCTAGTATCTTCACACCAAAGTGGTACCTATTAATCTACTTGCATTTGCATGCTTTCAAACTGCTAGGTAGGCAGGAGCTGGACCAGGTAATGGGAGCTCAGTCCATGCATGTTGCTCATGGACATGAGGTGATCAAAGAAAATCAAGGCATATAGGTCTGCAGTGGTACTGACTTATTTCAAATAATCTTTGTATGTTACATAAATGTGAAATAATGTGATGGTTATTGTGGAAAGCAAAATGTAATCAAGATCTCTCCTTTCCTGAAAACCAAAACTCTCAAAGACTTCTGAGACATAAAGATCATACCAGATTTCAGAAACAGAAACAGAACCACAGCTTATCAATGGTTTATTGCTTTTGTTTTTTTCTACTCCTACATTACACTTGTAATAGAAGTGAGCTATGAGGAGAATGGATGCATGATGTAGGGTGTGATGGAATAATGATTCCAGACTCAATGGACAGAGGAAACTATGTTATCATGGGATCCACCCCATAAAACAGATGACACAGCTAAAAGGGTTACTGTTTCCTCCAAATGCTAAAGGAAACGGAATCTGGCTCCCAAGGATGCACTTGTTTTTTGGAATGAGGAATGCTGGAAAGATGACCCTTAAAGGCTGGGTCTCAATAAAGATTTGTATTTGGTCATGAGGTGGAGCTCAAGCTATATTAAAGAACAACAATAGCAATAAAAATATATAATTACATACACACACTTTATGCTGGAGGCATGACACCCATCATTTCCAATGCAATGGAAGAATAGAGAAATCAAATGATATCTTTGAGTAATATTGTGATTATGATATAAACCAGAGGTCCCCAACTTATGGCCTCTTGGCCACTGGGCCATGTAAGTAGCTGCTAGGCAGTGCACATGCATGTGTGTGCATGCTCACACCCCTCGTGCCACTGTTGCTGCTAGTATTGTGTAGGCGGAGGCGTTGCCACAAACCTTGTGTGGATGGCGGAAGTGCCATAAGCAGCAGGTTGCCCATGGTGCGATCCTTGTGCCAGTGGTGGCATCGCTGCGGTCTGCGGCATGAGCCTCATGCAGGGGCGGCAGCGTGATCTTCGCACCAGTAGTAGCATCATCGCAAGCCTGGTGGCAGTGGTATCACAAGCCTCATACAGGCGCTGGTGTTGCTGAGAGCCTCGCACGCATGCTTGCAGCCCCGTTTTCGTGGTGTACATGCTCACGGCCTGTTTATGTGCACGCATGCATGTGTGATCACATTCATCTTTGCACACGCGCAGGTAAGGTGCCTACCCCTCCCTCTCCCACTGAGCTGCCAACCCAGAAAGGGTTGGAGACCCTTGATGTAAACTATCAAGAAGAAAACTGGTCTCATCTTTTGCCTATGGCCAAATTTGTATGCTATAAATCAGTTCATTCTTCTATTCTCAAGTCACCTATTTTAGTTTTGATAGATAAAAGCCATACCTGAACTTCAAGTAATTTACTAATTTCTCAAGAAACAACTGGATTTTCCCAAGGCTTCTTACAAGAGATCTGATGACCAACCACAGCAGAAAGCCCCCTTCCCAACTCACCTCTGGCTGCCCATTAGATTCTACCAGTTTACATGACCATCTAAGAATCTTGTCATTAAATTGTCTCTTTTCTCATAATTTCTATGGTGATTCTCAATCATCCACGTCATGGTTGTCCCAAATGTGCTTTTTCATCTGGTCATTAGGTCAATCATCTTGCAGTCATCTGACTGCAAAGAATATAAACCCTTCCATCCTCCACCATTCAGTCAGAACTGAAGAAGCTCCTTGGATGAGAAGCGAAACGTCTTCAAGGAAAAACAAAGTCCAGTTGCCTTTTTAAAAAGAACCTTTGGGATTCTTTTCTCATAATTGTGAACATCAACTCCATTACTCTTTCTGTAATGTCCAGCATAATGAAGATACAGTGGATTTTCCACTATTTTCTCATCTGGTTCCACCATCCTCCTTACATTTCTCTGCTTCCCTTCCAACTTGGTATAGATACAGGAAATTTGTGGGGGGGGGGAGAGTATTTTGGCCTCAATGTGCAGAGGACAAAGACTTGACTATTGAGGTGCAGAGATACAAATAGAAGCAGGAGGAGAGTCACATATCCTTCTAGGACTACACATCTTGAGAGAAGAAGGGAGGGAAGGGGAAGGGAAAAGAAGGGCACCTCTTTCATAAAAGCTCAAGAGGGAAAATAACAAAATGAAGTTAATGTGGTGTGGTGTGAGAAGGTCAAAAGCAAACATCCAGAGAGCAGACTATTTATTATAATAGGATGAGAAGGGTAGCAACCATTTCTGCCATCATGAAATCTTCAGCCCATTATTCTATGTGGATAGGAAAGAGGTGCAAAAATTGTTTTTTGCTTCTATGATTAAAATAAGGTTTGCATCTTATGGCAATTGCTGGATTTTTTTTTTCTTAACAGTTTCCTTGTTCTTGTAGTAGATTTATATATCAAAAGGTTGTATCCTTGAATCACTGCCTGTAGGTGATTCACTCCCATTCTAGCATCTGAAAAGAAAAGCAGTAAAATTAGAATGCAATCTAAATTAAAAGGAATCCTGAGTAATATAAAGAACAAAATGTGCAAGTTCTTCCTCATCTATTATCTGAAATATCAGACTTTGAAATGTTCAGGGTTTTTTGATAGCTTAAAATTGTGGGCGAGAAGGTATAGGATGCTTATTCTTCCTATCTTTACCTGCAATAAAACAGTGTATGAATATAGCGGCACTCCCAAAGAGCAGAAGAAAAGCCCAATATCCAAACCTGAATATGCACATAAATGTATGCCAAATGGACATATCCATATTGTCTTCTAGTCCTTTCTAGTTTAATCACTCAAGCAATACAACATAGAAGTTAATGTCCTTGATGGAGCTTGAAGAGGAAAATAATAAACCCACTACCTTCTTTAGTGAGTGAATATCATACTCTCTGCTTTGAGCCAAGTTTATTGTAACTGTGCAGAGGGAGATGACAAGGTTATGTTTGTTTGGCAAGGGTGGGGAAGAAACCTATACAGTAATTTGCAAATTTGGTTAGATAATGATGTCCCATAGCAACAGAATTCCTTCCTTGGCAACCTAAAATCCCTTTTAACTTATTTAGTTATAGCAGATAGTATCAGCAAACGTTAGCATTTCTACAGCCTGATTCCGTGTTCTCGCAACTCTTTCTTGATGTTTCACTTCTGCTTTATCAAGCTGCACAAATTTTCCTATATTTGTGCTTCTTCACATCAAGGTCCATGCTTTTTAGCAATTGCAGCCATTTTACTAGACCAAGCTAACTCTCAGGTTACATTTCTCCTTCAAGCACAAGAGAAATGTGAATGAGAAGTGAATAAAGCCTTTTCTTCCTGGGGATGACCTTGGGAAATGGACTTTTGGAAATTGCATCATGCCTTGTGGAGTTCTTTTCATGTTTACATGACATCTATAAACATCTAGATCAAGTGCTCCGTGTATACCCTATGTATCTAATAAACTTTTCAAAGGCAACAAGGCATATAGGAACAGTTATGCATGTGTCTTTAATTAATAAGTGAGCTAACCCTATCATAAGATGGTCAGGATCATTATGAGAAAATTCTGCCCACAAACTATATTCAGGCTATATTGGTTATTGGTCATTAAATTACAATTATATCCAAAGAATGTAAAAAAATGAAGTCTCCATGCTGTCATCCCAGTATCTGAACTATTTTTGGTTACCAAACCCCAAATTGGTGTATTGTTATATTTCCCCAATTGTTGGAGTTTTGTTGTACTTGGAGCCTGGGCTAAGAAATCAATAACACTTAGAACTTGGTATGACAAGATCAATGCTTAATTTTAACTTGGCCAGGTATTTATCCATTAGTGAAAAAAAGTTACTGTCTTTGAGGTCTTTTTCTTGAAATAGCCAATGGTAGTGCCAAAAAAGAAAGACAAAACAAAAGCCAAGGTGAATGCCATAAAAAATAAGAATTAATTCCTACCCAAATATCCTCTCTTTTACACTGTGAAGCCTAATCATTCTATATACATTGGGCCATAGTATGAATGGCAACTCATTTTTTATTTTAATTCTCAAGAGGGAAGAAAATTATGCACATAATTTTATCATATGCAAAATATTAATGCTGCTCCAAAGGTGCTTTTTCAAAAGGCAACTGGACTTTCTTTGTTTTTCCTTGAAGACATTTCACTTCTCATCCAAAAAGCTTCTTCAGTTCTGAAGCAGCTTCTGGGTGAAGAAGCTTCTTGAATGAGAAGTGAAATGTCTTCAAGGAAAAATAAAGAAAGTCCAGTTGCCTTTTGAAAAAGCACCTTTGGAAGAAACATGACCTGGATGATTGAGAATCTCCACAGATATTTATTAGTGACTGGGCAATAATAGCATGTGCTTAAAACATCATTATCAAATTTCAAATTTTGTATTAGGCCAGGTGAAAGTTTGAACACTGTTGATTTCTCCAAAATTTTCAAGAAGTGGGAACAGAGGGGTGGTGGAGCTTATGCCAGTTGCCATTTTTTTTTTATCTAAAAAAACTAAAACATATAAGGAATGGTTGCTGGAATTGGGTATGTCTAGTTTAACGAAGAGAAGGATGAGGGGGGACATGATAGCAGTGTTCCAATATCTCAGGGGCTGCTACAAAGAAGAGGGAGTCAAGCTATTTTCTAAAGCACCTGAAGGCAGTACAAGAAGTTAACGGATGGAAACTAACCAAAGAGAGAAGCAACCTAGAACTAAGGAGAAACTTTCTGACAATTAGAACAATTAACCAGTGGAACAACCTGTCTCCAGAAGTGATGAATGCTCCAACACTGGAAGTTTTTAAGAAGAAACTGGACAGCCATTTTTCCAAATGGTATAAGGTTTCCTGCCTGAGCAGGGGGTTGGACTAGATGACCTCCAAGGTCCCTTCCAACTTTATCATTATTATTATTTTACCAAAAAAGCTTTATGTTACAATATATTCCATTCATTTATTTCTTGACTAAGAAACCTAGAAATAAGTATACTTGGACGTAATTTGCCAAAATGAGTCGTCTAAAATGATTAGTGTGTTTTAGGAGGTGGAAGAAGAGGAAGTATAATATTGAATGCATCAGAGAAAGAAGGTACTGAAATATTTCTGGTCCACATTTAGCTAGAGATAAGATGCAATGAGAACTTGACAAAGATAAGTGGATGTTGACAATGATTCTGCCATTCAGCTTGCTTTATGGTATTTTCTTGCCCTCTACAGATATCTGGATGTCTTTAACAGATATCTTCAACAAAAAGTGTGAACTCTAGAAAATAATAAACACTCCAATAACAATAAAGAAATGTACATAATAGGAAAGGAAGGACGTAATGGGAAAGGAATGAAAATAAAGGAGTCTCTTAGGATTTTACTCCACTAGTCATTGCCACTACAGGGGGTAGCATTCATCTTCAATTCAAGGACCTGAGCCAGCGCTGTCCGATGATATTTCCATGGTCATGTTACCAGCATGATGTCACAGAGCACTGTTTCCTTCCCACCAAAGTGGTACCTATTATCTACTCTCATTTTCATGCTTTCGAGCTGCTAGGTGGGCAAAAATGGGCACTCACCCCATCATGCAACACTCAGATCTCGAATCCAAGCTGAGGCTTTCCAACTGACAAGTTCAGTGTCTTAACCGTTGAGCAATCATGTATAGCAGAGGTCCCCAACCTTTTGGGCACCAGGGACTGGTTCCATGGAGAAAGGTTTTTCCACAGACCGGAGAGTGCGTGGTTTTGTGTGCTGCCTGCATCCCATGGATGGGACTTTGCTAGCTTGTGTGGACTGGTTGCTGGCATGCCACGGACCAGTACCAGTCCATGGACGGTTGTGGACCCCTGATGTATACAATATTGTATTAAACAGATTTTTGTTCACATGCTATCATATCCTACTTCATCTCCTGACTTCCCAGAGAAAATGTGGTATTTTTGATTGAAATAAAGATAAGTTGATAGATGACAAACTCTATTTTATTTTATTTGTGCACTGTGGGTTTTTTTTTCCTCCCATCACCAGTTTATCCTAATAATAAGTTATGGTATATGTTGGACTGACAAGTAATGATTGACTCTTGTCACTAAGTGATTTTTATGTTGAATAAAATTTGAACCCAAGTTTTGCCACTTCTAGTAGAAAATTATTGTAACCAAATTATTGTAACATAGAAAGAATAATTTAGGGAAGCCAAAGTTAATATTTTGCCATTTGCTGTTTTTCTATCTTGCTCCCTATTGCTGTCATATATTAAAACAGAGTTTAAAGAATTGTTGGATGGCATGCTGTGGATCGGAATCAATTGCTTTATTGTTTTTTAATCTATAGCAGAAGACAAGAAAGGATGAACTGAGAATAATAATATATGATAATACAGAAAGCAAAATAAAATAACAATAAAAGGGAGGGAGGACGGAAGGAGTTGATTCACATTAATTAACTAATTAAATATATTACATTTTTCCAAATTTTAATTCTACTGATTTCAGACATTTTGAATAGTAAGTCAATTCATAGATAATGTAAACTTGTTTCCCACAGAGGATTTTAAGAGAGGCACTTAATTTTTTATGAGCTTCCTATTAATAAACTTACGAATACTAAACTAACGCACTATTAATGTAAAACAGACTCCAAGCACATGAATCAGAATAATTTCCACTATATTTCATTTCCAATATTAATACCAGTATTAAAATAAAATCTGTGATATTCCTTTTGGGTTGTCCAGTACACACAAACAGGAATTAGTTGTTCAATTAATCTCAGGGAAGGTAATGAATGCTCATTTAACATATTCTGACTCATTATTCAAACTTATCTGCAAATTACCCCTATCCATCTTGATATAATTTTTGAACTGTAAATAAAAATTAATTCTTAGTTTAGGAGCTCTAGGAACTTTATCTAAAGATAGTAATAGTGCAGGCGCACCAACACAGTTTTTATATAATGCCAAAATTGTAGAGTTTAGAGCTCTTTTAATTATATATATTACCACTGAGCAGTCTTAGTAATACAAATTGTTTTACAAAAGATCAGTTATTTTGAAAAAGTAATTGGCAGTAAGTTGGTCTAAAGTATTTCTCCTCGGCATCATTCTTTTTCTCTCCACAAATTCTGGAAAATGATTTTTCAGCAGTCTTAAAGTATGGATTACCTATAATACTAATTTCTTGTGAAATTATTTCAAAATCTGGGTAGCTCCCAATTAAGAATTAAAACAGTATCAATAACGAAACAAGATTAAAACCTAAAACAAACTTGACCCTTTTATGAATTCTGGGAGTTGAAGTCCACAAGTCATAAAAGGGCCAAGTTTTAAAACCCCTGAACTAAAACTACCAAAACAATAAACATTAAAAACAAAAATCTGCCACCAAGTTAAGCTTCTGAAATGCAGTCACCTCACCTGAATTCCAAGAAGCAGCAGAGATAAAAACATCAACCTGGTGGTAGAATTAACCCCCTTCCTCCATCACTATATATTTATATTTCCAGCTTTGCAGCCTAGCATACAACCTTGGGATTTCTTGGTAGTCTCCCAATGCTAATCATATCCAAACTACTAACAGTTACAGAGCTTTCATATCATCTGTTGTAGTTATGATTTAAGTGATCTGAATAATTGTGTTCAAGGATCAACACTGTAAATCGTAAGAACAGTATTTATTTCTATAATAACTTTATTAAACTATTAAAAGATAAAAACTAATACAAGCTAAAGGAATAAAAAGAAAAACAATTGAAAATGCAGAAAAGAAAGAAAACAGAAAAGAAATAAAAAATAAGAATATAGTATAGTAAAAGAAAGATATAAAGAAATTACTTCCTTCTTCATCACAAGTACAAATTCTTTTAGTAGCTTATCACCCTCTTAAAATACAGCAAATATCTCTTCTTTTCCATATTGTATCTCCTATCTATATACAAATAATTAGATTCTCATTATTCAGTCCAGATCAGCAAAAGTCCATTAAGGGCTACCAAAGATAATCCTTTTGTTTTTAACAATCTTGATTTTTAATCCCTTCAAACAATGTCATAGAATTCTATTTCTTTTCTTCTTTGCCCATTTTCACAAGATTCTTCAAAGGTTTAACAACTCTCTTTTCTAAGTCCAATATAGAAAAATTATCTCTCAATTTACTGTTTTTATGTCCCTTTTAATTATTCAAACATCAGGCAGTTTCATTTGCATATCCAGTGTAACATCTTTTTCCATGTCAATTTTATAGTACGCTTTCAGCCCAAACTTGTTCCTCTTTTGAAACAACTTTTAGATACAGTATAATCTATTCATAAAGGCAGATATAGTTATTAACATTGTTAATATTATTTTTTTCTCCATTTTTTGAAACTCTTCTTTAATATTTCCATCCTTAGTATATTTTGCACCATTATGTAACTGTTAGACAAATTTATGTATTCTTTTTTAACTGAAATCTTTAGTTCCCTCTAGTGTCCAATTTTTAAAATTGTATTATATTTTTTTTTTAAAAAATCAAAACAAAAACATTTTCCAACAGAAAGGATTCTTTATAATTAATTGCACAAACTTATTGCAAATTTATCAGGATCCTGAGTCTGTTTTTAGCTTTTGCTTTGTCTTCACTTTGCCTGACTTTTATCTTTTATCTGACTTTTCACAGACTTATTAGTAGCTGGGCCAAGACTTTAACAATACAGTAAATGTAAAGTTGATGGATCTTTAATACAGCTTTGAATCTAAAATAGATTCATAATTGCAAACATTATATGCACAGCAAACCATCCAAAGCTGGCAGTCATGTGCTAAGCTTGATAAATTCTTTATTGCTCTTACATGTGGTCTGCATAAATCTGGATAACCACTAGATGACAGCAAAGACTCACAGAGAATTGTAACTCCCCCACCTCACCCTATTTCCATAACAGATTATGTGAAATAGAAGGAAAACAGGTAATTTGTTTTGCAATTCAGCAAAGTTCATGAGTGATTTGTTCTCCTGTTAATGAGAAATATCACCTTACTTCATCCCTAAACTCCTTTACAGGACTTTTAACAGATCAGATAGCTTGGCACCTCTCCCAGACAGTAATTATTATGATTTGTTGACCTATGACAAGACAATATGATGGAAGGTGCTACCAATTAATTTTCTTTTCCTTTTGTATGGAACCAGGGTGAGGGATTTTTGTTCCCCTTGGACCAAAGTAGCTTGGGATGGAACTCTTATTGAATTAAATTTTTTTGTGCTCTTTGTCATGTTTTTAAAGTTAATGGAAGTGAATATGACAGTATTCAGTCTGCTTTTGAGGAGTTAGGACCATAAACAATGGAAAATTGGAAGTGCCCCTAAATAAGTGGATGCAAGGATCCAAACTGGAATTGTAAAACAAACAAACAAAAAAACTTTACATTGCTTCTGGAAATGTGGACTGGTTTAAGAACCCAGAGAAGTCAGTGGCAGTACTACAACAACAATTTGTTATTTAATAGTTGCATCCATGTGTACTCCAAGTGCTATGTAAATTTATTCATAAGAGTAGCATTTTTATTTCTAAAGGATAACAGTTGTTTCTATGTCATACGTGTCTGGAATGCAGAAAGCCACCAGTTTGAGGAAAATTGTGTCGCATCAGCTAAGATTGCAATAAAGAAGGGAAACTCAGCCTGAAGTGGGAAAAGTGCACTGGGACAGGCAAAAAAAATATGAGGATTGCTGTGTCCCCATTTCATCCCAGCAGCAAGTAATATAAGAAATAGACTTGGAAAATCTAAAAATTACCCAATACACCATTTTTCGAAAAGCCTCTGGGCTTCTGCACACTCTTTAATAATTGGGTCATTAAATAGCTGCTAACACATAAAGCTGTAGTATTAGCTCAGATTTTGTATTGTGAGCTGTGCATTACAAAATGATTTAACAAGCACTTATGATATTTGGCTTCTGCTAGCTTAATTTAACTTTTCCAGGTTAATGTCATGCAAAGAGCATTACATGTCCTTCAGCTACTTTACCTGAACCTGGTTTGAAATTTATCCAAGAGTGTAATGAAATAATAAAGGGAGAATGTTGAGAGAGGGAGACAGGGAGAGCTGCTTCCCCATTCTCTTCAGACACGTGTAAATCCAGGAAGACTTAATTAATTTAAGTCAGTGGAGAGAATAAAAAGAGGACATAAATGTGTTAATGTTCTTCTGTGTTTACTGAAATGAGGAAAGTAAGCGACGCTTGTTGACACAGCCTCTGAACCGCAGCCGCCTCGGTGGTCCCTTTGCACTTCTGTTTCTGAAGAAGGGATGCAGTTGAAAAAAGCATCCTGTGAACTCAGCCAGCATCTGAAATTCTGCTCGTTATCAAAAAGAAATATTCAATAGCTGCTGAGGTATGGAATTGTTTCTCAAAGCCAAGGAGGCAATAATGGTGGCAATAAACTTTCAAAACCTCCCACTGCTTTTTTCAAACAATTTTGATCAGTGTTTGCACAGATACCAGACTTTCAGGGTTTGAAATTCTCTGCTGTAGCTTGATAACCAGGATGTCTTGTTGCTTAAAAAGATGCATAGCCTTCACCCTTTCTTGTGTCATTGCCTTTGCTCTATGGATGCATTTAAATGCATGTTGTTCTTTCTGTGAACCGGCATCTCTGCTCCCAACAGTAATTACATTTCTAATATAAAACTGAAAGCTACTGAATTCTGAAAGCTTTACTTCTAAGTAGGCATGAATAAGTTTGCATAGATAGACTGCAACACCACTCAGTTCATTATTCAGATAGTTATTTAAAGTTTACTGGGGTTAATATATATCATTATTGTGTTGCTCTTTCCCTTTCCGTCTGGGTTTTCTGGGTATAAGTTGACATCTATAATGGGAAATCTCAGGAGGTGGCAAATGACTAGCAAATATGAAGCAGATTGTTAAAAACTAGACAATCGATGCCCTGTTGGGTCATCATTTCAGAGATATTTCCTTACTGAAACAGAATCTCCTGGGTGGACAAAAAAAGCAGCAGGAGCAGGAGGGACTTCCAACTTCCTGCTGGCTTCCCCATTGAATTCCCTTCTGGGCAAGAAGCTTCAGAACCCTTCTTTCCTTCCTTCCTTCCTTCCTTCCTTCCTTCCTTCCTTCCTTCCTTCCTTCCTTCCTTCCTTCCTTCCTTCCTTCCTTCCCTGTCTCCCTCTCCCCATTCCTTCCTTTCCTCTCCTGACTTTTAAGCATTTTCTCCTCTCTCCCTCCCTCCCTCCCTCCCTTCCTTCCTTCCTTCTTTCCTTCCTTCCTTCCTTCCTCCCTTCCCTAGAATGCCACCTTCTCCATTTACCTTGCTTGTGGGAAGCTTGCAGGGAGAAAGCCACTGGGGAAGTCAGCAGGAAGTTGCCACAAAGACCAGCAGGCAGGTAATAGCTACTGCTGGGTGGGGGAAGGTGCGGAGGATGCAGGTCTGGAATATTACATAGGGATGCATGAGAGGTGCTATATGGATTGGAAAGAGGGTGTTGGTGTGTGCTACAGATGCTTTGTACATCAGGGAAGCTGTGGGGTGGGTAGTGTAGATCAGATTAGTGTCCTGGAGTATGTGACATATGCTGTAAGGCTGGGTAGGACATGTGGGAGTATGGGAAGAGTCAAGAAAGGTATGTGGAGGGTCATGGGATATATAAGTGTCATGCATGTCAAATAGAGCATGAGGGGACATGAGTCAAGAAGAATGTGCGGGCACATTATTAAAGTTTTTTTTACCCTCTTTCTTTATCAATTTATACATTCATGCTTCTTTCTCCTAAGAGACACTGTTTTAATACAGTACATATTTTAAAAACCCAAATTTCTTAAACATAATATATTTTGGGATGTTATTTGCACCAATATATAAATATGTATGTAAATTTCTCCTTAATGTATGTATTTCTTGATCAGAGAATTTACACTGCAGCCTGTTGAAAGGTATAAACATGAAAGATAGCTATATATTCATCTGCATATAGATTAAAAAATGTTCACATTAAAATATAAATCAAACAAAATTACTTCTGTTTGTGTATGAGATATTTGAGAGTTATTCCAGCAGTAGATATGGTAAAGGAAATCTGTAATGGATTTATTTTGCCTCAGATGGTATGATCTACCAAATGAAATGTCATGAGGTCATGGATAAGTGCAGCAAATTATTGATCATGACAGCTAGAATATACTTGGAAAATCTGCCAAAATTAATACTAATATATATTTAGAAATGTTACATAAAATATCCTATATTTGAGGAAATTGATAGAAAACTAAGTGGAATACAGAAAAGAGCATTCATAAAGATTAATATTAAGGTAAATGTACAGAGAAGTGGTATCTTTATTTTAGTTGCATGCAAAAAGTATGTATCTAAAGAAATAGGAAGGCCAAATACACTCCATAACAGCTGCAGATTTCAGATCAAGTCAATCTTGAGCCAGTGAGACTCGAACTGCCAAACTGCTGGCAGTCAGCAGTCAGCACAATTAGCCTGCAAAACTGCATTCTAACCACTGCGTCACCACAGCTCATATGGGGGAGTGCTGTTCCAGAGGGCAGGAGAAGAAGACTAGTCTCCAAAGTCCCATAAGACAATGCTGTATGGAGCATGTTGACCCTGCGATATTTTATTAGAGGGACAGAAATAATCAAAGAGAAGCAATCCTGCAGATATTTAGACTCTAAGCTATGAAGAATTTCATAGATGACAACCATCTTCTTAATTTGGACCCATAAGTAATGGTGTCTCAGGGACTAAACAAGGGGTAACCCTTGCATTTGAGAACAGCTGTAGGTCTGAATGGTCTTCAAGGATACCCCTCATAGTATGTCCTTGTGTATCAAAGTAGTCCAAATAATAGGCAACCTGAAAATTAATGATCATTTTTTTATGTCCAAGTTTTTTATTAATTTTCCAATATTGCATTTACATATTTGAAAAATAGCATGGCAGTTGAGCATCGTAATTCCATTACATTTAAATATCATCAGTACAAATCTCAAAGTATTACAACAACAAATTCCCTCTCTTTCCCCCATAAGATCTACTATCATATTCAGATCAATACAGTTCTTATTCTATCAATGAAACAAAAACTACCTTTCTAATATTCATCAATAATCTTCAGTCTATACATATCTTAATTAATTTGACAAATTAAAATCTTAAGGGAAAATCAATTACCAGGTTACTGATTTGCTAAAAGTTTGAATGTTTATAGATAACTAAGACTTAAATTTAAGATATTGTCATGAGTTGAGACACAGGTTAAATAAAACTTAGAAGTATAAATACTAATAATTAAATTTGTATATTAGCTTGTGGTATAAATGCTGATGGTTTATTTATTTATTTATTTTTCTCTTTTTCTGGAAAGGAAGAAAGGAAAGAAATAGAAAAAGGAAAAGAAAAGAAAAATTATTAGCCCCAAATATGAGATAGGAGACTGAGAAATTTGGATCATTTAAAATCTGGAAATGATAAAGATTAAACGTTAAATTTAAATATTAATGAAAAATTAAAGTTAAGAAAAACTTATTAGGCTATTGTCTAAAAAATTAATGATCATTTGAAGGGCCTCCTAATTGAGGTATGATTGGCATGCAAGATGATATGAATCTGCGTTAAAATCATGTTACACTTAAAAAACACCTGCTGCTTGGCATTGTGTGGATGTGATACCACAAAAAAATAATTAAGTTTTACCAATCTTATCACTAAATTTAGGCCTTAATATGGGTTTGTGCACATTTTCATTGGGACTCTATCTTATCTTAGCTATGATTCTGACAGTTCTTTCTGGAACCTACTCAACTGCCCTCCAATCTTCATAAATCTAATCTCTCCCAATCTCTAAGGAGTCACACTAGGTTCTGAGAACCACTCATCCAGTTCACATCACCCTAATCAATCAGCCTAACCTTATAAAGAAGTGATGCATCTCATTTCTTATGAGTGAGTTGCCTGAAAGCCCAGAATGGTTTTGAATAACAGTTACTTGGGGACAATTAAGGTAAAGGGAGTTTTGTATTGGGAAATGGGCAATTATTGCCAATCTTACAATCCTTGTGGAAATGAACACTATTTTTATTTCATTTTTGCTGTATTTCTATATTCCTTCCTTCCTCCCCTCTTTCCCTCCCTCCCTCCCTCTCTCCCTCTTCTTTATTATGGTAAAGAAGCCAGTAACAGAAAGGGAAAATCAATTCTATTTTACTCCTAAAATTTAAGGACAGAATATATTTTCCACTGCACTAAAACTCGTGCGGTGTTGTCTTGCCATCAGCCGAGGGTTCTTGAGGTCACCACTTAATAGCATAGGTTGGCAAAGCTTTCTGTTTCCATCTGAAAGACAGCCAGAACAATGGTCTGATCCAGGAATCTCAATTATCTCACTGTACAATCTCCAGTACAATTATGTCTGTCTGTCTATCTGACTGATTGATTGTCATTGTTATTTTTCACCACAACTTTGTTGTACATGGTTTTTAGAAACCAATGGCTTTGGGGTTTGTTTGTTTTTTCATTGCCAAAATACATGTTGGCAAATCCTGATTACTATTAATGTTTCTACTATAGTAGCATCTCTTTTGTTGACTCTTGAAAAATCCACTCCTACAGAAATCCATGGATTTTTCTTCCCTTTCTTCCATATAATGTGTTGATCGATATTGACCCAGAAAATTGAAAAAAGTGCAATGTAAGCTGTAAAATCATAAAGTGATGGACTTCTAAAATTACTCTCAAGATTCCCAGTTTACATATTCATAAAAATTGTTTTTTCAACCTGATTCAGCTGAGCAGAACGATTGGCGGTTACTTGTAAATCTCTTTGGACTGCCGTGTGTTCCAATTTGTTGGATATCTTGGTTTAAAAATGGAAAGATTAAATTATTCCTTCTTTTGAATTAACACTTTGTCAAAGATACCTATTTTCATATTCTATGCCCCAATATATGTAATAGAAATGTCAAGCTTCAGATTAAACAAGCAAACAAACAAAGAACCACTCACTTTCTTATCTCCTTTTCCTTTCATTTCACCACAGAAGACAAGATATGGACAGTGATGCAGCACAATAACACAGAATTGACTCATGTCCACGGATCTGATCCTAGGAAGCCATACACCATGAACTTCAGTTACAATAGCAGCGGGGATCAGCTGGAAGCAATAACAAATAATGCTGAATATTGTGAGCAGGAGACAATTTACCATTGCAAAAAGTCACGTCTGCTGAATTCCCCAAGTAAGTGCCATCAAGTGAAATCTTTCTGGTTTTTATTTTTGTTTTTATTGTTTTAGTGTCTATAATACAGCAATATGCATATTCTCAAATAAGGTTGAATAATTGAAATGAGAGTATAGCTAGTATTTATTTATATTCTGCCTTTATTATTTTTATAAATAATTCAAGGTGGTGAACCTACGTAATATTCCTTCCTTCTTCCTATTTTCTCCACTACAATAACCCTGTGAATGGGTGTTGGACTGAGATAGAGTGACTGGCCCAAAGTCAATAATACAAAATGATAGGAAGTATAAAATAGTAGAAAACATTTTAAAAAGCAATATCTTAATAGCAAATACTACTTTATGTTGGTGATACATAATAGTGTTATCTTTTAAAAGCAACTTCTATATGGTCAGCTTGTTCCATTTATTTAAGACAAATTAAGAGGATGTGAAAATCTTATAATTATATCAAATAATTATAAGATTAACCAAAATCTTATAATTATAAATAACAACTATTGATGTTACCATACATAAATCAAAACTGTTCTTATACAGGGCTAACACGTCCATGTTGAAAAATCCAGGTGACCCACTAAAAGGCAGCAAAGAGATACAGAAACACTAATTCTTTTATGACTACTTATATTCTTCATTTAAGTAAATACAGTTTTCTCAATATTTGGAGTAGACAGAATTAAAGCTCTTTCTAAGTAATCAATAGGGCAGAATAGCTAATAATTATGGGGAGTAACAGAACTTCAATCATTAACAGAGAAGTACTCTTGTTAAAAGCACTCTTCATACATAACTAATTAGTATGTAATTAGCATTTGGGAGAGCTCATAAAGAGATAAAGATTATTTTTTTTTTCAAAATGAAGCCAGACATGTTTATGAAAAATGCTTTATTATACATTTGCAATTTAATACTTGGCAGCTGAAATCAGGAACTCTTGAGATGGTTTTGACTGAAATATTAAGAATATCTCATAAAGGGATTTGATATTAGTTTAACAAAATGAATCTTTTGTTCTTTATTTATTTTTATCTCACATTCATTGTTTTTATAAGTAACTCAAGAACATAGCTAATATTCCTCCTCCTATTTTTTTTTTCACAACAACAACTCTGTAAAGTGGGTTGGGCTAAGAGAGAGTGAGTGAGTGGCCCAAAGTTATACAACCGGTTTTCATGCCTAAGGAGGGACTAGAACTCGCAGTCTCCTGGTTTCAAGCTTGGTACCTTAACTTCCAGACCAAACTGGCTGAATTTTTCTTAGATCAAATAGGGCTCTTCTTCCTTAATTGGCTAATTAATTTAGCTCTATATCTTACAGAAGAAGGTGAATCTATGCTCTCCAGCTTAATCAGAAGCTAAAGTGATTAAAAATAAAATAACAAACAAATAATGATTTGTCAAAAATGCTTTTATCTATACTTCAATTGATCATTTTCTTGTCACTATCCCAAACAGTATTTGTCAGTTGTCTATAGGTGTTGTTATACACAGTGCTTTTTCTGTAAAAAAAAAAAAAAAGTGCCAGAATTCACACATGTCATACAACCCGCCTTGCCTACCCTACAAGGTTCCAGCCAAAAAAAGGTGCCAGAACTCTGTTCTGGGCGTTCTATGACAAAAAAAGCCCTGGTTATTTCAAACAATAGGGAACATAGCCTCCTGTCTTCTGAGAATATTTAATGGTTCTCAGATGCATCTTCTACAACAGGGGTGTCAAACTGCCGTCCCACGGGCCAGATGCATCATGCAGAAGCCACACCCACCCAGCTCCAGCAAAGGGAAAGAAGTTGCGATATGTCACGACATATCACCTGTCACGGCGAGTTTGACATCCCTGTTCTACAATGTAATTATCACTTGACTAATTAAAATTTTCATTTTGAGAATGATTGCCTACAACCTATTCATGATGGTGCCTTGTTTCTTCCTGGCAAAGCTGACACTTGTTTTTTTTTTGCATATTTTTGTTTTAAAAGTCATTCTACATAGAAGGAATCAAAAAATGTGTAATGCAAATATATAATTGTCATCAAAGAAGAAATGTTAAATGGCTTGCAGTATGTTATTACTAGAAAATGCTTGAACTGCTATACATAAGTGGTTCTTCAGAAAATGGGAGTGATATTTTCAAAGTTCAAAGGGATGGTTTAATAGCTACCTCTCTAGCCTTTATTTATGCAATCAAAGTTCTATGTATCTTACGTTGGAGCAAGATGCTCAGATTGTTTAGGTTGAAGTACGCCATAAATAAGCTATTTTGGGAGAGGAACAAATGTGATTATTAAAAACATGCTGTTTACAGGTAGTCCTTGACTTAACGACCACAATTGAGCCCAAAATTAAGACAGTTGGGGAATTCTGGAAGTTGAAATCCACAGATGTTAAAGTTCCCAAGATTTAGAAACATTGCTATAAAGTAATGGATCCTGTCATACTAATGCCTTCCACTGGTTATGCTCCTTGGTGCAAGTGCTATCTGCCTGTATGCCCATCCATCCATCATTTATTTTTATCACCTTATTGATTAAAATAGTAACTCAAGCTATTTTGTCTTCCTGAAAGATTTTAGGCTTGATTGCCAAAACCTCACGTGATTTGGTTTAAATCATGTACTTTTGTTTTAAAATATAAATATTTTAATTGAGTTTATAGGTTTTATAGGCCTGTTTTGAAGAAACCATGCACATTATGGTGCCTGCAAGGCACCATAAATGAAAAGGAACAGTGCCACTGAATGTGAACAGTCCAATAGAGAAGATGATCTTCACAGGATATTTTAGAATACTTAAAATGCTAATGAAGATGCTAGATTTATATTGTACTAGAACAGCCTTCCCCAAATTTGTGCTTTCCAATAGTCTAAGAATTTTAATCGTAGCATATACTGTACTGTAAGGAGAAACTCAGGTTGACCAAGTAGATGGAAGGAGATAGAGCAAATCTTTACAAGTAGAATAAGCTGGCAAGCAGACATACATAATTGGATCTGGCTACTGTGCAAACAAAGACAATCTTTTACAGGCTGTCCAAGTCAAAAGATGCAACTAAAAGGCTTGCATAGACAGTCATTTTGTGACCTTGAAAGGACATCATAGGCCAAGGAACCTTGTAACTTGTAGCTCCCAGCTAGCTTCTCAGATGACACAGAAGAGCACAGATTTAAATTTAAAGGATTCTAGCATTAGTGGTTGTTGATCCATAATAACTTTTACTGAAAAAGAAGATAAGTTAGTGCAGAAACAAGTTTTTGCATGGTGATTCTAAAAATTGAAGAAAAGGAAAGTTTATTGCAGCTTTCTCAGATTTATTGACATATTGAGTATATATAAGAAAGGTGACCATATGCAGGGATGTGCTGAAATCAGGTTGTATGTTTCGTAAGAGCCAATTGTTGATTTTTTGAGGGGAATTTTGTAAATTGGCTGAGTAGAACTGAGTGTTTGGCCACAATAAAGCCAGCAGAAGCAGTTGTTACACATTTATTTAGCACACATTTACACACGTTTTTAAAGTAAAGTGATTTAGAATCTTTGAGTTTGAAACCAAACAAGAGGAAAGATTAAGTTGGAGAGTATATGTAGATGAAATTAGCTATTTAACTACAATGTTTGTTCAATTCTTGTTTAACCAAAAATAACACTGATGGTTGGATGGTTCTAATTGAATGTGAATACCGTATTTTCTGGCGTATAAGATGACTTGGCGTATAAGACGACCCCCAACTTTTGAGAAGATTTTCATGAAAGTCGTCTTATACGCTGGAAAATATGGGTACTTTAACTTTCATCCCAATGGGACTAGCTGGCCCCTTTCGTTCCAGAGGAAGCCTGCCAGACCGCTTCCGGGACGACACCCCATGGGTAGATCGCTCTGTCATCTGTGCAGCGAGAGCACCAGCCACGGCAGCTGGTTGCCAAAGAAGCGGCCGAGCACGGAGGAGGAAACGCTGAGTGTCCATCCGTTGGGGTCTCAGGGCTTCTGGCACTCAGCGCAATGGCACCGGGTGCAGTCAACCCCAAGGAAGTGGCACCCTCTGCGCAGCCCGCCAGCTCCCACCAGCTGCTTCTGCCACCCACCTGAGCAGAGGCTGGTGGCGGGGTGCTTTCCCTGGGGGAGGAAAAGCCCCGCTCGCACTGCCTCCCTCCACTGCCCTAGACTGGGAGGAGCAGGATCCCTGCCTGAGGGGCAAACGCTTCTGCGATATTGCTGGCTTTCTGCGAGTGCTGAGCAGCACTTCGGCAGCAAGGGGGGGCGGGGGCACTTTTTCTCGGGAAGCCCTCGCCGCTGACCCAACATGGGCATTCTTACTCAGCTGGCTCTCCGCCAGCTCTCCCGCCATTGGTCCGCCAACGCTCCAACCTCGCCCCTTCCTCCTGGCTGTTTCTCGGAGGGACACTTTTCTAGGGCTATTTGGCTGCGTGGGTCCCTTAAACTCTCATCCGGACAGCCAATCCCCGTGCCAAGGGGTGAGGAGCATGGGGCGCAGGATACCGGGAGCTTGCTTTGATGTACCCATATTTTCTGGTGTATAAGATGACTGGGCGTATAAGACGACCACCAACTTTTGAGAAGATTTTTATGGTTTAGAAAGTCGTCTTACACACCGGAAAATACGTATCTGTTTTAGTTCATTCTGAAAAAAAATATGTTTAGGGACTCTAAACTTTAAGTACCAGTTCTTAAATATATTTAGAGGCATCAACAGAAGGAATATTCTGTATTCTGTTTAAGAATACAGAACTAAGTGTCACATTTCTGCATATTATTGTAACCATTTTAATAAGCACTTCAAAAAATACATTTCAGACATGGATAACATTTCATACTACAGCATCACAAATACAAGATTCACACCAAAAAGTATATTGTTATAAAATATTTAATAGGGCTGATAGGTAATTTATACTTGAAATTTAAATAAAGCATTCTTGGTTCTAGAATTAAAAGATCAACCCTGATGTGCAGAATTCAGCTCTGTTTTTTGACAAATTGCTCATGAAATATAATCACTTCTGTTGAGTTAAAATGGTCAAATATGTTCAAAACTGCTGTGGAAAAATATTGTTATCTTTCATTGCTCAAATAATTGCTGGTTAAGTGCTCATACTTATCATTTTAGTACCATTTGTGGCTTAATCCTTTTGTTGACATGGTGATGTCTTGGCATATACACACATAGATATATATACATATATATGCAATGGTGGGATTCAAATATGTGAACAACCGGTTCTCTGTGTGGATGCCGCTTCTGAAAGTTCATTCTGGGCCTGGGCAACAAAAAATTAGCTACTGGTTCTACCAAACTGGTTCGAACTGGCTGAATTACACCACTATATATATGTATACACAAACACATATATAAGGGTACATACAAATACTACCTCTTTAAAAGGCCTTTTTATCTTCCATTTTTAAAATCTTATTTTAAAAGTTTGAGAGATTGAGGAAAAAGGCATTTAGTGCATATTAAATGTGGTACAATGCTTTTTTGCAAAAAATAATTTACTTTTATGACTTATATGAATTATATAAAAACATAATGAAAAAATACTGGATTTTTTTTTCAAATTGATTTTGGATATTGTGACTGAATTCTCCCAGAGATCCAAAAAGTCCTTAGTAGTCTGAAGTAAGAGAGGCTTTGAAATAAAATCCCTTAGAGATTTGTATTAATATATACAAATTTAGGCGAGACTCAATCAAATTAACTTGCAAGTTAAGGATCACATGTTTCATGAAGAAGATCTCACAATGGTTTTGTCTACAGTAGGAGGTATTTCTCTTTTTATTTTCTTTTTATTTAGCTTGTATTAACTAATGAGGCAATTTTATGAGTGGCAATTTACTGATGGGAAAGTAAATGTGATAAAAGTTCCTGGACTGTATAATATTTCTTCTCCACTCTTCTATTTTCTAATACTAAGTTTAATATTCATCTGGCAAGTTTTACTTACTGGCTGTCAACCCTATCAGGTAGACAAGGTCAAGAAACATGTTATGGCAGGGATTCCAGGAATATTTTTTATGATTATAGGCTACAATTATAATATAATTTGAAAGCCCCTTTCCCGCCTTATGCCACACGATATCACGGTGGGATAGAGCATCATACTGGTGTTGAAAGCACTGAGGTGCTTCTGACTTGAAAGGAATAGCCAGTGATGTCACCGTTGTCTGGGGAAGGCCAGTTGGGGGCTCCTTTCACGTCCCCAACAGGATCTAGAGTGAAGGATGGGAACTCAACCTGACTCACAGCATTTGGGACTTGGAAGAAGTCTTACTAGCCTTCAATCCAGTGTCTTAACCATGCAAGCCACTGTGCTTCTTACAGCAGGGTTGGTTATCTATCTTTCTTTCTGTCTGTCTATCTATCTATCTATCTATCTATCTATCTATCTATCTATCTATCTATCTATCTATCTATGCTAAGTTATCTTTCCCCTTAATTGCTTGCTCACTCCTTCTCTGTTCCTAATCTTTCATGCTGACAAATTAGGGCTTTCTAGGTGCTATTGAGGTTTTCTGCTTAAGGCAAAGACAGCTGCAATGCAAGGATCAAGACCAGGGAGCGGGACATGAAAATATGGATACTCTTTGACCAAAATTTCCATTACTAAGCAAAGCAGTTTTTAAGTGAGTCTCTCCTGAGTTTATCATCCTTTTGTTGCCACAGTTGTTAAACTAGTAACTGTAGTTAAGTAAAACATGCAGTATTTAGCTAATCCAGTTTCTCCATTAACTTTGCTTGGTGGAAATTGGCTGAGAAGGTCATATATGGTGCTCACATGATCCTAGGATGCTGCAACCATGATAAATACATGCCAGTTGCCAAGTGTCTGCATTTTGATCACATAACCATGGGGATGCTATGATGGTTGTAAGACCGAGGACCAGTCATAAGTAATTTTTTCCAGTGCTGTTATAACTTTGAATGGTTGTAATAGTTGAAACAATGGTTGCCTGTAGGCAATTAATAAGGTGTGTCCAAAAGACAGAATGCTGCTAGGAAGATATTGCTGCAGCAAGTGGCCATGGAGCCAGAATGCAATGTAAAGTCAGAAAAAAATGACATTGCTTTCAGTTCTAGTGCTCTTCAATTTTTATGGTGCAGCAAGTCCTGTGAAGACTCATTTATCGCCACTTGTTGGGCAAACATGTGGATTGAGCACATTATCTGCAGGAAAGGATTTTGCTTTGCTTAAACTTTGAGTGAAATAGTCTTTTGATATGCCTTGGCACTTTCTTTCTACTTGGTGGGCTGGCCAAAACACATTGTTTCTCTCTTTAATGGTGGCTCTTGTGCATACTCAGAAGTCATTTCTTTTCAGCTCGCCCTGTCTTAGCACTTCATGGAGATGGAGCATCTTATCTCTGTGAGGTGTTTCTTTTGTGTGTGTGCTGACATTGCTAGCTGAAAGCCACAAGAATGCAATTTGGCTGCATCCCACAGTCCAGAGATACACAAACGTAGAAGCAAAGAATCTTTTTTTATCTATAGTTCAAGATGACAACTGGAATATAGTCAAGGCTTGGTATGGGTTGAGACCAGGAATCTAATAAAAAAAACAACAAAGTCAAGAGAAAAGACAAGAAACATGGGGAAATGGAATCAGAGCATAGCATGATAAGGCAAAATACTACAGAGCTGAGACTTGAAAGGTTATCCTCAGCAATTTCTCCCAGGGAGCGAGATCAATAAATCAGCCATGCTGAGCCTGTATCCATGCTGAGTCTATATCCTATATTTATCAGAGTCTGCCTTTTGGATGACCTCTCTGACCTGTAGAGTTCAGCCCTCTGCCCTTGGATCCTTAAGATTTGCTTCTGCTTGGGGCTGGGTGGATGAACCTCAGGCTCTGAGATATGGGTGCAGACAGGAGTCCTGGGCCTTGGTGGATCTGCCTCAGTCAGGGTGCAGTCCTGGTCTACAACCAAGATGGTTACCCTCTCCAGGACTGTTATCCTTAGACATCCCCAGCTGAATTATTTCCTCTTCTTCATCATCCAAAAAGAATCCAGCAGGGCCATAACGGATAAGGTCAAGGTGCAAAAATCTTGCTTTCATGAGGTGAAGTACTTTATAAAGTCAGAGTATTCATGAAAAACAGAATGGTTCCAATTTACTTTACCAAGAACCACCCCATTAACACAAAGTGTTGAAGGGAAGAGGTGATGCCACAACATGTATTACTTTCCCTTCTGTACATTTATTTATTTATTTATTTTTTTAAAAAAGCTGCAACATGAATACTCTCAGGTGGCATTCTTGGCTATGCAATTTCAGTAAAAGGCCTATTGTTGCTGCTGCTGCTGCTGCCGGTGATGATGATGACGATGATTTATCACACAGTCAGCCACATGTTCAGACTGGGTTTGGCATTTTTATCCACCTATCGAGTCCTTCCCAAGGACCTAGGATAGGCAGATGTGAATGTTCAATGGTGTTAAAGATATTGTTGCAGGATGGAAGCTGTTCTGAGTAAAACTTCCTTTTCCAATTGACTAGTGATGATTTTGTCACTGGTATTCAAGTGGTGCTCCAGCTGTTTTGGGATTGCACCCAAGGGACCTATTTCTATTGGCATTACCTTTGCTTTCTTTTGCCACAGTTGTTCTATTTCTATTTGCAGGTCTTTGTATTTTGTTATCTTCTCTAGTTCTTTTTCTTCTATTCTGCTGTCTCCAGGTACTGCCACATTCACTATCCAGGCTTTTTTGTCTTTTGTATTGATAATTGATAAGTCTGGGGTGTTATGTGGCAGGTGCATGTCTGTCTGAATTCTAAAGTCCCAGATCAACTTAGCTTTTTCATTTTCTATTGCTTTCTCTATTTTATGGTTCACCAGTTCTTGCTTGCAGGCAAATTGTATTTCTTGCATACAGTATCTTCCAAAGTACCATTGTTACTATTTTGTCATGTCATTGTTTGTAGTAAGCCTGTGTGATCTTCTTGCAGTAGCTAACCAGTAGTCCACTGTTTCTTCAGCTTCTTTGCCGAGGCAACACTTGCTGTCTGTTGTTGTCCTCTCAATTCTACCTCTGTATGCATTTCTTCTTAAGGCTTGGTCTTGTGCAGCCAGAATTAGTCCCTCGGTCCCTTTCTTCGACTTTTCTGCTCTTAGTCATTGCCAGGTCTTGTTATTATCTGTTTTGCCCGCTATTTTTTTAATGTACTACCCACATAATGCTTTGTCTTCCCATGTCTCTTTTCTGTTTTTCATTTGGTCTTTCCTGTAAGCCAGTTTGGTCTCTCCAGTATTCGGTAAGCCTTCCTTGAAATACTAGCTTCAGTGCATATTCTTCACAGTTACTTCAAATATTATTATTTGTTCCCATCTCTGGGAAAACAGGAAAGAACAAACCTTTTTCAGGTCATGAATCTGGTTTGTTTTACATATTTTTTATTTTTACAATTTGGCTTTTCTACTGGAACATAAGAATTCCCTGACACTGTATATTGTTTGTTTATTAATTTTTCATTCAGTATAACAATTTATTTATTGAAATATTTAAGCTGCTGAATAACTGAAGTTTTCTAAATGGTTTACAACAAAAACACACTGAAAAATACAGTTTGAATAAAATCATATATAATAAAATCAAATTAAATGAAAATGAAAATACCATATGAACTCGTAACAATAAACTGATAATTCAAACTCTAAAATGTGAATTAAAATGCAGTTAGGATTTCCAGGATAAAGAATAACTCTTACTCCAAAAATAACATAAGACAATATATTTTAAAAATAAAACCAAACTCTAATATATAATATACATTTTAAAAACCCATTATAGTTGCATATGCTCACCATCTTTCCCTACGAATTAATCTCATTTGTCATTCATATTTTCCAAGTTAAAAGTCATTTTATGCTCCTTTTCTCTGCTTCCTAAAAATGAACTTTAGACATCTATTTCATTTTTCTACAAGTCAGAAAAAGATCCCAAACTATATTTATGTTTTGTTATGCTCCATATAACTTCTAACTTTGCAAGAATTAATTGTTAAAAGCATTTCAGATGTGCAGAATTACTACAGAGAAAGTATAGTGGATTAAAGGCAGAAGTAGCAGAATAAACCCAACAGCTTTAACGTGAGCCACCATAATAATGTTTGTCTCTGCTTCCTTAAAGCCAATCAATATTCTAAAATTGTGATTCATAAGCTCAAGGTTATTTTTTGTGTACTAAGACTTGAAAGTAGTGTATTTTATAACCCAGTGTTATTACTTTTATTTTCTTGGATACACAACAAAATGATGAGGAAACAAAACTAAAATCAGAATGTAACATATTGGAACATTTCATTAATAAATATACAAATGTAAAATAGTTGTCATTCCTATTTCTCCCTTATAACTTTTCTGGAAATAAATCCTAATTGAACTCAAGAAGGCTTATTGCTAAGTAAATATGAATAGGACTTCAGTGAAGGATTAAGGTAAAATCCCAATTATTTTGGTAAAATTCTTTTTATAATGTATACTGGCAACAAGCCTACATAATGGTTTCCTTTTGAAAGGAAAGAAGAGAAGAATTAAAGATTCAAAATGATGGTTATGACCTTTAAAGCCCTTAATGAACTACCTCATCTCGCTACCACAAACCATTCCTATTCATGCCAGCAGAGGGCCTATTTCAGATCCCATCGATCAAAGAACTCCAACTGTTGGGATCCAGAAGAAGAGACTTCTCTTCCATAGAGCCCACTCTTTGGAACATCCTACCCACCAAGGTGAAATCTGTCTCCACCCTCCTATTCTTCCATAAGAGCAATAGCAATAGTACTTAGATTTATATATCGCTTCACAGTGTTTTACAGCCCTCTCTAAGTGGTTAGCGAGTCAGCATATTGTCCCCAACAATCTGAGTCCTCATTTTACTGACCTTGGAAAGTTGGAGGCTGAGTCAACCTTGAACCGGTGAGAATCGAACTGCCAAACTGCCAGCAGTCAGCAGAATTAGCCTGCAATATTACATTCTAACCACTGCCCCATCACAGTTTATGAAGACCTGACTTTGCCAGTTGGCCTGGGGACCCAATGGAGGAGTACTATGCTGGAGGTGATGGCTATTAGATTGATAGCAAAGCCCACCTACTTTGCTATCCATTTCTCCACCCGCCCATCTTTTATTCTCATATCACTGTACCATTGTTTTCTTTTTCATTGTTTATTCTATTGTTCTGTTACTTTATTACTGCTATGTTTGCACTTCTTTTCATTTCTCCGTTTTTATTGATGTAACTGCCTAGAGTAGCCCCACAGTGGGATAGATGGCAAATAAATTTAAATTTATTATATAAAATAATATAATACATAAAAAAATAAATTAGAATATTATTCTTCATAAGAAAATAATTCCAAAAATTGGCCAAAGTGGTCAAAAGTCCTTCTTCTTTCTATTTGTGTTAGAAAAGATTCAAATGTTGTCAGAAACAACATTTTCTGCTAAAATTCCATTGATACCCAGGGCTTTTTTTTGTCATAGAACGCCCAGAATGGAGTTCCGGCACCTTTTTTGGATGGAACCGTGTAGGGTAGGCAAGGTGGGTTGTATGACATGTGTGAGTTCCGGCACTTTTTTTTTTTTTTTTTTTTACAAAAAAAGCACTGCTGGTACCAATACAATTTTAATACTGTATAATAAAATCCAAAGTGCTTAAGAAATAACAATGAATAAATAAATAAATACGTATATTTAGATAAAATGCTAATATAGTAATTAAGTGATGGTAAGTATGGTTCATTCTTGCAAGGCAGCTTTAAGAATTCTTGTGCTACATTTCATTTTGATGAATGAAAACTTATGGGAAACAGTTTAGTAAACAAAGATTTATGGCATTTGAACTTTGGTGGGAATATATTCATAAAATTATTTGATTGATTATATGTCACCAAGTCATTTTCAACTCCTAATGGCCACATAAACAGTCTTTGTCCATGATGATCTATCCTCAACTTTTTCCTTCAAGTTTCCCAATGGTGCACTCATTGCTTTCATAATTGAGTCAATCCATGTTGCTACTGATCATTCCTGACTTCCCTCCATCTCTTCCAGCATTAGAATCTCCTCCAGAGAATATGGTCTTTATATGTGCCCAAAGTAGGATAATTTGAGCCTGGTTATTTGTGCCTCAAATGAGAACTCTGGGTGGTTTTAGAATCAAGATCACGTGAAGTGTTAATAGCACTTTACAATGCTTGGTAAGGCCACACTTGGAATACTGCATCCAGTTTTTGGTCACCACAATGTAAAAAAGATGTTGAGACTCTAGAAAAAATACAGAGCAAGAACAATGAAGATGAGTAGGGGACTGGAGGCTAAAACATAGAATTGGGTATATCTAGTTTAATGAAGAGAAGGATGAGGAGTGACATGACAGCAGTATTCCAATATCTCAGGGATTGCCACAAAGAAGAGGAAGTCAAGCTATTCTCCAAAGCACCTGAAGGACAAGAAGCAATGGTTGGAAACTAATCAAGGAGAGAAGCAACCTAGAACAAGGAGAAATTTCCTGACAGTTAGAACAATTAATCAGTGGAACAACCTGCCTCCAGAAGCTATGAATGCTCCAACTAGACGTTTTTAAGAAGGGACTGGACAGCCATTTGTCTGAAATGGCATAGGGTTTCCTGCCAGAGCAAAGGGTTGGACTAGATGACCTCCAAGGTCCCTTCCAACTTTGTTGTTGTTGTTGTTGTTGTTGTTGTTGTTGTTGTTATTATTATTATTATTATTATTATTATTATTATTATTATTATTATTATTATTATTATTATTTTGCCTGTCCATACTATTCTCAGAAGTCTTCTCTACCACCAAAGTTCAAAAATGCCAACACTGTACAAAAAATATTTTGCTTCCTGAACACCTTTAGGTATATTATATAGGTTTTTGGCTGCTAATCATGAGAATAATCTGTAATTTAATCTGTCACATACCTTCTGTTTTTACTGGATGATCCTAAAAGGCAGAAGCTATCAGTTCAATATCTTCATTGTCATTTCTAAGGCTGGTTATTCTACCTGTTGTCGTACACTTATTCTTCTTTATATTTTGTTTTAGTCCCATTTTTTTCATGTGCTCTTTGACTTTTAATAATAAAGTTTGCAGATCCTTTGCATTTTGTTAAAATATCATTAGTGAAATTAAAAAATTCCTGTGAAATAAAAATTGATTCCATATTCATTATGAATCTCCTAGGGTTTTTTTTCTCTCCAACTGTTCTTCCCGAAGAAGAAAGATCAGAAAAACAGCCTGGATGGAATTTATACCAAGGATGGGGAATGTATAACTTTCTGGAAATTGTTGAATTAATTTGCCACTGTTAACCATGGTATCTGGGAAACTGTAAAGAGTAAACTTTTATCTATCTTTGTTCACCATCCAATCATAGAAACCAAAATTCATCCCTATAATTGATGTGACACAAGGAAAACCAGAGCAATGACTTCATCTCAAATCTAATTTCCTGCAGTAATTGCACTTTCTTTGTTGGAAAAACCTTTCTCTTAGGTTGATAATTGTAGCCTGGAATGAAAAAACGAGTTGGTTACAAGAGACCTAAAGGAGATTCCAAGCCAATAACCTAAATTTTAATTGGTAATTTTCTCTGAGCATTTTAAAAATCAAGACTATTTCTATATGGTGATCCATATAGTTGGTGTGTACGCTTTTCAGAAGGTTGTTCCATACCAATAGATCTTCTAGTATAGATGATCCTGCTGTTAATGTAGACCTTTGCAAAATTGTGAAAATGTGCAAGCCCTAATTGCAGAATTAGATAGCAAGTTTAAACCTATAATATATCACCTAACCTAATGAAAAGACATTCTCATTAATTAATGGACCACATCACAGATTTAATTATCATAGAGCAAGGCAGTTGGTGCTTCATACAGACAAGGTCAATTACCTTATCCATGAGAGTCAGTTTGAAGTGTGTTATGAATAATTCACAGGCCCAGAAATTAGCTATAAAAATGCCCCTGATATAAAGTGGTGAAAACATTTAAATTCATTCCTCATGTTTTTAAGATAATAGCCAAAGGACAATTATGGTTCTTTAATGGCAACACTACTTAGGTGACAAAGATGACATTTGTACATTCAAGACATATTGCAGAGTTTTATACCCTTTTATACTAGCTTAATACAAAAGGACAAACTAATTTTATTCTTTTTCTAGTCATTATCATCTTGTTCTGTTAATTCAAACATGACACCATAGTTTTAATTTCTTCTTTCATGCAGAATAAGTCAAATGTTAACTTGTTTAATGTCATTTGATTTTAAGATATTAAAAATGGCACTTGGTTGTTCTTACTGTTTTAATCATACTTAGCATGGTGTTTTGATGTTATTTGCCCTCAGACAAAGGGGGAAAGCATATGCTCTTTAGTTTGACTTCAGAAATCTTGTAAAACTGTTAACATGTCCAGAGGCAAATAATTTGTGTAATATAAGTTCATAATCTTCCTGTAATTTCACAGAAATTTCACAAACGTGAATTTAATTTTTTAAAAATGTATTTTGTAATCCATCCCAATCCATAGATTCTGAGTGGAGTACAAGACAGTAAAAGTCAAAAGAAAGACCAAATGACATACAGTTAATAAAAATCCCCCAGATGTCAAACATAAACAGTCAATCTTGGTTGAAAGCAAGAGAATGCGAGAATGACTTCTGACTTCTTCTTCCAGAAATGTAAGGAATACTTACATTCAAGTCTTAGTTTCAGACTGAAATATGATAACCATTTCCCCCCTCCAAAAAAATGATGGATTACTATTATTGTCAAGGGACTCCTTAAACTTCCAGAGACGTGGAGTTCCAAAGTACAGAGAAGGCCTGTCACCTGGTCTATGTTCCTTTGATCTCAACTCTAAGCTGATTTACTTGTAATGTTCTTACTAGATGGGCCATTGCAATCTTGGCAAAGGGGTCCCTGATGGAACTTGGTGCTATTCCCTGTAGGGCCTTGGTGGTTCCAGCTCTTTGAATTGGGTTTAGAAGCCTACTGTGCAGTATATTTAGTGGGGATGTTATTAAAAGTTTAAGAAGTTGGATCCCAAGCCAAGCTACAGTAAAAGGCAGGTAGACACATATGGAGGAACAGGAAACTATTTTTTGTAGTAGAGCCCAAATCAGCCAGCAGGCATAAATGGATGACAGCCATACCAACAAGTCCTTGACACTTTCTTACAAATTTAAGCCAATCATCAATAATGTGGATGTAAGGCATTGGTCTACTATGTAGTCCACTTGTTCGTGTTCTTTTAGCATGGACATCTTTTGTATAGTCCCCCTCTTCTTTTATCTGTGATTAGCCACAATGACCACAGAGGTGGCACCTAGAGTTAACTACAATGCCTACACCATAAATCTTCCCCCTACACAATTCTTGTCACATGCTCATTTACCCATAATGACAGAGCAAACCCACCCCACAAAACAGCATCATTTTCTAGCTTTCAATAAATTCTTATGCCACTTTAGATATTATTGTAAACAATTAAAGAAAACATTTCAACAATATTACTCCATTATGACATGACTGTCTGAATAACAATATAACTGATGCATTTTGGATCAGATACGCCTTCTGAGTCATCTCTAAATATTACTCAATACAGAGCACGCATCTAAGCAAGTATTGATCAAAGTATGGATTTACAAAGATGTTAGGTTGGAGATGGAACATGACAAAATAGTCAGTTTAAGGATTTCAGGGGCTTTGTTTAATACTTTGCGTCCACTGAAGATGGAAATCACAGATATTTTAGAAAGTAAATAAATTCTCCTTCAAATCAAACAAGACTCCTGGTGACTTCATGGCATGTTTATATACTGCAGTTCTTTGACAACAGCATTTGTTTCCCTGTATACAATATTTATCCCCTTTGGAAGGGAGATGAGGCCAGTAAATAAGTTCATTTGACTGTGTTTCACAAGGAAATTTTGAAAAGTTATTTACAGTAGAGGTGGTCAGCCCAAGGCATCTTTATGAATGAATGGTAGATCCAAAAAGTTGATGGTGAAATCTCTGAAATCTGTTGGCAAATTCTAGACTGCTTTTGTAGCCAAGCCTTCTTACTTCCTCAGAACTCTAATATTTGATCTAAGGCTCCTTCTACAGATGAAACAAAGTGGTTTAGACAGAATTTGTTAAAATTAAGATATTAGGCATGACAGTCTTGGGGTTATCCAGTAGTTGGAAGATATAAACAGATCCATGGTAACAGAGATAGCATTTTATTGTTGCATGTCTGGTTTTAAGTTTGTCAATAAATGTGGTCTTAGTTCAATTCATTTAACTGTATTCCCTGATAGGTTTTGGAGAATAAGTGCAAATGGATTTATTTCTAGTTCTTGTCACTTTGCTGTGCTCATTGTGTCATTCAAAACGTGCACCTAAAACATTTTTCATCCGTATTTATTTTAATATATATATATATATATATATATATATATATATATATATATATATATATATATATTAAAAAAACTGAGAACTGCGATAGACTGTTTAAGAGGCAAAGGCATGGATTAGAATATTTGTGCTAGAATTCACTGAGATTTAATTCCCTCGATATCCTTAGACTTTTTACAATTCAATTGCTAGGTTTGCTAGGATTGGCATAAAATAAAGCAGATAAAAGTTATATTTTCCCTTGAAAAAGTAAGAACAGGAGACTTTTTGGAAGAGATTGCTTTAAAAGCATGGACAGTGATATATTAGTAAGGAATTATGTATATGAAGACATATCTAAACTATTATCATCCAGAGTCATTAATTAAAATGGTAGCCACAGAACCTTGAAATGCAGTTATTAATCTTCAGGGAAAATTTGCTTAGCTGCCTACTAAATTGTTGCAAACAGCTGTCATAAATGCATCCTGTGACTAACTTCTAAAACTTTTTATTAGAGACAACCTTTTTATAAGAAAATCATTATCTGTGGAGTATCTGGAAAACTTGTAGATACTCCACAGATAATGATTTTCTTTATCTGTGGAGTATCTACAAGTTTTCCAGATACAAACATTTATCTTTGCAAATGTAATAATGTACAGAATTCATTTTAGATGAGTTTATGTGCATATGTAATTAAAATATTACATAGAACACTTTCACAAGTGTTTTTTTTCTGTTGTTGGGACTAGGGTTTTTTTTTTTTTTTTACTGTATATTAGTTTAGAAAAAAGTGCCCAAGGCATTTTGGAATGAAAGCTAAAATGTTACTGGAGATTCAAACATATTAACATATGGTTTTCTCAGTGGAGTTTTAAAACTATTGTAAAACTGAGAACAATATTTTATTTTAATTTATTGCAACTACAGACAGAGGGAGAGAGATCAATATTGTGTTCCTTGTCTTCATAATAAACTGTAATCAACTCTTTCTTTGTACAGCATTTTATATGGAAGCTTTAGAAGACAATGGCTATTTGCCTTTATTTAATTCACTGCATTTAAAAATTTTGTGGAATTTGACTTTTTCCTGTGACATTAATCTAAAGAGAAATTTCAGCAGAATTTGAGAAAGTTCAGGTGGACTATCTGTTTATGTAGTGAGGGATAAGTCAACTTCAGGCTTCCTTCAACTGCAGTCAAAATCAAAACTTGAGAATAAACATGCTAATATAAGGTACATGAAATCATGGAACAAATTTAATATTTATACAGAATAGGCTGCTGAAAGTCTTAATTAAACTTTCTATAATGTATAGGGTTTTTTTTCTAGGATTGTGTGGTTTTCCTTCCTGTTCAATCCCTTACAAAAGATAACTTTCCCCAAAAAAATCCCAAGAAGGATTGAGAAGAAAACTTCCTCAAATCCTCTTAAATAATTTGTTTCATGCATTAATATTCTAATCCCAAAACAGTATTACGCCATTTACTCAAAAATAACATGCTCAGTGTTATGTGTCAATTATTTCATTGATGCATTAGAAAAAACTCTGATTGGTAGTTGCACCTTTGGCATCATTCTAATTGAAGTGGGGAAAAACGTAGCAAAAACTCAGCTTAACTTGTGTGCAGACATGTGTGCAAAACTCTAGCAGTATTTCTTTGTTTGTGTGTTTGTTTAACTGAACTGCTCAAAGACCTCATCTCTCTTCTCCCAACAATATCTTTTTGAACTGCCCAATCAGGGAAGAGTAAAGCCACTGTAAAACAAACCCTCCAATCTCCAAAGGTCACATGTGGCTCAAAAGAACACCATGATTGTTGGTACTGGACACTCTTGAAAGATCTAGTGAGACAAGAGGGTGCATGTGAAAATCCCACCATAGGTCACCCACAAAGATAACTAATACAGTTTCCACCCCATGCCAGTAGGACATCTATATTGTTGAAGAGGGAAAAAGATCTAACTTAAACATTGCTGATCTCATCACACAGACTAATCCTAATATGATTTCTGATCTAACAGATTCAAGAGAATCTCAGGCAGCTGTGTAGGATATTATCAAGTGGCCCATCGAAAATCCATTAAAAACTGGTTATTTCAAAAAAATAAAAACTTTGAAATCAAATGGATGAAATTATCTCTCTTGTAGGGGAATGCTTATAAACTTAAGTATCATTCCTAATGCTTATGTTGTTGTTGATGATGATGATTGGGTTTTTTATTGTTTTCTGTTTTAATTGTATTACCAAAACTACATGCATATATTATGAGTTAGTGGCCAGATTCTGAAGGGTTGAAAAGTGGTGCTTGCTGGAAAAGAGATCTGGAATATAAAAATAATGATTGTGCAAGAGCACAAAGACAAGGTGAAAAGTGATAGATAATTTATGAATACAGTCTTGTCATCTGTATTATCAGGACATGGTTATGCCAAAGGATATCCTAGCACCTAACGAGATTAAATGAACAACCATTAAAAATGGATGAAATATGCTGAGAATACCAAGCAATTCATCCAAGGTAATCCAGCAATACTTCTCTATATAGCAAGAGAAGTGAAGGGAAGAGAATGTTTATGGTCCAACTTCCATTTTATCTAAAATCATCCCAGAGAACAATCCAAGGAGACCTCCCCATACTTGGCCAATGGCAGGAAGAATTTCATTAGTATGTATATACTAAGTCTGTGAGTAAAGGTGAAGGATTGCTAAAAAATAATTTTTTTAATCTACTACTAGTCTCCTTATATTGTTGGTTGGTATAGACTTGCTTGGTTCTAGGATTATATAAAAAGATTCCTAATTCAAGAGACAAACATAAATAGCTTGGTAGGTGGCTTTTTTCAATATGGGGACATGAACATATTAAAACAAATAATAACAAGGCGAATTGTTTATATTTAGATAACAATAGCCACAAGTTTACACATATGAAATACCATGTCATTTGTTTTTCATGTTTTTAGGACAAACTGTAATGTTCAAAGCTGCTCAATGAGACTTCAAGCTGAGAATCTCTACTATACTTATGAATATGAGCAGATCTTTACATGGGAATGTTTAGTAGACCAGCTGTTTGAGACCCCCTGACATTTGTTCTTAAATGCATCACTGTATAAGTAAAGCCACTTAGCTCTATTGTCTGAAAAGCCTTGATAACACAGAAACTGCTGGTCTGCCATTTTCTTCCGCTATGTTGTGACCTACTATGGTAGTCACCTGTACTTAGCTAGGAGGAAAATAAAGTTCAAAAAGATGTCCCAATGTATATCTTCAATTATTTCATACTTTGGTTTATAATAGTTTGCATGCAGCTGGCTATTATTTTTGGGTTCTATTTAAACACAACTTAAACTTGGAAAATACTTCGGCCTTCATAGGATGTAGATAGTAGATCAACTCCTTATACCTCACTCAGGAGTTCCATACTGTCTAGATTTCTAAGAGACATGACCGTAATTAATATGGGGAAATTGAATTTTATTTTGAAACCATTATATTCATTTGCCTCTAAAATTCTGCCATACGATGGAGTTAGGCAGCCTCTCTCAACTGAGAGGCTGCCTAACTCCACAAGACTCTGGGTAGCTTAGAATATTAAATGCAGTAAAACAATGAGAACAAAGATCAGATAATTGGGATTATTTGTCAATGAATTACTTGGGTGATACAAGCGGTCAGAGAATGATCCCAGAGGTTGTTGTGAGAAGTCTATATGTAGCATTTCAAATAGAGCATGACTGCTAATTCAAAGGCAAAGTCACATCTAACCTTTTGATGTAACCCTTGGGGCTTCTTCAACTGTTGTCACTGAATTTCAGTGTTTAATGTGATGGAATGGAAAAGGATGAAATGCATGTGAATAATATCTATCAATTATCAGTCATTTTTAGTACTGGCCAAATCACCAATCCGTCCATTTGTTTGTCACGATTTCAACAATATCCAGAGAGGAGGTCAAATTGGGCAGGTGTGTACAAGAGGTGGACTGCTTACACATTGTTACAGCTGTCGTCTTGCCTCTTTTGACTCCCCCACTTTAATGGATGCCACTGACCCTGCTAACAGGATTCCAAAGCTCTTGTCCTCAAAACGTATTTTTTTATCTCTGCTTCCTTGAAGATTGTTATGTATGGAGCAGCCAGATTTTGGAAAGAAATCATATTTAGATCTTTTGAAAGAATTATAAGCTGTGATAATTAGAGTTAAGAACTGAAAATCTGCTGAGGCTAGGATATCCTAAGTTTTGAAACATGTAAATAAAAAGCAAAGACAAATTTCAACTCCTATCTAATATTCCATAGACTTACTTGTATGAATACTATACCGTGGTGGTACAGTGGTTAGAATGCACTATTGCAAGCTAATTCTGATAACTGCCAGCAGTTTGATTCTCACCGGCTCAAAATTGACTCAGCTTTCTAACCTTCCGAGGTCAGTAAAATGAGGAGCCAGATTGTTGGGGGCAATATGCTGACTCTATTAAGCTGCTTAGAGAAGGCTGTGAAGCACTGTGAAGCAGTATATAAGTCTAGGTGCTATTGCTATACTATATGGAATATTATTATGACTTATTCCTAAAATATGTAGACAGTAAAGCACAATAAACAATTGATTTAAGAGCTAGAACATTCCTTATCTGCTAATCAAGAAAATTATTTTGCAGATGATTAAGATGCTTCCTAACAAAAGACGATTGTGCCATATTAACTTCTAAACCAGGGGTGTCAAACTGCTGGCCCGTGGGCCATAAGCGTCATGGCGAAACCGCACCCACCCCATTGCCGGCAATGGAAAAAAAGTCACAATACGTTGTGAGTTTGACACCCCTGTTCTAAACCCTTGTCAAGATATATTGGTGAAGGTCCGCTGCGGGCAATTGACGATGCATTTTTTCATTTCTGTTGACATTTGTTCACCCAAACAATCTGGCTTCCATCCAGTTCATTTTATAATGCTGCTTACAGTATATCTATGTTCTGCTAAAGCGGCAGTTTTCCAAACTGCACACTCTCACAACTCTTGAGCACTCTCTGAGAAAACAAATGATGTCCCTGCTGTTTTGACCAACAGAAACCCAATTGCTGGTTGCAGACAGGATGGCTGAGCTGCAGCAGTGCAAGAATTTAGATATGCCCTTAAATTGTAATTGACTGCACTTGTTTATTGCCGCACCACTCCCTCCTCCAACACTTATAACATTAACTACTGACATTAATTGTAACTTTTCCAGTTCTGCAATTATTTAGAGATTGACAGTTTTGTTGAATCTGCAACAGTTTATTTACAGCTGCTCTTTAATGTATTTCAACACATTAGGCTTACAGCAGCTTAATGAGCAATATTAATGCAGTGGGTGACTCATTAAGTGTGGGAGGTGGTTCCTTTGTTAGGACACAAACAAGGCTAATGGGTCCTTACTCTGCGGTTGGCAATAGCCTTTCACTTAGGAGGGATGATTACCCTGAGTTCCATTGGTGAATGCATGGTTGAAGTCACATGACTAGGGTAATCATACCATGCTGAAATAA
Source organism: Crotalus tigris (assembly GCF_016545835.1). Classification (NCBI taxonomy): domain Eukaryota; kingdom Metazoa; phylum Chordata; class Lepidosauria; order Squamata; family Viperidae; genus Crotalus; species Crotalus tigris. The sequence goes on along the minus strand of NW_024100213.1, from coordinate 4,775,117 downwards.
CTGATAGGTAGAGCTTTAGTTTTTAAGCCAGATAAAATGGGTAGGGTATAGACAATGTTATTACTTTATTGTATCACAGAGGGTAAATTTATTTTTTCAAATGCAGTGATTTATTTTTAAGGATATGTCTTTTTCTTTTCTTTTTTTTCTTTTAGTCTGCTGTATGAGCAATGTAGGGCTCAAATGGGGAGGGAGAACAAATCCCTTTAAATTACACATGAAGCAGAAAACAAAACAAATTCATTTTCTTTTGCTGCCTGTTTGATAGAGTGGCCAATTACAGCATACAAAGAAGTAGGGCAAAGAATTACCACCACAGTAGATTCTCTAAGGTTTGGGGCAATGGCTTGTCATTATGTTCCTCAGATGCAATTTTGCTATGGCTGGGCAGACATAGCAAAAAGCTTTGGAACAGAAAGAAAGAAAGAAAGAAAGAAAGAAAGAAAGAAAGAAAGAAAGAAAGAAAGAAAGAAAGAAAGAAAGAAAGAAAGAAAGAGAGAGACAGATTGTGGAATTCTGGGAGTTGAAGTCCACATGCCTTAAAATTGTCAAGGTTGAGAAACACTGCATTAGAGCATCTACATCTAATTTTCTATCTTCTTCTTGATCTACATTTCTTTATCTTCTCTCCATTTCTGCCAGTTGTAAAAATAGAGAAGCAGCAAAAGAAGTGGCATATAGGTAGTCCTCGACTTACAACAGTTTATTTAGTGATCGTTCAAAGTTACAATGAAAAAAGGGACTTACCATTTTTCACACAACCATTGCAGCATTCCCATGGTCACATGATCAAAATTTGGATGCTTGGCAACTGGTTCATATTTATGATGGTTGCAGTGTCCTAGGGTCATGTGATCAACTTTTGAGTCCTTCTGACAAGCAAAGTCAATGGGGAAGTTAGATTCACTTAACAACCGTGTTACTAACTTAAACATCTGCAATGATTCACTTAACAACTATGGCATGAAAATTCTCAAAATGGGGCAAATGAGGAATACCAGTATAAGTATCATTCATTAGTGTGCAGAAACATTAATGTGTTACTCTGTTCTGCTTTTTATAGCTATGAAATGAACACTGCTGATTGAATGCTGTGTAAATAGGAAAGCTTATACCGCAAGATGCAAAAAAAATTACTCATGTACATGATTGGTTTCAAAAACTGAGGCATAAGGAACAGAATTTGAGATATGATTAGGAGAAATTGATGGGACAATGAGAAGGAATTTATTGGATGATAACTTTTCACTGCCTCCATCAGCATCCATATTTATTTAAATGTGATTTCCAACTATGCTCACAATGTGACCAAATATGGGGCCTGTTAAAATCAATATTATGGAGGCCTTTCTGGAATTAGAACTGTGTTCCATTTTGAAATGAAAATACTATTCACACTACCATTTTAAAAATGAAAATTCTGCATTTATGTTGCAGAATGGAGAGGCGTTAAGCAAATGTGTGGAAAATAGGAGAACCGTTATTTAAATTGGTCCAAGAATACCAAAACCCACATCCTATTTGTGATTGTCCAGTTCTTACTGTTAGGGAAATTTATAATAAATTTGGAATGCTAAAAATTCTTTCCACTGCTATTAGATGAAACGCCCTTAATTCTAAAAGATTTACCTCATTTTAACACACTGTAAACTCTTACCGGTACATATTTGTGTTTGGGATTACAATGTTTGTAATATGCAAACTTCAACATCTTCCTTTCCTTCTCCCAAAGATATGCAATGAAGAGGCAGGAAATGGCAGCAAAATAGTCTTTCTGTGCATTTTTTCCCCTCTTTTTACTTTAAAATTACCTGGGGGTTTTACCTTTCTGTTCTTGTTAGGCTGCTTGAAAGTAGGAGAGAGAAAAGCAAAACTGTCTCTGGTGATGCTACTGCCCCATTGCGAGATAGGTTTTGAAGAAGAGAAGGTAAAATAGAACCCTAGAATTGTGGGAAGAGGAGATCTGAATTGCTCTTTTTTGCATTGTGTTACACAGTCTGTTTACTTCTTATATCTGGCATTCTATCCAGGATTTCAAATTGTCCTGTGAGATAACCTAGGCTGAGTCTCCAAAGTAGTCCAGTATGTTTTCATGGCTGAAGATGGGATAGTTTTTCCTAATCTTAATCTAAACCCTTAATTACTGCATCATATTAGCTCAATACATGTTTTCCCCCTGAGTATTTGCAATAAACAGTTTTAAACAGAAAGTGAATACTGAAGTGGATCAATTGTTTATAGCATTGGTTTTGCTATTTGTAAGTTATTACTCAAGTAAAATCTACTAGTTCAATTTATTTAGACTTTATTCATGACCTACAAGGTTCTATTCATCTTCTAATATGTGTTTATAATTATTCTATATGGAGACCTTAAAAATGCTTATTTTAAGGGAGGAGTACCTCTATTGAGTTCACTGATGCTTGCAAGTAAAAGTCTTGGATTGCTGTTTTCATTTTGCAGTAATAAAGCAGGAAGCACCCAACCATGTTACAGTAAAAGGAATGTCAAAGAGAAAATAAGTATGCTACCATCAGTTTATAGGGTATTACTGATGTAGGTATCAATAGTACAATACATATGTTTCATATACAGCTACATCCGGGGAAAACAGATCTTGACAAATGTTCTATCAAGGGATTTAAAGGGTGAAGGAGACTTTCAATAATCATTTATCCTTGACTTAGTTCTTGTGAGATTGAGATTTCTAGACATGTTGACTTGGAAAAGTGCAAGAGTGGTATCTCTTGTGCTTCAGACCTGTCATATTTCTGAAAATTGAATAGCAATGCTACTTCTAAGGAATATGATTTTGTGCTATTAATTCTTCTATAGTACAGTTCAAAATATGGTCATACTTTTTCCTGATATTTTGAAATATTTTCTACTTAGCAAATGCTTAAATCGGCACCGGTATCTTAATAACATTTGCTAGTTCTTCATTCTTTGTACAAATTTATATAGCACGTGTACAGTATAGGACTTATAGAAATCAAGGAATTTTTGGATCAGCATAAATCCATCGTGTTTAATTGTTTCTGTTTCAGTGGAGCAGTACTGAAGCTCTTCACACATTTCTTTTAAAAAATCTGTAACACCATCTCCATTTGTTCAATTCACAAGTTTGTCCAAGATGTAGAGCTTTTGAGAGAGTATGTGTGAGGCATGATACAGAGGCAAAAAAATAGCTATAAGACTTCCCTCTTTAGAGTTTGGATTGAAAAGAGTTGATCTCGGGTACAAGAAACTAAGAGCTTTAATTAACGGTATACATTAGAAGGAAGGTTAAAGTTACACCAAAAGAATTCCACTCTGTTTTTTGCTTCCAAATTAGAAAGTTTTAAATTGGGAACTTAAGGGGGCAAAAACGTGTTCATTTTCTCCCTTTTTTTTTTTTTTTTTTTTTTGATGCAAAGGGGAGGAAGATTTCTTCCATAAAATAGGCAGTCTGCAACTACTCATTGATAACTGTTATCCATTATTTTTCTCAGGGGCTCTCTTAGAGGATTTTTTTTTTTTACCTTGAGCTCCACTTTGACCATTCTGCTCACATGATTTGAAGAGCACTTTGATTTGGGAGATTGACACCTCAATATTCAGCTCAATCCCATCAGTCATGTTGATTGGGTAGAAAAAGATAATTTGTATATGTCAGTATCAGAGCGGCAATGTTACTACTATCTCACACTTTTAAATTAAAGGAGTGCTTTGCTTTGACACTTCATATTGAAGGGGCACTTCAATTGTAGTCTCACTGATTCAGTGACCTAAACCTGAAGTCATGAGTTGATTTTTGGTATGCAGCACAGAGGTCAGAAGTTGGAAGGTCTTCCTTCCTTCCTTCCTTCCTTCCTTCCTTCCTTCCTTCCTTCCTTCCTTCCTTCCTCCCTCCCTCCCTCCCTCCTCCCTTCCTTTGTGTAATAACATTAAGACATAGGATTAATTCCTCTGTAGTTAGAAATATTCATCTGAACAGATTCTGAAACAGCTGTGAAAAGGAAAATGCTTGAAGCACTGAACTAAGAACATAAGAAGAACACTAGAACACAAAAACCCATCTGGTCTAGCAGTTTATGTCACACAGAGACCATGCAGATGCTTACAGAACTTTTACAAGCAAGGAGTGATATCCCATTTTCTCTGTTGTTTCCTAGCAACCAGCATTTAAGTAATACTGTGTTTGATTTTGAATGTGCTATACATATATTAGGAACCACTGAATTAGAGAGATGTAGCAGGGGAAAACAATGGGATCTATAAATTTGATTGGGCATACTTCAGAGATGAAGGGGACCCGTGGCAATGACTATTGGATTTGGCAAGAAAACTAGATGAACAGTAGTTTTAAATTGCTTTAACTGTCTATCTATCCTGGAAAAAAAATGTAGTTTGTGGAAGTGTGAATACTTTTATTTTTTTCAGCATAAAGCATGGTTGGAGATTGAAAATAAATTGGGTGTATGATTATATGACTATCTTTTCCACCAAGTATAAAGACCATTAGAAGGTATAGAGCTTTCTATAGAAAAGTTAGAGCTTTCTGCTAGCTTTCCAGTTAAAACGGGGAAAATGCAGGTTCACATACAGCCTTAGCTTTGGAAATTCACAGACTCACTTTGGGCAATCTCTGTTTCTTAGAGAATCATTGTATGGATAAAACAAAAAATGACCCCCATGGAACACAAGCTGATTTCCTGGAGAAATTAGTGTGTAGAAGTGTGTTTGTGTATGTATATATATGTATCTCTCTCTCTTTCTATGTATGTATATGTACATACACACGTGTGTATGAATATGTACATACATACATGTGTTATGTATATATCAAAATGGAAGCTTCTACAATTCTTTTTGCATAATAATTATCTCTGTTATTATGTTAAAAAGGATGATTTTATACAGTTCTTTTTAAATTTGACTTACCGTCTATCAATTTTTCTCTGTGCATAAGAAGAGAGAACCAAAACTTATTTCTACCTATCATTACCCTGAAAGCTGATGTGGTTTTTATATTATTTCCATTAAAATAATGTCCCTTCTTTCTTCTTCTTTCAAGCCAAAACCTGAGGTAAAAAAGGAGCCATGGCATGAACTCTCCAAGACAATCTCAGAAACATTAGGAAACTATAATAATAATAATAACAATGGTAACTAAGTATTCTACAATCATACAATTGGAGTCCTATCTTTTCCCAACCTTCAATTTTCTCATGATGAATATGTGTGAATCTCTCTCTCCTCCTCCTCTGACTGAACGCTTAAGAATTTCACAAAAGAAATTGATTCAGTATATTTCTCCTATATAACTTAGAGGCGATTAATTTTCTTCATCAATGAAAAAAGCTTCATTTATTTGGACCTACTGACTAAGAATTCTTAGGTGTCTGCCTATGTTATGCTCTCCAATTATTGAAGAGTGGAAATTTAATCCTAGAATTGTTTCATTTATATGTACAAATTCATGTTGTAGAAGGCCACAGTGTAATAGAAGTTTCAAAATAATCCTGCAGTTCAGAGCTTTTGCAGAAAAGAGCACTACTTGCTGTTTTTAAAATATGGTTTTCTATCCTATAAAATGAAGAACAGGAGTAAAAAAAATAGGATAAACTATAATCAGTTTTGTCTAGTGATTAAGGCACCAGGCTAGAAACAGGGAAATTGTGAGTTCAAGTTCTTCCTTAATCATGAAAGCCAGCTGGGTGATCATTGGCCAGTCACTCTCTCTCAGCTTAATTCATCTCACAGGGTTGTCGTTGTGGGGAAAAATAGAAGGGGGAAGTTGTATTGGATATGTTCGTTGGCTTGAGTTATTTGTAAAAATAAAATAAAATAAAATAAAATAAAGGCAAGATACAAATGAATAAATAAATAAAAATATTCAGTAATAAGGCTATATTTTGGCCTATGATTTTTATATCAATTATTTTGGAAGAGTCATGATCCTAACTGTGAGGAAGTATAGAGATAACCTTGAAGGAAATTTTTATCAGCTAATCCAGAGAAGAAAGGTAGGAGTAAGGAAGAAACTTAAGACTCGTTTGCCTTGACTCTCTTAGATATGAGAAAGAAGGGGAGAGGAACTCTTGTCAGACTTTCAAGATTTTGTTATTATAGTCTATCAATTAAATTGAGTTCTACTATTGCTTGTGGGATTTGTTTCCTGATCTAGTCTACCTCAAAAAGCTGACACTAACTCTGTTTCTAGAATGAGAGGCAATGTTATTTTTTTTCTTACAAAAGTTCTTATAACCATACCAGGTGGGTTCTTTCTCCCAAAATGACAAATAAGAAGTAACATGTTGTGCTTTTGTAGGTAAAATTTGTTACTTAGCAGAGGCAGTTGGAAGGTAGTGGCAAGGAATTTGATCTAAATGGCTTTTTTTCAAGGGGAGGCTTGAAGTCGACTTGATGTACTTTTTTAAGTGAACAGTCTTTTTCAGCAATAATGGTGTTCAATTTATTAAATAAATTGAGATTATCTGATCCTGGATTATAATAGAATCCTGTATCATTATAGCACTCAAACTTATTAACTAAATTGAGATTATCTGGTCCTGGATTATAATAGAATCCTGTATCATTATAGCACTCACCTAGAAGAAAGACATTACTTATAGTTTGTAGATGGATCAGGATGAGCTACAGGTAATAAGTGAATTAAGATTCAATTTAATTTACACAGTTCTGGTCTGCGTTGAGACCAATACAGGAATGGGGTAAGATGGGAAAGTTTTACTTTTCTTCACCTCTGTATTAAGTTTGAGGCAGCCTTTGCCATGATGAAAGCAGGAATTTTCATTTTTCTTTTTTCTTCTAAAAAGTGATTGGTAATTTTGAGTTGAGGAGAACCAAGCTCTCTAACCTTCTATGTTCGCTATGTCAGCATCAGCGACAATAGTTTGCTATACTCTTGACGCCTTGCTAAAGAATATGTTATTCTTCAGAAACATATTATATCCTAAATAACTCTCCTGTCTTATATCCAAACTACAGATTATGGCTATATTTGACTCTCATAGTACTGGGGCGTAAGGCTGATCACATGAGGAATGCACCACAAGCATTTCTTGAGGGCATTTATGCAAAAATAAAATAAAATAATCTCAGCATGATGTAACCCTGGACCATCTTTTCTTGACTCAGAAGCTAAACAGGGTCCAGTTAGTACACCACCAGCAAATTTTAGGGCTGTAGAGTAGATTGTATATTGATATACAATATTAATTAGTTGAAACATAATATCAGAAGAAAGCAGTTCTGTCCTCCTCCAAAAAAGCCACATGGACATATTTATGAAGTCACCCATCAAGCTTGATTCAAAGAAGACATAATTTTACTTTCCTTTTGGCAATCTAGGAAAGTTGTCATCCCAATCACAGACAGTACTAATCCTGTCTATTCTGGAATGAGTTTGGGAGAAGCCAATGTCCTTTCATGCCAAGACTGTATAGTGGCTCACTCACAAAGAACAAATTGTGTTCCATGTAGCTAGGTATTGTATGTCCTAAGCACCTAGCTACAGCAATGCTAATGATGTACTTCTACTGTTACCTGCAGTAAATTAAACAAGCAGTATTGTCATCTAGCAGAAAAAAGACTTGTCTTACAACTGTGCAACAAATGGATGTACATATCTCTAGCAAATTGCTGCCTGAATCGGTGTGGTCATTATTGCATTATGTAACAGAAAAAGATGGTATATGCCATCACATGAGAAGGTATTCTTTTCCTCTTTCTAGGCAATTAGATAACTAAAGGTTAGGGCATCCAGTTTCCCCATATGTAATGATTGTAATGCATGTGATACATGGTTGCATCTTGTAAAGCCACAGAGAACTGCCTGCAAAATATTTCCTTTGGAAGACCTTACATAAAACTTATATTTTATTTATAGCAACTGAGTTTGCCTAATACATGAAACATTCTAATATGCATTTGATTTTTTCCCCTTATGACCAACACTACTACATTTGCTTTTTCATATAATTCGAAGAATAAAAAATGTAACCTTTCAGTGGCAGGTCCTATAATGAAGGAGGAAGAGTTTATACCAGTGATGGCGAATCTTTTAGAGACCGAGTGCCCAAAAATTGGCTCCGCCCCTGCTCCACTCCTGCCCCGCCCCCACTCCACCCCCCCATCTCCTGCCCCATCTGCCCCCAGGGCCACTCACCACCTCCAGGGCCCGCCGCAGATTGCCCAGGCAGCCCAGAAGCCCTATGGCGGTCACGCCCTCTGCCCGCACCCTGCAGCATCAACTGTGCACAATGGGGTGTGAGGGCAGAGTCTTGTCTACACTGCCTGGCTGCCATGTCCTTGGCTGCGCTGCTCCATGAGGGCCATGCTCAGGGGCAACTCTCCTTCAGGGGGGCTGCTGGAGAGGAGGGGGTCGTGGGGGAGGTGAGGCTGGGGCAACGGCACATGTGCTCACAGAGAGGGCTCTGAGTGCCGCCTCTGGCACCCATGCCATAGGTTCGCCACCACTGGTTTATACCATGTGAATCTTTGCATCTTTACAATTTGAGGCCATATCCATTTTATCTAGGACCTAATTTGATCTCTGTGGATTTTACATTTAACCCTCGATGCTATCTGAAATTATTTTCTGTCATAACAATATGGAAACTCTAATTGCTCTCTAATTCTCTTTTTTACCCATCAAAGAATCCTCACATTTTGCTGATTAATGGAGATAGTTCTGAATAATTGCTGAGGTTTTTTTATTTTCAAAAATGGTGATTAATCATTGTTCAATTATACTTCCTCCATCCCAGGGATTATAGCAAGCTTCTTCCATGTTATTTGAATTTCATTTGTATTAGAATAGGATAGCAGTAGTTGGAAAGCTAAGTAGGAAATACCTATAGCCTACATGTTCTGTTGGCTATTTTCCCATACATGTTTATAAAAGCCACTGTATGATGGGATTTAAAAAGTGACTGGGATTAGGATTATCAAGACTCAGATTAGCTACAAAGTCTTCTGGGTGACTCTGGAAAAATTACCCTAAACTGTTTGTCATTAGTTTACCAATGGCTTTCTTATTTCTTAAGGGATATGGATATAAATATATTTACCTACTAATTTACAGTATTTATATCCTGCCTTTATTTAATATCTTTTGTAAATAATTCAAGGTAGTGAACATACATAATACTCCTTCCTCCTTCTATGATATAAGTTTTTAAAATCTTCAGGGAGATCTTAAGGGAAATTAAGGAAAAAGTAAATGAAGAGAAAGAAGCATGTGTCTGTGAATAAAGAAAGAGGAACATAAGAAATAAAGCCTTTTAAATATTTTCATTGGTGTCTGGCAGTTTTTTATGTTCCAGACTTATTAGGTAATGTTTCCAATACTGACATAATGCTATATTGTAATAAGGAAGATAAGAATTCCTGTTAAAATCTGGGGGAAATCTCAAGATAAATTTGAACTAAATCTGCAACATTTTCAGCTAAATAAATCCATGTTTGGCAATCTTTTTAAGATACATTGAGTCAGATCCAGAATTAGTCTCATGATTAAAATAAATAAACCCTTAATATATTGTCCATATATTGTCCATTACTCTGAAGCATGGGTGTCAAACTCGCCGTGTCACGTGACATGTTGCAACGTATCATGACTTTTTTCGCATTGCCAGAGCTGGAGTGGGCGCAGCCTCCACATGATGCAACCGGCCCACAGGCCAGCAGTTTCACACCATTGCTCTGAAGGATTAAGTCTGAAAATAATTGTAGATGTACTTTATACTTTCACTGTTGTATATGAAAGGTAGAGGTATATCTAATAATTTCATCAATATAATGAATGTTGTTATTTTTCTTAGTTTTGCTTTAATTTATTTCATTTTGGTTCAGCCTCAGATTGTCCTTGTTTAAGTCTGCATAGATGCTTGTGCACTGTAGAATGATTTTTTTAAAGCATTGTAATGTAATTATACTGCTTTGAAACCGAACGTTAAGCAAATGCACACTGATATTAACATAATTAAATTCTTTCCAGAGCACGCGTTAAAGTTCTTTGTTGAACTTACATGACAATCTATATAAGCTCATTCCTCTGCTCATTGCTGTTCAAGTGAGTTACTTTGTCATTTCTTAGTGACAGAATCAGATGCTCCAAGAGATACTAAAAAAGATACATTAGACAATAGAAATCTATTCCCTGTCTTTTGTCAGGTTTTTCCCTCCAGTGTATTAGCAAATTCTCTATTTAGTGTAGTTTTAAATGACTCGAGCTTTGGCAAGTTTGCTACTTTGAGGGACTTTCATAAATCTTTTGGTTAGTGTAGTACAATAAAATAGTCAAACACAAAAAATATGTTATAAAAATATTTGTTCTTACAGCCTGAGCAATGTCTATTTATCATACCACTAGGTTGTAGCATAATGAACTTATCCAATAATATGCATCTCAATATTGATTAATGCTTACCATTTGTTTCCTGGTAACCACACAAAGTTGTATTATACAGCTAAATAGTGTTATATCCTAAATTAGCATCTTTTGCTTAAATAATAATTTCCAATATATCTGTTAAATTATCACTGCAATTAGATTGCTAGTACTAAATACATTTGTATGTGCCTGCAAATATGCTTAAAAGAGTAGCAAGCACTTGAAAAGCATTATTTTAATTAAAGTATTATAATAAAAAATACAAATAGAATACAAATAGAAACAAAGCTAATCGGGAAATGGGGGAAGGAAAAAAAGAGGCAGGAGGTACAAGTGCAACTTGTACAAGGCATTGTAAACTTGTACAAGGAGGTACAACTTTACAGTGCCTTGGTAAGGCCACACTTGGAATACTGCATCCAGTTTTGGTCACCACAATGTAAAAAAGATGCTGAGACTCTAGAAAGAGTACAGAGAAGAGCAACAAAGATGATTAGGGGACTGGAGGCCAAAGCATATAAGGAAAGGCTGCTGGAATTGGGTATGTCTAGTTTAACAAAGAGAAGGATGAGGGGGGACATGATAGCAGTCTTCCAGTATCTCAGGGGCTGCCACAAAGAAGAGGGAATCAAGCTATTCTCCAAGGCGCCTGAAGGCAGGACGAGAAGCAACGGATGAAAACTGATCAAGGAGAGAAGCAACTTAGAACTAAGGAGAAACTTCCTGACAGTGAGAACAATTAACCAGTGGAACAACCTGCCTCCAGAAGCGGTGAATGCTCCAACACTGGAAGTTTTTTAAAAAAGACTGGACAGCCATTTGTCTGAAATGGTATAGAGTTCTTACCTGAGCAGGGGGTTGGACTAGATGACCTCCAAGGTCCCTTCCAACTTTATTATTGTTATTATTATTATTATTATTATTATTAAGGTAAGAAGGGAGGGGAGCAATGGTTTGCTTGGATAGCAAAGTCATTTGTCAGTTTTGATTACTCTATGCAGATTTATATCATATCGGACATGTACAAGTAGTCCTTGACTGTAATGAAGCTTGCCCATTATGTCATAAGTCATGTTGGTTGCAAAATGAGTCATCACATGACTGATCCAATTTTACAACCTTTTTTGTGGTGGTCATTAAATAAATCACCATTATCATTAAATGAATCCAGTATTGTTAAGTGAATACCACAGTCATTAAGTGAACGCTTTGTTCACTGTGGAGGATTTTTTTTGCCAAAAATTGGAAGTAAACACTGATTTTTGGTAAAAATATCAATATTATAAGTAGTCCAGAACTAATTGTATGTCCTATATAATATAAATCTACATAGGATAATCAAAACTGACAAATCACTTTGCTACCTGCTTTGCGACCAACATGACTTATGACCATAAATATGATATATATTTATATATTATAAATATCATGGGAACAAGGGATTCTATAAAAAGCTGTAAATGTGAGCTGGTTGCTGAATGGGATACATTCCCACTGACCACAGGGACGGGGCCTGGCCATCATAACTTCATAACCAGGTCATATGTACCATGAGGGGGAAGTGGTTTTGTTGTAACTTCAAATAATTGCTAAGCATCTGGTTGTAAGTTGTGTACTATCTGTAATCCAACAAATCTTGGACTATGTTTACAACTTCCAAGAAATACACTTTGGAGGTTTCATGGTACCTGAACACAGAATAGGAACCATTTTCCTTTTCATATCATGAAAGGAAAACTTATTCATATCTGCAACTTAATGTACTGCACAAAAAAGCACCATTTCAGCATTTCAGCTAAAAATAATAACACTGATAATATGTTCTTCATAATACACCTGAGCATTCCAATATGTATCACAAATTAGGGGGAAAAAACAGCAGAAGCTACATGCCTGGGGAAATCATAGTGTACTTTTTGTTTTTATAATGAATACGACTGGGCTTTGGATAAATCCCATATCTTTCAATTTATTATGCCCCCAAAATGGTGCTGTTCCTCTGAAAACTACTTGTATCTAAGTCCATTACATTAATGAAATTTATTTCTGAGTAAGCACGAATAAGAAGTTTCATTCATATTTTTGTTTCCCTACAATAATTCACATTGTTAAGTCTAAGATTAGGGCAGAGCAACATAAACTGACTTTGAACAGTTCTTTGAAAGCTTTTCTTAATTAGTTCTCTGTACACCATAATTAACCTGTTTTTTATATTTCAAAGAATTTTTTTATTTGCACCATGCCTATACATAATATTTAAGTAGAGTTAGTCAAGTGTGCACAAAACATAAATTAGTCTGCAAAACAATTGACTTCATTCCCCAAATTCAAAAACATAAAGCTAAAATGTACTTTAATATTTCTGCTTTCTGATGTTCTGAATTACTGCACTGTGGTTTTTGAACAGAAGCAGAATATCAGTGTATGACATTTTCCAACAGAATGGATACCCACACAAATTCTTCTAAAAGTGTGTATCCTCCTAAACTATCACAATCCACAGACAGGATATGCACAAAAAGGAATGCAGTCCCAAAGATCAAACTGGCACTCAGAACACATTATGGAAATTCTTTCATTTCACAGCATGTAGAGAAATTCAGCCACAATTAAATCTTGGAAACTGTAGCTTAAATCAGTTCTAAGAAGGAAGGACAATTCTTAGAAGCCTGGCGATCTGACAAATTAGCCATCAGCTGACATACAGAAATTAATTACATTTATAAACCATTCAGGCCAAAGGTCAAAAGAAACAGTCCTGTGCATTTACTTCCGTATCACATGCACATTACCAACCACCCAGATAAGCAAGAACTAGGAGCAAAGTCAGATCAATCAAGAAGAAGCAATATTTCACCACACAAGGCTGGTAGAATAAACAACTAGATATAAATAACCACTGAATTTCACTTTATATCAAAACATTGATGGTGTTAGCTTGCACAGTAATAAAATGACTTTGAGATCAAAACTAAATTCAGAGACCACCAAGACCCTAAGAACATGTTCACCTTTGGAAATTTGTGTAGATTATGTATCCTCTATCCTTTGAGACTGTTTCTGATAAATTTTATAAGATGTCCAAAACGTTTTTGATGTGTCATGGAGAGAAATATCAACAAGCTACTATATGGGAAGACAAATTAATCATTGAACTATAGAAATAATCTCTTCCCTCCTGTCTTTAATTTGCATAAGTGTGTTTTATTCATAGCTGGTTTTCCTGTCTCCTTGCGCATCTTTCTTAATTATTCATAAGTATACATAAGATCATGAGAAAAAGACAAACACACATGCAAGAGAAGAGAAGAAAAAGAAAACAGAAATCAGACACAGATCCCATACAGCAGAAAATTAAAGTGCCTGCAAATATCATTTTATCAATACCATGCTTACATCTTATCTATCTGATTGTGGGACATTTAATATGTTGCTACAAAAATAGTGGCCTCCCAAATGAAGTTACACATGTTCACATGTGTACACTACAGAAAAACTGGGTGATAAATCCAAAGTCATCATTTGCTTTCCTATTATTTTACCAGTGGTAGGACATAGAGGATAAAAGAAGTAGGTTTACCCATTTCATTTCCTTGAATTCTCTGCTTATTTCACATTTCCTATGGCAGATCTTCTCTCTATCTTTCTTCAGATGGAATTCCATTTGTTTGGTGGGTTGGTCGTGCCAACGAAAAACATCCTTACTGGGGAGGATCAATTCCAGGAATCCAACAATGTGCATGTGGTCTAGAAGAAAGCTGTGTGGATCTGAGATATTTTTGTAACTGTGATGCAGACAGAGAAGAATGGTAACTATGAAAATGCATTTTAATTTATGTTATTGTTCGTATGAAAATATGAATGTTAATGAAAAGTAGATTGGTAAATTTTATTATAGGCTTTCACCATTATGTGTGCACATATGCACATATTGTATATACATGAACTTCTACATGCATTATTTAAAAAAACAATTACAGGAAGTTAAAAGAGTCAAAAACAGAAGGAAAGGAGAGAAAGAAGATATTGAAGGTATCAAAGAAAAGTAATTTTATGGACCAATATCTGGTGCTTCACTCTTATGTATCAAGACAAAAATTGGCTATGTTAGGGGTAGTAGTGGTTTTATAATCTGGTAGAAGATAGGAGACATACCAGTGATTTCTCTGGGACTTCCTTTATGAGAGGCTGAATTAGTGTATCACTAATGAAAAGCAATAGGTGAACTAAATTTTCTTATTAAAAAAAGAGAAAAAGTTCAGTGCAGATGTAATGGCATATAATGAAATGGAAATAAAGTTTAATGTTTGTGCATCTTACTTTTCAGTATAAGTTTGACATGCAAACTGGGGAATGTAGAGCTCCAAATCTCACAAAACATATATAATATAAAGGCCTCTTTAAGGCATTCAGTAAGTTTAATGTCTAAATAAATTTTATGGTTGCCTTCACATTGTGTTTCCAATTTGAATACCAAGCCAGGAGAACTTAAAATAGAGAAGTAAGCCATCCTTTAATTTTATGACTCAGGATAATATTCTTGAGAAGTGTGTGATCTCAAGAACAATTTCAAATCTATAAAATTGACTAACATGCTCTTTTAATTTTGTCACACATAAACTAGAATTGCAAAATCAATTAATAATCTTTCAACATCACTCTATATAAATGTACCTTATACCTTTGCAGATTTAAGCTGTTGAAGTTGGAATAAATTGTTCTTCAGTCTAGAATCTAGATTGGCCTTCTGCTTTGAAGATTTTCATATTTAGAAAGATCCTATTGTTCATTATATGATTAATGTACATATCTTCAATAGGTTTCTGGTTCTTGTAATAAAGCAGGTACACAAATTCTATATTAATGATATATACATGCTTAACAAATTTTAATTTTCTAATTAGTGAGATGGAGGCCGAAGAAAACAATAAATTATAGAAACTCTAATTTTTTTGCTCAAAAACTTGCACTTTGGAAAAAAAGAATCCATCTTTTCTTTCTGCACTACACCTGACCTATATTACAGAAAAATTATACCAATGCAGTGTAAATCAGTGGTGAAGTAAGAAAAATGGTTATAGTAGAATTGGAAAATGAACAGAAGACCATAGTTAAAATTATGTGAGCACAGAATGAGTTTTATAGGCTAAAGCAATTTGGCATTTTCAATTTAGAAAGGAAATAGCTCACCCTGGTGTAATAAAATAAAAAGCATGTAGCATTTTGAATATTTTAGAGCAGGAAAAGGAACTTAAAACAGTTAGAAAAATGTATATAGAAAAACTTTTATCTCCTTTGCCTCTATAAAGACTTACTTGCTAGAAAGTTTGAAGATTATGATTGACTATTGAGCATTGATTATTTGATGAACTTGACCCAGAGAAAAATATTTTAGATGGAACATATTGTATAGCAAATAACAGATTATTGACGCACGCCTAGATAATCTCTTAGCTCTGAGTGAGAAAAGCATTGCCGATAATTTTTAAGGAGCAATTTACCAAAATGTATCCATTTTTGTATAATACCCCCCTCCATTTTCAAAGTTTAAAATATTAGAATGTCAAAGAAAGCAAAACTAACACAGCCTTCCATTCATATACAGACAAGAATTTAGTACTAAAAATGTGTTTTAATCTCTTTATTTTGAGCTGTGTTTGTGCTACTGAATGAGATTTGTCATTTTTCCATTGATATGCTTATTTTTCAAAACCAGATAAAAGGCAAGCAGAAAATGGTTGTCTCATTGCTACAAGTACTTTTTAATTGGTTTTCTAGATTCTCCTGCTCAGAAATAGCCATCAACAAAGCCAACAATTTGTTAAAATTAATTACAAATAAAAAATAAATAACATAATACAATAGTTACAGACATAACACTTACTACATTAATGAGTGTGTTGTGCTTATAAATATAATAAAACATTTTTTTTAAAAAAACTAGGTTGGAACCACACAGTTTTGTGCCATTTTTGAAAGCGGAGAGGAAAAAAGAAGCTTTATCTGTTAAGAGACATAGTGATGGTAGCAATAAAGGAGAATATTTGTAGCTCAGGGTTGAAATTAGGGGTTCTTGGTGCTCTCTGAGCTTGCTTGTTTTGTTACCTAATTCTGATAATGAAATGTCTTCAAGAAAGGGTCTATGGCAGTGTTTCTCAACCTTGACAATTTTAAGGCACGTGGACTTCAACTTCCAGAATTCCACAGCCAGCAATGCTGGCTGTGGAATTCTGGGAGTCGAAGTCCACGTGCCTTAAAATTGTCAAGGTTGAGAAACACTGGTCTATGGCAATTTACCATGGCCAACTCACCATGGCCAACTCGCCATAGCCAACTCACTGCAGGACAACTCGTTGCTGGACAAGAGTTACACTAATATCAAAGAAATAGTGGAATAGAATCATTAAAGAAAGGATGCAAAAGGAGAGGCAGAATGAAATGTGAATTGTAAAAATTAAAATATTTTTTAAATTTATTTTAAATAATTAAGTAGAATTGTTAAATTGTCCCGCAACAAGTTGTCCTACAACAAGTTGGCCGTGGCGAGTTGTCTCGCAATGAGTTGGCCGTGGTGAGTTGGCTGTGGAAAGTTTTCCCATTCCATTCAAGAAAACAACTAAGTTCAGGAACACCAAGGATCCCTCAAACAGGATGGGATTGCTGTAGTTGTTCCTGAGCCAACTTGCTGTTCTCTTTTCTTAATAGTCTTCAGTAGTTTTAAATTGGGCTGTTGCCTTCAGTGTAGTGGTAGGATTACTAATTTTAAAGTTGTAGCTCATACTTCTGAACGTTACCAGATTGTGGAAGCATAGCCTATAATTTAATACAATATTTGGCTTTTTCCTATTGCTTAATACAATGCTAGAAAATGTCCTCCTGAAAGTTTTCTTTGCAAGTGGTTTCTGTTCTGGATTTAAAAGTTTTTTTCTGAGTTCTTTTGAAAGTATTGGGATGTTCTACCCTTCCTTTATAGTTGCAAGATGATAGAATACATTGGTGGTGTTCTCCTCATCACACACTCTCTATCACACTGCAGACTTCATAGCTCCTCATGCTTCTGAATAAAAGACCCATAGGATATTTTTATTCAGAAAACAAGAGGCCAAGGATACTGTAGATCAGGGTACCACCTATGGTACATTAGCACCTGGCAGGTGGTATGCGACCATCCCAGAAAAATGGTAGTGGGGGAGGGGAATGAGCTGAACCGGGGGCAGCACCACACAAGCCTGAGCGAGAGATGGCTGGAACTGCAGAGCTGTCAGGGCTCAGCGGAAGCGCCAGGATCAGTGCTTCTTCGGGGCTGTCAGGGCTCAGTGGAAGCCCCAGGATCAGTGCCGGGTTCCAACTGGAGCTCAGCACTGATCCTGGCGCTTCTGCTGAGACCTGAAGAAGCACCAATCAACTGGAAAGCAGCACTGATCCTGGCGTTTCTGCTGAGCCGAGGAGAAGCCCCGATCAGCTGGAATGTTGCAGCATCTCCAGGGTCTTGTGATTTACATTCAGATGCTTGGCAACTGATTAATATTTATGACCGTCACAGTGTCCCAGGGTCATGTGAAGTGACCAAAATCTGCTGCAACCACCCAGCAGACAGGGGGAATAAAAACCAAACACCCCCCCACCCCACCCCCGCTGCCAATCCTCAACAGAAATGCTCACAACAATGAAAACCTCGGACAGGAGAAAGAGTGTGGCCGGACAGGCAGGCAGGTGTCTTGCTCGGCTGTGGCTTGGGGTGCACTTTTTTCAGTGCCATTGTAACTTTGAACGGTCACTAAGCGAACTGTTGTAAGTTGAGGACTACCTGTACTTCATCACTTTTTCCCTTTTATGGGGGGGGGTCATCAAGTTTTTGACCCCTTGCTAGGTGATTGGTGGTACTTGGATGTTGCCATGGTGGTACAATGGGTGAAAAGGTTGAAAAGCCCTGCTGTAGATCATTAGAGAGAGAAATGTACAGAACAGCAGGATACTCATATAAACACACTTGGCATCTCATACTTTAGATCAGTGATGGCGAACCTTTTAGAGACCGAGTGCCCAAACTGCAACCCAAAACCCACTTATGCATTGTCAGGTGCTGGGTGGGTGTGGCCCATTGGGTGGGTGTGGCTGTGGTGGTAACAGCAGACTGGGTAGGACTAAAAAGTTCAATCAATCAATTCCAACTTTGCAAGATCTCTTTTTTCCCGCAAGAAGTTGAAATTGACTGATTGATTGAACCTTTTTTTTGTACACGCCGGCAGAGGCCTAAAGCGAAAAGGTTTTATAAAACCTAGCTGAAGGCCTAGGACTGGGCCAATGACGCACATACCCACAGAGAGGGCTCTGAGTACTGCCTCTGGCACTCATGCCATAGGTTTGCCATCACTGGTTTAGATAATGTTAAGAAGATCCCTGCATTGCTGTCATATGAGAATTCTAGAGAAATGTACTCTTCAATTGATAGAAAATATATTCCTTTTCTATAAAAGTGGGGAAAATGGCCCAAGGAATGGACTCAATACCAGGTAAAGTGTTAGTACCACTTTATAATGCCTTGGTAAGACCACACATGGAATATTGCATCCAGTTTTGGTTGCCAAGATAAAAAAAAGATGTTGAGACTCTAGAAAGAGTGCAGAGAAAGGCAACAAAGATGATTAGAGGACTGGAGGTTAAAACATATAAAGAACGGCTACTGGAATTGGGTATGTCTAGTTTAATGAAAAGAAAGACTAGGGGTGACACGATAGTAGTGCTCCAATATCTAACGGGCTGCCACAAAGAAGAGGGGGTCCTATTCTCCAAGGCACCTACAGAACAAGAAGCAATGTATGGAAACTAATCAAGAAGAGAACCAATCTAAAACTAAGGGGGAAAGTCCTGACAGTTAGAACCAGGGCTTTTTTTGTCATAGAACGCCCAGAACGGAGTTCTGGCACCTTTTTTGGATGGAACCTTGTAGGGTAGGCAAGGCGGGTTGTATGACATATGTGAGTTCCGGCACTTTTTTTTTTTTTTTTTACAAAAAAGCACTGGTTAGAACAATTAATCAGTGGAACAACAGATGCTAGAATAATTATTGAGTTGGTTTGACTTATTTAGGCAAAGTCTAATGTTTTTATCTTCCAGAGTCTCTTTGTTGTGTAATTAGCTGCAGTACTTTACTTTTAATGCTGCTTTAACTTTTTAAAACTTGCATAGCAACATGGAAAATTTAAACGTTTTTAATCTGCATTCCACTACTTGTAAACTTTCAAAATTTTTGAAAATATTTTCTTTGGCTTGTTTCCAAGTTGCATAGCACCAGACATATGCTGATAGTACATTTCTCATAATATACTGTATCACAAATTTCATTTAATGCTGTTGTGGTTACCTATTCAAGTGAGGTTTCATTAACTTAAAACTAGGCAATATACCCAAAGGATTTTATAAGAGAGGAAATTAAATTGAATAACACTACTGTCCTGCCAACTATTATACTGTAAGTGATGGGGGACCTTGTGAATATTCCAATTTATAGTACTGCAAAGCAGCATCTTGAAATACAAGAGAATGAGGATTTGTTTTTTCAATATGACTGATACATTACTATAAATATTAAAAACTGCTACGAACTTGTAACTTACATGTTCTTTCTGAACTGTTGGGGCACATTTGAAACATAATTAATATGTAAGAAAGTTAATTTGTTTCCATATTGTTCACATCTTATGGGTATGGATTAACGACATAAAAATACAGGATCAGCTACCTAGCTAATTGCAATACTGCCTGGTTCTGATTAATTGTTAGATGACAATTATCTGGAATTTTGTCATGAAAATATTGTTTATATAAAGTATCAATATTCTTAAATAAATAAAATTAAATAATATTATTCTGAAAACTTTATTAGGCATTGTGGACCTTAACACAATTTCTTGAAGGTCTGCATTCTAAATGTGCTTGCTTTATTCTATTTTTGCCTCTTTCTAACTCATATGCAAATGTCTTGTGCAATAGAATGCCTTTTTTCCCCTGAATTTACAGATGCATGAAAAAATTGTTTTTTTATTAGATCAAAATTTGACTTTGTCCTTCTGAGCCTTTAGCAGGGTTTTACGCAGAATTTTAAAATTCACAAATTCAGATCTGAACTTCATATAATAGATGGGTTGAGTTTTTGCTTGCCTTAAGAAGTATAAAGTCTTTTAAAGTACCTTTCCTCATAAATAATTATTTGTTCCTTACTTTTTATATTGTCTTCCTCCCATATTAATGTAAGACTGGAAAAAAGGATTGCTTTGGCTATTTGGTCTATGTTATGGCATTTATTTTTATGATTAATTTTATGATTACTGATCAATAATCCAGATGGATCATAAATCTGTAATTTGCCCAGTTTTTGTGCATGACACCATTTTTAAATTATTATATTAGATGGACAGTTAGTCCTCCACCAAAATGCCAGCCATATAAAAGTGTAGTAAGATTTGGAAAGAAAATCTATTACCACTTGCCTTAGAAAGATTTGATAGTCAGTGTTACATTGTTTTATGCTATTTTTAAATAAAATAAAATAAAATAGTTCAGCACTCCCATTGTTGCTGCTCTGGAATAAACAATCCATGACCTTGAATTATCTATCCAGCATACAGTTAATTTGGATATTTCTAGTAGCAAACATATTTTTTTCTGAATTAGATTTATTGTTCAATTTTCACAGGAAGTCTCAAATCAGTTTGCAGTAAGAGCACAATAACACCCAGAATTTTTTTTTTTTTAACACAAAATTTCTCTAATGGCAGTGGGCCACTTTCTCAAGGAATGCTTGGCAGTGTTATTGATTTTTAAAAATGCCCAAGCAAACAGATATATCGTTCTTGTCAGTATAAACATTAATATATTGAGTGCCAGAGCACAGAATATCCCCCGTGTTTATTTTCTATTTTCTTGCCATTTGTTATATGCACATATAATGCCATATTATCTCTATGTTTCATTGACATTTGCATTGTCATTGAACAAGGAAAAAGAAGAAGAAAAAATTCAAACCATTATTTCCAAAACCTAAAAAGTTTTTTGAAGATCGCTTTAATGGATTCCACAGAAATCTCCTGTATCAGCAGTCTTCAAAACTGAATTAATCTTTTTGGCTACCCTTGAAAACCATTGAAAACTTTCAGCTGGTACAGCATGTTAAAAGCTGGGTTGTGACGTTACGTTAATTTCAGCATGTCTTTTATTCCTCCAGATATAATGCATAGCTCAAGATGTTGTAACCATATAATGCAGCATGGCTGATGCCAGATATTTTACAGATCAGTTCTGAGGAATTCCTAGCAACAATTAATATAATTGTTGTGTTCAGATATACCCTTAAGTAGACCAGTCAAAGACCAATATAAGCATTCATACCTTTCCTTCCCCTTCCCCTTCCCTTTCCCTTTCCCTTTTTGTTCCTTTCCTTTCCCTTCCATTCTTTTTTCTTTCCCTTTTCTTATTGGTTCAATATAGTACACAAACATTTGTGTCAATGAGCTTTGAAAATCTAGAAAATGATTTTATTTAGTAACCAAGTAAAGGAAGTTATACAAACCCCCAGCTTCTGCTAAGGTGGATGAATCTTGCCCTGTCAATGGCTACTTGCTTCTATCTGTGTCCACACAACAATCTTGCTATTATAACCGATAACTCAAGTGTTGCTTATCTCTTAATGGAAATCATTGCTTATGAAAATGTCACCTGGCCTTCCTTGTCCTTACAAAGTGCCTGTTAGTATTTCCACACAAGTTCTTTTGAGTACTTTGATAGAGGATTTCTAATTATGGGATGCACTCAGTAAAGCACGGGTGTCAAATGCTATTGGGTCACGTGACATATCACAATGTTTTTTGCCTTTGCAGAGCCGGGGTGGGTGTAGTCTACATGTGATGCAGCTGACCTCTGGGTTGCCAGTTTGTCACTCCTGCAGTAAAGAGACCTGTCAGGCATCAGGCTAGCAATCTGACACTAGATTAAAACAATTTTGATTAGGCATTTGAACTAGTGTATATATTTTTTAAGAGTGAAGGGTTTTAGATGTTATTTCATTGCATTTGAATTATGACTGAATATATTTTACTGCAATATGGCAGTTTAAAGGGAGGGGAGAAACAGACTAAAACATGGTATAAAATGTGTTAAATAGGAAGACAATAGAAAGATTCCTGTTATCAAAATAGACTTTAAGCACCATTTCTGGATCCAAATATGCATCTCTCTCTCTCTCTCCCTCTCTATTTATACCATATGTATAGGTATGTGTATGTTTGTAATTTCTCACACAAAGCTATTTAGGATTTCAATCCTGATATACATTTTACACATTTATCTATTTGTAGGACCAATGACACCGGTTTCCTTTCCTTTAAAGAACATTTACCTGTGAACCAGATAGTCATCACTGATACAAACAGACCTAATTCTGAAGCTGCCTGGAGAATTGGTCCTCTTCGTTGCTATGGAGATAGTGGGTATCAGCTCTTTTCAGCATCCTTATGCACAAGCTATATAAGAAGCTGGTGTGTGTGTGTGTGTGTGCGCGCGCGTGTGTGCGCGTGTGTGCATGTGTGAGGGATAGAATTCTGTTTGTATTACTGATAACAGATACCTTCTAATAATTGCATTGTCTGATTGTTTCCTGAAATGAATTGTGCAGTTTCTAAAGAAGCATATTTTTCTAAATAATTTGCAATAAGGCTTTGAGTGCTACAGGTTCAAATTAAGGGCTTGTTCAGACTTCTGTCTCCACAACAGGGGAATAAAGATACATATGAGTAATGAACAAGCATGAGTTGAATACAACAGGACTTTCTCATTCATATTCTTCAGCAACTAATTAATACTGAGAACCTGTTCTCTTCATTAATTACAAGTAATATCCAACCATCTTGCCCATTAGTAGTTGAAATTATTATCAGCTATAAAATTTTATGATTCTCTTTTAAAGCTGCTGGTGGTGGTTAAAGTTGGTGGTTACTATTTTCTCCTGTACAAAATTGCCCATGTTGTACGGTGTGAAGGACTTTCTTTCACATTTCCTTATTTCCTTGATTCTCCTAACAATTCAGTTCATTGTATGAAAATGTTTATAAGAAGAGAAAAAGTTCTGGCTTTGCCTTCACCCATTAGTATATGTAATTATATCCTTCTGTCTGCTTTCCATTAGTTCTGCTTTCATCAAATTAAAAAGTACCCCATCAACTTTTTCAAAATCCTTTCTGAATGATGCTCAGTATGAGATTTGCCTTTTTCACAGCTGTTATACATTTCCTGGGTTCAGAGAAAATACTAAACTTTATGATTAGCGAAATGCAATAACCATGTTCACACAACATGAACTGCCCTAAGCATTTATAGCTTAACGTGATGATTTGATTCACATAATAAAATAAGACAGTGCTTAGATTTCTACAACTCACGGGACAAAAAAAACTACCGTTCCCTATTCTTCAGTAAAACTGTGTTTTGTGCAAATCTAGCCATTGGTCAATTAACCCAACACATCCTATGATAAATATGAGAATTAATATATGTAAAGCTATTTTTCTTAGCTCAGTGCATTTCTCTGTGAAATTGTTTAAATGTATTTTCTATATTAATTCCTATTTCTTATGTGAAAAGTGTATTTGCTTTTTTTGTTTTAATCACCCAAAATAATGTGAAGTTATAACAAACTTAAACTTCTCTGACCTTTTTTTTTAGCACTTCAGGTCTTTAAAAATAATTTGATCCAATTAAGATCTATGGAAGATGTTTCTTTTTTTGCCTCACTCAGTTGGAAGAACTCTGGTTTATTTTTTCTTTATCACATCCCTGAAGTGCTCAGTTCTCTTGGTCAGCAACCTAGTACTCTATAAAGTCATTAAGTTATCTACTCTAGACTCAACAAACATTTTCTCCAAGGGAACACATATTTATTGTACATTTATATACTTTATATCAGCAAGATAGATGTATCTGGAAAGCTTCATAAGCTTCACTGGTTTTTCACCACAGTTTTTATTTTTCTTTATTTTAACATAGAATTTGAATGATTTTGTGTCAAATGTGAGAGAGGGTTATACTGTCCTAACTCATCTGTCTTTTGCAAAACTTCCATGGGTGCTTAACAAACTCTGTTTTTAACTTCTTGATCCCTTGAAAGATTATCACTGGAGTTGAAGTGCTACTACTTCAGCTATGTGTATATGTGTGTGTTTAGAAAAATGTTTCCCCATTATCAGCTGAGCAGTGCACAAAAGGGGCTGTTTGTGGTCACACTAGTGAGTGTAGTCTACAATGTGTGAACTCTCAGTGATGGCATCCTAATTATGACATTCTAGTCTAGTAAGCCATGGCTGGCCATTATGCTGCCGGGTTTTTGAAAGTAGCACAAGATACACTTCTTTCAAATATTTATAAATTAAACTTTGAACCTGGCACAGGATGACTCTAAAGAGAAGTATTTTTGTCTGTTTCATAGAAGTGATTTGGATCCTATTCATCTAAAACTCTATATTTTCATTAGTGCTTTACTATTTATTGTTTGCATGATTTTATTCATTAATTTGGACGCATTGTCATCATAAGTAATAGAATGAATGAATGAATGAATGAATGAATGAATGAATCCTGTAGCTACAGTGCAGAAATATATTTTTGTTCCTAGTTTTCATTTTTCTGTATTAATGAACTCTGGCTAAAGGCTACAATATATCTTTGCTTCTTCATTTACCTCCCTCATATAATTAATTATAGAGAAGTTTATTGTACTTTGCAGGACAGTTCTGGAATGCAGCTTCTTTCAGTACCGAAGCTTCGTACCTTCTCTTCCCCACTTTCCATGCCGAGTTCACTGCAGACATTTCTTTCTTCTTCAAAACAACCAGGATGTCTGGAGTCTTTTTGGAAAATTTGGGAATGAAAGATTTCATCAGGGTTGAAATAAGTTGTAAGTTTATCAACTGAAATTGTAGTATATTATTTTCCTTCAGATCTGATTAAGTCACAAAATGTCTATGGAGAAACTCATTCATCCAGGTCATGGTTATCCCAAAGATGCTTTTCCAAAAGGCAACTGGATTTTCTTGGTTTCTTCCTTGAAAATGTTTTGCTTCTCATTCAAGAAGCAAAACTCTTTCAATGGAAAAAAAAAGCCAGTTACCTTTTGGAAATGCACCTTTTGAATTAAATCATGTATCTTCTTGGGTGCTTAATATTTGTGAAGTTTGTGTCTATGTTTTAAGTCTTAAAAGTGAGGATAAAATGCCAAATGTTGAGAGGTTAGGACCCTTTAATATATTCAGTGTTCAGTGCCTTGAAACATTACCCCAAACTCACTACCATTCATGTGTGTGTGTGTGTGTGCATGCGCACATACATACATAACAGACACATTCTTCTTCAAAGAGTTATATTCAAATGAAGATAACATTATTAAGCTCAGTATTGACTCTGCTGGGTAGCTGTCTCTTATCTGAAGCAGCACACAAAATTGCTACTTTTCACATATAGTATATGAGTTATCAGCAGATTGCCTCTCCTTCTCTTCTTAGGTGATGATAAATAGTATTTATGCAATAATCTTTTAGAAAGCAGCTGGCATACCAATGAGGAAAGGGGAAAGTTCCAGAATGCTCAGCATGTCATAATGGCCTGTCAAGCAAGCTACCTTTCTTTGAAACTAAATTGCAATTGCTTCACAAAGTTAAAGCAGGGATTCTGAACTCCCACAGGCCGTAGCCTGTTTGGAACCAGGCTGTGCAAGTGGTAGGCAGCACAGCTTGCACACACAACTCTATTTGCGTAGCTCCACTTGTGTGAGCAGTGGACACAAATAATGCTGCACACATGAGCACACATGCCTGCTGTTTGCACAGAACCATCCCCTCTCCCCCCTCCTAGTGCTGCCATCACTGCCTATCCACAAAGCCAGAAAGATTGGAGACCGCTGTGTTAAAGAAAAAACTAATTTAAATCATCTTTTTGTCTATTGCTTCAGTCTATTAATGGAGGGTGTTGTGTTGTGGATTTAGAATGAAAGAAGGCCTTTCTGTTCCATGTTCCATCAGACTGAACAAACCTAGAATGAACTATCATCATTGAGTAATATGGTTATAATAACTTCAACATAAAATTTAATAAAATAAGGCCCCCAAGGCCCTTTGATTCATTAAACCTTTGGTAAAAGCAGGAGCACATTATCACTAGGTAATGAGGTATGGTTTAGTGTTAATTGCATATAATCTTCTATTTGGGTGATACTTCAGTGTGTTGTATTTCATTCTCAAGGCTCTTATGTTTTATTAAAGTATACAATAATGCAAGACATTGACATAAAATTATATCAGAATAATGCACTCTGTCAAGATGACGGGTTAGCATGTGCACTGTGGAAATGAAAGAAATGTCTGATGCAACATTTAGTCACTTTTTCCGCTGTGTTATGATTTTCTCATAGGTCAAATTATGTTTTCAGCTAAATGACTGTGAATACAGTCCACAAATCAGTTGAAGCTGATGCTGGAACAGAGTCTAACTGTAAAGAGATCAATATCATTGATTGCCTTCCATGAATAGAAGAGAGTTCCCAACCCCCTATGCCTAAGAAAATTCATCCCTGTGCATTGAAAGATTTTTTGTGAGCTATGTATGTATGTATACCAATGGAGTACAAATTTATCAGAAATCCATCTTCTCCCTTACATAGCTAGAGATGCAAATTAGGGTCCAAATGAATGATTATAGCCAAACTTTAGCCTTATTTTGTTAGTGTAATGAACCCCTGATGAAAGTGATATTGCTTCCATGACTTAAACCTTTAAGAAACTGGAAAAGATTGATCAATCAGAGTTACAACTCCTGTCCAAATGTATTTTTCAGTGTATATACATTGTTATTATTGATCTAGTGTTGCCAATGTACCAGATGCCAGCTTCTGCTTTTGTCCTCTTGGAGAAGAACCTCTCTTAATCTTGGAATTGATTTTGCCCTAAATGTCATACTGCCAAGTCTTCTGTCTCACTTAGATTTCCAACCCACAACCTTGCTTTGTATGCCCCAACTAATCCCCAGAAAAGATGTGGTTGATTACAAGGGATGAAGATAAAATAAGAACTCAGTACAAATCTCCTTTTAATAAACTATCTAAAATGTAAGAGAAATGGCACAACATGATTAGTTCTTGAATTATATAATTATTTCTTATAATATGAAAATAAAAAAGACAATTCTCTGACCTATTTGTTTTTTCCTATTTATTTGGTTCTAAAGGCCAGTGTCTGTAACCTCCAGTTTTTGAAAGACTGAACTGCAAGTCCCAATATATCAGAATAACTAGCAGAATAACTTTATGACATTCACACTTAAATAAGCATCAAAGTTTGACTCTACTTTCCTTTAAATCATTAGGAATAAACACTTGCTCTCAGGTGTTTATGACTTTCAGCAGAATAAAAAGTGATATTTTAAGGGAGGAAAATTTAAAGAACAGTTTTAACAGCATGCATCATTAATTTTAATAACACAGTTTTAGTGTTTGAAACATGTTTAATATTGTCTATAACATATCAACAAGTTGTACATCTGAATATAGCAAATGTAAATGTTCAATTACCAAAAATCAGGCCTGAGAATTGTCATATGAAAAACACTTTGGTATAGTTTTTTTTTTAAAAAAAATATATCTCCTTTCTCCTAATATGATCTAGATCAGTGATGGCGAACCTTTTAGAGACCGAGTGCCCAAACTGCAACCCAAAACTCACTTATGTATCGTCGGGCATGGCCAACTGGGTGGGTATGGCCAACTGGGTGGGCGTGGCTACGGTGGTAACAGCAGACTGGGTGGAGATTGATTGATTGAACCTTTTTTTTTGCACACAGCAATGGAGGTCTAAAGCGAAAAGGTTTTATAAAACCCAGCTGAAGGCCTACAACTGGGGTGATGGCGCACATGCCCACAGAGAGGGCTCTGCGTGCCACCTGTGGCACGCATGCCATAGGTTCACCACCATGGATCTAGATATTTCCATCAGTGTTCTTTTATTGAAATCATTTTTGTGTCTTCCATTTTCTCCTGTGTATTTTCTACACATTTTACAGGCTATTTCAGTGATAATCAGTTTAAATTTTTTAAAGCAAATATTAAGTAAACAGCACAATATTTTTGGAAATGTTCTATCTCACTGATCTATTGCAAGGCAAATACATACCTTTTGTTTCATGACACTTATACCTTCTGTTTCATGAGCTTAGCAGCCTAATATGTGAACATAGAGAAAATGAGAATATCCAACCAGGGATTTGATTTCACAAAGAAGATTTGGGTCTGTAGATATGTACCATAATATATAGTTGATTCATTGTGTGAATTCAATAATCACAGAAGGTTGATTGTTCTTAAATGTTACCAGTGGTGGGATTCAGCCAGTTTGCACCACTTTGGCAGAACCAGTAGCTAATTTTTTATTGCCCAGGTCCAGAATGGACTTCTGGAAGCAGCATCCACACAGAGAACCAGTTGTTCACATATTTGAATCCCACCACTGAATGTTACTACTATAGTTATGTACTTCTTGTTGTTATCAGCATGACATACTGAGTTTCATCTTATGCATTCCAGCTCCGAAAGACATCACCTTCACAGTTGATGTTGGAAATGGCCCTGTAGAGATTACTGTCCAATCCCCCATGCCCCTGAATGACAACCAGTGGCATTCTGTGCACGCTGAAAGGAATCTTAGAGAAACTTCTCTTCAGGTAGACAACTTTCTGAAGAAGACTTTAGAAGCACCTGCTGAAGGACATTTTCGATTGCAGCTAAACGGTCAATTATTTGTAGGTAGGTACAATCATTGGTACTATGCCAACGTTTTAATTTTTTTTTTACAAATGCTATTCTCTTAGAATAAATGAATATTCTTTTTAATTATTGGATATTAGATATTCCTCAATAAATTTCTATGCAAAGTTTAGAAATTTCTACTATTTGAAGATAAATTTAGCAACTTGTTTTTTTAAAAAAATTTGTACACTGATATAAATTGTCCCACCAACAAATAACAGAACTAAAAACTAAGCAATAGGGAAAAAACTCTGAAGAATTCAGAGAAAAAAAATGATAACAGAGATTACTCCATTTTCAGACATGCATATAAATTACTATAGGTCACTACCCAAATAATAGAGCTTCTGTCTCTTTAGGTTACCATAGTATTTTGTCTCATTGTGTGAAAGAATAGGAAATGTATTGTTCGTATACCAAAAGATACAATTTGAAGATAAGTAATGCATTCCTTATGATTGTTGTTAATTGCGAAGTCGTGTCCGACCCATCGCAACCCCATGGACAACGTTTCTCCAGGTCTTCCTGTCCTCTACCATCTTCTGGAGTCCACTTAAGTTCACACCTACTGCTTCAGTGACTCCATCCAGCCATCTCATTTTCTGTCGCCCCCTTCTTCTATTGCCCTCAATCTTTCCCAGCATTAGGCCCTTCTCCAGTGAGTCCTTCCTTCTCATTAGGTGGCCAAAGTATTTGAGTTTCAACTTCAGGATCTGGCCTTCTAAAGAGCAGTCAGGGTTGATCTCTTCTAGGACTGACCTGTTTGAACGCCTTGCAGTCCAAGGGACTCGCAGGAGTCTTCTCCAGCACCATAGTTCAAAGGCCTCAATTCTTTGGCGCTCAGCCTTTCTTATGGTCCAACTTTCACAGCCATACATTGCAACTGGGAAAACCATGGCCTGGACTATACGCACTTTTGTTGGCAGGGTGATGTCTCTGCTTTTTAGTATGCTGTCTAGATTTGCCATAGCTTTCCTCCCCAGGAGCAAGCGTCTTTTAATTTCTTGGCTGCAGTCCCCATCTGAGGTGATCTTGGAGCACAGAAAAATAAAATCTGTCACTACCTCCATTTCTTCCCCATCTATTTGCCAGGAATTGAGAGGGCCGGATGCCATGATTTTGGTTTTCTTAATGTTGAGTTTCAAGCCAACTTTTGCACTCTCCTTCTTCACCCGCATCAAGAGGCTCTTTAGTTCCTCTTCACTTTCTGCCATTAGAGTGGTATCATCTGCATATCTTAGGTTGTTGATATTTCTCCCGGCAATCTTAATTCCAACTTTTGATTCATCTAGCCCTGCCTTTCTCATGATGTGCTCTGCATATAAGTTAAATAGGCAGGGCGACAGTATACAGCCTTGCCGGACTCCTTTTCCAATTTTGAACCAATCAGTGGTTCCGTGTTCGGTTCTCACTGTTGCTTCTTGACCCGCATATAGGTTTCTCAAGAGACAAATGAGATGGTCTAGTACTCCCATCTCTTTAAGAACTTGCCACAATTTGTTGTGATCCACACAATCAAAGGCTTTTGCATAGTCAATGAAGCAGAAGTAGATGTTTTTCTGGAACTCCCTAGCTTTCTCCATGATCCAGCGTATGTTGGCAATTTGATCTCTAGTTCCTCTGCCTCTTCGAAATCCTGCCTGTACTTCTGGTAGTTCTCGATCCACATACTGCTGGAGTCTAGCTTGTAGGATTTTAAGCATAACTTTACTAGCATGTGAAATGAGTGCAATGGTGCGATAGTTTGAACATTCTTTGGCATTGCCTTTCTTTGGAATTGGAATGTAAACTGACCTTTTCCAATCCTGTGGCCACTGTTGAGTTTTCCAAATTTGCTGGCAAATTGAGTGTAGCACTTTTACTGCATCGTCTTTTAAGATTTTGAATAGCTCAGCTGGAATACTATCACCTCCACTAGCTTTGTTGTTGCTCAGATTTTCTAAGGCCCATTTCACTTCACATTCTAGGATGTCTGGTTCGAGGTCAGTGACCATCTCGTTGTGGTTATCTGGGATGTTAAGCTCATTCTTGTATAATTCTTCTGTGTAATTTTGCCATCTCTTCTTAATCTCTTCTGCCTCTGTTAGGTCTCTGCCATTTTGGTCCTTTATCATGCCCATCTTTGCATGAAACGTTCCCTTCATATCTCCAATTTTCTTGAAGAGATCTCTGGTCCTCCCTATTCTGTTGTTTTGTTCTATTTCTTTGCACTGTTCATTTAAGAAGGCATTCTTATCTCTTCTAGCTACTCTCTGGAATTCTGCATTCAATTGGGTGTATCTTTCTCTTTCTCCTTTGCCTTTCGCTTCCCTTCTTTCCTCAGCTATTTGCAAAGCTTCCTCAGACAGCCATTTTGCTTTCTTGCATTTCTTTTTCTTTGGGATGGTTTTAGTTGCTACCTCTTGTACAATGTTGCGAACTTCCATCCATAGTTCTTCAGGCACTCTGTCTATCAGATCTAATTCCTTAAATCTATTTGTCACCTCTACTGTATATTCATCAGGAATATGATTTAGTTCATACCTGAGTGGCCTAGTGCTTTTCCCTACTTTTTTCAATTTAAGCCTAAATTTTGCAACGAGAAGCTCATGATCTGAGCCACAGTCAGCTCCTGGTCTTGTTTTTACTGACTGCATAGAGCTTCTCCATCTTTGACTGCAGAGTACATAGTCAATCTGATTTCTGTGTTGACCGTCTGGTGATGTCCATGTGTAGAGCTGTCTCTTGGGTTGTTGGAAAAGAGTGTTTGTTATGACCATCATATTCTCTTGACAAAATTCTATTAGCCTGTGCCCTGCTTCATTTTGTACTCCAAGGCCAAACTTGCCTGTTATTCCGGTTATCTTTTGGCTTCCTACCTTAGCATTCCAATCCCCCATGATGATAAGGACATCATTTTTTGGTGTTGATTCTATAAGGTGCTGTAGGGCTTCATAGAACCGGTCAATTTCATCCTCTTCAACACCAGTGGTTGGGGCATAGATTTGGACTATTGTGATATTGAATGGTTTGCCTTGGATTCGAATTGAGATCATTCTGTCATTTTGGGGATTGTATCCCAGTATTGCTTTTCCTATTCTTTTATTGACTATGAAGGCTACTCCATTTCTTCTGAGGGATTCTTGCCCACAGTAGTATACCTGATGGTCATCTGAGTTAAATTCACCCATTCCTGTCCATTTTAGTTCGCTGATTCCTAAGATGTCGATGTTCAGTCTTGTCATCTCTTTTTTGACTACGTCTAGCTTGCCTTGATTCATGGATCTTACATTCCAGGTTCCTATGGAGAAAAAGATCTTTACAGCATCGGACTTTCCTTTCACCACCAGATATATCCACAGCTGAGCGTCCTTTCGGCTTTGGCCCAGTCGCTTCATTCTTTCTGGCGCTACTAGTACTAGCCCTCTGCTCTTCCCCAGTAGCATATTGGACATCTTCCGACCTGAGGGACTCATCTTCCAGCGTCATATCTTTTTGCCTTTTAGTACTGTCCATGCGGTTTTCATGGCAAAGATACTGGAATGGTTTGCCATTTCCTTCTCCAGTGGATCACATTTTATCAGAACTCTCTGCTATAACCTGTCCGTCTTGGGTGGCCCTGCACGGCATAGCTTATAGCTTCATTGAGTTACACAAGCCCCTTCGCCATGACAAGGCAGTAATCCATAAAGGGGATTCCTTATGATACAGAGTCCCAAAGGGCATTTAGTCACCATTTTTGCATACTCTTGAGAATATTCAACAGGTGTTTATTGCAATTTCCAAAATTTGTCACTATAGAATAAAATAAAATTGAAATGCAAGTCTTTGTGAGATGATTTTCACTCTCTTATGTTTTAAGAATAAAAATCATACACTCTCAGAGTTATTTCTCATGCCCGACTTCTTTGGTTTTGTTTTGAGCTCCAACTATTGCAACATATGGTTTCAATATTCTACACCCAATATTCTAGAAGTATGTATTTTTCTAGTTGCAAAATTATCAAATGAAAGTGAAGCCAACAGAAATGATAGAACTGGAGACTTAATTGATGGTAATCCCATGATTTACAAATATGTAAGTCTAAGTACCAATCTCCAAAGCCCATGCCTATATTATATTTTACTATGTTTATTTCAATTGTTTCCTTCACTTATACCATCATTGCATATTAGACTCTCTCTAGATTGAAGAAAGGATATCCTGTGTGATAAATGAGGTCATGATTGCATGTTCAATTCACAATATTGGAAATGGCAGAGGGAATAGCAAACACCCACCTCTTCCCTTTGTGCATTTTGCGCCTTTCCTCTCAATCCTGCTCAGTTTTATTTTAATTGAATTTTTAAATATAAGATCTTTGTTTATTGTTTTAATTGTTTTATTTGGCATTTTATTCAATGTCTGTAAGCCAGCTAGAGTTGTCTTTATGAAATGGTAGCATACAAGTTTGAGAAATAAATAAATATCCCCTCGTACGTTAATATGGAATCAATGGGAATATTAACGTAACAATATTGTACAATAAAACTTTAATAAGAATTTCATTTGTTAAAGAACCAGTTTTTTTAAATATGAACTTTACCTTACTTATACCTGAAACAGGGGCATCTGCATCCAAACAGAAAGGTTTTATGGGATGTATTCGTTCTCTTCATGTAAATGGACAGAAACTTGACCTTGAAGAGCGAGCCAAAGTGACTCCTGGCGTCAAACCAGGATGCTCAGGTCATTGCAGCAGTTATGGTAATCTTTGCCAGAATGGAGGGAAATGTGTGGAAAAGCCCAGTGGCTACTTGTGTGACTGCACCAATTCACCGTATGAAGGACCATTCTGCAGAGAAGGTAAGATGGCCGAATGGATTCTTACATATATTTTTTTTTGCTCATCCAGCACACCTTGACCAACCTGTGTTATACAAAATGCAAAATATCACTTTCTAATTTATATTATCTAGATCAATGGTTCTCAACCTATGGTTTGCGGACCCCTGGCAGGTCAAGATGTCATCACAGGTGTCCACAAATGCTTGAAGAAAGGTTATTATTTGAATCTTGAATTAATACTTGGGGATCCATAAAAATTATGATGAAGAGAAAGTTGAGAACCACTGATCTAAATTCTCGGCAAAATTGCATAATTTAATAAAACATTTGGGTGAGGAGGAGTGCCAGCTTTTTTCTCTATTTCCCCATTTTCATTAGGAATTTGGGGATTCTGTTTTATTTTTCATCTGGCAGATTGGCTGGCTGACTGGGTTGTTGAGGTATTCAAAAGTGTAGCTCTGTGCCAGAAGATGTTGAGGTTGCAACCATCAGTTGAAGCAATTATAGGGTCTCACGCCAGTAAGGACACCAGATCAACAATTTTCTTCCCATTGCCAATTTGGTGCCTGACTGGTCTTATACTGCTTTTCATGTACAGAGGAAACTTTTTCAGTATCAATGATGCAAATGTTCAGTTTGGTGTCAGATCGAGGGCTTCTTTAACTAATGTATCATTGGTGCACTCTCTCACTATCTTTGTTCAAAAATCCACTAGATTCTACCCAGAGGTCCCATAACAACAATGTATCTGATTTCAGAGATGCACATGTGGAGATTAGTAATCTAGATATACAGAAATAATTTGAAACCTGGAATGAAGTAATGTCTTCCAGAATATGAAGCTATCTTAATTGTTGAGACTTTTCTCATTTGAAAAACTTAAAGAACAAACAAGCAAAAAAAAAGTAGTGGAAGAATCCCTTGATGATTTATATTTTTACATGTCCTGTGGAGCTGACTTTTCGTGACTTGGGAATTAATTATTTTTGGAGAACTTATTGTTGTAATTATATGTTCATGCACTAAAATTATCATCTGAGGGAAAAATGGAACATGGTGTTCATAAAATGAAGATAATGTTTGTTTGTCAGAACTTTATAGATATTACTTTCTTATAGAGTACGAGAAAAGAACTTGGGCTTTAGATGGCATTTTAGGTGGGAGGAAAAACCCTAATGATTCTCCATAAACGATCCTCTCTTTTTTTAAAAGATTATAGCCAAGATCTATTTGAGCATTTCAGTTCTAATTGTTACTGCCTCTTGCAAACTGGCAATGCCCCATTAACAACAGTGACCCTTGGCTACTTAAAATGGTTGGAAGAACATCATATAAAGTGCACAAGTCCTGTTTAAAAAATGGGCAAAGTGAATAATACAGTGCCCTCCATTCAAATAAATGGGCTTAACTGGGTTTCATATTTTCAAAAATAAGGAATGATTTTTCTACTTTACACTGACAGCTTAGTCCAAACTAAAACATTACATTATGTTTAGTGACAAACTAAACATTACAGCATGAAATGGAGTTTGATTTGAAAGGACTTTTCTCTGACCAGATAGACTTCAATTATCCTTCCTTTCTCAATTTTCCCCAGACTTGCTTTGCTTTTGGGGAGAACAAATTATCTTACTAGGTGAAGAGGTCTGAAGATTTCAAGAGCTAGCACATTTTTGTGACCTTCTAAAGTCAATTTTAGTGGGTGTAGTTTTCTTTTCTTTTTCTAACCAACATGTCTTATTTCCTTTTTTTTTCTTTCCTAAAATAAGTCACATTGACAAATATTTTGACTTTTTATAGTGATTGTCACTGAGAAACCAAGAAATTAGGATGAATTAGAATTGGATCTTCTGAAAAGCAAACAGCATGCCAAGATCCATGATATTATTTTCTTGACTGTTGTCAATGATTATTTTATACAACTTTTAAGTATTTGAAAATGTTGCTGCTACTTCTCAGTATTCCAAACAATGAAACCCCCCTAGGCAATGTATTCAGAAGCCTTCACTGAAAACCTGCTGGGAGTTTGCCCTCATCTGTGGGCTCACCTCTCAACTTTGTACTGACTCACTTCTTTCAGTGAATCCAGAATCCATCCTCCTCCACATGTTTCAGCCCCCTGCCTTTCTGTACAGCCAATTGGACAGCATCAGGGAAATATTGCTATTATACTGCATGTTCAGTATAATGCTTCAGGCTGGCAAAAGATTATCTGGTTCAATATCATACTTCCTCTGAGAAAGAATATACAGGCAATCCTCAACTTACAACAGTTAATTTAGTGACCATTTGAAGTGACAATGGCACTGAAAAAAGTGACTTACGAGCATTTTTCATACTTATGACTATTGCAGCATGCCCATGGTCATGTGATCAAAATTCAGACACTTGGCAATTGACCTATATTTATAATGGTTGCAGTGTCGCAGGTTCATGTGGCCATCTTTTGCGACCTTCTGACAAGCAAAGTCAGTGGGGGAGCCACATTCACTTAACAACTGCAGTGATTCACTTAACAACTGTGGCAAGAAAGGTCGTAAAATGGGGCAAAATTCACTTAACAAATGTCTCACTTAGCAACAGAAAAGTTGGGCTCAATTGTGGTTGTAAGTCGAAGACTGCCTGTATTTAGATTGATGGATTTTGCATCCAGATTGCAAATAAGGGGAATAAAGACTCATCTATGGAAAGATTTGGACATTCTTGGTTTGATATGAAATTTATACTTTCCAACTGTAGAAGGTAAAACTGTAAAACACAAAGCACACACAAATGCATCTGTTTTGTTGATACTAAAAATGCAATTTCTACAGCTCCAATAGTTTTCAATCTACTATACTGAATCTGATTTGTGTATTTTCTTTATATTTTTAGAAGTCTCTGCAGTGTTTGAAGCAAACACTTCTATTACCTACACATTTCAGGAACCTTATCCTGTAACTAAAAATACAAATTCTACATCTTCGGCCATTTATGCGGGTACATCCATACCCAAGGAAAAGGTCGCTTTTACTTTCCTGACAACAAATGCTCCAAGCCTTCTGTTTTACCTCAATGCTTCTTCTCATGAGTATCTGGCTGTTATTTTGTCCAAGAATGGTAAGTGTGAGTGCAAAGCTTAACAATTCCATGACAATATAACTTCACAGGACCTACTGTGAAAACAAAATTGAAGCAAAGCTTTGGAACCTGGTTGCATAAATACCATCATATTATGAATTTTAATTACCTGACTAATCAGATTTTCTACTCTTGAACTTCCATTCAGAACCATAAAAATATGTCCTTTCCTAAAGAGCCATATTGCTGAAGGTGAACAGTGCTGTGATTCACAGTTGCTGACAATGCATAATACTATTTGCATTTGGCAGAAATCCATTTGCTTCACATAATTTTTATGAGAATGAAAAATGCTCATCTTGTGAAATTATATCTCCAGGTAAGTATACCTAAGTGTGTTTCATGGAAACATTGACCCACTGATTCTTTGACACATTATATTTCTATGTTTCTACTTTTCAAATTTATCTGATATTAATTTTGTCTCAGTTACTTCATTCTTCATCTGTTTCATTTTCTTTTTGCTTTCTGTTCTGTTTTATCTTGCTTAGTGATGGTTTGGGAGTGTTCTTTTATTTCTGTAATGATAAAAAAAAAACCTGCTCTGGAGAAAGTCTACATGATCATGTTATTAACACTAAACTGAAAGGTTACAGTGATTTTCTGATGTTTTACATGAGAGACAGAAAGCACATGTTTGAATTTTGAGAAATTTTTGCAATAGTGTTGTACCTTTATATATGCAAAGATACAAAACAATTCAACCTCAGTTTTTATTGCAACCCCCAACATTTTAATGTAGTTTTCTGTTGTTCCTTCCCATGTAATATACATACACATTTTTGAAAACTTCTTGTATATAAAGATATATAAAAATCCTAATCTCCATCCTCATGAAAATATTTCATTTCCCATTTTTGCAGATAACAAGTTATCCAACTATTAATCTTAAATTTTCAATATTGGTTGCGTCTCAGTGCAAAGAACAGTGGGAAACTAATAAGCTTTCTTTCTAACCTTTATAATGAGTTTGGAGAAATCCCATTCATTGCATTGCCTTGGTTCAGAGATGGTGGCGGGCAGAATCATGACAGCTATTTGCAGTGTTAAACACAAATAATATGTATATTATCTAGTCTATCAAGTCTGTAAAACCTGAATCAAAAGAAGCTCCCTGCAGCGCAAAAGAGGATTCAAACTCCTAGTAAGTTTCACCAGTGCAGAGAAGGCTGCTCCATTTCATTACTTTCTTTGCAGTTCTTCAGTATCTCAGAAGACTCAAATATTTTTCTCTAACAAAACCTGAAACAGATTTTTGAATAGGCCCAGAATACTTTTCCTCAGTGGTAGAACTACAGTATATAAATTGGACACTGACATTTTAATTCAAGGCATGCCTAGTGGAATTAAGCCCCCTTGCATTTATTATGCATTAATTCTAGTAAGTGTCTAGATAAGTCTGGTCCTAGAAATTTACAGTTACATCACTAATAATAACTTATTTTGTTCACTTACATTCCCTGATTGTTCCTGGAAGTTCAAATTAATTCATTCATTTATGTGGCCAGTGCTTAGTTTTATCCTCACTGACCTTCACTTATTTCCTGAAATACGCTTTCCAATAATTCTTAGATCAGAAAAAAAAAAGATATTTCAAATGAGTGATGTGGGAGTACTGAATGAAAGGTTTAGCTATCTGTCCCTCGATTTAACATGACAGACTTTGACTTGAAGATCATAGCATTTCAGCTGCTATTGTTATTAAGCTGCTCATCAGATTCCTTCTAAATTGTTCTGGACCTCCTCTTTTTATATTTCCTGAAATGATATGAAATGAAATGTATTAAGATTACAGATTATATAGGACATCTAAACCTCAGCGACACTTTGAACTCAAAACTTGACTTAAATTTTATCAAAAGATTTTTTTCTATATGCAATAAAGCTAATAATATAGATTCTTACTAAACCACTGTATAAGACCATTATATCAATCAAAAGTCCTATGTTATCTAAATCTTGATGCCCTTTATGAAACCAGCTTGTGCAGGATGAATGATTGCTGGTAATATTTTCTTGCCAGTTCTGTAATCTTCTTGCCAAAGTAGCTGTTACAATTTTCACTTCAAAATTTATTAGAGATATTAGGCAATAATTTGTTCACTGGATAGGATTCTTACCAGCTTTCAAAATTACACTGAAATGAGTTACGTATTAAAAAGCTGAAAGAGTTTTCTTTTCTTTTCTGTAATAACTCCAGAAGCCACTTTCTCCTCCAATTCTTTACCATTATATGGCTATTCTCTTGTCTGGAACCCTTTATTTTATTATAATAATACTATAGATTTTCTGTAATATTCTGGGTGCAGCCCAACATACCTGGTGGTACATCCAAAGTTTCTGGAAGATGTATTGTGCTGAAAAAGCATTTATCTGATTATTAACTATATCTACCTAGGAGGGATGTAAATTATAGAATTAAAAAAAGTCATTGCAATTCAGGTAATTTATACCCCTAGCTCCAAACTGTTATTAAATGTTCTACTCTTTTACAAATGTTTTCAACAACAATCCAATAATTTCCTAGGTTTTTCTCCTTATTCATAACAAATTTGTTTGACTTGATTTAAAAAAAATGCTTTGTCTTTATATATTTAATTTTAAATATAATTATAAAGCATACAGTTAGTCCAATTTCAACCTGTAATACATCTCAAAGCATGATATACTTCCTGAGTGTGTTATGGTATGTCCATTCAGTATTTAATTAATTTCTAATTCATGTTTCCTACATTGTGATTCATTTATTTTCTGCCATATTACATAGGATAAAATGCTTTAAATATATCCCAAATACTCCCCAAATTAGTTAAATCTCTATTTATCATGTTTGAGATCTATTAAATTTTTGTATTGTTACCCCATACTTTTTTGTCCATTGCCTTCTGGTATTTGTAAATTAGACTTATTTGTAACTCAGTTTGGTTGTACACTAATAGAATTAAAGCATATAAAAACCACATGTATCATGGGAAATTATAGGCTGGGAAAATAACTAAAAGAAGTCAGTTTTAACTTGATGGAATCAGGTTTTTTTTTAAGTAATAAACATATATTATTACAAATGAGAATTATGTTGTAGTGCAAAAACAGGTTCAGTGAATTTATATACAGGTAGTTCTTGACTTACAACCATAATGGAGCCTTCCCATCATAGTCATAAGTTGTGACAGTCATAAAAAATTATGACTCTTTAATGGCCAATGGTTTGCTATGGGCAATACTGTTATAAAATGAGGTCATGCCATTGTGGGATATTGTAAATAGCTGTAAATGTGGCCCGGCTGCCTAAAAGATCTTTCAGCAAGGAAATAGTAAGAAACCACTAACTAGAATATTTTTATCTAAAGTGAATGGCATTAGTATGGGTGCATGATCAGAAATTAAAATCTAACCAGTATTGCACATATCAACTGAATTAAGCATCAGATATGATTTTAAAAATAATGCAGCCTTGAGCATGTCCCAGAAAGGAAAGCACACTTTTGCTGTTGGAGTTAAGCACTTTCCATATGTCCATTAAATTACATTTCTGGATGTATCTGTAAAGAACAGTGCAACTTTGGTCTGTTTTCTTTTCAGAAATCTTAATTATTGTCTAATAATAGATCCAAAACTAAGTTAAAGACAATTGGCAATAATTATCTAATTTGTCACCCAACGTGATTAGCAAAACCATTAAAATATTAGGTGTGTCTGTGGTTGAACCATAAAAATGTATCTATTCCCTCCAGTAATTTCTACATTTGGCACTATAATATACAGTGACCTTCAAAATTTAAAATTTCTTGTTCAAATATTAAAAATAAAATAAAATATGTCACTAAAACCTCCTCTCCTTTGGCAAAGTTAAAATTTTTACTTAAAGATAGTCCTGGACTTATAACCGTATCAGTCTGACCATCCAACACTAGGCATCTGGGCCACATTTACAATTATTTATAA
This sequence comes from Crotalus tigris, assembly GCF_016545835.1. Lineage (NCBI taxonomy): Eukaryota > Metazoa > Chordata > Lepidosauria > Squamata > Viperidae > Crotalus > Crotalus tigris. The sequence continues at coordinate 4,734,005 of NW_024100213.1, read as the reverse complement.
CATCCCGCCATCACATGGCCACATTTTATGACAATTTTGTCCATAGCAAACCATTGATCATAAAAAAGTCACAAACTTTTATGGCTTATGACAACTTATGACCATGATGGAAAGGCTCCATTATGGTTGTAAGTTGAGAAATACATGCATATAAATTCACTGAGTCCATTTTTGCACTAGAACATATTTCTCATTTGTAATAATATCTATTGCTTAAAAAAAACACTGACTCCATCATGTTAAAACTGACTTCTTTTAATTATTTTCCCAACCTATAATGTCCCATGACATACATGTGGTTTTCATGTGCTTTAAATTTATTAGTGTAGCAACCAAACTGAATTACAAATACCTGTAAGTCTAATGTACAAATACCAAAACATCAAAGCATCATGAAATAGTATTCATTTATTATTGCTGCAATAACAATCAAAACCCACTCATCTTATCATTATGTAACTTAGAAAAATATGTAATAAAAAGCAATAATTAAAAAATGATGAGGAATCAGAACAATAAAAATGTTACATACGAACTTCATAATAAAGCTTCAAATGTCTAACAATTAATTAAAAAGTGAAAATATTTGAAAATAAAATTAGAGCATACTAAGAAAAAAAACCCCACTCCTCTCTCTCCCTCTGAATTTCCACTAGATAAGGAAAATTAAACAACCAAATGAAGACAAAAACACAATTCTGTATTACCGAAAGACACACTGAGCCTCCAAATGAATAATGTCTGAGCAGACTTGGAATTTCTGCATCTATAATTTCTCTATAGCCTTCTGTGGTTTGAAATAATTAATAGATTTTTTCAAGCTAATAAAATTTCTTCATATCAATTTCAAACAATAAATCAATTTTTTCAGGATTCTGTTTGGCCATAAGATGAGTTTTGCAGAAATCTCTCCGCTTCTGTATCACTCTGAAAGGTAGATCAAAAAATGACATAAGCTTTTTTCCCTCTTGTTCCAAATTTGTTACTATTCCAGTAGTTTGTTATATTTTGTCTTGATCAGACCTCCCCAAAAACTCAATGAGAAAATGATCCATAGAGCGAGGTGGCACTCAATAAACCTCCTCTGAAGTTGCAGCACAAATAATCCTAGAAATATTTCAGTAGCTTCTATTAAACTCTCTTTAGTCTGAAAAATTAAAGAATGGATGTAAACAGCTTTTTGTCCTGCTCTTTTGGCCTTGGATAAAATCTCAGCCTTCTTGCCTAGAGACCAGCTCTTTAATTATTTTTATGTCTCAAGTAGTTAAAGCTGCAATTAATTTCTCATTTGCTTCCAATTTAACTTCTTGGTCTTTTAACTGCTTCTTGAACTTGCTTATCTCCTCTCAGCCTTCTCAGCAAATTCTGCAAATTGCCAGTATGGTGAATTGTTAACAGATAATCATTACAAAAGTGTTTATTTTGTGAACATCCGTTACAATTTTTGATGTAAACAGGGCTATCTGTGTATTTCATGCCAAATGTTGAGGGACCCACTAGAGTTCCCATCTTTAATTTAATTTAATCTCTTGCTTGAAGCTTTACATCCTAACTCTGTAACAACCTGTCCAGAAACTAAGACTGGGGATGGGGAGTTTATGCAAGTTTATGTTGTAACAAGAGAAAGGGGAGGCTGCTTCCTAATTTTACAAGTCATTATAGATAGTCCTCACTTACCAACTGCTTATTCAGTAATGGTTTGAAATGAAAACAATGCTGAATAAGGAAACTTGTGACAGATTCTTGAAGTTGTAGTCATTGTAGCCATTAAATTTTGTAAGCTGCTCAAAGTCTCCTATGAATGAGTTGAGCACCTATATACTGTATACTGTATATTTATTTGATGAATAAATAAATCCCCTCAGGCACATTATCACAATTCAGGCAGCTGCTGCACATTTATAATAGCAGCAGTATCCTGAAGTCATTTATGACCTTCACAGCTGGCTTTCACCAAACAAAGTTAGTGGGGAAGCTGGCAGGAAGTCGGAAGTCATGGTCATATGATGATGCACTTAATGACTGTGGGTGATTCACTTAAGGACCACCCCTGGAACTAACAAACTGAAATTGTAAGTCAGGTTCAGTCATGTGATATTTCACTTTAGGATCTCGTAGCTTCGTGATGGAGTGTATGGTTCCAATTGTGGTTGGTAAATGGAGACTACATGTATTGTCATCCCAAAATAATAAGAAGCACCCTTTTATAAATTTGCACCACCTATCCTTCTTTGCTGTCAGTTTGTCCATATAGCACACAATCTCCAGTAAAAATAATAACAAAAGATATCACCTACATGTTCATGTGATTTTCCAAAAATTGCCATGTGGAGTTAAAACACAGTACCATCAAATAGCCGTATATTATTGTGTGCATTTTTCCTCAATATACCAATCTTTTAAAGCAGTGTTATCTAATTTGGTTTTTTGGTTTTTTGGTTTTTTAATGGAGACTTATCTATAAAATGAACAAATACAATTTTGAGCTGCCAACTGCCTGGCAGGTTCCAAAAATTCAGAATTGTGTAGATTTTGTCATAAAGCTGCATTCTACATCATTGTTCAGGAAGTCTTAATAGAGTAAGTTTGATTGAAAATGAAAAGTGAAGAAATTCCACCCACTCCCAATAAACACTCTTCGTTTGTTTGACGATCCTTTCACATGAAAGTAATACTGTTTTCTGTTCCAATAATGCAGATGTAGAGTGTACTCTATGCAGTGTAGAGGGACTGAAAGGGTAATAGGGAATAAGAATAATACGGTGCAGATACGATAGCCATTTATTTTGCTCTCTGGTGGAATACTACATAAGTACATATTGAAGAAGTTGAGTCAGGTGAGTTCCTTAGCCTCTAGCACTATAAGCAGAAATCTGAAATTTATTTGGTCAATGACCAGCAACATAAGATAATAAAAAGACAGATAAGTGACAGCAATTACAATCAGAATCCAACCAGGAGAAGGGGGTGCAATTATATACTGACAACTATAAAATAAATCAAATATTGTATACTCTAAGCACTCCTATTACAATAATACCATGTTTATTTATCTAACAATAATAAAACTAATCTAATAAAACCATACATTAAAATATATATCCTCTAAACAGTATTAGAACATAACTAAGCAAAATATTGATAAAAAAGTAAGGACCTTTAGTTCTGTAACCAGTTTTTGCTACTGCACAAAGTGATGGCTAGATTCAAATCCTGAAGAAGATGGGTCACATAGAAATTATCTGATCTCACTAGAAATCACTCTAATAGAGGGGAAATGTATGTTAATAGGATATTCCTATAGAACTTGCAGCACAATAAGACACGTGAGATGTCTTCAGCTTCCCCATTGCCACATGTACACATTCGCTCAGCTATTGGGATTTTATCATATCTGCCCTGAAGGAGTGCTGAGGGGATAAGCAGAAATCTAGCTATGAGATAATAGTTCTTCCCATTGCCCTAGTGTCACTTCCCCTTGCATGATATGGCCAATATTGGTCCTTTATTCTTCTGAAGTTGGCTTTGGTTTGTATCAGCTCTGTTGGTAACTGCTGCTAATGAGAGCTTCCTATTTAATCACCATTTGAGACCAACTCCAGCGCCTGGCTTCCTATCTGGCTAGAGAGGAACACTTATTAATTTGCAAGTTTGTCATTCTGTAAGTAGATCATGTGCATGTGTAAACCTATGCTCAATCATAATAAAGTCCATTCTGCTTAGTGAAGCTTCCTGGCCACATTTGAGATAAATTGGGATGGGAGTATATTAGTGTAGAAGGGAAGTGATGAGAAAGGAAACTCATGGTTAAGCATAGTTAAGTCTTACGCTGGCATTGGCTCTTAGCATTAAGGACTGAAAAATCATTATGAATGAACTGTATTTATTATTATCAACAGCATGGACAAATTGCTTAGGATATTTAGGTGGTGCTTCTAATGCTGACAATGGTGAAAGATTAAGTGTGAAGTTGTGAAAAATGGGCAAATTGAGAGCTCCCAAAATGCACACTATACATTTTGAGCTTTTTTAATCTTAATAGTTAGCATTTTGAATCCCTGAGTATGCAAGATGAATGTCAAGAGGCCACCTCTTAGCAAAAACCTCTGCATAGTAGACATTTTAGAAGTCATGGAGTATCAAGCTGAATTGATAGAAACTTTTTTCCTACTTATGGCACTGCAGGTTAGTGTGAAGGGCCAGGAGATATGCAGAAGATTCAAACTCAGCAGCCAAGAGACAGTAATTGGATTAAAGGAAGAGAGGAAAAAAAGCAATTCAAGCAGTTTGCAGGTAATCTGCACACTGCATTCTGGTAGCCCCATATGTCCACGTAGGCTGTTTGGGATAAAACCCATTTAACAACTATAGGCAGCAGAGGACAGTTGGAAAATGTCTCCCATCTTATTAACAATAGGTAGCAGAGGGCAATTGGAATAAGTCTCCCTCCCACTTTTTATATATGCATCCCAAGCAATATATTGGATATGACAGGCCTTTTGTCTTCATGATACTATCATTTCTCAAGAGGCCTGCTTTGCCCTGTTGTCTGCGCACCTTGTTGAAAGCTTTATAAAGAACACATCTCTAGGGTGATTTGCTTTGTGAAACTCTCAATGTATTACTTTAAAGGAATGCTGAAAGGGGAGGAAAGCATGCAGGTTTTTAGTCATCCTGATCATAGTCTTAACATAAATAATTGAAGCAAGCAATCTTAGTTATTATGCATCAACTGACACTCTGAATCCCCCCATCACATTTGGCAGGGCAGTCCTGTAAACATTTGGCAAAATAATTTGGGTAGCATATACATTTAATAATTTATTCTTCTTCTTCAGATTTAAATTATTAAATGCAATCTTCCCTTAAATAATAGTTGCTGTTCTGTGATTGTACAGATTACTATGAACAAAATGGGTGGAGTATAATCCAGCATAAACCAGTTTGGTGTAGTCGTTAAATCATCAGGCTGGAAACTGGAAGACTGTGAGTTCTAGTTCTGTTTCAGGCACAAAACCACCAGGGTGAAATGGAGCCAGTTATTCTATCTCAGCCCTTGAAACCAGGCAATGGTAAACCTTTTGAAAAACATTGCCAAGAAAACTGCAGGGGCTATTCCAGGCAATCTCCAAGAACTGGACACAATTGAACAGAAGAAGAAGAAAAAATCTTTATAATGAGAAACACTTTTGTACAAAAAAGATCAAGGGGTAAAAAAGTGGGGGGAGGTGAACAGTAGTTCATAAATAGTATAAATTATAGAGGGTTTGGTTAAAGACCTTTCCAGGTCCACATTTACTTTCTAAACCAGGGGTGTCAAACTGCCGGCCCACGGGTCAGTTGCATCATGCAGAGGCCACGCCCACCCCAGCTCCGGCAATGTGAAAAAAGTTGTGATACATCAGGACATGTCACATGACGTGGCGAGTTTGACATCTGTGTTCTAAACCCATCCGCATTTATAGTTTGCTTTAGGTTAGCAGCCCCCCAACCTTTTGGGGACCAGTTCCATGGTGGGCAGCTTTTCCATGGACCATAGGCAATGTGATTTTGTGCATTGCCTGGATCCTGCATGTGCAGAGATGGGGCTTCACTACCACCTCCAGAGAAAGCACTGAGAAGCTCTCTTTCAGCATTTCTCCTGATCCAACAATTAGTTGACTCAGCTTCCAAAGGTTCAGTACATTTGAGACAATTTCCATTCTTCCCCATTCCTATGTTTCTACATTTGCTTAGGTGGTTTTCATTAAGAGGTGTTGTTTACCGCAGTTGGTGGTGGGAGAGTTCTGCTTGCCTATCTTGATTTGGAAGGAAACATAACCCTCCTCTCCAGTATAGTTAGTTTTACTCCAAGCATTACGTTGAGTAAGAATGACATCTGGATGAAACAACAGCTTCAGTTACCCAAGTGTCAGCCTTCATTAAGATTTTAATCTTGCCAGGGCTACTTCTCCTTTCTCAATGTGATATCACTAGCATTGAAGATTCTTAAAGTTGGTGCTATTTTTTCTGTGATTTCCAAAGGACAGTACTGCAATAACATCAGGCTTATTCAAGTTACAATTTTTTATTAGTTTATCAAAATATCAAAATACAGAAATACAAAGAAAAATAAGAATAATGGGGGAAAGGGGTAGGAAAAGGGAAAGAGAAAATGTGTAGGATAAAAGAAAAAGAAAAGCATTCACTTCCTGCTCTTTTTGGTGCAGTAGAATAAGATAATAACATACAACCTCTGCTTTTTACTTTTATATAATAACACTAGCCATTCCTATAACAACAAAACTATTTAATCAGCAAAACCCAAAATCAAAGTTTCATTTTTTTCCATCTCAAGCACAAATTCCAGGTTTGTTTCCAAATAGAAACAAAATTAATTGAATTCTTTTCTTTAATCAAAAAAGTCAGTTTAGCCATTTCTACTAACCCCATCAAAGTATCCTTCTATTTTTGCGCAAAGCATATTTGTTCTGCTGTCAGCATATCTAGCATCAAAGTTCTATTTTTTCCCCCAAATTCTCTGTCCATTAAGCCCAGCAACAACATCTAGCTTACTGAATACAGTTATTTTGATTTGGGAGCCCTTAAAAAAAATATTTCCTAGTGTCACAATGCCAAAGCCTGGTGGAATGTTCAGAATAGTACCCAAATCCTTAGAAAATGTAGGTTTCCAGAACTTCCACATCCTACAGTTTCTGGGGTTTCTAGCCCTGCAACATTTGTTTTTAATCAATTAGAAACTTAAACATTGATCTTTCTATTTTGCTATAGCCAGTGAGAAATAGAAGTGGGAAAATGAAACAGGCACCAAACTGGACTAATTCAAAGCCAATTTGAATTAAACATGGATTCCAGAGTGGCCCATTTCATTGGTGGGATTCAGCTGCCTTGCACCAGTTTGGAAGAACCGGTAGCTATTTTTTTGTTTCTCAGGCCCAGAATGGACTTCCGGAAGCGGCATCCACACAGAGAACCAGTTGTTCACATATTTGAATCCCACCACTGGCCCATTTGTATTATAGGAAAACTTAATAGCACAGTTTTGCCTTCCATAATTCCTCTACTGCAGACATGTCAAACTTGCGACGTCACATGATGTCATGCAACGTATCGGGAGAGTTTTGCCATTGCCGGCAATGGGGTGGGCGCAGCTTCCACATGACACGTCCGGCCCACGGGCCAGCAGTTTGATACCCCTGCTTAAAGCAAACTCTCATCAGGGGTGTCCAAAGAAGGGCCTGCTAATTAAAGAACACTATTCCCACTATTCTCTTCCATAAAAGAGATAGTTTATTTGAAAAAAGAACAAATGGTAGAGTCACTGCACTAGACTTTAACATCAGGTGTCAGACGTATTCCAGAAATATAATTTACACTGAGTGGCACTGATAATAACTGGCCACTTCCAGAAGGAGATGAATTGGTGTTAATGATCCAAAGTTCTTCTTTCTGTGTTCCTATTATCAATAAATCACTGCAAAAGGCTCTCCATGCAAATGTTAAACAACACATATGGAATACACCATGTTACTAATTGCCTCACTAATGTGATCATTCCTTCTTCACTCAACACCTCTAATTATTTTCTCCTCTTTAGCAATCACTCATGCATGTGTGATGATACAATGAGAAAGTGTGGTCACCCTTTTAATAAGCTACTAAATAAAACACTTGACTGTTGTGTAGTTAGGCTGAGATGGAATACCAAATGGTTTTCTTTTCCCCTAGCATGAGACATGAAAAAACATGAAAATCCTATGTATACTGTGTTGACCCCGAAAAACAGTTCTATAAAAACAGTTTTTTGCAGGAAAGAATTGACTACTTATTTTTAAAAATTTACATATGTAAACTCTTTGCATTGGACAAAGAGGAGGCTTGTTTCATGGTTCCTGAATCTGAAAAATGTTCATAAGCGTATATTTGACTGTTTCATAAGAAGTCAGACTCCAAGGGTAATTGATTCTGCCATTCTGATATTGGACGAACAATCAAATGCAACATATGGATGCTGTCAGGCATATCAAATGCCAAAGTTAGCTGATCAAGCTGCTAGAAGAATCTGCCAAGTATGGGGATAATGTATTCTAAAATGTATTCTAAAATTTTCATTAATTCATTGCTCAGGAAAATTGCCAAGTAGTGATGGTTTTATTCCCATTCAGCTTATGTATGCATGTTTGTATGAACGCAAGTCTGTATGGTTATCGAAGTAGTATGCCTTCTTACAAGATTATTGAAGTAAGGAAAAAGATGACATCATAAAGAAAGAATCTGCATTGATAGAGGATTGCAGCTGGTAGAAGAAGGAGCATGTATTCTGTTGAGTCCTTGGCGAAAAGCAGACACGAGAAGCAGTTGTAGTTCTCAGGTTTTCTTTTATTCTGTGTTCAGCTTACAGGTGAAGGCTTCAGCAACGCCCAAAAGCTCCCAGCCTCTTATATAGGCAATTCCCGGGTCAATGTGTTACTTTTCCCACGCCAGCACCTGCGCATGCGCACAGGCGCTGGTGACAGCCTGTCTGGTCCCAGGCAGCTTGCACCTGCCCGGGACTGCCTGCAAACGCCCCGAGCCCGTTTGCAAGGCTCGGGACATAACAACCCTTTCCCCCGGGCTAAGACTACTACCAACATACAATTATTTCTTGATGTAGTGTTCTACTCCCCAGTGCTCCTACTGTTTACTGGCTTTTGTTTAGCCAGCAATGTTATGTAATCCTCTAAGTACTTAGGAGATTTCCTTGCTCTCTGTGACCTTCTCAGCTCTGGGTTTCTGACAGGTATTCCCTGACTGAGGGGAGACGTGTGCCTGTTCTCCTTATCTTGCCTTGGTGCCTTCCAAGGACTGTGCCCCAATGCCTGGCCTACTTGCTTGCCCACCGGGCTCGTCAGGCCAGGGCTTCTGTCACTTTGTGACCTGGTTGACCTGCCTAGCTGTAGGCCCTCGGGCCCCTTGAAGTGATAGCCACTGCTGGGCGTCTCTGTAGAACCTCCTAGGTCCATCCAAGACCTGTCAGGAGGCTGTCCATCCCCTAAGCCCCATTCTGTGTCCGGGCTTGTGTGGGTTTCTGTGCCTTCCCAAAACTCAGTTACTCCCTGATTTGGGCTAGAGGTGTTGTGGTCGGGACTTGGTTCCTCGACCACCTCCCTGTATGTTTGACCCCCTAGGACTTGGGGTAAGATCAGGCCAACTCTGGGGATTATGTGCCAGCTCTCTTGTGGGGTATGATTTATTGGGACACTCCCAGGTATCCTCCCTGACTGGAGTGCTGTGTGGTGTAGATGGATAGTGATTGTACCCCCGGGGTGACTCCCTGGCTGGAGTAGGCGTGAATGCCTGATGATTGGGTAAGCCCCATGAATTCCTGTTTGGGGCACTCGCGGAATCTTGGAATGGGCCGTTTGTGGCTCCATCATTGGAGGTGGGCAGCAGCTCATGCCCTTCCCTTTGCTCCAAAGGGTCCCCCTCCCCCCTGGAAAAGACCCAGGAGTCTCAGCTGGAAGATCCCGCCTAGGGCGGAGTTGGTCGATGTGCCGATGCAGGACATGACCGTTGTCCAGGGCTACCTCGTAGGAGAGAGGACCTGTGACCCTGGAAATAGAAGCAGGAACCCAGGTATGACCAGGCCCGTAATTGCGAGTCCAAACCGGGGCACCCACAAGTAGTTGTCTAGGTGCCCTAGGATGTGAGGTAGATGAAGGCAGTCTGTCCGGATGCAACCGGTCAAGCTTCGTAGTAAGTTTGCACCCCCAGTGAAGTTCAGCTGGGCTTCTCCCTGTAGAAGTCGACGGTGTGGTGCAGTAAGAAAGGAGAAAGTCAGCCAACCTGTGATGCCAGTCCCCATAGGTGAGTCTTTTCAAGGCATCCTTTGTGATGCGGACCATGCATTCAGCCATACCGTTGGTGGACGGGTGGAAGGGTGCAGACGTGGCATGATGAATCATGTTAGCCTGTAAGAAAGCTTGGAATTCGGAGGAAGTAAATTGAGGCCCGTTGTCAGACACAATGACATCTGGGAGCCCGTGTGCAGCAAAAATCCCCCTCAGTACCTGAATAGTCTTTGCAGTGGTGGTGGATGAGACAGGTACAACCTCAATCCATTTTGAATGACTGTCAACGAGGACCAAGAAGAACTGGCCCTGAAAGGGCCCAACATAGTCAATGTGCACCCTAGACCATGGGGACTGTGTATCCTCCCATCTATGCACAGGAGCTTGGGGCATCTCTGGGCGAGAGCGCTGGCACAGGTGGCATGCATGCACCTTAGCCTCAATGTCCTTATCTAAACCAGGCCACCACAAGTGGCTGCGCGCAAGAGCCTTCATGCGAACAATTTATTTATTTATTTATTTATTTATGAGACTTATATACCGCTTTAAGTGCAAGCACTCTCTAAGCGGTGTACACCAGTAAGCAATGTATATATATATTTACATTGCCCCCAACAATCTGGGTCCTCATTTTACCTACCCCGGAAGGATGGAAGGCTGAGTCAACCTTGAGCCGGTGAGATTTGAACCGCTGACCAGCTGAACACAGTCAGCTAAAGTGGCCTGCAGTACTGCACTCTAACTGCTGCGCCACCTCGGCCAGGATGACCCTCGTGGAGGGAGTCTAAGATCCTAGTCCTCATTGAGGTGGGAATGACAACTCTGTTTCCCCAAAGCAGACAACCCTGAGAAGTGGACAATTCGTTCCTTTTAGACCAGAAACTCTGAAACTCAGGACTAGGGCAGTGCTCAAGCCATCCAGACAAAACCCAAGAAAGGACACGTGAAAGTGTGTGATCTGTGCCTGTTTCAGCGGCAACATCCCTGGCATTCAGAGGGGACTCGGGCAAGGCTTGGAGGGATAGAATGTTGACAGCTGGTGCAGGGTCAGCTTCTACTACTGGCGGGGCAATCTACTGAGGCCATCAGCATGGCCCATTTCTTTCCCAGGCTTGTGGAGTAAAGAAAAATCATATGCAGACAGAAAAATAGACCACCTAAGCATTCTAGGGGAAATGATTTGGGGAGTTTGCTTACGTGTGGTAAACAGTCCCAGCAGAGGCTTATGGTCAGTGAAGACCGTGAAATGCCTGCCATACAAAAAATCATGGAATTTTTTAATTCCAGCAACAACAGCCAGAGCCTCCCTGTCTATCTGAGCGTAGTTGCGCTCAGCAGAAGACAGTGTTCTGGAGTAATATGCAACAGGAACCTGAGTTCCATCAGACCTGAGGTGGCTCAGGACGGCTCCTACCCCGTAAGGGGAAGCATCACAAGCGATGCACACAGGAAGGGACTCATTGAAGTGTGCAAGTACACTGTTAGAAGTGAGTAAGGCCTTGACCTCATTGAAACTAGCCTCATGTGTTTGTGACCACTGCCACACTGCTTGTTTATCTAATAGCCTGTGAAGAGGCTCAGCTACACTAGCTTTATGTGGAAGAAAGGAATTGTAGAAATTCAGGAAGCCAAGAAAGGCCTGAAGTTCAGCCTTAGACTTTGGCCTAGGTGCTTCTAAAATGGCAGTTAGTTTGGATTCAGCAGGGTGAATCCCAGCAGCATCAATTTTGAACCCCAGAAATTCAGTAGAAGGCACCCCAATTTTGCAATTGTCTTTTTTGAGCTTGAGGCCTGTTTTCTTGAATCTTAACAGAACAGCCCTTAGCCTTTCAGCTAGAATGTGTGTGGAGTCTCCTGCAATTAAGACATCATCAAAGTAGGGGCAAACCCCCGGTATGCCCCGTAGTGTGTTTTCCATTACGCTTTGGAAAATCCCAGGAGCGACATTCACTCCGAACTGTAGCCTTTTTACCTTAAAGGCTCCTCTGTGGGTCACAATAGTCTGAGCTATAGCAGCATCATCATCAACAGGCAGCTGTTGATACGCTTGAGCTAGGTCATGCTTTGCAAAAACGCGGCCCCCCTTGAGGGAGGCCAGAATATGACTGACCACAGGAACAGGATAGGCATGTTGCTGCAATGCCTTATTAAGAGTGCATTTGTAGTCAGCACAAATGCGAATGTCCCCATTTGCCTTTAGAGGCGTGACAATGGGGGTCTCCCAAGGACTGGAATCAACAGGTTCTAGAATTCCCTGTTGGATCAGTTTGTCTAACTCAGTGTCAATTTTACTCTTTAAAGCAAAAGGGACCCTTCTTGCTTTAATTCTAATGGGAGTGACAGTGGGGTCTAGTTTTAAGGACACAGGGGGTCCCTTGAATGTGCCCAGCTGGGGGCTGAAGACATCTGCAAATTCTTTGCAGACTTCCTGTAGGTCGAGTGTTTGTAAGCTGTTGAGCCCCGTGACGTGTATCCCCAAGGCTTCAAACCAATCGAGTCCTATGAGACTCGTTCGTTCACCCCCTACTACTAATAGGTCTAGTGGACCTTCAAAATTCTTATACTGTACGTTAAGGGTGGCCTCCCCCTTAACACACACTCTCGAGTTTTGAAAGTCTGTTAACACAATGTCAGAAGGCCTTAATTTGGCCTGAGTTCCACTGCCGGAACAAATCTTCCTAAATGTATGCAAGGATATGATTGAAAGGGCAGACCCCTGTCTAGTTCCATAGTTAATGGAACCCCTTCTAGCTTCACCTTGAGTGACAGCTTTTTCTTAATGGGCTTGTGTGTGCCTGTCCTGAAGATGCTCCTTCGCAAAGCGCAAAATCCTACCCTATTCTGGCTAGGGACCCTGGTACCTTTCAGGCGCAGTTCTTCCTGAGGTTGTACCTTTCGTCGGCCCAGACACACAGCTGCAATATGTCCTTGTTTCCCGCACGCCCGGCAGATAGCGGAGCGGAACTTGCAGTCGGTTCTCCTGTGGCGACCTCCACAGCCGATGCACTTGAGGGGAGCTGCAGAGCTTCCTTTCTGATTCCCTTCCTTCGTGGGGTGGAGACGGTCGACTTCCTCGTCCGGATCCTCCTCGGAGTTCCCTTGGACGTCCTCTTGGTGCACGGATGCAACATCTGGACTGTTCCTGATTGGCCGCATGTTCTTGACGGCGCTGCCTGCTGCTTCTTCTGCGGTGACCTCTCTTATGACATCTTGGAAGGACAAGTCTTCTTTGGCGAAAAGCCTCTGTTGTAGATCTCGATGCCTTAAGCCGCACACGAATCGGTCCCTCAGTCGTTCTTCGAGGTCCTTGAACTCGCAGTGCTTGGCGGCCTTCCTCAATGCGGTGATGTACTCTTTGGCCGACTCTCCGGATCGTTGATCCCTCTGCTCGAAGGTGTGGCACCATGCGATGACGAACATCTTGGGCTGGAAGTGCTCCTTCAGTAGCTTCTTTAGATCTGCGTAGCTGACAAACTCTAATGGGACAGGTGCTGCAAGGTTCTCTGCGATTTTGAAGGCGTCTTGACCGCAGACACAAAGCAGGGTGGCAGCCTTTAAGATATCTTCCCTCACTTGGTTCACCTTGAGGTAGTTTTCCACCCTGGCTACGTAGGACTCCCACCGCTCTGGATGTGAGACGTCGAACTCCAAAAGCCTTCCAACCTTTGCCATCTTCAGGAGACAGGTCTATCAGCCAGCCTACCCCCGAATGCACCCTGGATTGGCGGGTAGCTGCCGAGTCAACGCCGTTCCGCCGTTCAGGACTCACTTGGGTAAGCTTACACCTCTTCCTTTCCAGGCGATGTAAGGCGATCCCACCTTCATCGCCAGTGTTGAGTCCTTGGCGAAAAGCAGACACGAGAAGCAGTTGTAGTTCTCAGGTTTTCTTTTCTTCTGTGTTCAGTTTACAGGTGAAGGCTTCAGCAACACCCAAAAGCTCCCAGCCTCTTATATAGGCAATTCCCGGGTCAATGTGTTACTTTTCCCGCGCCAGCACCCGCGCATGCGCACAGGCGCTGGCGACAGCCTGTCTGGTCCCGGGCAGCTTGCACCTGCCCGGGACTGCCTGCAAACGCCCCAAGCCCGTTTGCAAGGCTCGGGACATAACATATTCCATTCACATGGTTTCAAGATGCTGGCATTATTCCATCAATTTGAAAAGGAGCGACACTATGGAAAAGATAGTGTGCTTTCCAGTCACAAGGGTGGGTTTGTGCACTGGGACTTGACATTCAGAAACATTAAGACAAATACATGTGAGTTTTTAAGCGGGAAGGTTGTTGGTGATAGGACTTTTGTTTTTGTTCTTGTTTGTTTTTGTATGACCAATCTCCTTTGATTGTAAAGTTCTAGAGAAAGAGGATTGAATGAATTTAAGAGGTAATAGGATGAGAAACTGAGTGAAAGAGAAATTAACAGATTTGCTCATTCATATTCAGTTATTCTATGAACAGCTGTTAGTTTGCTTTGGTACAAAACTCAAACAAAGATGAAACATTACACAATAGAGATTTACAATTCACACCTTTGCAAACATTTTATCCCTTTTACATGAAGCTATGGCAAAATATTTACCTTGTCTTTGATTAAATATGCAACAGCCGGATGAAACAGCTTTGCAGGTTACATTCATCTGCTAGTTGACCAACCCTAGGTAGAAAATTTTGGAACACACTTATTGATTTCATAGTTAATTAGAAAAGCTGTAAAATAAACTGACAATTATTCTTAGAAACCATTTGACTAATAACTTGGCAGCAATACATATTTCATGTATTGTAATATGCTGAAAGATATAATGCCAAAGGCAGGTTGATAAACCAACTGATGACTGGAACAAAAACTCCCAAAACCATAATTTGAAGATTGCTTTAATTACATTATGTGATATAAATGATCTAAAAATTAAAATAAATTATCTGCATATTCTTATTAGAGGCATAATGTCATATAGAACTTTAGTCAGCCGGAACATCTGAATTCATGAATACACAAAACAGTCCTTGGGTATTTGTTACTTATTCTGTAATACAGTTAATGAAACAATTACTCTTTGCAAAGAACATTATGAAAAATAGATAATATATGAAAAGATGAAAGAAAATTATTGATTGTGATAACTCAAATGTGATTGTAATTTTGTATTACATCAGGTTTCCAGGGGTCAGTTTTGTTCAAGGTGACTTTGCTTATTGTAGCTTAGAATAGTGCTATACATTGATTTTAATTCATTTTGATGAAAAAAATTGAGCTTTCTTTCAATGTAACTTTTTAAGAAGACAGCTTCAGTGAAATTCCCAAGGATGGAGGATGGATTTCTTGCAACATTATATATTTAACTGTGAGATGGGAAGTGGTACACATGAATGTTCAGAATTTCCCTATACTATTGTCTCACTAACGATGTTCAGCATTCAAGTTTCCATAAATCCCAAGCGATCATAAGAAGGAAGCTTGTCCCATGAGGGTTGTGTTTTGTTTTTGTTTGGTTTTGTTTTGTTTTAGATAAGGATGTATAGGCAGCTACATAAGGTCCAGAGTTTAACAGAAAACAGCACACCAACAAGGTACTCTTGCTATCTTCAAAGGAAGCACAAAATTATCACCAACAGACAGAGAGGATAAAATCTTGACACCCCCCTTTGTAGCCTTTGAAAAATCCTGAATCATGTTTCAGTATATTCAGGAGTCAGCTGTTGCAGAAGTCAATTTCACTATCAATCAAGTACAGTCCTTTACATCTTTATTCAAAGGAAAACCCTATTACTTAAAAAAAAAAAAAAGCTTAGTAAGGAAACTGTATATTGACAAATTGGGTGGTTTTTTTTCCCCCTTCTTTATTTATTTACTTGTTTTTATGTGCCAGAGCTAATATAGGTTAAGAGCACATATTTTTCAGATTATTTAGTTTTACAAGCAATACTATATTAGGAAACAAAACATTCCTTTCAATAATGTTAAGGTGGTTTTCATTTATTTAATTTTATTAAAATTACTTTAATTTAACATATTTGGTCTCAAAATATTATTTGTAACTCTCCTAGTTGTAGGTGTATTGAAGTTTTGATCAGTGTGAAGCACATTGTTGCTTAACAGCTGTATAATTAGGCTTTGCATAATTATACTTTAATAATTATACTGTAGTTTATATTGCAATCTTAGAATTTATAAATGATCAGTATAAATGATATTTTAGAGTATGGAATTCTATATCTTATTTTTTATTTTTATTCTGATTGTTATGGTTTATGGTTAACAAATGAATTCACCTGATGTTTTCATGGTATGAATATATTTTTCAGTGTATTCAGATAATTAAAACAGAACTTTTTTAAAAAAATAATTGAAACATTACCCTTTTTTATTTTCCTACGTTCACTTTAGAATTGATACAATTATAAGGATCAAACTTGTCAGAATGAGTTTTCTGTCATTTTTAAAGTACAGACTTGATGACTCTACTTTAAAAATGAGGCACGATACAATCTCTGTTTAGAATGTCGTAACTTTGTCAAAGCTGTGATAAAGCTATGACTTTTTTACACTTTGGTCATAAGGTACCTGTAGCCTTTTTGATGTGATTGGATTCCAGATTCTTCCAACACCAGTTATCCTATTTGAATTACAGTTTAATGATATTTGGTGGGCTGCATGTTTTCTGCTCCTGATCAGTTATAGCATCGTCATATGATAGTGGTTTCATTACTCTGTTTTACAAGTAGGAAATTGCATGTTCTCTTTCTTAAAGAAAAAAAAAATACAAAGAAGCTATAAGTCATCTACATTTCTTCTATCGTTCTTTTCCCTCAAGATGTCTGTGTTTATGTATGAGTCAAATTGCTTTAATGTATGTAAACAGCTAGAACAGCCTACAGTATATAATATACAGAATCAGCTTTCCTTTTTTTTGACAGAACATGTCACAATTCACTTCTTAAAATGAAAAATGATCATTTGCAAAAATATGTCACACAAATGCTTTGGCAGTTGGAAAGTACATAGCATTGTTAATCATCCAGAAACTAACTTTCTTTTGGTGGCTTAAGTTAAAGGGACTTTTAGATGACATCTGCAGGTTATGATTCAACTTGCTTGAATTATCAACATGACTTTTTCCTTGATGTTCAGTCTCTTATTCCTTCATTGGCTTGTATCCTCTTGTCTTTATTTATGATGCACCATAAGACAGACTCTTGGAAAGGTCCAAGATTAAAGGGATGGGGAAGCTGAGATACAGCATTTCTTACACAAATAGGATAAATACTTTATGATTCTTTCTGTTAAGGACAAAATACAGACAAGTTTTGCCAGTTGATTTTAAGACTCACAGATCTATGATTTAGTGGATCTGATGTATAAAGTACTTCTCTTCTTCAACTGAACTTGATAATCTTTTTTTTCCTTCTCCCACTGAGGCTTCTTCTGCCTAGATTTACTTCCTGCTTCTTCACAGCAATTTAGTGATTTAAGAATGGGTGCTTTGTATGATCAAAAATCTTTCTTTCTTCTTTTTTAAGGAAGCTTGCAAGTCCGATACAGACTGAGTAAAGACAAATCCCTTATTTTCACAATTGATTCTGGAAACTTTGCTAACAGAGAACTACACAGTGTGAAGATAAATAGAGATGGAAGAGAGCTGACTATTCAGGTATCTATTTTACCCTTTGTTGTGGCCCACACCTTCCTGAATTTTTTACTATCCTTAATAATCAAACGAAAAGATAAATTTGATACCTGTCCTGAAAAGCACATGCCCATATCTGTTATAGTTGCTGCTGGGTCTGTAAGTAGCTACAGCAATGGCAGGGTCAGATAAGCGCTTGCCCAGTCAAGTGACTGTTTTGTCTTCTGGCTGCAGCAACTACTTTAAGACTGGAAATAAGGGGCTCAAGAACAGGAAAAAGGATGATCCAGAGTTTTAATTATTCATTGTCCATGTTTCTACTCCATACAGAAAAACTAGCAAGTCATAACAACATATAATCAGCTGACAAATGCTAAATTTATTTATCTTTCAAATAACTAGTCTCCTTTGTTCAGCCCTGTTACTTATTGCCATGCTTTGATCCCATGTCATTCAAAATACAGCACTCCTGGTACTTTTTTCTCTAGAAGAGTATATACAGTATATAGATCAGGGTTGAACTATGGAGTTCTTTGTGCTTTCTGCACTTGGTTGTTTCTTTGAGACATTCGAAACATATGCAGGCAGACAACCAAGCTCAGAAAGAATCCAGGAACTCTATTTCTTTCTCTGTTAGCATAATGCTCAATGTAGGGATTTAATATTTACTGATGACTGTTAATTTTGTTTTTTCCCCAATTTATAATTAGCCTATAAAATTAACTCAATTGGTATATTTACTAAAGTCACTTCCTATCAATATAATGATATCATCCACATACCAAAAATAATAGGCTACAGATATTGGAGAATGAAAACACATAGTGAAAAAACAAAGTTTGTATCTCCCTCCCTTATAAAAACTGATGGGATCCCAGTAAAGTTTGTAGTAAAATTGAAACACATACTTTGATGCATTATAAAAGTTTTTAAAAAAAGCCAGAGAATAGAACTTGTTCTTACTTATATTAGGTGTGTGAAAGATCAGCAACAAAAGAATCGTGTTGGTATATGCCATAGTTACAGATATGGGAGAAATCAAAAGGAAGAATGATAGGAAAATGTCAAAAAGAAAAAAATTGGCTCCTGATATCACTGATCAACACCAGATCTAGAATGCAATAAAGAAATATATAATTAGCTTCATGATACATTTAAGTTAAAGCTAAATGTATAGGCTGATTAAGGATTACAATGTCAAAAGGATCTTTTGCCTTCGTTAGGGAATTATTCATGAAGATGTATTTTGCATTTGGCTCACCCTGTATTCAAGAGAATACAGTTCAGTAGGTTTGCGCTAATGACTTCAAAATGAATTTCCCCAAATAACATCATTCTGCCTGTTGTGCTAATTACCATATAAGGCATCTTTGATCAGAAGGCTGATTGTGAATTATTCTAATAATTCTGTGCTTTGACACATAAAGAATGAAAGATCAATGAATTCTAAACACCTGTTGATTTGTAGCCCTTCATTTCTCAAATACTGTTCTGCTATTGTGTATGACTTGGCATAGGAATATACATAATTATAACATAAGAAACTGAAAACAGAATCAGCATCAAGCTGATTAAGAATCCAGGCTAAATTCAGTTCTAGGAAAACAAATTGGACAGCTTCCCAACATTGTCTGACCTGCACAGATATTGGAATGATAAAGCTGACAGCTACAACCTTGGGGAATTATTGAGCTGCTCTCAAAATCTCAGTGTTATGCAAACATGGGGAAGATTTCCCTGACAGGAGCCTCATGTTGGAGTGAAATATAAATGTGAAAAAATGCATACCAATCAAAGAGTAGAGCATTCACTTGCTTATGAAAGCATTGTTAATACCATGCATTTTTGCTTCCTTTCCAGATTGACCAGGTTCTCAAAGTCAAACACAACTTTTCCTCCGAGGTTGAGTTCAGAGCCATCAAATCACTGACCTTAGGGAAAGTGACCGGTAGGCATATGTGATAATTTTCTGGTTTATAGATAATTATATTATGGTCAACTGTGCAATGTATTGTTTGAATACATGTTGACACACTTTTATTTTCAATATGTTGTTTACATCTCTGCTATGTCTAAACAGTGCTAATATTAAACTCTTTGCAAGAGTTTACATTCTTTTTTTAAAAAAACTTGGCCAGACATAAATGCTGATTATGACTATAAGATCTTTTTTGTGCAAGACTATAGAAGAAAAATGTTGAGTTATGAGGGCTATTGAGCTCGTGAACAGCTCAATAGCTGATTGTCACAGACTTCTAAAATAGGAACAGGCTGTAAAGCAGATAATATTTTAGGGGTTATTTTTAGTATTCCATATTTAGTGAGTGGCAAAATAGAAGTAATATAACAACAACAAAGAGAATGAAGTACTTTGAAGCTGGTACAATACAATCCCATGCATGCTCATTTAAAAATGGATTCAGTTGAGTTTAATGGAGTTTATTGCTAGGGAAGTTTGCACATGGTTGCAATTTAAGATGTATAGCACTATTACATGTGGTAAGCCACATTGCCACATTGCCAAGAGTTAAGGGGAGGTGTTGCTGCAATTGTTCTGAGACCACTGAATCACTAACAGCACCAGCCTGGAGATGACTATTGCATATGTCTGTTAAATTGGGCCATAATGACAGTCTGGACTAACTGTCCATAGGCACCTGGATACCATTTCAGGTCTGGTATTAGAATCCCAAAGCTTTTGATCTTGGGAAGCTTGAATTCTCACACTCTGGGAGTGAATTCCAGAGAGACTTGTGAGATCATGGCAACCATGACAACCATGTTATAGGTAATAGTGGCTATAATACACATAGATGGTCATAGGCAGTGGTGAGATTCAAATATGTGAACAACCGGTTCTCTGTGTGGATGTTGCTTTCAGAAGTCTGTTCTGGGCCTGGGCAACAAAAAAATAGCTACCGGTTCTGCCAAACTGGTGCAAACTGGCTGAATCCCACCACTGGTGCAGGCCTGATTTGTTGTTTACACAGAGTAGATGAGAAGTGAGCTGAATCTAGAGAACATTAATATCTGTCCTTTCTCGTGGTCAAATCACTTTGTACTCAAATTACACATTGTCAATGAACTATCAGGATGACAACCAATTTATGCCTGGTTGACCTCTGGAATACCAGAACTGGGAACCTTTTGATCGAGATAATTTATAAATCTTCTTTTTCTCCTTCCTTCCCTCAGAATTCACATTATCTCCATCCAGTATTTTTCTTTGCATGCATAGATAAAGAGGAATGCTGGCTGGGCTGAGGAGAATCATGAAGGGAGGACTATATAGAAAGTCCTGCCATTTGGAAAAGTAAAGAAAATGCAATCCCTGAACGTCCTCTGACTGAACTGAATCTCTTACCACTTCCTCAAAATCCTCATAATTCTCCTCTCTCATTTACACATTCCAGGAAAATGAATCTATGATTACAGTGTATATGATAAAGCGGGGTGGCAAGGTTTTTTTTATTATTATTGTGAGCAGCCTTTGGTTCTTTGAGATAAACATGGAATAAAAATGTTGTAAATAAACAGGAGTACTTTCCATTGCAGTTATGCCAAGCATCCAAGAAATTAAAACATTATTTTTACGTTAAGAGACCAGCATTTGAGAATAAAAGATTTCCCACTCTGTGTCCTTGAATGTTCAGAACTGATACTGGACTAAACCAATAACTTAGCCTGCAGTAAAAATCATGGCATAAAGACTAGACTGGAATTGCTTCTGAACAAGAGAATGAGATAGATGGTTAGTGTGCATCCAAGAACACTTATAAGGAAGTGACTATTCTAGTCCAGTAAAGCACACAAAGCCATTGAGTTTGATTTGTACATCTCTCCATACCCTTAAAAAAAACTAGCCCTTGCATGTGTGCAAATGATAACATACCCAAACCCCTTGTCCCTTCTCTTTATTTAATCAAGCAACTCTCTGCAGAATCTACTGCCATTTCTTTTAGTTAAAGCAATTGATAGTCTAGCTGGAGGCTCCATTTAATGATTGCTAACAGGTGGACATTGTTCAGTGCTTCAAAATTTAAAGACACCACTGGATACGCACTCCAGATGTGAATCTCCTTATCTTTATCAAAGCGAGGCTATGAAACAGACCCAGCCTTTTCCTGAAATTAATTACCTTGCTTCCAGGCAATCTGTTTTCCCTCGATGTGAATATCTCATCTGGGAATTTTTCAGGATAGTAAAGGAGCTGAAATTAAATGGCTGTGTTTTCCATTAAATTAAAGGGGATGCTTTTTATGTGCATAGTCACTCATGCATGTCCATATCTTATATTCAAGGGGAAGATTAACTGAATGAATCAAAGAGTCTGCACACAAGCCAGTTCTGAAATTAACTGTATATAAATCTCAGAAGCCAGGTGGAATGGAACATGAAACTATGTCAGCAGTGTCAGTTAACTAAGCAAGAAATGAGGGATAATATATAAAATTAGTTATTTTTTCCAATAGCCATTTAAATACGGTATCACCCAAACTCTGCAAAATTACAGTTCTGATTTAAAAACAGGTTTTAAAATTACAATTCCACAACAATGTTATCTAGTGAGCACCCTTGATTTTGATCTCTAGGTTTTTATTACATGGATATTGGAAGGTAAAAGTATGCATTCTTGCATTATTTCAGATTTTATCTAGCTATTTGGTGGAGGAAGTATACAGTTCTTATAATTTAATGGGACAATTTGCATTCTAAATCCTTCCAAACCTGAGTGTTTATCTTGCCAATATTCTAAGTCCGCCTTCCCAGAATGGGTGCTTTTCAAATATGCTGATGGGATTACATCAAGATAGCAAGTTCATCAACTGTGTTGATGGGGAGTTTGAGCATTATAATTTTACAATATGTTAAGGTCTTTAGGTTAAGAAAAATGGACTAAAGATTGGAATTCCTGATCACTAGTTTCAAACAGGACATCTGTTGATTGCAGAGTATGATTAATTATTGAAAAAATCTATTACAGCCCACAATAGTTCCCTGTCTCTCTCATTAATGACTGGACCTGGAATCCAATATATGGAAGGCCATAGTCCTTACGTTATGAAATGAATTGGAAACATCATCAACCTGGACACAATTTTAATTTCCTTGGGGTAGAGCCTACAGTCCACAGTAACCTGCTTGTTCCAGTTCTAGATTTCACAAAATTCAGCCTGCTTCTTCACAGTTTCAGAGCTGTACAAAACTCTGTGTGATAACAACTGTAGCAAAAGGAAGAAAATTTATATTGTTTACCTAAAATTTCAGACTAGGGAGAGAAAAAGGAGGCAGAGAGCATTAGATTTTATATCTATCTTTAAATCTTTGCAATCGAACCACCATTGTTTGGCTTCAGTTTTGGAAAATAGGTTGAATTACAAAACAGTACGGACCTAAAGTTACTGTTTAAGTTTCTATAACTGAGTATAAACTTCAAAGTCAAATTGAACCATCTGTCATCCTTGATTTATGAGATACACAGGTTACTAGCTACTTTCTGGATGCAATTCAAGGAGTGCTGGTTATCAGCTATAAAACTACACATGGTATAGAGCTTGGTTATCTACTCAATCAATGAGTTTGAGCAGAATGTGCATGCTGCAAGTGCCTTCAATTGAATAATCCCCATCTCCCAAGATTAGTACAGTCTCATTCTAGAGTTGTTCCAGAAGTCATTAAAGTGTGGCTCTGCTCCAAGGTCTGGGGTTAAGGGTAGATGCTGAGTTGTTTTGTTGGTGGTAGTTTTGATTGTATTTTTGTTGTTTTGGTTTCCTGGACACAGATTTTTTTGACTGGTTTTCTTTGTTTGAATTGAAATTATTTTCTTTTGGGAATCAGGTGGTCTTCCAATCTAATAATATAAATAAATAAAAATTAAAGAAAAGCAATACACACACACACACACACATACATACACCTTTACATAGATATACATTTGTGATAGTGGCGAATATTTGTAGCTCGAGTGTAGGATGAGAGTAGAGATTGGTTATCTGAGCTTCTGAGTTGGTTTCTGAACTAAGTACAGTAGGTACCTAGGCTAGGTAACATCTTCAGTGGAATTTAGGGGAGAACAGAATTTTTCCCTAAATTCCACTGAAGATGTTACCTAGCCTGGTAACAAAACATTCGAAAACCAATCCACAAGATCAGAGAACGAACCTCCACACTCATACACATACATGCACACAATAAATATGCATACACAATTGGAAAACCTGACATCATATTTTGAAATGTGAAGCTTTTGAATGCTATTGGTTGTCTAAAATAAATAAATAAATAGCACCATTAGCAATGGAGTATGAAAGATCAGGAGGACAAGATCCTCCCTTCTCACTACCAACCCCATTGTTCTGTTCTGAAATAGAAACAGTCCACAATGTATCTTTCTGAATGTATCAGGAAATTGTTTGATTACTTTTATTGTAGAAGTGGAATCTGATCTTCCACTTAAGAATTGCCAGTTGATATTGGCCATCCCTCAGAACAATTAGAGGGTTGTTTTGTTTTGTTTTTTCAAATTGTCCAATTCTACCTGGATCTCAGTACGCAGTAACTGTTGGGGAGAGTCGTTTCACAATGAGAGAAAAACATTCTAGTCCCACCTCTAGAGACTGCTATTATTGTCAGAAATAGAGTTTGCATTACTTAATTGCTGTGCCTTATGCTATACTTTAGGGAATGTCGATAGAATCCCTTTGGGAAGGATTGCCCAAATGGAGGGTTGTAAAGTCTCCACCCTCTTCCTCGTGAAGTCTTTCTTTTGGAGCATTATTTTTAGAATGAATTATTGTTCTCTCAATTGACTGCAGCTGTCTGCTCTCAAAAGCATTTTTCTTTGGCATTTATAAATCTTCATTAAGTTACATCCACGAAGCTTTTTTTTTCTTTTTTACTTTAATATTCGGCATTATGAACCAAATGGGAATGGTTATATTTTGACATTTTGCATTGTTTCAATGGATGGTTTAAGACATTGAATGAAAAAAACAAAAACAAAATAAACAATAAAAAAATTACCTTAAGTCGTGGTGGCATATCTGATTTATACATAAAATAAGCATATCAGGAGTTTCCTGTAAAATGATAGTGATGGGCACAGCCACCTGCTTTAAAGATAAGTGCCTGAGTGCTTGTGCCTAAAGGGGAAATAGCCACTGAACCTGCCCGAAGAAAAAAATGTGCTTAGCAAGGAGCAAAATAAATTGTTTCTGTTATAGAGGTCAACAGGATTTTTTTTTCCCCTGTGAATCTATTTGCTTTCTTCATTGTAGTTTCTCCCAACATTATCTTGATGGTTAAAATATTGGCTCAAAAATACCCTAAAAGCACAACCCCATGTTTCCTTTCTTGCTTACAAGCCTCATTTATTTCAGTACATTTTACTTCTGAGTTTCCGCATAAGCTCGACTCTGTTAATGTCATGGTTAAGGATTAGGGTAAGGGTTAGGGTTAGGGTTAGTCTAGAAATCTGAGATTGTGAGTTCTAGTCCCGCTTTAGGCATGAAAGCTGTCCATGGCGACCTTGGACCAATCTCAGCCCAATCCACTTTAAAGGGTTGTTGTTGTTGGATTTAAATAAAGGTTGGATTTAAAAAAAATAAAAATAATATGGAGTTTATTTGGATTATCCTGAATTACAGCTTCCTAGAGTCACAATGAAGTCATAAAGCATGATTTTGATTACATCTTCTGAAGTAGAGCAGTTTGATAGACTAAGTAAACATATTAATAGTCACGAGGGCAACTGTTGTAGCACAATACCAGTACAACACAAGTATGACATTTTTGTGCAGATTTTGAGAGCACACAGGTGTTCTAACAATGGCATTGTGTAGTATCTCTCGTAATCTATGTAATATTTTGTGTTTATGCATTGATTGGTTGTGTTAACTAGAACATCCATTTATGCCAACATAATTCTAGATGTGTGTAAATATTCAACCACTTGTTCTTTTATAAAATAATTCCTATAAAGATGGCCTTGATATTTTTGTTGCACAAGTTAATGTAATATCCACTCTCCCATGTACTGAGGGATATATGTGTTTAGTGAATATATCTCACCCTTGGTATTGTGTTATCTTTCATTTCTTCTCTCCCTGCTAAGATATCAGCAAACCTTTTTCTACTTGTGTTTTAAGAGTGTTGATTAGATAATATGTCTAATGTTTCCTTGTTCTCGTATATTTTTACAATTAGAATGTACTGTTCTACATAATAAATGTACAACTTTCATAATGACCCTGACCAAAGTGTACCAGAATTACGAAAAATAGATATCTGTGGAAGTCTAAACCTTCATGTGAAAAAAAGGACCAGAACTCAAACCAATTGATCATGAAATATAATGCAGATAGTGCTTCTTTCTCACATAGAGACCTTCAACAATCCTTTATAGACACACCTTAGTGAAGGGGGGGTCAACACCAGATAATCTGAAAATTTCTTCCCCAGATCCATGCTGAAAATATGGCTAGTATTTCCAAACTGAAGAACTCATTTTCAAAAGTGCCCCAAGGACACAATTTTTATATTTAGTGGCAATGCTCTGAAACAAGTATACCATAGGGTGATTTTCTGCATGGCTGGTGTGCTACAGTGCAGAAATTCATTGCTAATTATTGTGCTGCTCTATTCTATCTAATTTGTGACCATGCCAGCCAGCAATTGCAGTTATCAAATTGAAATAACAATATAAAAGTAAATCTTGTTATTATAATATTAATTTCTATTGGAGAGAGTTCTGCCATTCATTCCAGATGACTAGTTTTTCCATTGCCCAGTTCCTCTGATTTCACTATTAAAATGAAATAAGGTTCATTTCACTAGGCTGACAATTTCTGGATCTGTAAGGATGCTACAAGTAAGGACGTCTCTTTGTTGGAGGACATGGGTGGAAATATGCAATATAGAACTTAGACCAAATAAAAGGAGTGATTTGCGGAAAAATACAGAGCAGAAACATCTTTTGATGCAGGTAAAGCACTGGCAGCCTAACATGCTTTTGAACCCCCTCCCCAAATGCTAGAGAATTTGGCATGCTCTATGCAAAATAATGACTTCAATAGTAATTTTAGATGGTTATTAGAATACCCCAAATTGGATGTTCATGAGCATGAAGAACCATAATGTAAAAAAATGAAATGTTCAGTATCTGAATGTCAAATGTGGTGTGTCTGTGTCACATTCTTAATAGGTTTAAAATTCTGATAATTCAACAAAACATATTCTGTGACCATTGTTGCATAGATTCAAAATGATGGGAAAGAAAATTATGAAAAAGAATTAGAAGATTTATTATTGACTGGCTCATCTAATTGATAGGGATGTGACACAAAAAAGCAACAATGGTTTATATGATGTCCTTCATAATGATTTCCTTTTAAACAATTTTATTTCACATTGTTTTTTATAGATGCTAGTGGCCTTCTGAATTATGTATCAATGGTTTGGAAACTAATTGTAGGACACTGAAAAAGGATATTGCAAATTTTCACCTAGTTGGTAACAAAAATGGACCCTACAAGGCTGGAAGACACCCAATCTTCATCAGTTACAGATTATCTGAAGATCATAGCTTCCCTTTCCATATTCAAGCAAGCATTTTACTATTGAATAATTTAGGTTGCCAGAAAACTGACATGTATATGCTTGTTTTTGAGCCTGTAACATTCACAGAGAATCAATATCCATGAATACATGAAGACCTCATAGCCACCCCATGCTCAGATGTTGACCAGATGAGTACATCCAGAACATACTCCCATGGTTTTACATTAAAAAAAATGAAATCCCTGCAGCTAGCTACTGAATACTTTCCAATAACAGACATGTAACCCTTGCTTCAGCCAAGATGTAGGAAATTTGGGCCAGGGCCACTAGACATCCTCTCCAATGAGTATACAGACTGATCTTCAAAATGATGGTGTATCTGCAGTAATATAGCTGCTTTGAAAACAGGCAGTATTCAGGTCTTACCAGAATACAGTAAAGTGCCTGATGAGAACATCGTATGATTGTCAGGGGGTTCATCCTGATCCTCAAGCGCCTATGCTGTCACATCCAAAAGTGACCATGGAGTTTCCATCCAAGTAAACCTATTAAGCTGGCTTGGAGCATTGGAGAACATAGTTATGTTTAACTCTTTATCCACAGGTTCAGGTTCAGAAAGTTGTATCGAAGGATTTTACAAGATTTCATTTTAATGTAATGGAATCCTACAAATTCCCCTATTATTTCTTCTGTTCTTTAACATCTATATCAGCGGTTCTCAACCTGTGGGTCGCGACCCCATTTGGGGTCGAACGACCATTTCACGGGGGTCGCCAAACAATGCGATCCACCATTTTTTTCCTGGGGCGGCGCATGGGGGCGCCGCCGTGCATGCGTGCCACGCAGGGGGGGCACCGCGCATGCACGCTGCATCGCGCATGCGCGCCCACAGGGAGGGGTGCCACGCATGCGTGTTGCGCGGGGGGCATGCGCGCCGCCTGCTTAATACCGGGGTCGCCGTATAAAAAGGTTGAGAACCACTGATCTATATGAAACTGCTGGTTCCTAGGAGCAAAGATTTTGGAGTGAAATATTAGTATTGGTGTCTCATTTATCAGGTAAAGCAGTGGAGATATTAAAACTTCTCCTGCATCAAAAAATGGGTTACATGTATGCCAGTAACCTGAAGTTGAGTCATAACAAAATTAAGGCACTTTTCTCATCCAAGAAAATTGTGTATATCTCATTTTTGAATCGACATACTCCAAAAGTAGCTGAATGGCTTTAAAAAAATTGATAAATTATAATTCATTTGATTAGCTCTGGATAGAAAGCCTATCTGAAATTCTTTCAGAACTGATGGAATACACTCCCACTATGAAAAAAAACAACCAACCACCGAGCTGAAACTTTGAAAGAACTTCTACAAAAGCCAGATGTATAATACAATTTTAAGGCAATCAGGGCATGGATATAAGAATTTCAGCTTATCAGTTCACTTCTGAGTGTAATTTAGGATGTTGATCTTACTCAAATACTCCTTACTGTATTCACTATGTGTATCTGCAGAAAGGAAGCCTTCTTCTATATAGTTGTACATACAATGGCTTCCTTACAAGCCAGGAGATTTCATTTTTAAGAATATGACTCATTTAGGAACTAACAATTATATGCACAGTGATTTTTCTGCTTAAAGACATCTGCACTAATGTCTCCATTAGTTTGATCTTATGTGAGTCGCATCATTGGATATGCTGCTTTTCTGGTTCACATGTTTAAGGGCTCAAAATCATATAGCACCTAAACAGGATTAGAATTCTTGGAGATTTTAATATTGCAACGTAACACCAAATCAGATTTAATCTTCAGTTTAAAAATATTTAGAGTTAATTTGAATGTGAACAAATGACAAATGCTACAATTTTTTCCTGAATTATACTACTTCAGACTGTGCTAATATTTTTTTTTCCCTTTTGAGGCTTCTATTGGGGTGAGGGCTAAACCCTCTGTTTTTGAAAAGCTGGAGTTGTGAAGGAAAATAGTATTGCGGTTGTGATGATACCAAAGTAGTTGTACCTGGTCTGTATGTGGTTGCTGGTAACCACCCCATCAATTTTAATCATATTCTCTATCTTTACTACCATCTGGAGACATTTGCATTGTTTTCTACTATTGAAAATTTCTTTAATAATGTGCATACATGTACACACACACACACACACACACACACACACACACAGAGAGAGAGAGAGAGAGAGAGAGAGAGAGAGAGAGAGAGAGAGAGAGAGAGAGAGAGAATGAATGAACTAGATGTGTAGGATATGTTTGAAATATGTGGACTGAGACTGGGGAAAGCACAGGCTTACCACTGTTAGCCCCTGATAGGTTGCCATGAATCTGGGGGAAGACTGAATAAATGAGGTAGGAGAACTTTTGTTTCAGAAAATGGGTGTTTCTGTAGAAATGGGCAAAATGTCAACAGGAATTTATACTGTTATTGGTTTTCCATGTCATCAGGTTCTTATTTCTCTGTACAAGTCAATGAACAGTGTGTAAAATCATCCAATATGAATTATAGGCCATGTTGAAGGATGTTTTCTAATCTGTAACACTTTCATATCTCTCCAGCATCTTCCCAGACATTCTGGGAAAGAGCAATCAATTTCTAGCAAATGAGTGCAATCCTATGGTCAGTCCAGAACACTCTGTTTTCTTTAGGATGTGGTTTTGTTTTGTTTTGAGACTGATTTGTATTTGTCTGAACATCATCTAAGCAGGATTCTAATTTATCTTTTTCAATACTGAATGTATTCATTTCAATACAGTTTAAATGGGGGAGGCTGCTCCTTTAATAAAGTTTTTTTTCCTCTTAATAAATTTTCCCAAAGGGAAAAGGTCTGCATCTCCTAGCTGTTAATGCTTCTATACCACAGAACCCAGAGACAGCACAGTTATTATTATTATTTTTATTTTTATCTTTTAATCAACAGAAAGGCAAATTGGACATGAGAATCCTATCTTGCATACATGCTAGAGTTAGGTGAGGTCACCTTTTGATGGAATTAGGATTGTTTTTTTTAAAAAAAATAATATTTATTTATTTATTTATTTATTTATTTGAATAATGTATGGCTTCCCCTCTCACAGCAGTGATTCTGGGCAGGATACTCAATAATTAAAAACAACCAATGGGGCCCTGGTAAATGACATCTGCCCATCATAAAATTCACATCAATAATAGGACAGTACTACTTTCCTGGTCCAAAGGTCCATAGGGTTCTTTGGAGGAATACAGTTCCACAAGGCTGTCATAGAGAAAACTAACTTCTGAGTCCAACCTGATAACATTGTTTAATAGAGGAAACTTGCCCTTGGAACATGCTAAATTTTGTATGTCAGGCAGAAACAGTGGGATAAAGGTGGTCCCACAAACAACCTGGCCCTCTGCCATATGAAAACCCAAACAGCTTCTCCACCTTGTTCTCCACCTCCACCTCCAGGCTTCCACCTTGCATGCCTCAGCAAGTGGGATAAATGGACATCAAATGGCAGCTTGAAATCAATACATTTATTTAAAGCTTCTTTTTTAATTAATTCATTTATTTAAATTTATAAGCTTCTAAACTCCAATGTTTTTCTGTTTTTTGCATGGCGCACAGGAAAAGATACATAACTTGGGTAGATAGACAGGCAATTATTTTTCTAGATCTTTCCCTCCCCCTGTTTTTTTTTTTTTTTTTTTTCAGCAGAGAAATAAAGACTTGCACAAAGAAAAGTTTCTTTTCTTTCTAGCTTCTGGGTCAACTGGATAGCTAGGTCAAAGTTAGAGGCAGAGCTCTCCTGTCTGCTGTTGAAGAATGAAAACACTTCTCTGCTGGCAAGGCAGACATCACAATCAAAATTTATTTTAAAGTGTGTATATCAAATGCAATCAAACTTTTAGTTCCATCTGTAAGCATACATAGCAGCCAATATTGCTGAGCTGACAAGCGTTGCCATCAAAATATATGAGAAACTTCAACCATGTTAATCTGATAGTTGAGGAAAAAATTTTTTTCTCATAAATTCTTTTATATAACCTTTATAATATTCTTTCTGTATAAGAGTCATTTTAGTCAGCTACCTTTATTATGCAAAATATTCTGTGCTCATAGAGGGGGGAGGGGCAACTCTTTTTCTATAAAACATACAAGATGGCCTGAAAAGTAAGCAAACTAGCTTCATTGTTCATTTCTAGACCGGAATATAAAGACTATGGTAGATATGATGTTTGTTTCAGGTGAAGTTACATAAATCTTGTCAGCTCACTAGCAACGTTTAAAAGGGTATCTGATAAAATTGTCCTTGAGTGAACCACATATGTGATAATGTTGACTTCGAAACACCATTGAGCACACTGGCAATCTGAACATATGATTAATTTTCTGCATTGTACCATAACTCTGGCCGTGACTAATGATATCAGGCAAGAAGGAAAGCGAGTCCATAGGTTATAAATGGAGAAGTCATTTTCCATGTTCTTAACTCTCCATCTGATGTAGGAAGTAGTTTTTACCTTTGGGCCAAGGAAATGCATGACCATAGGACAGTTCTCCCTAGATGTTTTTGCAATATTTCAAAGAAATCCTGCACTATAATACAGAGGGGTCGGGGAGGGAGGGGGAGAGAGAGAGAGAAAGGGAGAGAGAATTATATATTATGACATATTAGCACAACATAAAGTTGATACTTAGGCACATGAAAGCCCCATGTACTTTTTATCTGTATCTCAGACAGTCTATTCGGTGTGGACTTCCAGCACTTCAGTCCCCATCAATGATGTAGCTTGATTTCCAAAGCACAACAAAGTCAGCAAGTTTATCTATTTATAATAAGAACTGGATGCAAGTATTGAATGCTTCTTTAAATCCTGATCTTTATGTCCTACAGCTAGTATATTTTTTTTAAAAAAAAAACCTACTTTATTATACCTGCACTTAGGTATACTAAAAAAGTAAACTTGACATCTAGGAAGTGAGACCTTTCCCACTTTGTTAGTGGTATTGTTTTGTAGCACCATGATTCTAGAGCTCCCAAATTATATAAAACCACAGAAACCACAGGATATAACCCACAGGAAACTGATTATTAAAAAGCCAAATTGTGAAAGAAATGATCAATGATAATTGTCTTGTCAAAGATTTATAAATTGTGCAGTGTGTTTTGAACTTTGCTGCATGATTTATAAATCATATTGCCTTTTCCAATGATTTTCATAGAAATGTGGATTTTCTATTTCTCCCTCCCCTTTTCTTTATACCTCAAACTGCTCAGACAAGCATAATTGTGAACCAGGAGCATAGCCATGAATGACCCAAATAGCAACAGCACTTAGACTTATATACCACTTCATAGTGCTTTACAGCTCTCTCTTGGCGGTTTACACAGTCAGCATATTGTCCCCTCCCCCCAACAATCTGGGTCCTCACTTTACCGACCTCGGAAGGAAGGAAGGCTGAGTCAACCTTGAGCCGGTCAGAATCAAACTGCTGGCAGTTATCAGAATTAGCCTGCAATACTACATTCTAATCACTGCACCACCACAACGTGATGTTGAAGTCATACATAAATTGTTCAAAAACCAAAATTATCACAACCATAATATCATTAGTTCAAAGTTAAGAAACACCAAGGAAAACATAATATTTAGAATTCACTACTTAATCATGTGTTTAGGGGGCTTCTCTTCAAAGTGTTCCCCCCTCAACATATCATATTACGTATATCTCAATATCAGTGTTTCTGAATATATTATTTGTATTATATGCAGATTATCTCTGTTATGTTTGCAGCATCTCAAATCTACTAAGCAAGTCATTTCACAGACTTGGAGTAAGCATGTTCCCTAAATCTTAAGACCTAATTCCAGCTTTCTTTCTGTTGGAATTCATTAAAATTATTATTGGATCATTCAGCTAGGTGGAAAAAAATAGGCAAATAACAATGTAGCAAGTTTCCAGCCATGGATTGAAGATTGCATTACATGAATTGATAAAAAAATAATTAAATGAATGGTTAAATAGGTGGAAATTAATGCCGGCTGTCCTTTAATGTTCTTATGGAATTACAGTATAAATGAAAGAGCTCCTATTTGCTTTGTATTTTACAGATAGTCAGGGCCTGGATCTGGAAATCTCCAAGGCAAACACCTTTGGATTCATTGGATGCATGTCTTCTGTACAGTATAACCATATTGCTCCACTGAAAGCTGCCTTAAGACATCCCAACCTAGCACCAGTGACAGTCCTGGGTTCATTGTCTGAATCAAACTGCAGGTCATTGGTTGAAGTAGATGAAAATACAGCAACTTCAATTTACTCTTCCTCAGGTATGTTCAGCACATTGTACAGGTAACTTGTTTAGTAATATTTCTTATTCGATGCTTAGTTTAATAGTAGATGATGGAAATATGGTATGTATAAAAATGGAACATGCTTTGATTTTTATAGATTAACAAGTTGTTTTATTCAAGAGATTCTAGGCAATATGCAAATAAGATGCAATATGGTATCTTAATTATGCTGACTACATCATTCCCATTCACCTCCCTGTTTCTACAAATAATAATAATAATTAGAATAGAGCTGGAAGGGACCTTGGAGGTCTTCTAGTCCAACACTCTGCTCAAGCAGGAGTCCTTATATAATTTCAGACAAGTGGCTGTCCAGTCTCTTCTTAAAAACCTCGAATGATGAAGTAGCCATAACGTTTGAAGGCAAGCTGTTCCACTGGTTAATTATCCTCACTATTAGGAAGTTTCTCCTTAATTCCAGGTTGCTTTTCTCCTTGGTCAGTTTCCATCCGTTGTTTCTTGTCTTGCCTTCTGGTGCTTTGGAAAAAAAATGATCCCTCCTCCTTGGGGCAGTGTCTCAAATACTGGAATATTACTATCATGTCCCCCTGGTATCCTATTTTCTATATTTGTGATGTGATGTTCATTAATAGGATAAGCAACCAGCCATGTAATTACCCACAGCATTGTTTCCAATGTGTCTGGAAAGTTCTGTGCCTCTTTATATATATATATATATATATATATATATATATATATATATATATATATATATATAGGTCTTTGGTTGTTCGGGTTTTCTCCCGCGTAAAATTGGAAGTGTCTTGGCGACATTTCGACGAAGTCCCATTCGTCATCTTCAGGCTGGTGTTTTCAGCTTCGTGCTTTGAGCAGCAATTTTACACGGGAGAAAACCCGAACAACCAAAGACCTACATACAAATACCCGCGAAAACCTCAGAAAACATATATATATATATATATATATATATATATATATATATATATATATATATATATATATATAGTGAAGATATAAAATGAACACCAGGGTAATAAAAACTAAAAGTTTTTAATAAATTAAAACTATAAAAGTTTTAAAAAGCGCCAAGCTTTCGCCGTCACCTGCCGGCATCCTCAGGGCTGGCGCGCCAGAGAATGAGAAGGTCTTTTTATAGGCATGTCGAGGTCTGCGCCCGGCTCCTCGATCTTGTCATCGGGCCTAATTGGTTCAGCTGTGTGCAATTAACCTGTACTTCTTTTCTCTTTTTGGTTGCATTTTTATCTTCATCCGTCTCCAACTCTCCCAACTCCGAATTAGCTAGATGGCAATTCCAGTTATTTCGGTTGCCTTTATATTCTAACCTCCCCTCAGGCTCAGGTGGTAGTGCACATTCTACATTCCTTTCTCCACCATATCTTGTCCGGTTGTTACTTCTAGGATCGCGTTCATTTCCGGTCTCAATACTTTCGTTTTTAATGTGTCCGTCATCCTGATGATCTCGTAAATTGCCACGGGTCCGGTGCAGCATGGGGGGGTGTTCCGCAAGGTGGAGGGATCGTCTCTTGTCCGTTATCATGCCCAGCTGTCTTGCGCGTGTCCTACTCCGAGTACTCGGTCCAGGGGGTATGTGCACAGCGGTCAAGCCGCGTCCCTCCTGGTTGCAGCGCTCTTCCTCAGTTCTCCCCTTTTTTACGTTATTAAAAGCATTCGTGTGTATTCTATGTTTTTAATAAATTAAAACTTTTATAGTTTTAATTTATTAAAAACTTTTACAGTTTTTATTACCCTGGTGTTCATTTTATATCTTCACTATGAATATTCCCAGGGTTCATATTTTTAACCTTTTTAATCGTATATATATATATATATATATATATATATATATATATATATATATATATATATATATGGTACAAATAAAATACGAACACCAGGAGAGTATAAATATAAAAATATACTTTACTAAAAGCTGCCAAGCTTTCGTTTGGAAACTCCAAACATCATCAGGGCTAAGGAGCCAGTAAACAATGATGACTTAAATGGGTTTTGCCGGCATCTGCACCCGGCTCATGGACTGCATCACCGGTCCCGGCCGGTTAATTAGTGTTCCAGATGTTTCTTTATTACTCTCCTTGCGCTTCCTTCTATGGTTCTTCCGGATCATTCCTTCCACTATCTCATTACTAACATTCATCTCCTCCACCACCCCTTTAACCGGCCGGGACCGGTGACGCGGTCCATGAGCCAGGTGCAGATGCCGGCAAAACCCATTTAAGTCATCATTGTTTACTGGCTCCTTAGCCCTGATGATGTTTGGAGTTTCCAAACGAAAGCTTGACAGCTTTTAGTAAAGTATATTTTTATATTTATATTCTCCTGGTGTTCGTATTTTATTCGTACCATAGACATACCCAGGAGTCGTATTTTTATACAAATTTTCCAGCATATATATGTATGTATGTATGTATGTATGTATGTATGTATGTATATATGTATGTTATATCAAGCTGAGTTGAGTAGTAGCCAGAATTTCTGTGATCTGGATAGGGGATTGAGTGGAAGTGAGCTGCATGCAAAATAAACTGGATATTATTCGTAGTAATTTTTTTACAATGTATACAATACAATAACTGCACAAAATAACAACATTAGTAATATGCTGTAACAAATTATTGCCTATAATAATATTACCATTGTCTTTGATCTTATTTGTAGTTCTTTGATCTTATTTGTAGTTCTTTCTTTGCTAAAATAAGCAGGCCATGAAATCTTTACTTTTGAGTCAGTAAAGCTACATGAATAGAATTTAAACACTGGAGGTTGACATTGCACAAAAGATATTTATTTAGTAACATCGTACTTTCATCAGGGTTTAGTTGTGGAAAACAAAAAAGATACGATAGGCAAGTGGAAGAATTATTAAACACATTTAATTGAATTCCCAGACTATTTAAAATCTGGGTTTTGGTTGTTTTTTTTTTTTTCAAAAATCAGCTTGTCAGTAAAGAGAATGAATGATGTTCCATGGAAGTGTAGAAAAATGGGGAGTTAATAAGTAAGGGTGTGGTTTGCCTACAACAGTGGTCCTCAACCTTTCCAGCTTGGCAGAATGGCAGGGGGGAGGGGATGGTTCCGGTGGACAAGTGCGCACACGTGGAGCTCCACTTGCACAAGCTTGCGCAATTGGATCTTCGTGTGTGTGTGTGTGTGTGTGTGTGTGTGTGTGTGTGTGTTCCTGCCACTTCCAGGCCCTGTTCTGAACAGGCCATGTCCCATTATTAAGCTGTGGCCCAGGAGCTGGGCCCCCCTGGCCTACAAGAAACTGATCCATACAAGCCTGTTTCTGGTCTGTATCTCGTCATCTGATAGGTTCGGAGTAGTTATCTAGAAAGAGAGATTTTTAACATTTTTTTTAAAAAAAATAATCACTCAGTATAATGAATTAGTTGCTTGAACTTTATCACCTCAGATAATCAGGAAATGTGTAGGCTGGCAGAAGCTGTTGTGTTATGCTTGTCTCTTATCCTCTCTGGTTTTAAGGAGAGACACATTATACCCTGATGATGATCCAAGCAGTTCATTTCCTGCTTGTAATAATTAAATACTCCCTTGGGCATCTTAAGTGTTTATTTTGGAAAGGAGAGGACATTGTAAAGCTAGGGTTAGTATTACTATAAGTTGGAAATGTGCATACATACACATGCACATACCCACGTGGCTTTCAGATCATTTTTCACCAAAGGATATTGATTTCCCAGGCTTGGTACTAGTGTTGCTATGAAAGTCTATCATATTTTTGTGTTTTTATTGGTTTGGCTCTTTTTGTCCACACTGCCTCACCTTGTTTTATGTTTTGAACAGGTTTTATTTTATTTTATTTATTATTTTATTTTTATTCTAAGCTGTCCTGAGTCTTCTGGAGTAAAAGTGAGTGGCCATAATACATTAAAATGAAATATAATTTAGTATAAATTATACTAAAATTCATTTCAGTATAAAAGAACAATATGTTCGTCTCCTACCCCAAAAAGGCATTCTATATTATAAAACCTACTTCAGCTTAAAGAGTGAATTATATAATCCAACAAACTCTTGTTGCTTCCAGTAAACTGGAAGGATATGTCCTGAAATGATTCTGTTTCTCTTTCCTATTTAATTACAAATTCAGCATTATTGCCTTGTTTCTTTTGTTCTAAAACTGTTTGGATTCCTTCCAAATCACCATTTCATTTCATTCATTGCGTCTGAGATATTATGAAGAAAACACTAGAATCTGTTAACAAGAAATAGTAACAAATTATTATAAGCTCCTTGTGTTGAATGAGTTCCATGTGCTTTCTCCCTCTTTTGTAGTCACTAGATTGTCTTGTCATAGCTGTTAAAAGCAATTCTGACTAATGCAGATTGGCAGCACCTTAAGTGTTTTTTCCAGGAATGTGTTAAAAGATGTGGGTGAGCTCTTTCTCCATGCAAATCTATTCTTATTTGCTAGTGCTCTAGAGTAAATGTGAGCAACTATTGTCAATCAAAGGCCCATGAAATTTGTAATGACCTGCCAGGATATAAGATGTATAAACAAACAAATAAATAAACAAGCCTAAAAATAGGCTATCTTGACTTTATTTTGTTTTATCTCTGCCTTCCCCCCCCCCTCTCTCTCTCTGCTCTCTTTCATTCTGTGTGTATGTGTATAGGAGAGAAAGAGAGATAATTACACCAAATATGCTATTTGAAAGCAATTAATTCTTAACTTTTTGTGTTGATTTCTTAGCTAACATTCTTAGCTAACATTAATTTGTATTAATTGGGCAAATACTATTTGTTGCCAAATGTTTATTTAACTGACGTGTTTCTTCTGAATGAACTTTATTAAAAGTCTGGCTTATTTTTCTGTGGTCACTGGATTTGAAAGGCATCATTTTCTCCTGTGGCTCAGAATCTTAGTTTTTTCATTCTGGGTAAGTTGCAATGAAACTGATAGACTCTTCCCAAAAAAGTCTGAGGCAGTTGCTAATCCACAAAAAGTTACAGTCATGGTTGAGAAGCTTTTCAGATCAATAGAGGTACCGTGTGGAAAAATGCCAAAGATTGTGGCGAATCAGCAAAAATTGGGTGCTTCAACTTGCACTTTCTTTCGATCCCAAGCCACCTTTGTATGCTATGAATACATTTGGGGATATTTTGAAATGCATTACCATCATTATTTCTGTGTAATTCACTTGACTAATATGAGATAAGTTCCAGAGTGATGCGCCAAAGACACATGTATAGAAAAGTTAGGGTTTTTTATTTATTTATTTCTGTGCAAAATACAACCAGATTGTTGTTGTTATTGTTTGGGGGGGCGGGGGGGTTGAGAGGGGGGAATCTCTGCAGTGGAAAATATGCACTGGTCAGCATGTCTCCATCTCCTGATTCTGCAGAATGCAGAAGAGACTCAAAGTGGAATTTACTGCCAATGGGTTTTCATCTATCAATCTGAAATGAATTCTGTTTACTACTTATGCCTCTGGGTAAAAAGATATCCAGTTATTCATGCATACATCTCATTGCAAATACATAGTTTTCCTTCCATTTTTAATGTTACTTCCTCACTTAAAAAAAACACTTTCTAATATAAAATATAAAATTTAAATTCACTTCTACGTTAAAAAAAATAAATGATTAATTAAAAATAACCAGAAGGGAATATTTCTTAATTCTAATATTGTTTTATTAATTTAAGAATATATAATCAGAGGCCTCAGGCTTTTCAGTGACTCCCAGGAACTTTATAAGAATTGCCATAAGCTGTAGTTTCCTATGTGATGGAAAAGAAAAAATAAAGGGGAATAAGCAACTAAAATTTTATTTTACTTACATTTAACTATAATCATATCAACTAAGTTGTTTTATTTAATTTTAAATAAA
Organism: Crotalus tigris; assembly: GCF_016545835.1. Lineage (NCBI taxonomy): Eukaryota > Metazoa > Chordata > Lepidosauria > Squamata > Viperidae > Crotalus > Crotalus tigris. The sequence goes on along the minus strand of NW_024100213.1, from coordinate 4,694,809 downwards.
ATTAAATTTATGCAAGCCAGATGTAACAGTATGTAACAGTATGTTGGCTTGTTCAGATCAAAGATTCTAAGTTGCATAGAATTAGGTGAGCATGGTTTAATTAAAACAAGCTTTGGTTGTTCTTGTGACATACTGGCTGACATGTGTCCAAATTATCCTTACTGACAGCAGGGAATAATAAATGGATAATAGGTATAACTAAGGGTAGTATCCTCTATAACTTACTAAAAAACATGAAAGCTTTGATTGATCAAAGCCATGATGGGCAGAGAATGTCAATATCTATCAGCCCAGCTGGAGATCATCAGCTTATAGCAGAGTATAACTTGGTATATAAGACAGGTAAATGAGAGGGGGGGAGGGAGAGAGAGAGTGAGAAGGAGGGAGGGAGGGAGGGAGAGAGAGAGAGAGAGAGAGAATCATGCATTATGTTTCTTTATTGTTTAATATATGGATATGTTTATAGATGTCTGGAGGCTGTACTCACAGTCATTCATACGTTCCTCATATCCCAGTTGGAATAGTTCAATGCACTCTATCTGGAGTTACCCCTGAAAAATATTCAGAACTGTCAGCTGGTGCAAAATGCAGGAGTACAGACAGTTGTGGGTGCCTGTTGTTTAGCATATGTGACACCTCAGTTCTGTGAGCTGCATTGGTTGCCAGTTGGATTCCAGGTACAATTCAAAATTAGTACATATATGGTTGAAGAGTAGTTGATTAATTTTCTGTCAAGATCAGAGTGAATGAAATAAAACAAAATTTATTTTATTATCTTGGCTGCATCCACATGTTTTTGGAAGATGGCCTCTGGGATGTCTCTCAAAGGTCAAGTATGAGTTTCAGCCAGAAAAAAAGATTAGCACCTTAGTGGTATAAGCATTACCTTGGTTTTCCTTATGAATTACAGATCCATTTGGGAAGGCCGATGATAAAGAACCACTCAGCAATGGTGTCAGAAGCGATTCAGCCATCATTGGAGGTAAGTTGACCAAATCATGTTTTTTTTTTCAATCAAGAGCTGTGGTGGTGCAGTGGTTAGAATGCAGTATTGCAGATTAATTCTGCCATCTGCCAGCAGTTCAATCCTGACTGGTTCAACGTTGACTCAGCCTTTCATCCTTCCAAGGTCAGTAAAAAGAGGACCCAGATTGTTGCGGGCAACATGCTGACTCTATAAACCACTTAGAGAGGATTGTAAAGCACTATATTGTCTCAGTGCTATTGCTATTCCAATGCAGCTTGCCTTAGTGATTCTTCAACCCTCATTTTCTTTTAAGTGGCTATAACTACTAAAAGAACTTTCTCTTACATTTATCAATTGTCCAATATTTCTGATTTGAAGTTGTATGTAGGCAGGGTAGAGGAAAAATAATATTTCTAAATTTTTATAGGATTTCTTTTCTTTTCTTTTTGCTGTTTTAATCCTGCTGAAAGCCATGGAGAATGCAATTACATGTGCCACTCCCAGTGATTTCTTTATCCATCCACAATTTTATCTCTAGCAACATCAGAAATGTGAGCATGGAAAAGCAAAATATTATTGGCAGGATCTGTCCTTTTTATCTTAGTTTGCTTTTCCTCAGGAGGAATTCCTAACCATTGAAAATGGATTGTAACTAATTGCCAGCTAATGCAGTTGTCCTGTAACTGTTTCTATTGCTAATGTGGCCAGAGCTTTAGAAGATAGCTTAGATCGGTTTTGTGTTCTGCAGCATAGTTCCAAAAAGCATTTTGAAAGATGAGCACAATTTTCTGATTTTATTTGTGGCCACTCATCTTCTTTGTCTCATTGCACAGTTCAGTGAAGTAGTTTCAAAGTTTATGACCCATTGGACTTCACAATTAAGTAATATGAATTAGAGTACCAAAGAGAAAGTAATTGAATTAGTACTACATCCATTAAGGATTGACCATCCCAATCCAATTGAATGAATATCCAATTTCGGCCAGATTGACTTGAGACCATGAATGTTTTAACTCCCCTCAATAGTAATTATGATAATTGAAAATTCTTATCAATGGATAACTTCTATTTGTAGGCAGATTGGTACTTAGATGCCATGGAAACTTGGTAACAAAGTATATTCATTTAGGCTTCATCTGGGAGGAGAGGATTGGCTATTCCCAACATCATGTGAGCAGATTTCCACAATGGTTCTCCTCTCTTTCCTCCTGCATGAGTACCACCCTTACCTCTAGATGTCTCACCATCTACTGAAGACCTCAAAATCTCAAAAGTATATTTAGAAGCCATATGAGGGACTGCAGAATAGCTTGCCATTTTCCTAATCAATACTCACCAATGAAATAGCAGTGAAATCTTGCATAATAATAATTTGTGCATGAACAATGTTTGCTGGAGTAATTCAGCATGAAATATAGTGCAGCCAGGTTTGGCTGGTTCTCTGTTGAGATCAGGAAGAAGTTGAGGTTTAGTATAACAAACTTGTAGGATTATAGACAAAGTTCACTTTAAATGTAATATAATCAGAATAGAGCTGGAAGGAACCTTGGAGGTCTTCCAGTCCAGCCCCCTGCTCAAGCAGGAGTCCCTATATCATTTCAGACAAGTGGCCATCCAGTCTCTTCTTAAAAACGTTGAGTATAACACATTTGTATGACTATAGGCAAATTTCACTTCAATAGCAACAGTGAACTTCACAACAAAACGAAATCTATTCTGCTGAATAGGCCACTTACCTCACTCTGAATTTCTCTTTATGTTCATATTTTGTCTTTTGCACCTCAGGTGTTATTGCAGTTGTGATCTTCATCATCTTTTGCATTGTGGCCATTATGAGCAGAGTCCTCTATCGGCACAAACAGACTCATCGGAACAGCCAGACAAAGGAAAAAGAGTATCCAGAACACCTTGACCGTTCTTTTAAGACTGAGGTTGACTTACAGAACCCAGTGAGCGAATGCAAACGAGAATACTTTATCTAAAAGACTCCCTTGTTACACTTTGGCATTTCCATGATGATGATAGTAGTGGTGGTGGTGATGGTGTTTTTAATCCGTTACTTTGGAATTTCCCCACTCTTTGGAAAGAACTAATAGACACTGAAGATATAGGCAGAACTGCACTGTTCTCCATCCAAGGTCACCATAGATAACACCTAACTGCTCAAGCAAACATGTATTCTAACTTTGTTTGTCATTACATGCATGGTTGACTATTTAGTTTCTGGATTTCTGAAATGTTGCTTTCTGGACCATTTCATGTTGGACCTGAGTGATATATACTAGAGGTAAAGTGTGCAAGTTAATTATTTAGCATTACAGCTATTGCAACAAGGTAGTGTGAAAGAATAAGATCGAATTATCTCACTAAAACGTATTTAAGATGAGCCAAATCCTTTGTTCTGCAAATAGGCATAATTATATTTTGTGTCTGTGGTGCTCTGCTGAATTTGCAAACTAAGGATCTGGAACAACTTTTTATTTTATTTTATGTTCCTTTTGATCACTTCCTTTCCTTCAAGCTGAAACATTTGTCCAACACAAGGTCAGAGTTTGCAAAACCATATTACTTTCTGCAGAGAGAGCTGAGACCAATGGGATAAATCTGTCAAGTGCTTGCCCTCCTTGCATAACCCCTTTAGATTCTGGGTCAGTTTGGCTCAAGAATCACCTGGCACTCAAGGTGGGCTTGTGAAGACTCTGAGACACAGCCTGGCTTTTGTAAAAGACATGCCTCAATCACTCATGTCCTCCAGGATAGAAGAGCTTACAAGCCTTCAGTAGAATTGGCCTAAAGTTGGAGAAGACAGAAACATTTCCATTGGGCTTGAGGATCCAGCGATGCCTCTGGCTTTCCAAAATAATTTGTAAGTGTTCTTCATCTAAGGGTCACTTGGTTTTTTTCTTTGAAGGGATAATTTATGACTGGGCCAGAGGAGCCCTGTGAGGAGGGCCAAGGAGGCGGGAGATGTGTCATGTGCTCAGTGTTTCAGCAAATCCAGAGAGGCCCAAGCCTGCCCAATGAATGCATAACCCCTGAGCATCACCATTCCCATTAGTTTCTTGGGGAATGGCAACTTCCTCCTCCTTGTTGCGCCTCTCTGCTCTCCCTCTTGGGCAAAATCCAAAGGGCCTTGAAATGGGACTTAAGCAGTGCTCCTCTGTACCACCTTCAATGTAGGTGTGACTCGGGATGTGCAACCTGTCTGCGAGCCCTTCATGAAACCACATTTAAATAGGCCTTAAGGGACTTCAGGGACACAGACGACCAGCCTCTCTTTCAATTTTCTGAAGTGGCATAGGGTTTCTTGTCTGACTAGAAGATCTCCAAGGTCCCTTTCAACTTTATTATTATTATTATTATTATTATTATTATTATTACCATCATCATCATCATCACTCCTGGAGTGTAGCTAAAATTGCCCCACCCTGGAAACCCACATGTAAATTTTCACTTTTTTTTCTTTCCCTGTTAATTTTGATGTGGAACTTTTTGATTTGAAAATTGTCCTCCTCCCTCCCTCCCTCCCTCCCTCCCTTTATTTTTAATGTAGCATCTTGAATGAGGAGAGTTCCTCAAGTATTCAGTCTAGGGAAACAGTTCCACCACATTTCTGATGGTGTTTATAGCTGAATAAAATCAACATTTTTTTTTTCAGAAATGGTACTTCCCATGATAGAAAGAACCAAAACATCAGGGAGGATGGGTTTTGTGACATTTACTTAAGTAACAAACCTGGCAGTTTTTCCATTTCAACAGAATGATTAATGGGAATGATCAGATACAGAGAGAGAGAGAGAGAGAGAGAGAGAGAGAGAGAATTCCCATATTATGCTGTGGCAGTGTTTTGATAAAGTCAATGTAATTTTGCAATAATGAATGTTGCCACTACTTTCAGCAATGATTGTGGTAGGGAGTCTGACTCATGCAGGGTATGGATTTGCTGTCCCAATTTAAAGCCTTGGTTATAATTTCTCTATTGTGGTAAATCACCCATTGAAAAAGAAAAGAAAATTGCATGCACAGACAAACATTCTCCAACAACCTTCTCCACTTTTATGGAAGAAAACATGGTCCTATGGAAAGGAGGATCCCCTTCCTCCCCCCATGCATTATAGAAAAAAGATTGTTCAATCAAAAGTCCATCTTATAAAGTTAGATGCAATCAATAATTTTTACTGGATCGTGAAGCAATAGCTGAGCCAGAGGCATTAGCCCCTTCAATTCATAGACACTTTAGCAGCTTCTTAGGTATTAGGACATTGTGTAATCTCTCACATAATAAATGGCTTAGTGATGCTGCTAAGAAATGACATTTGCACTTAATTTAGATGCAAACATTAAAGGTGGTGGGACCAAGCACTAGATATATAAATATAAACAAAATCTCCACAGTTTAAATGCCAAGGCTTACCCCTGCAAATATGTTTTGAAAAAATGTGAATTTCCTAAAGAACACATTATTATCAAAACCATCTTGTCTCTTTTTAATAATATGTAACTTAATTTCCGAGATGAGATCCACACATTTTAAAATTGCCAAGGTTGAGAAATACTATTCTAGATCATTGTCTAGATTCCTTTTTGGTTCGTATTTATATCTATTTCATTTTGAATCTTCTACCAAGGATTGGATTGACTGACTGACTGACTTTATTTAAAATCTTATGCCTCCCATCTCCTCTACAAGGTGACTCTGGGTTGCTTATGATCCCTGATGCCAGAGATTTGCAATTCTTTTGCAGCCAAGAATCATCTTTGGCCTGAGAATGAATTGATCCAGAAAAAATATTAAATTTAGCTTAATTATAATGTCAGTTTCAAGTGAGACTGTTAGTACAATTCTTTTTGGTATATTTAATGTTTTTTTTTTTTCTGCCATATTAGAAAATGCAGTTGGACCCCCAAAACTTGAGAAGCCTTGCTGAAGGCTCTGGAAAGCCACATCAATCCTGGATTTCCAGGTTGTACATTCCCAGTTTAAACTAAGTCTGCAATCAGACTTTGTGTGCTGAACTGTATGTGTCTGTGTGCTGATTGTCTAGTTTGGCAAAGAAATACATGTTTATTCACGATATCCCATATAGTACCCAGTCCCTCTCATCTGTGCAATATTTGTATCAGCATAGTACTGGACTTTGTACAAAGATTTTATATGACTATTAAGTTTTGTTTTATTTAGTTCTGTTTTTTTTCTCTTTGTTTGCTTCCCACCCCCACCCAAGACAGGTTATGAAGCAGAAACTAGATTTTCGGGTTGAATTTGTTTTTGTTTGATTGATTTTTATAGCTGCCCATCTCAACAAACAACTCTAGGCATCTCACAATTCAGAAAAGAATTGATAATAATTCTTTCTCCAAAGCATAGAAATTCTGTAATTTAGTGGGATGTAATGATAAAAATAGCAAAAATGTCAGAGATGATTTTTTGGCTATTCTCGATCATTCTCAGTCATCAAAATTCTCCTGCTTTTATTTTAGTTTTGAAGTGCAATTCAAAGCATCTGTTTTCTTCAATAGAAATTACACTTCTCTGAGTTCTGTTAGGTGATTCTTCTGTTGGGCTCATTAAAGAAATGCAAACAGCTAGAGAGGCTGCAGAACAATAGGGAAATGTGTGATAGTCGGGAAGACAAAAGGGGAAAAGTGCCTTCAGCTATCTCCCATTTTAAGTAACCTTAACGCATGATAGGAAGAGACAACTGTATTTCATTCAGTTGCAAAGAGTCAATTGAATGAAAAGCATAGAAAAATCATGGCTAATATGGTGCACTGCATCACCTGCTTTTCTTAGGTGAAGATCTGATATAGAACTGGAATTTAAATTTCCCATCCCATCTTGACAGGTGATCCAGGAAGATATGGAGAATCTCTTATCTGAAGATAGATTTATAATCTTTGAGTTTGTTGTCTTGCTAGTGAATTTACTCACTGCTATTACTGAATCTTTCTATCTGGAAAGAGAATCTCTCATCCAGCTCTCAACTGCAGTTTGATGCTTTAGGACAGGGCTGTCAAACGCGCAATGTCACGTGACATGTCGCGGCATATCACGACTTTTTTGCCATTGCCAGCAATGGGGTGGGCGCAGTTTCGCTATGATGCATCCGGCTCGCAGGCCGGCAGTTTGACACCCTTGCTTTAGGATGAAGAAATCTTTCTCCTTCCAGGTTGTTGCTTCATTTTGGGTGATGTCAGCAGCATTTCAGCCTGTAATTAACATTCTTATTTGTTATCCAATTGAACATGGATGGCTCAAGAATTCTGGGAATTGAAGTCCACAAGTCATAAAAAAGCCACAGTTGCCTACCCCTGGTCTATCCTGATAAGCCACCTGGAATTTAACAAGTGATTCTGGGCAGCAAATAATCTTTCAAAACAATTCCAGTCGTCAACAATAGGCAGTCATCAACTTACATCCAAAATTGGAACTAGAATTTCCATTGCTAAACAAGGCCGTTGTTGAGTGAATCATACAAAATTTTATGATCTTTTGGCCACAGATGTGAAGCGTATCACTGCAGTTGTTTACATGAATCATGCCATTGTTAAAGTGACTTCAGCTTTCCCCCATTCCTGCCCCTCTGTTGTTCCACAGTAGCAAATATCCATTTAAACAGAAAATTTTCAGATGTTTCTCCAAAAGTCAGGATAAAAAGATCAAAACTTGCCTCGATAGTAAAGGTATTCCATACAGTTGATGCTATAACCCAAGGGTCTTCAAACATGGCCCTTTTATGACTTGTGGACTTCAATTCCCAGAATTCCTCAGCCAGAGTGCCTGGCTGAGGAAATCTGGCAGTTGAAGTCCACAAGTCATAAAAAGGCCAAGTTTGAAGACCCCTGCTAAAACCCAAAAGACTTGTCATCTTGTCTTCCCTCATTTCGCACAGGAGCAGCAACTTGAGCAGGGTCTCTCTCTTGATCTAACAAGAAAACTCAGACATTTTGAACAAGGCAGTTCCTAAGATATCCTAGTGCTACACCATATAGAGCTTTTAAAGTCATCTAAGTGAGTGGCCAAAGCAGATCTAGTACTAATCAATGCCACAACTTAATTACTTCCTTTTGTTTTAAATCTTTTAATCATCTCCATTGGATCCCCCAAAGTATACCTAACAAATGTAGACTTATTTCTCTGGCACCACCGTCTTATCCATACAGTGAACTCTGTCTACTAGGCCTGGATAGAACAAAATAGACTACCTTAGCAGTTCTGGGACTTGCCTACAATTAGAAAGGCTATTGGCCTCCTCTTCTAGGAGAGACCAACAACCCATCCCAATGCTTTTGATGCAACATGGAGCACAACTGTTCTGTCCCCTTCCCCACCAGCCCTATCAAGCAGCCTATCTATAAAGTGTCTGATATCTTCCATCTTTACACTAAGTAAACAAATTACCAGGTGATTTACATGATACCACAAACCCATTTGCCTGTGTTTTTAATGATTAAACCACTCACAACTAAAAACTCTCCATCAGCCAGAGGAGTTCCATGGTATGAGAAGATATAGGTCTATCACCCAATGATTGGGATCCATCTATGATGACTTTTCCCTTAACCTTAAAGTTCTGTCTTTCTTCTTCAAGCCTCTTTTTCCCTAGCAGAAGACAACTATTATCCTGGCAGATCTCATGTATTCTATATGTTTCTCTGCCTTTGTTTATACATCTCCAATTCAGCCACTGAGTTTCAAGGGAATGGGCTTGCTTCCCAAAGGCCAAAAACTCATTGCCCCCAGAACAAACCCATAACTTATGTCCAACAGCCAAATGATTGATATTGGAGTCTGGATCCAATAAACTGGATAACACACCCTCCCTTTCTAATTTTCTAGTTTTGTGCAACTTACTGTTTTTTACTATTCTTTTTTAAGGAACTGTTGAATTTGAAGACTGATTCCTATGTTAGACTTCTATAGAACTTGACGCACTGGCTTCATTACCCAGTAGCTAAACTCCCCTTGCTCATCAGTCTCCAGAAATCATCCCCCGTAGAATTCCTTCACAAGCCTTCCCTGCTCCCCTATTAGCTAGTTTTGTTCATGAGCTCCCATCTGTTTCTCCTGTTTCCAAAAGGTGCTGACAGGGTCTGCATAAAACTGATGGCAATTTTCTGGAAAGAAGGAGAAAAGCAGTAGAAGGAAGGTATGTTTGAAAATCATTGTTTCCTCTAAAGCAGGGGTTCTCAACCTTGGCAACTTTAAGACTTGTGAACTTCAACTCCCAGAATTCCTCAGCCAGCAAAGCTGGCTGAGGAATTCTGGGAGTTAAAGTCCACAAGTCTTAAAGTTGCCAAGGTTGAGAACCCCTGCTTTAGAGGATCTGTAGATAAGATGCTTTCTACCCAAAGCTTAATTGTCCTCAACCACTTCTATGTATAGAATTCACTGAAGAATACTATCTCATGTAACCTTCAACAACCAGCAGACCCTGTCCTTCCATTTGCTTAATATTTGATAACGAGGAGCTTTCCTAATGTAATTTGTAGCTATGGTGATACTTAGTAGATGTATGTCTGTATTTCCAGCTTCTCTTGCCCATACAGATAAATAAATAGCATTTCTTCAGGTTAAATTCTGAATTATGGCTAATGGCAGGGGTGGAGTGAGATAAGGGAAGAAGAACAAGGGAGAAGCCCAAAGAGTTCCAGGTATTAATTAGTTCTTTCTCTTTTTAAGGATTGCACATTTTTCCTCATTATTTTGACAGTCCTTTGGTCAGGTCATTTTATTTTATATGATTTCACTAACAGGGAACCATTCATTCGTGGCTCATTTAATTGCATTCTGAAAAGAGGAAGGAGAAAGAAGTAGAATTCACATTTTTATTCTAATAACTTTTCCTCCTATAAATTATTGTGCCATATTTTCCCCTTATTCAACACAGCTGTTATAAATCACCCGTTTGCTCTGCTGCACATTCTTTTTTTTTCCCTTGATAGAAAAGTCCATTGAAAATGTACCAAATTTAGCCCCAAGCTGAATCTCTAATGAGATCAAAAGAGAAGTTCTGGACAATAAACCAGAGTTGGATTCTGAATCCTTATATATGCACACTAGCAGATACACACATGCATATAGATCACACCAGCAGACAGACAAACACACAACTCACACACTTATATACAGGTACAGACATTCTATCTCGCTTCATTGGTCACACAGAGTTTATATTACAAAATGAATCTCTAGTTTCTAGCTCAGAAGCATTTCAAGTTCTCTTCTGCAGAAATTGGTCTACTGTATCTAGTCTGGGGAACTATTTGTTTGTTTATACCCTGCTTTTATTATTTTTATAAAAATCTCAAGACAGTGAATACACATAGTAGGCTCTGCAAATATTCATTTTGGGGTTCACTGCAAGCATTCTAATGCATGAATAAAAACATTGGGGACAGAGTTTGCCCCTGTGGTACAGTCGCATTGAAGGAGAATTTACAAGGGCCGAAAAAGCATGCAAGTACTTTTTTAATCCAAACTTTGAATCCTTAAGTGACTTACCTTTCTGAACACACAGATCTAACGCAATCCTTTCAGCTTCTAAGGCAGAGAGAGACTTTATACTCACCAATTTAGAGAGTCCATTAAACCTTACTGAGCTTGCTGTCCTATTTTCTTATCTTAATTTGTTAACTACACAATGTTGCATTGTATGCTGTTAATTGGAGGCTTTCTTGCATAGGAAAGACACTATGTGTCCTACATAATACACTGTGCATTAAATAGAAGCAGTTTAATTAGACCCATTGAAATCAATAGAATGAAATTAGCATAAATCTTAAAACCTTGAATTTCATTCCTATCTCATTAAAAGGCATTATATTACTTGTTTTCTGGCTTTGATGTATCATCTTGGCACTTACTAAGCTTACACAAGCAATCTAAAGGATTTAGGTAGTTAATATGAAATATATCCTATCAGGAAGAATTTGATTGCTAGTGTCATCAAAAGACTTATATCTGCCGTATGCCTTTGTACGTCAGAATAATACTTTAGTCCATTTGAAGCATAATGGTTTTATTTGCAATTTCTCCCAAAACAAATTAGATTTTAATGGAAAAGAGAACAATATTATTTAATATAATTTATTGTTATATTCAATCAAGCTGAAATATTAGCTACAAAATTATATGGATGATTTTTTTCTATTTTTGTCCAAAGGAAGAATATCCCCAAGTAAATTTTCACTTAAAACAGACACATTGATAAACTGATGGCATGAAGGCTTTTTTTCTAATTGTTCTCCCTCTTTTGAATTCCAATTCAGTTCAGTTAACAGAAGAGCTGTGAAAAAGTCCTTCCATCTATAGAAGAATATTGTTGGATAGAACTATTTATTTCAGAACATAAACACATTAACATGGACTCATCAGATTCCTCATTCTTAGCGGGAGGGGAATGGAAGCAAAAATGCCACTATTTGAGTCATAACATTTATCCAAGTCCCATTTTATTATTTGGCTTGGTTTCCATTGCCATTCCAGATGAGTTCTTGGATGCATCGTTTTATAACTTTTCACTATTTTTTTAAAACAAATTTTATTGTTTTTTTATTTCTTAAAACAAAGTATTCAGGACACACTGTGGTGCTGGGATAATCAAACATCCTAGAACAAAACATATATACATAGTACAATCAATACACAAATAATCCCTCTCTTTTTCCCTCAAATAGCATAGTGTATTTAAAATATCCAATTCTAGCTTAAATTTATTCAACCTGAATCTGTTTTTAACCTTTATAAATTTACAATACCGTAATCAAATTAATTTTAAATAAAGATATTTTCAATTCAGCTATCCCTTCCAAATATGTTCTACTTTCTTAATTTTATCAAAATCTTGTTTATTTCTTCTTCCACTAATCTCCCCTGTTTAAAGTAAAATATTAATCTATCCTATACCTATCTAATCCATCAATTAATCAATCTCTGTAAGCTAACAAGATAATATCAGACCTTAAATCATTACAATCCATTAAACAGAATTCAAATCTCATCCAGTTAATTATCATAACTGATAATACCCATATCATCAAAAAGTCACATCATCTTATTAAATTTCAATTAATTAATAATTCAATTCAAATCTAAAACATCTCTTCAATTTTGTTCATTCCATTACCTAATAATTTTCATACAAATGAACTTAACATTCTAAAAAAAACATTCTTAATATTCTAGATTACTTTTAATCCATTATATAAAAATATCTCATTTTTAAACAAAAATATTAATCTATCCTAGACATATCTAAATGTATATATCTATCTATTCTATACATGTCTAATCCATCAGTTAATCAATCTCTTTAAGGTGACAGAATAGTATCAGACCTTAAATCATTTCAATCGATTGAGCAGGATTCAAATTTCATCCAGTTAGTTATCATAGTTAAACATCCATGTTATAAAACAAACAAGTCATCTTATTTAATTAACATTCAATTAATTATTAATTTAATCCAAATCTAAAACATCTCTTTACTTCAAACTCATAATTTTAATCCTTACATCAGTCCATAGTTCTAGGTTGCCTTTAATCCAATATATGAAATTTTAAAGTTCATTTTTCAATCTTATTCTAGGTTTCCTCTTATGCCAGGCAGGTTTCCATAGCAAAGCTTCCCTTCCAGGTGATGAATCTCTTTTTATTGCTTGTAGTGTCATTTGATTTGATGGAAACCATCTTGGTCTCTGCATTAGCCCTCTGTTTCTCTAGTAGGCTCTGCAAATATTCATTTTGGGGTTCACTGCAAGCATTCTAATGCATGAATAAAAACATTGGGGACAGAGTTTGCCCCTGTGATACAGTTGCATTGAAGGAGAATTTACAAGGGCTGAAAAAGCATGCAAGTACTTTTTTAATCCAAACTTTGAATTCTTAAGTGACTTACCTTACCTCTGCATTGGCCCTCTGTTTCTCTTGTCCATAAAGCCTCATTGCTTGAGAAGTTCAAAAATCAGTCTTTGCTTTTCCTGTTCTTGCTTATAGGGCAAGGTAAAATTCTCTTTATTCTCAGTAAAGTCCTCTTCTTGTATAATCTGTTTTGTAGAGTAGTCAAGTGTAATGTGAGAGTTAGTTTTAAGGTTTAAAGTAGGAGTTCTGGCTCTTAATTCTGTAATAAACTCTTTTATTGTAGTACATATTTCTTCTTTAGCCTCAGAGACCTTTTCCAGTATAAGTCTACAGTTTAAATGTGATTGAAGCTTCTCCATTTTAGTAATAGTTGAAGAAAAATCCTTTTTTCTTTTTCTTTTTTTTTTTCTTTTTTAGTGAAGGCTACAATTGAACATTATCCACCCCCACAGATCACACAGCTGGCTCAAATTATCTTTTCTCTTGATAAATAGTTTGAAGGCCAAAACCATCTCATCTCCAAATAGCCAACAATTCCAATATTAACTTTTGACCAGTAGATGTCCTCAGTAAGCTAAAAAGACTTCTTCAAATGCCATTTTTTCCTTTTTTCTATTTTTTAAAGGAAGAATGGAAAAAGAAATACTCTACCAATAAAATACCGCTCCAAAAAAACCCAACAATTTTTTCTGTACTTCAATGTGAAAAGAGATATATAATCTTTGAAAAAGTTTTAATCTGTCCTTTTATAAAATCCCTTTCTTCCCACGCATACAAAAGCCGCTTTTTTCAGACAGGGAAGTAATTCCAACGAAGCTTTTACAGGCAAAAACAACATAGGTTGAAGAGAGGAACAAAAGGGGTTTCACCAGATCATCCACGGTGGGTCTGTTACACTTAGATGTCATGACTTTCGGCTGGTGCAGCAGGTTGGTCGGCCATCTTGCAGGCCGATCTTTACTCTGTCGACCCTGAGGAGATAGCTGGAGACAAGGGGGAAGCTGCTGCCCTCCCCTATCTACCAGCAAGCCTGCTCAGTGGTCACCCCTCTGGGGCGACTTTCGACACCCTAGGGGGTCTACCGGCGAAGGAAACCCCGGACGGCGCGGAGACGAGTCTGCAGGCGTGACCGGCATCGCCGGGTTCCGGAACCGGAAGTCACTTTTCACTAATTTATTAATGTGATCATAAATACAACTTCAGTTTGTATTTTTAAGATGATTTTTCAACTTGGGAGTAATATTTTTCACTGTTGTTGTTTGAGTCACATCACCTCATCATGCCACTTGCTTTCCCAGCATGACTATTGAAGTGAACAAAGATTGCACACTTCTGGCTTATATCATCTGTCCTGAGCAATTCCATTGATTTATCATTATTAGTATAGTTAGTACTAGTGGTGGCCTTGTGTGTGTGTGTGTGTGTGTGTGTGTGTGTGTGTGTGTGTGTGTGTGTGAAAATCAGACTTTTCAGGAAAAAGACTTGTCTATAAAAATAATATGCTAAAATAAAATACTGAAAAAGACCAAGAAAGGAGCAGACTAAACTTATAATTAAAGAGAGTCTCATAAAGACTCCCTCTGATCAATACCCATCCTTTGAAGAGAACACAACATGTAGGAAATGTCAGGTAGGCAGGATCCCAGACATCTAGGCTTTTACATTTAAATTCCTTGAATTAATCTGGAAGTCTATAGGGACCCAGGGAAACTTTGCCAGAGGTGGTGACACATATGCCCCATGGGAAATTCCCAACAAAAACCAGGCTGCTGAATTTTGGATGTCCTGTAATTTCAAAATCTCTTTCAATGATATCCCCATTTAAAGGACAATACTGTGGTCTGTTCAATACTTATTCAGAAGTAAGAGCTGTGATCCAAATTAGCTGTTTATACTCAAGACTATTGACTCAAGATGGATTATTGATGAGATAGTGGGCCAGGTATTAAATCAAATAGTTTCTGATTCAAGTTATTTCTCTCAACTCCTTTGTTTTTTCTGGTTTCTTGATACTTTCTTTTTGCTAATGTTCTTTGACAATTGTTGCTAAAAAGCTCTCCTTACAGGCTTGCATAAATCATATTTTATCATATGCAATCCAAGAAAAATGTTATTTGGTCATCTTCTTTGCTATTTTAATTATAAAAATGACAGTTCACCAGGGAGCATCAAGAAGCAAAAACCACAATATATGTTTTGTTGACTCTGCTAAAGTTGTGTGGGCACAGAGTTGTACAGAGTTGTAATTTCTGGAGAGTGACATCAATGGTCCATATTTTTATTAGCAAACTTAGTGACATACTAAGAATAAAAAATCAAAAGAGAAAAACCTAAAAGAGAAATTTTCTAGAAAGTTAGTTACAATAGTCAGTAGAGGGGGAACACATACATGTCCAAAGAAGAAATTTTAAAATAGTAAAGCTACCCAAAATCTCCTCTCATCAGTTCTTAAAGATGGAATTCAAATTCTCTAGAGTTTGGCTCTAAATCTGGGCATGTCCATAAGAGATGGATGCAAAGACCCTTTTGTCATCAATCAACTACTTTTATGCCAGAAAAAAATAAATAAACATGTTTTCCATGTCTGAAAATTGGCTTTAACTAATGTCTTATATATTGAGTAATTGTTTCATAAATATATATATATATTGATGCAGAAAGTTGAGGCAGAATATTAATATTATTTAATGGAAGTGAAATGAAGAGATTTTTGGTGCGGCAAAGGTAGTACATTTTACTATCAGTTAATTAACAGAACATCAGAAATCAATTGTTGTATCTGGTGTGTGAATTTAGACTGAGATGCAGGATGTACCGCATGGGAAGTCCCCAGTTTCCCTTGAGACACCAGGCTTCATTAACATCTAGCCATTTAGAGAAAATGAACTGTCACAT
The DNA here is from genome assembly GCF_016545835.1 of Crotalus tigris. Taxonomy (NCBI): domain Eukaryota; kingdom Metazoa; phylum Chordata; class Lepidosauria; order Squamata; family Viperidae; genus Crotalus; species Crotalus tigris. The sequence continues at coordinate 4,679,084 of NW_024100213.1, read as the reverse complement.
CCTGTTTAAATTCCATTACTTTTTTTAGTTCCTTTCCCCAGTTCTGTGACTTATCATCTAAATAAAACTGCAACATTTATTATAAACCAGAACAAGGACCACAAGGGCTGAATAACTTCCATCTTTTTTTTTGTTCATTGTGAAAAAGAAGTGTTGACACTGGATTATTTCAAACTTTTGCTAAATGTATTTTTTTTATTAAATAATGTAGTAAAGCAGAAAATTAAATCAAAGAGGAGAACACGAGTGAAAAGAGTTGGATAATTGCTGTAATTTGTATATCACCTATTGGATCTTTTGAACTGTTCCAATTCTAAAAGAAAAAGAAAGCAAGGGTATATATTTTGGATTGCTGTTTTACCACATGTTAGTTGGATAAAGAGCTATGTCATGAAGTAATATGATTATATTGTGATCCTATGAATTCTTACATGATAATGAATCCTAGTGGAACCAATGGCATTTATGGTACCATTCTGGTGCCTTTCTGGGGGGAAATACTGTATTTGATTATTTAATTTAAACTTATATTTTAGGACATGAAAAATGCATTGAATGCAGAATGGCACCTACCTTATCCAACTACAGTAGAAAAGTATTTTGTGGCAACTGTACAAAGAAGAATGCATAACACAGGAGCCAATATTTCCTTGCAATATTTCCGTACACATGCACACACAAAATGCATTTGGAATAATATTGTTTTACGTTATTGTGGCAAGAGTTAGAGGTTGGTGTCTGCTTTATTTTTTAAGAAAATAAAATATGTGATCACTTTGTTTTATTGAAGGAATTGGTTGAAATGCTCTTGGCAATGCTTTCTTCCTTTGGAGATACCCCAGGTCTACAATGACAAGTTAATATCCATAAATGTGTTACCAATCTTCACATGTTTCTCTCTTTCTATCACCGAGGTAATTCTTATTGCTATGTGTACTGAGAGTAGGATAATTTCTGAGATTTTTTTTTCTTTTTGGGAGGGTGATGTGCAGTGATTCTATCTTTTTCAATATTGATCTTTCTGGATCACAGTCTTGGAAGACAAGATGAACATTCTTTTCTGTTGAGCTCACTACATAAGACCCAAAACTGTAATACTATAATGCCTCCTCCTCCTCCTCCTCCTCCTCCTCTTTGAGTTTAAACAGTGAGCATACTTGGGGAATCAGCAAACAGACATTTTAAAAAAATTAAGTGTGGAAATAGGCTTGTTCATTGTCCTTTAGCATTATACTATTTAAAATTCATTTGATACATATGAATTCATGCATGTTGTTTTTTTGCGGTGGGATACTAAGAATGGTGGACTTTTGGTATAGCAGTTTCTTTGTAATTTTTGAACAGAACCTGTGTATTCGTGAAGATTTCATGAATCCAAATTCATCCATCTTTACTAAAAAAATAAGAATGTTTATTACAGCTGCTAAAGGTATGCATTCAAATAGGGCTTGTATATCATAATTTGTGTTGGTCTTGGCCACTGTAATTAGCAAATGAAGTTATGGTTTAGCATGCTATAACAACTCAGTAAAGTGGAGCTTAGCAAATTCATAGCTTCCCAGTTCAGTTTATGGTCTTGATGTTCCTTGGTAATCTCAATTCTAATCAGACTCAACTCTGGTTAACTCTCAAGCCCAAACAAGATCACTTAAAGCATTGCCACCTATTAAGATTTTCTCCTTCGTGTTTCCTGATCAGTGCATAGATATCCATATAGTGTTTAGGCTAATGGAATAGTTTGCCAGTTATTTTTGTCTTTGATTAATTGATTGATTGGCATTCAGATTTGATAATTCTCTGTTGGTTTCCCATTCAGACATCGACCAGACCCAACCATGTTAGTTTCTAAGCCCAGACAAAAGCAGCATGATGCTGTTACCTGCTGAAATGCAACAAGATTTAAGAATCATATTTTTTTTTAGATCATGCTCACTAAGAAATGTTGGTCATTAAAATACACATAGCTTAAAGTTGTTAGGGTTGCAAAGTAGTGATTGGATTAGGAGATGTGCAATCAGTAACATTTGCCATTGTCACTTGTGGGTAGTACAGTTCATCAACATGTGTTACTTTACTACATGGGTAGCTACAGTGGGTGACACAGATTATCCAACCACTGGCAAACAAGAATACCATGCAATGGACACGGAGGTCAAACCACTGCAATATAGAGGTTCCATTTCATAAGACCATAAACAATTTCTTAGAACAAAGGAGTGGTCCATGGATCCCATATGATCACAGTACTCCTTCTGTTGCCCTGAAAGCATCCTCAGAGAAGGACAAAAGTTGTGGTTAAAGGGTAACATGGTGCCTTAAGTTTTTCAGAGACTTAAAGCACCTATTTTGTGCCTTGATCTCTCTGAAACCCCAACTGTCTCCAAAATGGTCTGGACACTTTTTTTATCTCATTCATTCCAATAACTTCATAAATCACTAATAATACCTCCTGAGGTCTTTGGAAGGGAATAGATAAATCAACAAATGCTTTATTCCCATTGACAAGAAAATTGCTTGCCTTACCTTGATATCTTAGTAAGAAGTAACTGAGGGAATTCTGTAACACCAAAGTATGAATAGATGGGAAGGTTGTTTATTTTTTTGTAGTGTGTTTTTATTCTTTACTTATAATTTGAATGATATAATTGGATAAAATTTGGACCATCATTAGATGCCAATTCTAGTGTTTAAATCTCCTGATACCATGAAACCTTATAATGTTATTTGTTTACTTCAGATAAAGGGAGTGAAGCCAGTTGTGTGTTTTGACAAGCAAACAGTGGCCAACTAGCAAAGCATTTGACAACTAGCACCCCCTAATTAATTTAAATATATATTTTCAGTGCCAATTGATTTTACGCTGGAATGGAACAATGTGACATTTGGCTCAGTTTTATTTATGTTTTGTTTTTAATTGATCTGCCTACATATAACAAGACCTAATTTTTCTTTAGTAGAGATAAAATGTTCCACGATTTGAATCGAAATTCATGCTTGTTCCTAAAACCAATATATTGCTGACATGCCTAAGACACATTGAAAATCTGCCATACTGTGATACATTGCTAGCTCCCACTGTATTGAACATGCCAAGAGTATCTTCTTTGTCCAGACCGCTTCTCATCTCATTTCATTCTATAATTGATATCAAATTCCAAATGTAGTCTCAAATTTTGAAAAAAAAAATGTTTCTAAAAATCTTATGTCTGCCAGTAAGCAACAGGTGTAATCTAAGTCAGTAGCATTCATGTTAGGCATTCTGAGAAGACAGGGTAAAAGTTCAACCATTTCTCTTTTTTAATATTTTCCTCTGTCAGTCATGTTGCCCAAGAAATGAAGTTGTCATTTTGCCAAACTATCATTCTCCAGCAGGTAGTTGGTACATTGGACACGTGGCACAGAAAGACAGATGAAACAATAAATATGTCTCTTGCTTTTTCTATTTCCCTAAATGTCGCTATCCATACTAAAAAGCACATTGAAAATTAACTTAATATGCACCATAGTCTTTTTGTTCCAGTAAAAACCAAAATTAGGGTTCAATTAATCCTTCCTCTAGAATTTGCTTTTGAAGATAGTATCCCCTAGGATGTAGACTCAGTTCCAAGTCAGTTTTATAGACCATGTATCATATCTTAATACATTGTATGGGGATTAAAACCAACAAATGAACAAAAATAGCCTTAGCTTTTCTTTTTGTTTTCTATGGTTATTGTTGTATAAAAGACCTAAACTGTAAATAATGTATATTTAATAAAGAGAGTTTTTTTGTATGAATTTGTGTGGAATACCAGCACCATGTGCTATAATTCTTTCCAATATAGAAACAGACTGTGGGGGTGATGGGAGAATGATAACCCTGAAAAATGATTGTATTCTGTTCTTGTGGGTGATTAATTCCTACTGCCCAAGCAGTGTTGTAAACAGTAATAAAATGTGAAGCTCCACAACTCAGGTTTATTGATTTCAAACACTGCTAAAAGTGCTGTCAGAAGTCATTTGATTGCTGCACAGTATCCTAGCCTACCATACCTAATGATGGTTTGCTGTACCTGCCTCTGAAATACACCAGGACAATATTATCTGCTGAACAATGTTCAACAGAGATCCAGAACTAGAGATCCAGTTAGTATATGTTCACAAGACACTTAGAATCCACAGAAAACTCTGCTCCTATGCCTTAAGGGCTATGCCTTAAGAGCTCTCCTGTCACAGAAAATAGGGGATCAAGAAAAGTTGTGATGGTCCAGAAAATCTTATTTGTCTCACTTTCCCTAACCCGTTGTTTGACTGGAACTGAAAAGCCTTCAGAGCAGTAATATCAGAAAACAGATACCACAAGGATTACTGGAACTTTATTGTTATTAGATATAACAAAAGCCTGAAAGCCTGAGCAACTTTTCCTCAGCCATCTTTTGCACTAAGGAAAATCAAGATTTTCCTGAGTTTTGTCTTCCCCCTTGCACTAAAGAAAATGGAGATTATCTTGAATTACTTTCTGACCCCCTCTTCTTTCTCAAGGCTAAGAGGGTGTTCACCTAATCATACTTTCATTCCTTCGTCAAGGTTAGCTCTGTGCTTTTCTGCAGGAACCAGGTTAACTGAGAGAGAATCGAACAGGCAGCCATCAGGCATCCCACCTTCTCTTATCTATACTGTATGTCTGTATTCTGTGACATAATTTGAATTCTTTCTACCTCCTCTCAGAAACGAGTTTCTGCCTCCACAGCAAATTCTTTTCCCTCTGCAGGGTCTCTTTCACTTGGGCGAGAAATGAACAAAAGAAATGCAGACTCTCAACCACTCCAGTGTCACTTATTACAAACAGAACGCTGAGGTTCCCAGAAATGCCAGTGCCCTGTTTAACAAGTGTGGCAAGAAGAGATACATTGCATAGAGAACAAAAATAAATGACAAAACCCCCCAACTCAAGCTGCCAGCAGTAACTATTATGCAGCATGGGAGTTTTTTGAATTACAGACAAATCCTACTTTCACCTGGATATTTGCACCCAGCATCATGTATTAATTGTGGCGCTACTGGTCCAATCCGCAAGCAGTCTTCCTTGTCCTTGCCATAATCCCTCAGAATCTCTTTCATCCCGTCTTGCATCACAGCAAAGCAAAAACAGTCTGTGAGGACACACTGCCTAGAAATTAGTACATATTCTGCTGTTGTCCTGCTTCTGTGAGACCTTCCACCCCCCAGCCAGCACAACAACGTCAGCTATAAAAACTACTGTGGCGATGTTGGCATGTGCAGATAGATGGAAAGATATGTTTGCTTGTATGTGGAAATAAAGCAGCCTGAAGTAGCCAGGGAGAAAAAAAATTATTTTATCTAGCTGAACTCACAAGGAGTAGGAATAGCAGATCTCACAAGGAATAGGAGTTGTAATGGCAGTAGTAGCAATGGGAAACAGTGGAGTAGTGGTGAATAGTGAGTAACAGCTGTGAATGCTTGTTTCTGTGTGTTGTCTAGGGACCTGGGTTGTTGTTGGCTCTTTTGTATTTGGAGCCCACTAAATTGGGTATGGTTAAAACAACCTGTGGCATATTGAGTTTATTATCAGGACCCAGAGACCCTGCAAAGCTCCACAATAAGATGCTGGACAATAATAAAATATTGCTCGGAAAGCTGCATATAATAACTCATCACTGACATAATAACACATTTGCAATTCTAAACAGGCCAGATTTGTTTCTTTGTACCTAAATGCTGACTTCCAGCATCGCTTCTGTGGTTGCTTTTGAGGCTTTTAGTTTATTGTAGATATCAGCTTTTCTTCCACCTAGGCTGCTGGTGAAGTTGATTTGGCCAGCTGTCCTAGTCTTTTGCTTGCACAGTTCCAAACATGCTTGAGAGTTAAGTTGCAGTTGCTGGCTGCCCTCAAAAATGTTTATCTGAGGAAGGGCAAATTGTCTTCTCTGACTCCTTTACAACTGGCCAGTTAACTCCAGTTCATTGCTTCACCTTCATGGTTTGGTCAACATAATCCTAAGAATGATCCTCTTCATGACGAATGCTTTGAATGCAATCTGTCTGAAAGCCAAGAAGTACTCTAGCTATTTTCTTTTCAACAGTCATACCTAATAAGCTGGTGGCAGAGCACAGGTCAGAATTGTCCTGTCAAGCCCACATTGGTGCATTGGATCTGTATAGTAGAACCGTGTGTTGGGAGGAATGACATTGGGCTTTCAGTATGGGACAGCGGTCACACATAAGGGAGTGAGGCATGTGTTTGCTGAACAGAAGCACCAGATAAACATTAAGATTGCTTCACCTTTCTTTGTTCTCTACCTTCTTGTTACAATCCTGGCTTTGGCTAATTGTGCTTTGTGGATTCTGAGTCATCATGCTGGAGATCAAAGAAATAAGAGAGAGAGGAGAGTGAAAGAGCTTACAGTGTGCGTGGACACCCTAAAAATGCTGTAAATATGGAGTGGGGTGGACATAAATTTGGGTATCCTATATTGAGAGCTGAACTAACTATTACATCCGTGTCTTTCATTTACTATGATTTTTTTTTCACAATGTATCTTTTATTTGCTTACACATTTCATTCATTCTACTAATATCTTGTCTCTCCTTTGAGAACTCAAGAAAATACATGGGGCCCTGCCTTCATTTTAGTCTCACATGAGGAACAACAACTTTGGACTAAGAAAGAATACACGGCCCAAAATTAGAATAAGAGTAAGAATAGAATAGAATAGAATAGAATAGAATAGAATAGAATAGAATAGAATAGAATAGAATAGAACTGGAAGGCACCTTGGAGATCTTCTAGTCCAGCCCCCTGCTCAAGCAGGACTGCCTCTTTTTAAAAATCTCCAGTGATGGAGTGCCCACGATTTCTGAGGGCAAGCTATTCCACTAGTTAATTGTCTTCACTGTAACCCAATGATCTCTTTGATCGAGTAGATATTTCAACTTCAGACTACAGAGTTCCAGTTTACCATCTTGAACATTACTCCATGATGGCTTTCAAGTTACTTGTCTTCTGCTCCCAACAGTATGCAGCTTTGCAGAACCACTGTAATTCAGTAAATACAAAGCATTTGCCAATATCTGTATCAGTCATGCACACTTGTCTCTCATCGTATCAGAAACAGCTTGCTTAAAATGATTTCAGGCCACCAAAGGGACTTCTCTTTTATGTATTTTGGGTGAAGATGGTTATCAGTTTGAGAAACAAATGTGGATGACTCGCAGCATGAATTTACAGAGAACTTCCTACTTTCAGATGCTATCTCAACTTAATATTTTTCCTGGTGAAACTGATGTTCATTATCAGTCGGTTTATGTAATGCTTCCCATTGTTATTTATTCTACCTCTGACAAGAGAAGGCATCTCAAAACATTGTGGCTATCAGAATGTTCATTAAACGATTTGACAATTAAATTGGCCCTTGTGCATGCATGAAATAGCTTTGATTTCAACCTTAAGAAACAGTTCCAATAATTCCTTTTGGCAAGCTGCTCCATTACCCAACTGTTCCTACTAATTCTTTTGCCGATTGTATTAAAGCCCTCAATCTGTGCAGCTGCTGTTTAAATCCATTGCCAACAAGGAGATGTATATGTCATAATTTATCTAGCTCTCTTCTAGCTGCCTAATTCTAAAAATGAATCCCCCTGGACAAAAGACGGGTTTAGGAAAGTGATTTTTTGGCATTTCCCCTGAGGGACGTAGGCTCACATTTGGATGAAGAGAGAGTAGTTCTACTGTAGTGTGATATTCAGCAGAAATCAGAACAGAGGTAAGAGGAGAAAGCACATTGTTAACACTCTCAAATGTGGCTATCCAGAAGCATGTCCCCCTGGGTTTCAGAGGTCCTTTTCCAGAGCACATTAAGGATTTTGGCAGAGAAAAAGTGGGATCCTATGTGATTTCTAGATTGACACAGCAAGCCATGGCCCAGTTTATTGAATAATATACAGTAATTGGGTTTATTTGTACCAAGAAAGCTTAAAGCTTTTTACAAGCCACCATGGTTGGGTCCCCAAACTGTGCTAAGACAAAAATTCATTGACCACATGGTGGCTTAACTTATTGTAGAAGGGATTTTTTTTGTTTTGTTTTTTTGTTTTTAAGAAATGGCTCTCTCAGGCTCTAAAGGTACAGCTTCCTGCAATGGCTTCTTTTGCAGGGCAGTTAATTTCACAGCAGGAGATCTGGGACAGAGCAAATGGGAAGGAGAAGGAGCCAGCATGCAAGCAGTGCAGAGCCTGCAGCTTATTAAATAAACACCCATCAATGGGAAATCTTTCTGAACTTTGGGAAAGGAGAGCTGTCATAGCCAGCCTGAGAAGTCTTGCTTCTGGGTCTTTCAGAGATCTCACCTTTATGTTTTGTTTTGCTTCTCAAAAATTGCAGCAGCAAACCAATTAATGGCCGACATTTTAGCTGCCTTTGGATGCCAATTGGAACAAATTCCCATTCAGAACTCCAGTGGGAGGCTTGAGACAGGCAATTGAAAAGATGCAGACCTTGTTCCAACCTGATTTTAAAAGACAACTAATTCCATTTTTGCTAGAAAGCATCTGATTTTTTAATTTTTTTTTTTGGGGGGGGGGAAGTTTGCCATTAAATGCAGGCTTGATACAAAAGCAGTTCAGTGGTGGCTGAGGTGGAGTTACTATAGGATGGAGTTTTCCTGTCCAGTTTACAAGCCACTGAGGAGTATTATTAAATTAGACAACACCCAATTCCATAACATTAACCCTAATACTTGTCACTACTTTTTAGAAACAGAGGAAAAAAGTTGAATGGAGTGATGGAGTGATCTTGCTGCTCACCACTCACTTTGGCACAGAGTTCTGGATGCTCTCAGAATTTGGTCCTGCAACTAAACGATTCAAATTAAGGTGGAACCTGCACCAGAGAGGAGAGGCCATCAGGATTTGGTAGGTTGAGGAGAGTATTTGATAGGAAAGTTGCTGCTACCCCTTTGTTGAAACTGTAAGGGGAAGTTCTGCTGAAGAAAGGAAACAGACCAGCCAGTGCTAGAAATTCTATTTGCTTAGGAAGAGGCATTCAGTGTCAAGATACAGTCAATATACAGAGTCTTTCTTCTGTCTTACTTTCTTAGCCCTTCAGTGTCTTCATACCAATCCTCATCTGGCACCACCTTTGTGCTTCTTGATTTGATTCTAGAAGATCAGTCCTGGCCACTTCCAATTCCTCTTTTTTTCTTTCAGCTTAGCTGGTCCATTTGATGCTCTCCCTGGATGTTTCCAAGTGATAGAACTAGACCTGTTCCTATATCTGTTTTTGTTCTCAAGATATAGCAGCTTGCATATGCCAATGAGTCAGTTACAGCACAGAGTTGATCAGCTTGGGCCTCCTAGTAAATGAAGAGAAAGAACAGAATAATTGTTTCACACACACTCCCAAAGAAAGCCCTAAACCTCTTCTCACCTACAGGTTCATACATAATATAGAAGTTTCTGAGTTTTGCATTCAAAGACTAAGGATGAGTCTGGTGTACAGAGGAGAAGAATTTTATTGTTTTCCTCTCCTGACCAAAATTAGCACTTTCAGAGCACAGGGAGAGGTTTTTTAAAAAATAAAAGGCAAAAAAACCAAAACAAAATAGATCCTATTGATTTCTTAGAGCTGGATTCCTCACCCCAACATGTTGATAGATGGGAGAGGGAGATGGGGAAGATAATTTGGGATGGAAGAAAGCACTGTGGCATTTCACACTTGTTCCCATTTATCTCATGATCCTGTATAGATTTAGATCTATGCTGTAGCTGTATCCTCCTGTCTCCTCAGAGTCTAAGCTCAGATATCTGCTCAGGCTTAATGAATGTTATCCTGGACAAGGCAGAATAAGGCAAACACAATTGATCCACTCTTCTTGCCATCCTCCTGCCTCTGCATGTTTGGGTAAAGGGCGAGTCATCAGCATCCACCAGGTCATCCAGCACAAAAATATACTGAAATAATGAGACCTTTAGCTATTATTTCTGCCTGATTCAGAAGTCTCATTGCAAGCTATTCAGAAAGACTGGGCAAAAGAGGATGAATAACAACAGAAGAGAAAAAGGCACTCTCACATTTAATTTGTATGTTAACTCAACCTGTGTTATCAACTTCCATCATCCCCAGCCTGCATGAAGGATAGGTATGATTGAAATCAGCATCAAAGGATTCAAGCCATCAGGTTGGATAATGTTTGATCTGATAATGTACCAGTTACTTGATCATCAACAGAAAATCAATGACATCTAATCACACCGAATCCTGATATTTGTAGCTTTCATTTTTATAAATTAAAAGTCAGAAATGTGACTCATCCAGGAATGAGTGAAAGACTATACCTTTATTGATGTTAAGAAAACCAAGCTGACTTTGGAAGAAATTAAAAGAGTTTTCCTAAATCTCAGTTTTTTTGTTTTTTGTTTTACCGTTAACTGGAAGCGACAATCACTCCCTTCTCCCATCCATAATCATCAAGTCCCCAAAGTGTTAATTAGCTGCTTGCATTTTTCTCAACCAAATAATAAAAATGTCACAGGTTACCATGCCAATGAAGCTGTTTACTCTAGAGAAGTCTCACTTGCTATTAAAACTGCTATCTCAAGGGACCCAGATCTAAACCTAGTTTCTGTTAACCAATTCATTTTTAGGGAATCTCAGAATAACAAAGTCTCTGTTCCCCAAAAGACTCCTTATGTAGGGTTTGCATCTGCAGCGATCCTGAATTGTTTTATTTATTTGAAAAGCCAAGAGTTTATTAGAGAAGAACCTTGAAAAGACAGTGGAAGCCTTTCTTCTACAACTCGGGTTTAAGACATCCCAGTCTCCCTATCATTTAGCTGCAGTGGAGCATTTCAGAGGTTCACAACTTTGTGGCAAAAATTGGATATTTGCAAAGGAGAAGGATATGTGAACTCTATATTAGTAAACAGAGATTTGTAGAAAAGTAATGAGTGGTGCTTCATGAAATTTACCTATCTGATTATTGCATATCTTGTTGCACATCTGGGCAACAAGAATGTCTACTGGAGCTCTTCCAAATGTCTATAGATATATTCCATTGGAGATGTTAGCCAGCTTCTTATTCCAATTGAATTGATATTGAATTAATGAGTAATCATAATACTGTTATTTCTTTTCACGGTTAATATTTCCTTCTCCTGGTTCCTGACCCCATCATATGCAATGGAAAAATTCTTGTTGCTGCATTCATGGAATAAAATTCAAATATGTCCAGAATTGTGTCTATAGAAAAAAAGAGAGGAGATCAATACTAGATATAAAATGGAAAGAAAGGCTATCTAGGCCAGGGGTCCCCAACCCCCAGTCCGTGGACTAATACCGGGCCACGGCATGCCAGCAACTGGTCCACACAAACAAGCAAAGCCCCATCTGCGAGATGCAGGCTGAACACAAAATCACACACCCTCCAGTCCATGGAAAAACCTCTCTCCATGGAACCAGTCCCTGGTGCCCAAAAGGTTGGGGACCTCTGATCTAGGCAGTTTTCATCACCGTATTTGTTTCATCCATAGTTTTATTCCATATAAAACTTGATTAATGGCAAATGTAAAATGGATGACCTCTGGATCAACTGATGATGTAACTGTTTTTTGAAGAATGGAATGGAAGATCCAGAAGTTGTTGCTTCTTATTTGTTTTTATTTTCCCACTTGTTTTTAAAATGATATTCAGTGGTTTCCTATCAACTATTTTGCTTCACATCTCAGTTAACACAAAATTATCATTTGTCTGTGTATTTATATTATTAACTTGTTTACTTTGACTTAATTATTTGCTGTTACTATTTCTACTTGGCTCCCAAGATCGCAAACTGATTGCCTGTCTACTACTTTCCTTAAAACTTTTTCCCATTCTTAATTTCACCCAAGAGGGCATTAAACACACAGGTACATGCATGCACATAAATAATAACTTTTCCCTGAGCAGCTCACTTATTCAGCCTGATATTGTGGCAGATGTTCATCACAAATTTAGTTGAACAACAGCTGGTTTTAAGAAAAGAACTGGCAGAAGGAATGAAAAGTGCATCAGCTTGGCACAAATTGTATGGGCCAGGCAACTGTCTTGGATAACCTCTGGCAGGATGAGCTGCCTACCTTCAAAGATGGATAGTAGCTCACATTATAGCTAAACTAGCCTTTGGCCTACAGATGGTGGTTGATGGCCAATCTCTATTTTGAATTTCTTCAGATCTCAAAGGTTTTCAACAAAAATATTGTGTGGCCATTACTGCCATTTCTTCCCAAATCATAGCCAAGGAGTGGGAAAGCAAATTGAGTCCAAGAATAAAATTTCACACCTCCATATACTTAAAGGATCAGGTGTCATTAAATGGTGAGTCTTGTATGAATGAAGCTTTGTCAGGAGATTTCCACTCAGCCAGAAAACCAACCCAGACCAAAGCAAAGCAACAAAGATCTTAATTCTACTTGTTCTCTGGGCTTACTGTGGATTGACAGACAACAAACAGGAACCGTCCTGCAAGCATTTAAACTAAGTAGGATAAAATTTTGCTTTATTGCACTTGTAGGTGCAATAAAGCAAAATTTTTGCCTCACATACAAATTTTGGTGGCATTGGTTTTGCCCTTGTTTTTGATTCAGTTTTACCCTCAACCATTTCATGCTACATGCAAATATAGGACCCAGACATACATTTACTACAGTGGTAAGTATACAGACGATTGAAAAAAAATCCACCCATCTCTATGCTTACCATTGCAGTAAATGTATGCCTGGGTCCTGTATTTCAGGTAAGAGTTGCAGACTGCAATTTATCAGTCATGGCAGGTTGAATGAGATGAGATATTTCTCCTGCTATTGAGAGAAATTGCTTTAATTGGCTAGTGGGTTGTTCCCTGGGTCTTCTGCTGTGATATTTTGTATTTTGTTTCATTTATTGATCATTTTAATAACAGTTACTTTAAATTAAACATAAGTTAAATAGGAACTGTATGCTACTCAGAATCAGTCATGATTAGAGAGACCTATAAGCCCTGAATAAATATTAGGGACATTTTTAAAATCTTATCTTCTCCCTGAATTCAAGCTTCTTTTTTTGGGGGGGGGGGGGAAATATTTAGGCTTGTGAATCCCATCTATAATTTCATGAAATGTAAAGGCAAATTAAAGACAAAAGATTACAACACATGCATGCTACAGTCTAAAGGGGTTCAACTCCCTTCAAATATTCTTACTAATAAAGTTCAGGAAACCATAGTATATAACCAAGAGTGACATGTGAATCACTTGATCCAAACATGTTTACCCTCTGCAGAATTTGGCACTCAAATTGTCCCAAAGCATCTTTTCCCCCACAACCTTGTATGTCGCTGAACACCAGGCCCACCTAATTTAATAAGATTCTGCTGCTCAGATAAGCAGGTATAACAACAGATAACTGATTCCTGGACAGATTGAAAGTATAATGAATAAATAAATCCCCATTGTTTTCTGTCTTTCTTTTCCTAATCTATTAAAACACACATATAGCAAAGAAAGAGAATCGATCTGTGTCAGAGAAAGAGACCTAGGACAAAAAGTGTTCCAGCAGTTTAGCTGGTACAGCAGCATAATAGTAATTTTAAGAAAATGCTCAGCAAAAGGAACAAATTGATGCAAAACATTAGTTGGAGGTTCTGGCACATTTCCTGTTACTACCCACAGGCAAATCCAATTTAGCAAAGAGCTTTTTAAAGCCAGTAATATGGAGGATTTTCTCTGTTCCAATGTATTAGCAATCACAAAAATAACTCCTTAATGCTATTAGTGTGCTCAATTTGCTGCCCTTCTCAGCAGTGGTCAGTAAGATGCACATCAGAGCATTGGAAACAGGCTCATTTCCTCTCTCTTTGAGAGGCATCCCCAGGAAATAGTGCAAAAGATCCTGACAATTATAGTAAAAGGCCAAGTAGCAAATTAAGAAAGAAAAAGAGAGAAAGATGATAAGCATGATAGAGAAAGAGAACAAAATAGAGTAGAGCAGAGCTGAGCTGAGTTGGAAGGAACATTGGAGATCTTCTAGTCCAGCCGCCTGCTCAAGCAGGTGAACCTATACCATCTCAGACAAGTGACTATCTAGCCTCTTCTTGAAAATCTCCAGTGATGGAGCGCTCACGATTTCTGGAGACAAGCTGTTCTACTGGTTAATTGTCCTCACTGTCAGGAAGTTTCTTCTTAATTCCAGGTCGCTTCTCTCTTTGGTCTGTTTCCAACCATTGTTTCTTGTCCTGCCCTCTGGTGCTTTGGAGAATAGTTTGATGCCCTCTTCTTTGTGGCAGCCCCTCAAATACTGGAACCCTGCTATCACGTCTGCCCTATTTCTTCTTTTCTTTAGACTAGCTAAACCCAAGTCCTGCAGCTGTTCTTTGTATGTTTTAGTCTCCAGGCTTTTGCTCTTCTCTGAATTTTTTTCCAGAATTTTTGAAGAATTATTTTCTAAACATAAAATTACCAGGGATTATTTAGTAACATAATAAAGACTCAGACATTAAAGAATTCTTCAGAGAACATAGATAAATACTGAGCAAATCCATAACTATAAAAGAGATCAAAGAAACTATAAAGTCTTGTGCATATAACCATAAGAGTAATGTAGAAAAGACTATAGAAAAGCATATCTAAGAGGTTCATGTGATTCAGAAAAATGTATTTCATAAAAAATAATGTTTATTTTGGGTGTTGAGGAACAAATAATTTGCTTCTGGTTACTGTGATTAGGATAACTTTCATTCTTTTTAACGTACCTAAATCTTAATGATCCAACCTTTCAGCTGGCCTTATCCATAGATCTTTATTAGTTTAACAACTATTGAAGAATGTTATTTTTTAAATTCTCTCTTGTTAATTAAAATAAAAGTCTCTGAATGCCAAATGAGAAAAGACAAAAGCCAGCTTGTTCAAGTCTTCTCTTTTACAGCTGAACAATGGGAAAAAACCCTAAAAAATAGTGAACAACATATTCAAATGGTTAGTTTATGAAACCCTTTAAAACTTTTCAGCTGAAGACCACTCATGTGCTAGTGGTCTTCTGTCTGGAATGAGAGTAAAATTCAACCTAACAAACACCAATACAGAAAGTTATTTATTAGAAAACCATAGTCTGCTTGCTTTTCAAACTGACTACACATTTTCCCTTGGTCTTCATGATGCCTGGTAATGAAAAGCCATAGAGCGATTTGCAATTTCCCAAATTTTTATCTAATAACTTGAATTAACACTACAATGGCCTTAAATAGCAGTGGATAAATTGCCATGAGGATAAAGACTGCTGTTTCCAGAGGTATAAAAAGTGCCTTTATTTATTTGTACTGAAGCTATTAGTACAGTATTGTACAATCCATCTTCCCTTAAGCTCTCAGAACAGAGGGATACCTATTATGTCAGGCTCCTATGGAAAGGGTTCCACTGACTTCTGCCCTTCATGTGTAACGTAGGACTGAAATCCAACATTTTCAGTGCAGAAATGATAGAACCTATACTTCTATCCATTCTTTTTCTTACATGGTTCTCTGCTGCAGTCACTAAATTTTGACAGGGACATAATTTCCTTCACAATCTAGTGTATCTGTTTATTTCTCCTATAGAGGCATAATTCAAGGAATTTAGCATGACATAGTCTGTTTTTGTTTAATATAACTTTATTCAAATGAGTTTTGAAAACATAGTTTTTGCTCACAACGATTGGAAGTTTTTGTATGCAACTTTTTCCAATATATACACCTTTTAATGTAAGGAGGAGGAGGAAGGGGGGACATTATTTTTTATAATGCAGACTTTGAAAAAAAATACATTTCTTGCATCTTTCCTTTAAAAAAATATTCAACAACTTTTTCCATACATATTTTTCTTCAACAAATGTTCACCAGCAATCCCAGCAGAAGGCTTTTATATCCAGATCCAGATGAGAGTCCTCTGTGTAAGTTCAGATGTCTTGGAAAGATCCTTAAAGTAGCTTCTGTGAAATTTTAGGAGGATGCAACCAGCTTAAAAGTTTGAGAACTGAGGTTGCTGCTATCAAAGAACCTCTCCAAAGGATCTTCATAGCCCTACTCTTCTCTTGTGGGACTCCTTGAGGCCAAGCATCCTTCTGAACAACATCTCTGTGATGAATAAACTAAGCAAATTGTGCAAAGCTTTACTTGTCTGTTAAATCCTGAAACTAATGGAAACAAAGTCTGCATTTTGTCTGCTGTGCTCAACATCAGTATCCATTGTTAGCAAGCACAGTATAAATAAACGATTCACGTCTAATGAAACAGAGGAATTTCCTGCTGTCCTTCAACATCTTTTCAATTATTTTTATCCATGGATGACATCACAGCACACAGTACAAAACTTTTTCTGATGGGAACATGCTTTCTGCATGTTTAATCTTCACAATTAATCATTTACAATGGTGGGCTTCATGTCTGTAGGACAGGTACATCTATTTAATAAAAATGACACAATTAAACCTACTGTCATGGTTCCGACAGACAGAGACAAATAAAGCAGAACTCCAAGGCTTGGAAATTCCTCAAAGAACATGTTTATTAGTTGCAAAGTGAAACCAAGTCTGAAGACACACGTAACAATTCCCCAATACAAAATTAAGAAATCCCACCCCTAAGGCTATGCAAGCAACTACGTTCCCCAATACATCTTTTTGGCAGGCTTTTCATGAAACGCCCAGCCTGCAGTCTCAGGCCGAGCCGATGAGCTTGGTTTGCATGGATAAAAGTTTATTTAGACTAGTGTAGTACCTCCCTCCTTTTAATGTGTCAACCGAAAATGAATAAGCAGCCATACTCATTTGACAAGTTGACACCTACACCTAGAATGCCATTAGGATGGGTGCTGACTGACTTTAGGAGGGAGATTATTCCATCACACTGGTGAGTAGAAATACTTATTAATGTAATTCACTTATTTACATTGGTTTAAAAATGCCTGACTCTGACTCTGGATACTTTATATAATAAAAAGTCAGAATAACAAACTAAAAGCAATAGAAGATATGTATTGAGAGAAAAAAAGAGTAGAACAAAATCTCACAGGGGCTCATCTACCACCCTGTTCAAAGCTGCAAAAAAAAAAAAAAACCCTCATGTTTTCAGTGCCTTTTAGAACATCATCAGAGTGAGATGAGTCTCTGGGGGAATACTACTCTATAAGGCAGGGACTGGGTAGGGCAGAATATGAGAGGTAGCTATATTTAATACATTTCACTGTAATTTAGTTTAAATGTAAAATAAACCACAACTGATTTTATCCACTCCTGGTCTCACTTATGTTCCTCACACAAACATGCACACACACTCACACAAACACACATACTGTTCTGTCCCAGCCTATAGCCGTCCTTGTTAAATGCACAAGGACAAAACCCTTTTGAGAAATAGGCTGGAGACTCAGAAGAAAACAAAACTGCTTTTAATATTGCCAAATAGTCCAAAAACCTGCCAAATGGTTTAAAAACAAAAGCAACAAAACACAATCCAAGTGGAGGAAATTGTCCACATGAAACACAATGCAAAACAAGGAATTAGTCACTGGCAATACCAACAGAACATGATCCCATGAAGTACTTTGCAACGGTTGCCTTCAGCAACCAGCACCGCCCACACCTTCCCTTTTTATTAAGCAGCCCCAAAGTGTGGCTTCTCAATGCCTTCTCCTCCTCCCTTGGAGTTTCCATATTGCCTCCCTCTGACCTGCTCTAGTTAACTGCCTTCATTTACGAGCATCACCAGCTCCCCCTGGAGATTAGGACCGCTCCCACCCTGTTGGTTTTCCGTAAGCTGCTTAAAACCTGGCTTTTCCGGCAGGCCTGGGGTTTATAAAATCTGACCCCTGGATGATTGTTTTTGTATTGTTGTTTTGTTATGTTTTATGTGTTTTTTATTGTTAGCCGCCCAGAGTCCTGCGGGAGTGGGGCGGTTTATAAATTTTAAAAATAAAATAAATAAATAAATAAATAAATAAATCTCTAATGACTTCCATCAGTGAGTCCTCAGAGTCTGACTCATCTTCCCCACACAGCTGTGTCTCATCCTGAGCACAATTGGAGGGGCCAGGCTGTTCATCAGATTGTGAGTCTTGTAACTCATCAGAGCCTCCCTCTGACTCTGATGGCTCTCCAAACCCCTCTTCCTCCTCCTCCTCTGATTTCCCGGACTCAGCTGCCGGGTCCACTGGCTGGCACGGACTCACAACACATACGTATACACATTGTGAATGTTCAGTGTGGTATAACTATTTGCAAACATGATAGGTGAGGGAAGCATTATCAAAGCATCCAGAACTTGGAGATAGGTTTAATAAAATGAAATGAATGGAAACAGAGCCAGCAATAATTACTTCAAAATCCCATTGATTTCACTAGGAGAGATTCTGGCATGTGCTTAATTTTTTATTTATATAGAAATTCAGTACTTTGAACTGAAGTATATGTATGTGTAGTGGTAAATCTTTCTCAGAAAAAAAAAGAGCCAGATGTGGCACGCTAAAACCGTGCCCACCCCATTGCTAGGGTTGAGAAAAAGTCACGATACATGGCGACACATCACGTGATGTTACAAGTTTGACACCCATGGTATAGTTAAGCAGGAGGTTGGACTAGAAGACCTCCAAGTTCCCTTTCAACTCTGTTATTCTGTTTTTCTGAAATCAATGAGAAATGCATCGTTCTTGCTTGGATCATAGTTTATGAAAGCCTTTCTCTCCCAAATGAAGTGCTCCAGATGTGACAGCTACAAGTTCCATTGTCCTCTGCTTTTTTGACCAACTTCTGTACTGATTAGAAAATATAAATTTGGCAGACTAGTCTTTTCTAGTTGGAGAAATTCATCTTACAGCATTAAGAAGTCAGAATATAGTTGCCTAGTGTCTATTGAAGGAAGTGGCATACAAATGTGTGTGTGTGTGAGAGAGAGAGAGAGGGGGGGGAGAGAGAGAGAGAGAGAGAAAGAGAGAGAGAGAGAGAGAGAGAGAGAGATATGCTTAAAAGACACAAATAAGATTCTCAATTAGCCTTGCATACTCGAGAATATCTGTTTTTGTATATCTTTCTGTCTGCATTGGTAAACCTCCATGCAACCTATGAATTGGCTCTATTAAAAACACTACTGTATATCCTTCCTTAAATCACATAGCAGGAATGCAATGCATTTGTGAGAATTAGCCCTTGGAGCAACACTAATATGGCAAAATGGCACACAGATTTTAAATATGAACCACATTATCTGTCCCTAGAAGAGTTTTGCTCATATATTTATCTATTTGCCTATCTATTTATCTATGTATATGCCTCACTATCTTGGGGAAAGAGAGAAAATTTATCTTATTTTTTTTTCCTAATGGAATGGGATTTACTAGAGAATAAAATAAAAAAAATACATGTTTCTAAAGGGTATTAAAGTAACACAATTTGTCCTTCTTCATCTTTATGAAGGCTGTAAGTCTCTTTAGAATGACCTCCAGGCACTATGAAAAATAAATCTCTTTTTGCTTTTCTAGCTCATTGAGAACAGTTCCCCATTTGTATAGTAACTCTAAGTTAGCCAACATTCTTTTACAGAAAGAAATATCCACCCAGATCATATCTTTAGAAAATCCAATTTTGCCACCAAGTTCATTAGGAGGCAGGTAACCTTGATACATTCACTTTTGTACCTCCTAATCCTAGTATATTCCCCCTTTTTAAACAATATATATATATATATATATTGTTTTCTGATATTGATTCAGAAGTGTATTATGCATCATAGATAAGTTCAGGAGGTGTGCACTTAAAATGTTTATATATATAGATTTCGGTAACATGAATTTATTCTCCATCTTCACACTTTCAGCAAAGGATCTCAAGGACATCTATTATAGTCCTTCTTTAAGTTTCTACATCAATCCTGCCATGGAAAGATGGGGAGAACATTGAATTCCTAATCAGAAAAAAATGCTCAGAAATTATTTTCTTATGGCATAAGAGATATAGATAATGGAGCAAAAATCCATGATGTTAGGATCCATGGAGTCAAGAGGAAAAGTTTTTTTAAAAAAATGTATTTCAACTTAGGGTTCCAATCCATGGAACATGGTAAAATTAATAAAATACTTTCATCTTAACATGCAAAAGTAATTTAACTCAAGATAATCTAGGCCTCTGAGTTTAGAACCAGACCTTTAAAGTAATGCAGACTTTTATTTATACTCCATCTAGTCATGTTCAATAAAGTACTATTTACTTAGTTATGAATAATTATATGGACTTGATCTTTCAAAAGAAAATGAAAATATCCCTCTTTTATCACCTGTCTTATTGGTGTCAGTTGTTAAGTTAATTTTGGGAGCTTCTAAGAGTGTTAAGCAGAGCCAGGAGAATCTTTTTTTTTATTGAAATTTTTTATAAACTTTTTACAATAAAATACCCTCCCACCCCTCCCACCCCCCATAACCCTCCCCCCTCCTTCCCAGAGCTGAATACAGTGTTGAAAAAAAACAAAAAAAAAAAACAAAACAAAAAAGAATATACAAATTAAATGAACATCAATCAGCTATACATACATCCAAAAAGATTAAAAGTACTTTAACTCCAATACATTAAAAACAACAAATCTAACCATAGCTACTTTAAACTATAAATTATTCAAAAGCTAAATAATACTTTCTAATCCCATGTTTATTCTGTACAAAATTTACCCATCTTTTCCACACAGAATTATATCTCTCTTGTGAATGGTCTTTCAGATAAGCTGAAATTTTAGCCATTTCTGATAAATAAGAAACTTTAAGAAACCATTCCTCTAGAGTAGGCAAGGAATCTTTCTTCCAATATTGCCCAATCAATAACCTTGCTGCCATAATAAAATTCAACATTAAGATAATCTCTTTACCATCACAGTCTTCAATAATACCTAACAAAAATAATTGTGGTGTAAATTTTATCCCTCTATTAAAAATTTTCTGAATGTTCCACCAAATCTTAATCCAAAAAGCCTTTATATTTCTACATGACCACCAGATATGATAGTACATTGCATCCAAACAACCACATCACCAACATTTGGGCTGTAGATTCGGATACATACGAGACATCTTTTGTGGATCAAGGTGCCACCTATAAAACATTTTATAAAAATTTTCTCGTAAATTTTGAGCTTGGGTGAACTTAACATTCCTCACCCAAATTATCTCCCATGTATCTAATAAAATCAGTTCTTCAAAATTTTGAGCCCATTTAACCATACAATCCTTAACTAATTCTGTTTCTGAATCCAATTCCACTAAAACATTATAAACTCTTTTTATATGAGCTGGACTTTGATCTTTAATTTGTTTCATCAAATTCACATCTTCCGTAATAAAACTCACTTTTTGATCTATACTCCATCTTTCTAATAATTGCCTATACTGGAACCAAGAATAAATAATGTTTTCTTGCATTAATTCCTCCATAGATTTTAATTGCCAATTATTCCCTTCCCACTTAAGCAATTGTTTATAAGAAATCCTATCGAGAGCTTCCGGTACGAGGCGACGGCGATGGCGGCTATCTTCTAGCCGTCCAGCTGGCGAAGTGTCAGAGCCGCGGAGCACAGCGTGCATCAGCTGGCCCGCGGCTCAAAATTCCCTTCCCGGGCAAAGGGAAGGGACAGAGAACGCAGGAATAGAGGTAGAACCCCTGAACCCCCTCTGGATTTATTTCTAGAGGGGGTGAAAGGAGTGTTCCCTCGGAGCTCCTGCTGATCTCCGCCTCCCAGCTGTTTTTGCTTCCTAGGAAGCAAAAGAAACTGCCGCTTCTATCTCCGTGTTTATAGTACTTTGGTGAGTAAATTTTAAACAGACAGAGCAGTTTAGAGGATTTTTGTTTTATAATTTAGGTGTTTATTTTTTTTTATTATTTGGTTTTGACTATTTTTCCTTCCTTTCTTTGTTATATTAGTGAAAGGATTTAAGATGGCGTTTTGAAAGTGTCGGAGTTTTTTTTCTCCTTTCCTTTTTGTTTTACTTTCCCTTTTTAAGGATTGGATTTTGCTTTTGTTTTTGGCATAGAATTTTTTTTTCTTTTGATTTGTTTGCCTTTTTATTCTTTGGATTTTCTCTGGATTTTCAAGGACTATAGTTGTCTCTTTTAAAAAAATTCTTTTTCTTTTTCTTTCCTCCTCCCTTCTTGTGTGGAGGGGAAAGGGAAGTGAGAACTGTGCTTTTTAAAATGGCTTCAAAGAGACAGCAGCCTTCTTCAATACCTAAGGTTGTTTCTTCTCCTATAACTTCTACTGCACAATTACAACAACAATCTAAACATGTACCACCGGCTCAGCCACCACCCTCTCCCCCTTTGCCTGGACTTTCAGTACAAGAGGTTAGAGGTATAATGGGAGAGATTGTAGTCCAAATGAGAGAGGAAATGAAGCAATTTGCTACACAGATTAAATCAGAAATTAAATCTGATTTTAAAGAAGAGATAAAGGGGATAAAGACCAAACTGGAAGAAAACAATAATGATTTGCGACAAGATATACTTGCAGCAGTTTCAGGTTTGGCTACCGTGGTGGTCAAGCTGGATGCAAGGCTTGAGGAAGTGGAAAACAAAGTTGATTTTTTTGATGATAAAATTCAAGATGTGGAAAGGAAGGTGGAGTCCTCACAAGAAGACATCTTGATGTTTCAGTACAGACAGATGGAGTATGCTTTGAGGATTAGAGGCCTCAAGGAAGATATGAATCAAGATTTGGTGGAGGTGGTTCTTACTGATCTGGCAGTGGCCTTGGATATGGATAAAGGAGAATTAAGCAGAGAAGTGGAAAAAATGTATAGACTTAACTCTTGGATTGCCAAGCAGAAGAATTTGCCTAGAGATGTGGTGATTTATTTTACAAAGAAGTCCCTGCGGAATGAGATTATACAAGCTTTTTACAATAAAAGATTTCAGATTGCTGCCCAAGATGTTATCATTCTAAAGGAAATCCCATCCAAAATTTTAAGAAGTAGGAAAGATTTTGCTTTCTTAACCAATGAGCTTAAAGTCAGATCGATGCCATTTAGATGGGAAATTCCGATGGGTATCGTCTTGAGCCATGCGGGGACACGTTATAGATTGAATACAGTTGACAAAGCTAGAGAGTTTTATACTTCGGTCCTGGGTGCAGGCTCAACTCCATCTGGTCAGAAATCTCCGAGTGGCAAGGAGGACGAGCAGCAATCTGAGGCATTAAGTTTGGTTTCCGCTGGGATGATACAAGCTGAAAGGCAACGCCAGATGGAGGTCAAAGAGCAGAGAATGACTCGTGCAGCTTACAAGCGTAAAGAGAAGGAGCAACGTAAAAAAGAGTCTAAAGAGAATTCTTCTGGAAACGCATCACCGCCGGTGGGAGGAGCAAGACCCAAGAGTTATGCAACACATGCAGCACTTTCAGATTTTGATGGTGTCTTCTCCAGGCTGCGTGCCAAGGGAGATGGCAAAGTTTTTGACCTGGAATGTTAATGGCTTGAATTCTCCTCAGAAACGGAAAAAAATCTTTTATTATTTGAAGCAACATACCAATGACGTTATTTGCTTACAGGAAACTCATATCTTACTCAAAGATCAGAAATATCTAGTCAATGCTCGTTTGGGATCTCATTTTGTATCCTTTGCTCCTGGAAAGAAAGGGGGAGTTGTTATATATGTCAAACAAAACCTACCAGCTTGTCTGGTAGAATCTGATCCCCAGGGGAGATATGTGATGATTGAACTTGGTATATATGGTAAGAAGGTACTTATAGTGGGACTCTATGCTCCAAATCAGCAACAGGAACAATTTTATAAGCTGTTACATCAAAAAATAACATTGCTTGACTATAGATCAGTGGTATTAATGGGTGATTGGAATGGTGTCTTAGATATACAAAGGGATAAGAAAGGTTCCTCTCCCTTTCTTAAGCAAGCAAGGTTACCTAAAGCCTTTTTTGATATGAAGGAAGACTGGGAATTAAGGGATTACTGGCGGGAATGTAACCAAGAGGAGAGAGACTTCACTTTTTTTTCTGATAGACACCAATCTTTTTCAAGAATCAACTTTTTTTTGATTACTACGGATTTGTATAATAAAGTAAAGAATGTAAAGATTTTTCCTAGATCACTGACGGATCATAGCCCAGTCTGGATGGAGCTGATTCAAGAGAAAGAGGAAAGGAGATCCTGGAGAGTTAATGAAAATTTGTTCAGACAAGAGAAGAATGTTCAAAAGTTAAAGGAGTGTTTAAAGGATTATTTTGTTTTGAATATGTATAAGGGGACCTCAATGTCAATGGTATGGGATGCAGGTAAAGCATTTATGCGTGGTGTTTTGATAAAAATGAATAATTGTCATAAGTGGAACCAGATTCAGAAACGTAGAGAACTTGAAGATGAAATTAAATCAAAAGAAAGGTCCTTGATTTTAAATCCTTCTGATGAAAGTATTAAAGAATCTGTAAAGTTATTAAGGTCACAATTTAACATGTTGATAGCAGATCAAGCTGCAACTAACTTATTGTTTATGAAACAAAATACATTTTGTAATGCTAACAAGCCTGGGAGATGGTTGGCTTATCAATTAAGAAAGAAACAGAGACAGAGAATAATAGAGAAAATAAATTACAAGGGTAAACTAGTTTTTCAGAAGGAATTGATCAAAAAATCTTTTTTGGACTACTATCAAAAGTTATACAAATCTACTAACGTGCAACTTCTAGATATAAATAAATATTTAGCTGAGGCAAGTTTCCCCAAATTAACTGAGGATCAGAAACATGAAATTAATGGCTTAATTACTAAGGAGGAAATTGCCTCAGCAATTCAACAATTGAAACTAGGGAAAGCACCGGGTACGGATGGGTTAACAGCTGTTTATTATAAAGCTCTAAAGGAGGAGATGATCCAACCATTAAGTGATCTTTTTAATGGTATCTTACAGGGTTTAGAGATTCCTCCTTCATGGCGTAGTGCTTTTATATCATTGATTCCAAAGGAGGATCAAGATCTTACTTTACCAAAAAATTACAGGCCTATATCTCTTTTAAATGTGGATTATAAGATATTTGCAAAAATTTTGGTAAATAGGCTTATGAGGGTCGTGCATCATCTTGTGCATAAAGATCAATCAGGGTTTATAACTGGAAGGTACATGAAAAATAATGTTAGACAAATTATTAATTTATTAGAATATTTAGACAAGAACAACCAAGTTCCTGCAGGGCTCATATTTTTAGATGCTGAAAAAGCATTTGATCAATTGAATTGGCATTTTATGTTAAGAGTAATGGAAGAAATGAATTTTGGCGAAAAGATATTACAAGCCCTTACGGTAATATATCAAAAACAAACGGCACAACTTATTGTTAATGGAGGTTTGTCGGAGGTTTTTACAATAGAGAAAGGTACTAGACAGGGGTGCCCTTTATCGCCATTGTTGTTTGTTTTAACATTGGAAATATTATTGATTAAAATTCGAGAGTCTCAGGAAATTAAAGGAATAGAAGTTAATAAAAAAGAATATAAGTTGAGAGCTTTTGCGGATGACTTGGTTGTTACTTTGTCGCAACCTGATTATTCTGTAGTAAACTTATTACAGTTGATTCATTATTATGGTTTGGTTTCGGGTTTCAAGATTAATGTAAATAAGACTAAAATTTTACCTAATTTTAATAATCCTATCCATTTTCACTCCTTTCCTTATCCCCTCTATAGCATGCCCAGGAATTCCCCACAACGGTATTCTAGAATTTAATCTATAATATTTCCTCCAGACACGCAATAAAGCAATTCTTAAAACATGGGACTTAAAAACCCTATCCACCTTTTTATTATAAATTAAATACGCATGCCATCCAAATAATAAATCCCATCCTTCCAAAAAAAGTATATTTGAATTTGTTAAGTTAACCCAATCACTAATCAACGTTAAGAACACTGCATCATAATACAGTTTCAAATTCGGCACCTTGAGTCTCTCCTCCTCTCTCTCGAACATCTTGTATAATTTTAAGCTTAACTCTTGGTTTTTTCCCAGCCCAAATGAATCTATTAATACCCTTCTGCCATTCTTCTAAATTTACCTCTTTCTTTAAGATAGGTATCATTTGAAACAAAAAAAGAAATTTTGGCAGAACATTCATTTTAACTGCAGCAATTCTCCCTAACAAAGATAATTGCAATTTTTTCCAATCATTCAAATCCTTCTGCATTTTAAGCCATAACATTTCATAATTGTTTTTATAAAGTTTTACATTAGAAGCAGTTATATAAACCCCCAAGTATTTTACCTTTTTTACAATTTCAAAACCTGTCAAATTAACTAAAATCTCCTTATCCAAATTAGACGTATTTTTAGATAATATTTTAGTCTTATTATTATTAACTTTAAAACCAGAAACTTGCCCATACTGATTTATAATCTGTAACAGCTCCAATACTGAATAGGTTGGTTGAGACAAAGTAACAACCAAATCATTGGCAAAGGCTCTTAATTTGTAATCTTTCTTATTAATCATTATTCCCTTTATTTTAGATGATTCATGAATTTTAATCAACAAAATTTCTAATGTTAAAACAAACAACAAAGGGGACAATGGACATCCCTGTCTTGTACCCTTTCCAATTTGAAAAACCTCAGATAAACCTCCATTAATTATAAGTTGCACCGATTGTTTTTGATAAATACCTCTAGGGCAGTGGTTCTCAACCTGTGGGTCGGGACCCCATTTGGGGTCGAATGACCATTTCAAAGGGGTCGCCAAACCATGCTGTCCGCCATTTTTCCCTTTTCCCTAGCTGCCCTACTCCCTCTTATTGGTGGCCACACCCACTTGGGGGTCACCACAACATGGGGAACTGTATTATGGGGTCACGGCATGAGAAAGGTTGAGAATCACTGCTCTAAGGGGTTGCAAAATTTTATCCCCAAAATTCATCTCTTCAACCAACCTTAACATAAATTGCCAATTTAACTGATCAAAGGCTTTCTCAGCATCTAAAAAAATCAAACCTGCGGGAATCTGATTATTTTTATTCAAATATTCTATTAAATTAATGATTTGTCTAACATTATTCTTCATATATCTCCTGGTTATAAAACCTGTTTGATCAGTATGTATCACTTGATTCAAAACAATCATAAGTCTATTCGCTAAAATTTTTGAAAAAAAAATTATAATCTATATTCAAAAGAGATATAGGTCTATAATTTTTAGGTAAAGTAAGATCTTGATCCTCTTTTGGAATCAAGGATATAACAGCCCTTCTCCAAGATGGAGGTATCTCTAAACCCAATAATATACTATTAAAAAGTTCCTTTAAAGGTTCTATAATAAATTGATATCAATCCATCAGCACCAGGTGCTTTACCAACTTTTAATTGTTTAATTGCCATAATAATTTCCTGTGAAGTAATCAGCCCATTAATCTCATCTCTTTGATCATTGGTTAATTTAGGAAAATGAGCCTCTTGTAAATATTTATCTATATCCAAACTCTGTACCTTCTGACCCATATATAATTTTGTATAAAAATCTAAAAAAGATTTTTTTATCAATTCTTTCTGAAAAACCACTTTACCATTATAATTTATTTTATCTATAATTCTCAACCTCTGTTTCTTCCTTAATTGATAAGCCAACCACCTGCCCGGTTTATTTGCATTACAAAATGTATTATGTTTCATATAACATAAATTAGTTGCAACCTGATCAGGAGAAGAGCCAGGAGAATCTTGACAATGATCTTTTCAAGGGAACAATGTGAAAATAATTCTTAGAGATTTGGAACAGGAACAGTTTAATAAGATTTACTCCATCTGGATATAGGATCTGTCCAAGGTACTAGCATTTCTCTGCACAAGTACCAATTGTAATATTGGGCTTTAGGTTTATTCCTAAATCTAATTATGCCTGTCACTGTGGGTTTGTGCCTTTTGATACTTCAACTATTCTTTTCATAGTGAGAAATAGAGTTGGCTACTGTATATAAAAATAATGCAAAAGAATATAGAACCCTGTATGCATATATGATTTTGAGTTTCTTGAACTCATGGAAACAAATAAAATAAATGCATCCCATGTAATTATTTTACCTGGACTTTTATCAGTACTTTTATTGGTCTTCAGAAATATAATGCAATACTTTAGTATTGCCTCTTGGTAATCAAGACTCATTCTTTGGATAAATATTGTGTAACTTCTGTACATTTCTGAGAAGATACTGTATATACAATTCTTCCTTTCCCTCTCCTTTTGCCTTTTCCTACCATGTGTCAATCAGGAATTTGTCAGATTTCTTGCTGTTCATCCAAGGTAACCAGCCACTGCCTTGAATGTCAACACAGGTTATATACTCATGTCTGGAAGGACTGTGGAGGATCATTTTTATTATAGTTAAATATTCATTCAGCAAAACTTTATCCCAAGATGTAGCTAGGCATGAGTAAGTCAATTCTGTAAGTCAATTCAGTAACAATTGTTCAATCAAGGTACCTCAAATGGGTTAACTTATGAAGTTCACCCAAAATCTGTGACCCATGATTCTTGAGGGAATGAAATTGGGAAACTGTGGCTACTTCAGTGCTTCCGGCTGCTGCTACTGCAGTTGTATGATTTTTGTTTTCAACGTTCTATGACAGTTTCCCACTCAATCTTGCAATCCCTCATTCCCTCTCACACCCAGCAGCAGCCATTTACCTGTCTGTTGAGGGAAGGGAAGGGAGATTTCTGATGCTCTGTCATATTCCCACAAAGAAGCTCAATGGGGAAGCTGGCAAGAAGTCAGAAGTTGCTCCAACTCTCCGTGCTTTTTCACCCACCTATGGCCATTCTGTTTCTCTCTTTAGATAAGGAAATAGCTCTCAAAAAAATGACCCAATACAAATTTCCTTCTTTTCAACTAGCGTAACATTCTGAAGCTGTTGTTTTTTTAATAGCTGCGTGAAAATTAGGCCCACACAAAATTCCTGATAGATGATAGATTACTGATGTTTTTTCCTTATATGCACATTTTTTTCAAGCCCTTCTTTCTTAATGAAGTGAGATTTTCTGTTCCCATTTTATGTGTGTGCCCATTTTTGGGTACATTTTTAATTACATATGGCAAAGCAAATATTTAGGAAAGGATAGATATTTGTGTGCATTCAGATTCTGAAAATGACAATTTTGTAAGTTTGCCTTATAATTCATGCCTTATGTTTCTCCTATGTCCAGTTTCAGCATGCTTTAGGATTTCTGGTCCCAGCTTCACCTTGTTTTCAGGTTGGATTTACTTTTAGTTGGCTTATCCTTTGCTTTCTGGCCCATCGTCTATGGGCATCCTTGGGGAAAAAATAGTATTTCCACTTCATTTGAAAAACAATTCCCAAAAGACAATATGCACAGTTAGTGAAGGAGAACCAAGAAGAAAAGTAAAGACCACAATTTTCCTGACAATTATGAAGACACAAATTAATGATGGTAAGGAGAAAAGAAGCATTGTATTCATGTCAGAGTTTTCCCGTATAATTTGATATGGCTAAAATTATCTTGTCATTTCTTTATTTTATCTTTTATTAGTTTGAAATCTCAGAAGAGTCTTAGAAAAAAGTCTAGTGCTTGCATTTGGGTATCTATTACATTATAATATCCTGCCCCTCAATGTGATCTCATAATTTCATTTACACACAGATTAAAGGGGTTAAACTATTACCTGACTTCAAAATCCACTCTTTACAAGAAAATGTTAGGCTCAGTCCAAAACTTGCATCCCATAAAGCAAAATTCAAATTTAAAGTAAGTAATATTGCTTCTATGAGCCATCATACTCTACTTCCTTGTTTCATCCACCATCAAAATTAGTTTATTAGCTGTTCGATACAAGACTCAATCTTCTTGACTCAGATTTTCCTTTAATTTGATTAAAATAAGGACTTAAGGTACTCATTTATATGAAAAACATTTTGGACATAATTCCCTCCTTCATGTCTCACTGCTGCTGAAAATTTCATGCAAAGCATACATATGTACAAAGTGCCATAAAAAGCCTTGAGGAAATGCTTCAAAGCTTTAATCAGATCATCCGACTGGAGCTGGTTTGTAAATTTAAGGTGGCTTTGAAGAACTTTTTTTTTTTTTTGCATGCATTGAAATGAATATTTTATTTGGCCAAGTGTGATTAAGCACAAAAGGAATTTGTCTCCAGTGCAGAAGCTCTCAATGTACACGCAAAGCAACAGAATAATGATAATCATAATAAAAATACCAGTAAGAATATCAGTAAGGGGGGAGTACGAAGGATAAGAAGTCTAAATAATAATGCTACAGCCATACTTCTTGGGTAAATACATACTGACTTTAGACAGCAATGTGAGAATTAGTTTTTCAGGAATGTTCTGTCCCAGCCTAGGTGAGTCCTTTTTAAGCTCACAAGGAGAAACCCCTCTTCCAACAAGCAGGCTGGAACAGCAGGAAAAAAAACCCAATCCCCTTTTATTATTTACAGACCTGAGTAAATGTCCAAAGGCAAACAAAACACAGTTCACTGAAACTTGATTCCTTAACACAAAAGATGTGAGAGGTTGCCTGGCTTTGAAGAACTTTGTAGTCTTTCACAGTGTGTTGCACATTCAACAGACTCTCTGCTGCTTCTGGGATCATGACAGACAATCTACAATGTTGCAACTCAGATGCATATATGACAAATTGCTGAATGGAGTTGACTGGTCTGATACCCCTTCTGACAATGCCATGAGTCACCAGTCAATCAATTTTATCACTCCATTAAAGTCTCTGCCTATGAGGGTTTAAAAAAACAAAAACAAAAAACAACTAATACTGTTTTAGCTGTCATCCACTTTCTCAGCTCTCAGCTTCTTCATCATGGCTAATCATGAGCTTTCATTTAGGTTCCTCTTGTAGTAATAGATTGTTGCACTTCTGTATTTACCTAACCAAGATAATTGAGAGTCCAGCAAATCTCTCTGTATTAAATATGAGCTCATAGCTTGCTTATAAATTCTGCCTGAGTAAGGCAGGTTTACATCTCTTAACACTTCCATGTACTTCCAACATGTATTGTTCTAAAAAGGGCGATGGAAGTGGCACTTTCTTTGTGCCAGTTTCTTTTTATGAATCTTCTGGATCACTGTATCCCAGTATGCTAGCCTGTCTCTTAGCTAACTGGCTAAGGGAGACAGAATATTGCCAGCAAATAACATATTGCAGCCAGGTTCTGCCACTGATGAGAGGGTGTTTACTAAGCAGCATGATGCCTGTCAGGCAAGTTATGCCAACTGTCCTGATCTTCTAGAAAGGTCCATTGATCAGAGGCAGTAAATCTGTACAATCTCACTAGGGCAAGTCAATGTCTTCTTTAATATAGTTCTGGGGAGGAAAAAGCAAGTGTTTTTAGAAGTTTGCATCTTGACATGATTTTTATATTAGTCCAACCAATCAGTCCAAGGACAGTTTGGCCAGACCAGGGATCCTCAACCCCTGGTGGACCAGTACAAGTCTGTGGCATGCCAGCAACCATGCCAGCACAAACAAGCAAAGCCCCATCTGTGGGATGCAGACAGCACACAAAACCATGCCCCCTCAGGTCCACGGAAAAACCTCTCTCCACTGAACCGGTTCCTGGTGCCCAAAATGTTGGGGACCTCTAGGCTAGACATTTTCTCAGGCTCTCATCATCCCTGATAACTCTGTCCTTAGAAGAGTTTCAGAAGAAATATTTCAAATATATTCTGTAGTAAAATGCATAAAAGTAGCCAAATTAAATGTGAAAGGGTTAAGAACTCTTCTTTAAGGTTCACCATTCCTGCTAATTTCACTCCATTCTGCTAAAAGAAGAAAAAAATGTATTTAATTTTTTTTCCACTATATCTTATAAACAAATCATTTTGGAAGCTGAAGCCCAGATCTTGAAATGGCTTGAACTAAATGGAGCTGTCCTCTTAAATTATACTTTCAAACCCAGTTATGCCTTCTTTGGATTTTTCTTGGGCATCCTACCAGAACTTAATCCTAATTTCGTAGAGAAATCTTCCACTTAGAATATTATATTTCCTGTAGTCTACACTGATATTGGAAAGAGTACAGTTTTAATGTTTTCAAGTGCATAAAAATGTGAAATGCATACGACCTTCAAAAACATGAGGTCTACTGCTCTGGCATGATTTGTCTCATAATACAAGAACCCACATTTAAATTAACTTAAATTTTGGCATATATCTGTGCAAATGCAACTTCATATGCATTCATGAGCATGTGGAATTCAACATCGTATTATATTCCATCTTTCTTTTGGGGTTATTGTTGGCATCTATCTGGGTTTCAGCTTGCTAACTTGAAAGCTCATGATTGGTCCAATTAAACCTGTCTCATTGTCTTGGATGGAAAGAGGAGTTACCTAAGTCTTCATAACTTCATCAGCCTGACCATTATATCATATTGAGCCTTAATTTTCATATAAAAATTCAATTCCAAGCTCCAAGTTACAATGCCATTGCAGTACTCTATATGTTGTGCTACCCAAACTCTCTTTTATTTGCAAGGTATTTCTCAAACATTGTCAAACTCTTACATAATGCTAAGTGAAGAATTTAAAACTATGGTTTGCTGAAGAAATCATTGAGTTTTCCCTTGTACTTCATGGTAAGGCAGAAATGCATCATTTAATGTGATATATGAACTGGTCAATTGCCTTTGCTTTATTCTATGCCAAACATCCTCTATTTAGCTGTTTTAATTCAGTATCACTTTATAGAATAATAGGTGAAGTGACAGATAGTGAATGGAACTTGTGGAAAGAAATTATCTATGAAATGCAACCACAGGAGAATATATGTATAACAGACATAAAGATCTCTTCTGAGTCATGAATTATATTTGGAAGAGAATATTATTTAAAGTTAAAGCTTTATAGCTTGGGCATAGCTATGCATTAATACAATAGATTAAATAGCTTGTTGCATTTTTTTGGGAACATAGGCATCATAAAATTAATGATCTTAGCAAAATAGTCCCCTATTCCTCATAGAAATAAACAAATTTGCAATAAAATGAATGGACAAAGTTGCATTTCACTTGACCGAGAATGAGATTTAATATAGAGAATGGCAATTTAAAAGATTCTGAAAGAAACTTTATGAGAAGGATGCTGAAGTAAAGCAAGGGCTAATTTACATTTATCATAGCCTAAAATATATTTGTCATTTCTTTCTGGCACTATGAGAAAGGGTCATGTGGAAAAGTGAACCTGAAGAATTTTTTTTAAAGGTATGATTAGGGGAGGATTTGATTTTCTTTTTTTCTTTTTGGGGGAGAGTGGAAATATAGCTCTCTGCTTCTTATTAGTTTTTATATTTTCACATTTTGACCTGGGATGGTATTGCATTTATTTTGCCTTAATGCATATTAGTTTTTGGAGCCTATTGTTGGCAGACCTATGAAGCAGTAGCTTCATAAACTGAACATTATATTGAATAGAAGTATGCTTGGGAAGGAGAGGGAAGAGAAGGGAGGGAGGGAGGGAGGGAGGGAGGGAGAGAGGGAAGAAGGAAGGAAGGAAGGAAGGAAGGAAGGAAGGAAGGAAGGAAGGAAGGAAGGAAGGAAGGAAGGAAGGAAGGAAGGAAGGAGCAAAGATGGAAAAGTTATTAATTTCATTGGATATAGTCTTACTATAATTTGTCTCTATGTTTGTCATTTCCAAGAGAGATAATTGAGCCTAGACCAAGGAACAAATTATGACTGTGACAAGGCTTGAATTTGATTCTTCTAAGTCACATCATAGCCATTTTAACAGGGTGCATATTGATAATGTGTGTGAAACAATCCTACAAGGTATCTGAAAAAAACCCCTCCAAATTATATTTAATTACCAGACTTTTAAA
The DNA here is from genome assembly GCF_016545835.1 of Crotalus tigris. Lineage (NCBI taxonomy): Eukaryota > Metazoa > Chordata > Lepidosauria > Squamata > Viperidae > Crotalus > Crotalus tigris. The sequence continues at coordinate 4,645,221 of NW_024100213.1, read as the reverse complement.
ATTAATAAAAACACATGAGATTTAAAATGTTGTCCTATATGATTGTATGAGATTTTGTCATTCTCATGTCAGACTATGCAAGATCTGGGAATGGACAGCTTGTGACCTAAGGTAATCTTGTAAGATTTTAGTCACATTGTGATCCTGTAAGATTTCAGGTCAGTGCTGGAAAAGGTGGTCATTTCGTGAGTCAAACCATATTAGTTGTTGGAATACCACATCACTCTCTGGACCATATCCTGATGCTGTTGAGAGGACATTCGTGGAAAACCAATATTTTCCAAAATTCAAGCAAGTAGGGTGAAATTATGTATATCTTCTTTCCAGCCTCCAAAATTAGGGACGATCTAAATAAATCTTCACACTAATCTTGTTCCATAGGTAAAATGTGCACATCTAAACTTGTATTGCTATTACCAACAGAAAATAGTAACATTCTTGATGCCAGAGAAGGCTATCTTTCTAATTCTTACACTAACTCCATTCTAGGTGGTTCAAGCATAGCCATTCATACATGACTTCGCCTAGTGTGCACAACCGAGGAGACACCTTGTCCTGTTTATATGATTTTCAGTAGTAATAAATAATTGTGCACATTCTCCACTTGACATTTGCCACCTACTTCTGACATGCTGTTTCCCTCAGTATAATAATATTCTGCCTCAGTCTAATGAGTCTCTAGGAATGTTTTATTCTCTTTTTTATTTTCAGTGATTCCATTACTGAAGACTGAATTCACCCCTTTTTTTCCCCACAGTAGTATCTGACACTGGAAAATGGAAAATGTTCTTGCTAAGTCAAAAAGATTACATTGGCCATATGTAGTCATCCATGACCAACCTCAGCCAAAGAAAAGTTTCACAATTATTTTTGTTATTACTCCACTATATCACTGGAGCATAGATGTTTCTCCAACCTGCTCTAAGTGCGAAGAGACAACCAAAAAATATCTCTGTTTAGACTAAGCGGCTGGGTTCACCACTCAAACAAATGGGCTAATTTAGTCCTAGAACATCCTCATCCATGGCAGCTCAGACCAGAGACAGATGAGGAAAGATATTTCTTTACAATAATGAAGACAGGCACAAAGCAAAGGCCACGGTGAGAAGAGGCATGTAAGCAAAACACCTGTGTCGGGAGAGATAACTGCAAACAGCATCTGTGAGATAAGAGGAGCATTCCTGCTCAGAGCTCAGCTTCTTCCTCTTTGCCTTCATGTTGTTCTTTTCTTGCTTACTCTGCTCTCCAAAATGGGGAGAATGTGTACTACTGATTACAATCTTGCTCTCCTTTTCAAAAGCTCCATGCTTTCATTCTTGGGTTTATCTAGCAACTGCCTTCCTAGAGAGGCAAGGCAATCAGTCCCTGCCATTCCAAACACCCTGATGGGTATATTGGGACAGGCAAAGCACACCAACATAGTTCAGGGAGGCCCACTGAATGCTATCTCAGTGTTTCAATTAAAGACATCAAAGTAGGAGGCAATCTCCCTGAACTTGCTGCCTCATTTCAAGAAAAGTGGCTTCAGTGCACACTCCTCATTTTTGAAGCTACTTGAAGAGGGATGGCCATTCACAGCAGACTCTTCTCTTTAGTGGAGGCTTTGAGAAGAATAGAATAGAATAGAATAGAATAGAATAGAATAGAATAGAATAGAATAGAATAGAATAGAATAGAATAGAATAGAATAGAATCAGAAACTTTATTTGGCCAAGTATGTTTAGACACACAAGGAATTTGTCTCTGGTGCTTAAGATCTCAGTATACATGCACATCAACAGAACAGTAATAATTATAACAATGGTACCAATAAAGAAGATGCTTTGGTCAAAATTTTGTGGAAGAATAAGATCCCATCCATGGGAAGCACCATACTAATGCTACATTCTTTTTTCAAATGTCATGGCAGAGTGGCTGCCCTTTTTGATCCAGGTACTAAAGCGGGCAGAGACAACTTTCCATGAGATCAAAGAGGCTGGCTGATTCATCTTGCTTTGATTTAAAGTTATGATACAGATGAATTAATGTCTAAAGGTTTGCCTTGACCAGGTTGTATGTCCGTGTGGGTGTGTAGATATGGGTAGGTATCTCTGTCTTTTATTTTCAAAGGGATGATTGGATTTGAAAGAGCTTGAATCACTCCTCAAAATAAAATCTTCAAATCAGTTTGAAGTGTCAGATCAAATCAAGTGCCTCTGAATTGCTCCAGAGAGGTTTGAAGGCAATTTGGAAATTTTACAAACGTTCAGGTTTTGCAGAATCTTAAACGTTTTTTAATTAGATATGCTGTTTTGGTGTTTGTATCTCACTCTTCTGCTAGAATTAATGTTTGGGGGGGGCGGTTGCAGAGAAAGAGGGGGAGCAGACTATTAATGTTCCATTGCTGGCTATTCCAAATCTTTATTCCATAAATCAGAAATATAAATAATTATAACTTTAAAAATATTTCAAATTTTTGATGTAATATTAGAGTCAATTTAAAGCCACTGATGCTTATTAGGCAAAGACAATTCTATATATAGATGAAAAACCTTAAAATAATCATTAAAAAGTGCTTTAAAGTAGCAGTTCCATGCTCTGACCAAACTTTTCAATAGAACATCTTCCCACCTAGAGTTTTTCCACAAAGTTATAGCTTCATGAAACTCAGCATCAGAACCCAATTTATATTCCAATAGGTCCCAAATATGCGTGGCTGCTTTTAATCAGAAAATGAAAGACCTTTTTTATTCTGGCCAAGTCACTGCCAGGCTCCTCACAGAGATATATGATGACTTTTCAATAAAGCCAAGAAAGACTGATATTCAGTTAAATTCTCATTCTATACCAGTGGTTCTCAACCTTTCTAATGCCGTGACCCCATAATACAGTTCCCCATGTTGTGGTGACCCCCAACCACTTATACATCACCAGGTGCCAGGGGTGTGGCCAAAGAAAAGGGGGAAGAAAATGGCAGACAGCCTTGTTTGGCGGCCCCCGTGAAATGGTCGTTCGACCCCAAATGGGGTCCCGACTCACAGGTTGAGAACCACTGTTCTATACAAATATAGATAATAAAATAAATACCCAATAGTATTTTTGAAAGTCTGGTAAATTAAAGCCTCCTTCTTCAGAAATAGTCTCAGCTTAGTGAATGAAATCCTTGTCATATTAATTTCCTTATATGTCTATTAATCTGAATAAATACTACTTGGAATTAATATTAGGATAACTCTTAAAATATATATATCAATCAAGGAATAATAGTCATTTTAATAACATTCATTTTACCCAACCAGTTTAATGGAATTTCAATCCATCCCTTAATACCCATAAAAATATTGTCTAAGATATCTGATATATTAATTTGGAAGTATTTTTTTCTATATTTAATTCTAAATATTTAATATATTTTGTGCATACAACAAAGCCCAACACATACATTCATCTATTAAAATAACAGATCCCAAAGGAAATAAATTATATTTTTCTCCATTAATTTTATAACCTGAGTATTATCCAAATTGTTTGACCACTCTTATTCAGACTGAGATGGCTGAATAATAAATAGTAAGACTGTGCAATTACCAAGCCATCAAAGTGGTTAATAATATCTGTACTAACTAATAAAATGGGCATATAACTTGAATAAAATGTAGAATCGTTACTTAAAGATACCTTTACCTTGGTACCTCACCTGGCCGGACATGTGGGATTATAACACAAGGTAAGGTGGGACTGGTGTAGGAGTCTGGAAAATCCAGAAATCTGAGCACCACTAGCTAACTGGTGTGAAAGCTAGTTTGCCCCACAGGGTACACCAAGGATAAGTGCACAAGCGCTGAACGGAATGAACGAGCAATCTAGGCTGTCTAGCATGTGTAGATTTCCCTGACATTGTATGCCATACACTAATAAATAAATCAAGATATCCACATAGTCCTACAATAATGGATAAATATCACTCTTACTCAAAAATGACTGATTTTCTGTTTATCAGCCACACCATTAAGGGTGTATACATGCTTATAAAGTTGAAAGAACGGTAAGTTAATGGATTTACTATCTATGAATCCCCATCCTTCATTTGTTAATATTTTGGAAACTACATTTTAATTTTCTCATTGAACTGCCAACAATTTACCTGCTTTTTCATCAAATCACTTTAATCCCTTAAAAGAGAATTCAACTTGATAAGCACAGAAATTCCCCATCTGCAACTCTTTCCATAAAAGATATTTATTATGCAAAAATTGCATAAATACTGCAGTTTTATCTATCATCTGAAGGAAAGAATATGTGTATGTGTAAGTATCGCACATGATTGGTTCCAGTGTATTGGAAAAAAGTTGTAAAATCTAGAATGCTTGATTCTAGATATTAATGTATACAATATACTGGTTATTATTCTTGGTATTTCTTCAGTTGGCTATGATGATTCAACCATGTGCCATCCCTTCTCACATACAGTGTCTCATGCTGGCAACCAATTAAATAGGCGATTCAATCAATCATGGTTCAAAGCCTTGATTGGACAGCACTCTGTCTCATTTGAGAAGAGTGGGCTAGCCTAGGGAATGCATAAAAGATTACAACTCTCTTCTATATTGCTTTCCCATTTCTCCTCTCTCTTTAACTTCTGCTGCTTGAGGCCACCAGCCTCTCTGAAGATCTCCAGAGTTATTCTTTTTTTTTTTTTTATTAAAAGTTTTATAAATTTTACAAAAAAAACAAAAACAATACAGAACAAAAAACAACATATACAAAAGAAAAAAAAAATTAAACAATACATATAAAAAAAAACCCCCACCCCACACCCCTCCCAAAAACCCTCCCTTCCCCCCCCCTGAGCTTCCCAGAGCAGAATATAGGCTTAAGATAATAATAAAAAAAATAAAAAAAAAAAATAAAAATTAAATTAAAAACTTTATATTTATATATATAAAAAAGATATCTATAATATATATAAAAATAAAACTTATGAAAAACTATATAATATTTTTGTATACCCAATCTAAATTGTATAAATTTTATCCATTTGTCCCAGATAGCAAAAAACTTCTCTTGCGTTTGTTGCTTTAAGAAAGCCGAAATCTTTGCCATTTCTGCCAGATAAGCTACTTTAAAAAACCATTCCTGCAATGTAGGCAAAGATTCCTTCTTCCAATATTGTCCAACTAACAGCCTCGCGGCTGTAATCAAGTTTAACATCAATACAACCTCCTTTGTATCACAATCTGTAACAATACCTAACAAAAATAATTGCGGAGTAAATTTTACCCTCCTTCTAAAAATTCTCTGGATATTCCACCATATTTTGATCCAAAATGCTTTTATCTCTCTACATGACCACCAAATATGATAATAGGAAGCCTCCTTATAACCACATCTCCAACATTTAGGTTGCACGTCAGGGTACATGTAAGACATTTTTTGTGGATCAAGGTGCCATCTATAAAACATTTTATAAAAATTCTCCCTTAGATTCTGTGCTTGAGTAAATTTGACATTTCTCACCCAAATAGTTTCCCAGGTGTCCAATGAAACTGGCTCACCAAAGTTCTGCGCCCATCTAATCATACAATCTTTAATTAGTTCCGTTTCTGAGTCCAATTCAACTAAAACCCCATAAATTCTCTTAATGTGGGTTTGTCTTTGATCCTTCAGTTGCTTAATAAGATTTTCATCTTCTCTAAGAAAACCCACCTTACAATCCATCTTCCATCTATCTAGTAGTTGCCTATATTGGAACCAAGAATAAGTAAAATTTTCTTGTGCTAATTCTTCCCGTGATTTTAATTGCCAGTTTTGTCCATCCCATTTAAGTAACTGTCTGTAAGACACCATATCCATTTTAACCCCTCTTTTTATTCCTTCTATCGCATGCCAAGGTATAGCCCATAATGGTACTTTAAAATCACTTTTATAATATTTTCTCCAAATCCTAAGTAAAGAAATTCTTAAAATATGAGATTTAAAAGCCCAATCTATTTTTTTATTAAATATTAAATAGGCATGCCACCCATAAAGTAAATCCCATCCCTCTAGATAAAGTATCTCAGAATTTGTCAAATTTACCCAGTCACTAATTAATGTTAAAACCACCGCATCATAATATAATTTCAAATTTGGTACCTTGAGTCCACCCCTCTCACGGAAGTCTTGCATAATTTTGAACTTAACCCTTGGTTTTTTCCCTGCCCAAATAAATTTATTGAGACCCTTCTGCCACTCATTTAAATTAATCTCATTTTTCAAAATTGGTAACATTTGAAACAAAAAAAGAAACTTGGGTAGAATATTCATTTTTATCACTGCAATTCTTCCCATGAGGGATAATTGCAGCTTTTCCCAATTCTTCAAGTCTTTCTGTACCCCGACCCACAACCTTTCATAATTATTTTTAAATAGTTTTGCATTAGAAACAGACAGCATCACCCCCAAATATTTTACCTTATTAACAATCTCAAAACCCGTCGAGTTAACCAAAATCTGCTTCTCCTGACTCGACAAATTTTTAGGTAAAATTTTAGTCTTATTTACATTAATCTTAAAACCCGAGACCAAACCATAATGGTGAATCAACTGTAATAAGTTTACTACAGAATAATCAGGTTGCGACAAAGTAACAACCAAGTCATCCGCAAAAGCTCTCAACTTATATTCTTTTTTATTAACATATATTCCTTTAATTTCCTGAGACTCTCGAATTTTAATCAATAATATTTCCAATGTTAAAACAAACAACAATGGCGATAAAGGACACCCCTGTCTAGTACCTTTCTCTATTGTGAAAACCTCCGACAAACCTCCATTAACAATAAGTTGTGCTGTTTGTTTTTGATATATTACCTTAAGGGCTTGTAATATGTTTTCACCAAAATTCATTTCTTCCATTACTCTTAGCATAAAATGCCAATTCAGTTGGTCAAATGCTTTTTCAGCATCTAAAAATATGAGCCCTGCAGGAACTTGGTTGTTCTTATCTAAGTATTCTAATAAATTAATAATTTGTCTAACATTGTTTTTCATATACCTTCCTGTTATAAACCCTGATTGATCTTTATGCACAAGATGATGCACCACCCTCATAAGCCTATTTACCAAAATTTTTACAAATATCTTATAATCCACGTTTAAAAGAGATATAGGCCTATAGTTTTTTGGTAAAGTAAGATCTTGATCCTCCTTTGGAATCAATGATATAAAAGCACTACGCCATGAAGGAGGAATCTCTAAACCCTGTAAGATACCATTAAAAAGATCATTTAATGGTTGAATCATCTCCTCCATTAAAGCTTTATAATAAACAGCTGTTAACCCATCCGTACCCGGTGCTTTCCCTAATTTCAATTGTTGAATTGCTGAGGCGATTTCCTCCTTAGTAATTAAACCATTAATTTCATATTTCTGATCCTCAGTCAGTTTAGGAAAACTTGCCTCAGCTAAATATTTATTTATATCTAACAGTTGTACATTAGTAGATTTGTATAGGTTTTGATAATAATCCAAAAAAGATTTTTTAATTAATTCCTTCTGAGAAACTAGTTTACCCTTATAATTTATTTTCTCTATTATTCTCAGTCTCTGTTTCTTTCTTAATTGATAAGCCAACCATCTCCCCGGCTTATTAGCATTACAAAATGTATTTTGTTTCATAAATAATAAATTGGTTGCAGCTTGATCTGCTATCAACATATTAAATTGTGACCTTAATAACTTTACAGATTCTTTAGTGCTTTCATCAGAAGGATTTAGAATCAAAGCCCTTTCTTTTAATTTAATTTCATCTTCAAGTTCTCTACGTTTCTGAATCTGATTTCGCTTATAAAAATTATTCATTTTTATCAAAACACCGCGCATAAATGCTTTACCTGCATCCCATACCATTGACATTGAAGTCCCCTTGTACATATTCAAAGCAAAATAGTCCTTTAAACACTCCTTTAGTTTTTGAACATTCTTCTCTTGTCTAAACAAATTTTCATTAACTCTCCAGGATCTTCTTTCCTCTTTCTCTTGAATCAACTCCATCCAAACTGGACTATGATCCGTCAGTGATCTAGGAAAAATCTTTACATTCTTTACTTTATTATACAAATCCGTGGTAATCAAGAAAAAGTCAATTCTTGAAAAAGATTGGTGTCTGTCAGAAAAAAAAGTAAAGTCTCTCTCCTCTTGATTACGTTCCCGCCAATAGTCCCTTAATTCCCAGTCTTCTTTCATATCAAAAAAGGCTTTAGGTAGCCTTGCTTGTTTAAGAAAAGGAGAGGAACCTTTCTTATCCCTTTGTGTATCTAAGACACCATTCCAATCACCCATTAATACCACTGATCTATAATCAAGCAAAGTTATTTTTTGGTGTAACTGTTTATAAAATTGTTCCTGTTGTTGATTTGGAGCATAAAGTCCAACTATAAGTACTTTCTTACCATAAATACCAAGTTCAATCATCACATATCTCCCCTGGGGATCTGATTCTACCAGACAAGCTGGCAGGTTTTGTTTGACATATATAACAACTCCCCCTTTCTTCCCAGGTGCAGGAGATATAAAATGAGATCCCAAACGAGCATTAACTAAATATTTCTGATCTTTAAGTAGAATATGAGTTTCCTGTAAACAAATAACATCATTAGTATGTTGTTTCAAATAATAAAAGATTTTTTTCCGTTTCTGAGGAGAATTCAATCCATTAACATTCCAGGTCAAAAACTTTGCCATCTCCCTTGGCACGCAGCCTGGAGAAGACACCATCAAACTCTGACAGAGCTGCGTGTGTTGCATAACTCTTGGGTCTTGCTCCTCCCACCGGCGGTGATGCACTTCCAGGAGAATTCTCTTTGGGCTCTTTTTTACGTTGCTCTTTCTCTTTACGCTTATAAGCTGCACGAGTCATCCTCTGCTCTTTAGCCTCCGTTTGGCGTTGCTTTGCCACTTCTATCATCCCTGCGGAAACCAAATCTAGTGCCTCAGATTGCTGCTCAGGTTCCTTAGCACTCAAAGATTTCCGACCAGATGAAGTTGAGCCTGCACTCAGGACCGAAGTATAGAAATCTCTAGCTTTGTCAACTGTGTTCAATCTGTAACGTGTCCCAGCATGGCTCAAAACGATACCCATCGGAATTTCCCATCTGAATGGCATCGATCTAGCTTTAAGCTCATTGGTTAAAAAAGCAAAGTCTTTCCTACTTCTTAAAATTTTAGATGGGATTTCCTTTAGAATGATGACATCTTGGGCGGCAATCTGAAATCTTTTGTTGTAAAAAGCTTGTATAATCTCATTCCGCAGGGACTTCTTTGTAAAGTAAATCACCACATCTCTGGGCAAATTCTTCTGCTTAGCAATCCAGGAGTTGAGTCTATAAATTTTTTCTACTTCTCTCTGTAATTCTCCTTTATCCATATCCAAAGCCAGCGCCAGATCACTAAGAACCACCTCCATCAAATCTTGATTCATATCTTCCTTGAGGCCTCTAATCCTCAGAGCATACTCCATTTGTCTGTATTGAAACATCAAAATATCTTCTTGTGAGGAATCCACCTTCCTTTCCACGTCTTGAATTTTGTCATCTAAAGAGTCAACTTTGTCTTCCACTTCCTCAAGCCTTGCATCGAGCTTAACCACCACAGTAGCCAAACCTGAAACAGCTGCCAGTATATCTTGTCGTAATTCATTATTATTTTCTTGCAATTTAGACTTTATCCCCGTTATCTCTTCTTTGAGATCAGATTTAATTTCTGATTTAATCTGTGAAACAAATTGAGTCATTTCCTCTCTCATTTGAACTACAATCTCTCCCATTATGCCTCTAACCTCTTGCACTGAAAGTCCAGGTAGAGGAGGGGAGGGTGGTGGCTGAGCCGGTGGTGCATGTTTAGATTGTTGTTGTAGCTGTGCAGTGGAAGTTATAGGAGAAGAAATAACCTTGGGTACTGAGGAAGGCTGCTGCCTCTTTGAAGCCATTTTAAAAAGCACAATTGTCACTTCCCTTTCCCCTCCAGCCAAAAAGGGAGGAGGAAAAAAAGAAAAAAAGAATTTTTAAAAAGAGACAAACTATAATCATTAAAAGTCCAGAATAAATCCCAAGAATAAGTAATAAAAGAGCAAACAATTCAAAAAAAAAAAATTCTAAGCCAAAAGCAAAAGCAAAAGCAAAAAACAATCCTTAAAAAGGGAAAGTAAAACAAAAGAGAAAGGAAAAAAAAACTCCGACACTTTCAAAACGCCATCTTAAGTCCTTTCACTAGTATAACAAAGAAAAGGAGGAAAAATAGTAAAAATCAAAAGATAAAAAAATAAACACCTAAAATATAAGAAAAAGTCCTTTAAACTGCTCCGTCCGTTTAAAAATTACTCACCAAAATGCTGTAAACACGGAGATAGAAGCGGCGGTTTCTTTTGCTTCCAAGGAAGCAAAAACAGCTGGGAGGCGGAGATCAGCAAGAGCTCCGAGGGAACACTCCTTTCACCCCCTCTAGAAATAAATCCAGAGGGGGTTCAGGGGTTCTACCTCTACTCTTGCGTTCTCTATCCCTTCCCTTTGCCCGGGAAGGGATTTCCGAGCCGCGGGCCAGCTGATGCGCGCTGCGCTCCGCGGCTCTGACACTTCCCCAGCTGGACGGCTAAAAGCTAGCCGCCATCGCCGTCGCCTCCCACCGGAAGCTCCCAGAGTTATTCTTGAGTTCACTAACTTATCCTCGTGCTATCATGACATTGCGTGTTACATGTTTCCAAAGCGATGCAGTCCTGTTTGATGCTTCACCCAAGCCATGACGGAATACCTGTTAATCAACAGAGCAGCCAGAATCTGAACAACAACAAAAAAAAGATGCATCTTTGACTCATTAAATTTAAAGCAAGTCCAATTTGCAAATTTGCAAAAAAAGACTGATTGCTTCTAATAAATAACAGAGAAAGGCTCTGTTTATCTGAGGTCTGAAGTAATTGTGAATCATTTTTTTTAAAAAAATATGTGCAACCCTACTATGTATCTATTCCAGAGCACAATTCTCAAAAATTAATGTAGAAATAATTCTGAAGCTGTCTGTAAAAAGTGCTCGCTATTGAATGTAGAAAGATTCCTTCTAGCCTATGCTTGTGGACTGGGCAAATTCTTTCCTGTAAAGTTTCTCTTGCTAACTGAAGAGAATGTTTTTTTTTTCTAGTCACTCTAGTCATGGCTAAGTCTCAGAAGCTCAAGTGACAATCACAGATAACTGCAGTAGGTCAGAGATTCCCCGTGAAGTATTTTTTTTTGGCTTAACCATGTATCTGTAGGTTCAGTGGATCTCAATGAGTAATCCTCTAAGGCTAAGCTCTTCACTTCCTTCTTTTGTTGAAACAGGGCAAGCTGCAGCCATTCAGATTTGGAGGCATGTGGCTCTCAGCAGGAGAGGCACAGCAGGCAGCCGGGGTTTTATTTATTCGTTTATGACCTCTTTTAAAAAGTGGCTTTCTGGGAAATGATGATTTAGTGTTTCTGGTTCTGATGAGATTCTGTAGCAGCACCAGAGTGGGCAAGATTTCAGCCAAAATGCAACAAAAAAGAGGGGAGAGAAGATGAGTGACAGAAATAATGCAGGAGAAAAAAAAGTTCTTTCCATCATTCTTTCCATTATTCTCTGTTCCTTTCTCTAGGAATATTTGTACTAACATTCAGTGGGAGTTCATTGATTTTCTCACTCTGATTATTTTCTATTATGTTTTTCATATTCACATTCATGATCAGTTATGAGCTTGGAATAGCAAAATTTAAGGGGCTTCTACCACAAAGTTTCTCAGCATTCTCCCAATTAAAAGCACACCAGTGATAGAGGCTTTGATACTGATAAAATCATGACGACAGCAGTACTGATAAACAAGAGGCACTGCTGTAATTTGTTGTGTTATGGATTGATCGGTGGCATGTCAGAAGGCTGCTGTTTTTGCATAGGAAATTATCTTCACTGATATCTCTGTCATCATCTCTTCCACCACCACCACCACCACCACCACCACCACCACCACCACCACCATCATCATCATCATCATTATCATCATCCCGCCAAGGGCACGTTTGTATCTTAAGATCTGAATGACTCTCTTCTATTGCCTTCTTGTTGCAGTGAAATTGAAAGTCAAAGAGGAACTGCGATGGAGGAGAGATCTGATTGGCTCCGGAGACTTGTCTTCTTGCAAAAAGCTAAGCACACTAGAATCCTTAAAAATAACAAAAGGGGAATGATTCTGACCTTCATCATAATCAGAAGAAGGTTGATTTCATCTCATATTTGTTCTTTTTGTAAGGAAATCTATTCATGTGGGTGCCTTCTTTTAATCTAATCCATGCCCTTGTCACTATTAATCCTGGACAGACATGAATCCTAGTAAGCCAGGGTACATTGCTATTCTCTTAGCAATAGTATTCTATCTGCATATCTTTATCTGACAAGCTGCATTGGTCTGCTCTGCCTTTTCTGCAAAGGGGGTAAATAAAATGGCTCCTATGTAATGTTAGTACTTTCCAGCAGCCATAGAATACAGAATCATGTGTCCATTCAAATCTCTCTCTCTCTCTCTTTTCACTTTTCTCAGTAGAAAATGAGAAAAAGAACAAGAAGCCAAGGAATGCAAAAAAAAATAAAAGAAAAGAAATGAGCTTCAGTGGTTTGGAGTATATTATTATGCTATGATGAATAAACAGTCTAGAAAAACTGATATACATATTTGCTTGTTTGTTTAAGAGATTTCTTTCCTACAAGTCTTGATTACCTATTGAATATTTAGCACATGTAAATAAAATATGTAGTTATTTTTTAAAAAATAAAAATAAGAACTGGCATGGAAAGACATAGAATACTTCGAAGCCACTAGACAGATTGAGCAATAAAAAACTTCATTGGCACCAGATTGAAAGTGTGGTCACATAACGCCAGCAAAAAACAAAACATCAGTTTCACCACAGAAGGCAGAAGTGCAGAAGACCTTAGAAACAGACAAGTAGTAGAAGGAAAACACAAGGTTTTTGATTATTTTGAAGAAGGCAGGAAAAAATGAAAAATGAATCTGAAACAGTTGAAGACCACAGACTGGACATAGAATAACAGCGGATATGCTGCTGGATGAAAATTAAAATGGACAAGGATAAAACAGTAGGATTATGCAAATCATAAAGCAGGATGAATCCACCAGCCTCTTTGATCTAGGGGAAATAAGCCTTTGCACATTTTGGCACCTGGATCAAAATAGGGTCTCGCCTAGCCTTTTGTTTGTACTCTCACAAAATTTGTGAAAAATATCTTTGAAGCAGCTTTGAGAAACAATGTGAAGGGGAATAACCACACTACTACTTCACTTTGCTGGAAAAAATGGACTTGTGAGCTTGCTCTGTATAATCATCAGTGGCTCTTTTTGGCTAAGGAAAACCCTGATGGGCACTGAGCTAAATGCCTCAGCAAGGAAACTACATTGCCTCATCAAGGTAGAGTCAATCCTTTCCATAGTGCAAAATCAAATTGTACCTGCTACTACATTTGGGCCACAAGATAGTGGATAATAACCAAATGACAATAAAATATTTCAGGAAGTCTTGTTCCCACCTAATATAAGATACATTTAGGTGATTAATATTAATTTAGTATCCTGATGTTGCAGACTTTTTCTGTTTCTCTCTTAATTGCTCTTTTTCCCCTCTCTCTTTGTTCATCTTGGTATTACAGTTTCATAATTGCTTAATTTGTTGGATATCAATGTTTGGTTTTTTTATTCTTGTTTTGGTATTTGTTTTTTTAAAAGCTATGATAAAAATTATTTTAAAAAATAATGATAGTCGTGTTCCAATATCTCAGGGGCTGCCACAAAAAAGAGGGAGTCAAGCTATTCTCCAAAGCACCTGAAGGCAGGACAAGAAGCAACAGATGGAAACTAATCAAGGAGAGAAGCAACCTAGAACTAAGGAGAAACTTCCTGACAGAACAATTAACCAGTGGAACAACCTGCCTCCAGAAGCAGTGAATACTCCAACACTGGACATCATCATCATCATCATTATTTATCTATTATCTTTTTATTTTCCTCTTCCTCTTCTCTCATGTCTCTTCTTCCATTGGCAATCAGGTTCTGGAAAAAAACACTTTGTGACTAGGGATGGAAAAATCACACTTGCCAATAAAGAATTCAATTAAAAAAAAATCTAAGTTCTAAATTCTAAGTCTGGGGAAGGAAGAGGAATTGCTATAGAATAAAACCAACCAAGTATTAAGGATGAGATAAATTCCTTCTTGTGACTAATTACTAAATAGTTAATGGAATTACTTATCTTAAAATTGATTTTATAAGAACATTATTGAAAATTTGTGTTTATTGGTGAATTCTTTATAATCACGCCCTTGGGGCTGTATGATGCAACTATACACAAATGAATTCAGTGCTGGCAGGTATAGTTATGGCTACAGGATTAGATGGATAGAAAATGTGAAGGGAATGAAAAAAAGATTTGATTCAATTAACATCTACTGTAGTTTTATACATCTCTAAATAGAGATGGCTCACTGATTGACAGATGATAAGAGGATTACATTCTCTCCTGACATTCAACAAAAGGGACCAGATGAGGGTGACTGGGTGAGAATATGACAGCAATGTTATCTGCATTCCCTGTTTCTCCATTTTGGTAGTTCTACACTAAATCAGAATACTTTAAGAGAGACTGAAACAACAATCTGGCTTAATGAAATTCTAATGCTCTGCATCACCAGAAACCCTCCTTACATAGATACAGTACATATAGCCAATTCCTAGGGCTGCCTGCCTTTGTATTTTCCACCTCCAATCAATTATCCATGCCCTGGTGACCTGGTTTATGCATTACTGTGGTGTTCTCTATATAGTGACTCATGAAGCTTTTGAGCAGACTTTCAACCACCCTTATCTGGTCCCTTTTGTTGAATGTCAGATGAGAATGGCTGCTTGACCAGGAAAAATAAGTCACTTCAAGCTGAAATGTCAAAGTTGGCTAACTTGATTTGCCTGGCTGCTTTGATCTGACATAATGATGATCATGACATAATGATGATCATGACATAATGATCTGGCCTGAAATAACAACTTGAAATGAACTGAAACCACCCAGGTCTAATAAAAATATCATGTACTGCATTCTATTCTCAGTATTAATATAGCCCTGGCTGTTTGCAGTGTTTCCACTTCATTGTAATGTAATTAGTTTGCTGTAGCATCTCATATTGAAACAAGCAACGTTTTCATTATACAAAGGGCTGCTGCATTTCTATAGAAAAGTGAGAAGCATAGCAAATCCATTCCTAAATTTCACTTTCCAAAGTAATAAGGAAAGGGCCCCAAAGTTGGAACTATCCGTATTTCCTTCTAAGCAGCAGTGTTCGTGATTCGACTTCTGCTCAAAGAGGGTCTAAGACCAAATCCTTGGAAACAACACTATTGACAAGGGCCTTACAATACAGATAGTCTTTGACTTACAACCACAACTGAGCCCAAAATTTCTGTTGTTAAGTGAAACATTTGTTAAGTGATTTTTTTCATGCAAACATACTATTCTATCTTATTATATGTATGCATATATCTGTATATAGTTGTATATGTTAACAACGTACAGTGTTGTAAACAAATAAGACTGATAAATAAAAACCACTCCATAGAACATGGGGATGCTGGAGAGGTCATGACTGTGAAAAATGTTCATAAGTCACTTTTTTCAGTGCTGTTGTAACTTTGAACGGTAATTAAATGAACTGTTGTAAGTTGAGGACCACCTGTAGTAAGATTTCCAGTTCCTGCAGAGGAGAGGAAAATGAGGAAATTGTTATTATAATGGAGTGAGTCTTTGACTTCCTTCAGTAGCATAAGACTGATTTTTTTTCCTACTCATTCAATAATAAAGGACTATAGTAAAAACATCTCCTATAAATTATTGATTGTATTTGTTGATCTGAATAGGTGAACAGATTATTTGAGTCTGGGAGAAAGATTTGTGGGCATGCGTTTCATGCCCCTGAAACATCTGGAAATTCCTTTGTTTCTGTATATCCAAGGAGGGTTACTATCTTTAGTGCATTGTCTGTGTTCAGATGTTTATATGCTTCTGTGAGAATTACAGTGATTAATATGATTGAGAATATGAAAAAGTAGCTGAGCTTCAGCCTTATTTTACTTTCAATAGCGCAAAAGGCTAAAATTACACAAAGGAGGTTTAAGAGAAATGGAAAAACAGTTTTTGATAGTCGGTGTGGGGTTAGGATTTTCAACAGTACAGCTCTGGAGATGTAAATGTTGCTTAGCTTGCTCCGGTTAAAAGAAAATAAATGCCTCTGATACAGTAGGTCACTTTATTCCATTAAGAAAAAGCTGCAGAGATCAATAGCTTCCCAGGGCTCTAAGCTTTCATTACTGTGATGTACAGAAACATTTGTCAACTCTGGAGGCTTTGTCAGAATGGGAAGCAAGAGGCAAGATGTCATGATATATTTTAGGTATATCATAATGTCATGATACATAGACAAAAGGGAGGGGGCTTGCATAAGAGCTGTGGTGGCCCAGTGGTTAGAATGTTGTATTGCAGGCTAACTGCCAACTGCCAGCAGTTCAGTCCTGACCTGCTCAAGGTTGACTCAGTCTTTAGAGGTTGGTAAAATGAGGACCCAGATTGTGGAGGGCAATATGCTGACTCTGAAAACAGCTTAGTGAGGGTTGTAAAGCACTGTGAAGTGATATATAAGTGTAAGTGCTACTGCTGGTTGCTATTGCAGTATTGTAAATCACATTTCATCATTAGCTCCCTCTGCTGCTCTATGGTGGTGCAAACGAGAGGGAAAAGAACGAATGTTCTAATAACATCATGTATTTAGCTTACTACTGGTGCTTGCAAAAAATCAAAGATAATTTTTTAATGTATTTCACTTGTTAGTTTATCTACTTATTCCATTGGTGGCCACCCATTTCATCTAAGTGATTGTGGGCAGCTTGCAACATTTAAACAATTTAAACAACAAGCAAAGAGAAATAGGTTAAAATAAATATACAGGCACATAAAAACCATCAATAAAACCACGTTAAAACAAAACAAAATTGAGCATAATCAGCAACAAAGTCTACCATTATATAACATTGAACACAACTATTGTAGAAGCCCTCAACTATTTCCAGACTCTCAAGCATATAGGCAGAGCAATGACATCCAAGTGTTTTTATAGCCTAATATGGGCTAACCAAGTCTAGAAGACTGAAGCTCCACAGGGCTGACCAGGGCAGAAAAGTCTCTCTTCCTGCATCCAAATAGATGATACTTTGTCAGAGACAGGACCCATAACATGCCTTTTCTGCTAGACCTGATGGGGCATACTATTTACTTGTTAAATTTATATCCCACTTGTCCTCTGGGAACTCAGGGTGATATATTTGTGTGTGTTTGTGTGTGTATGTATATATATTGTTGTGTAACAATTTTTCTGTGCAACAGAAACCTTGCAAAGCAGGTTGGCCCAATGTCATCTAGTGGTGGCTAATGAGCTGGATCATGCTGGTTGTATTCCAGCTCCACACAACTGGCATAGGGAATTTACCACCCTGTATGTTGAAAGTACACTGAAGTCTATGGTTTGCTAATGTCTGGATTTTAGGGAGGGAGGGGAAAATACATTTCATTCACATTTTCATGTAAACTTGTTAAATATATATTTTAGGAGGCCATTTGTGAGTAATGGGGGCCTGATGGTTCAGTGGTCAAAGATGCTGAACTTGTTAGCTGGAAAGCAGACAGCCTGGGTTCGAGACCCAAGCACTGCTTGACAGGGTGAGCTCCTGTTACTTGCCCCAGCTACTGCCCACTTAGCAGTTTGAGAACATGCAAATGAGAGTAGATAAATAGGTACCATTTTGGTGGGAGGATAACAGTATTCTGTGCACCCCGGTGTATAGTCATTCAGGCCACATGACCACCAAAATATCTTTGGACAATCCTGACTCCCTTGGCTAAGAAACAAATGAGAACCAGTCCCTAGAGTTGGACAAGACAGGACAGGGGAAACCTTTATGTTTATATGAGCTAATATACTGGATAGACAGCTTTTAAAATTTTGTAATGGATTTTACCAATACAAAACCAGTAAGATTTTGGAGATTTGAGATCCATGGGCAAACAAGTTATTTGAAGCAATTTTGAGATGTAAAAGGACATCAGGCCTTAAAAAAAAAAAAAAAAAACCTTTTTCCATGAAACTGCAGTGAAAATAGAGATAAAGATGGAGATAGAGATAAATAGTATGATTCATTTATTTATTTATTCATTTCCAACTAAAGTGGAAAACAGTACATTCTATCAAGAGTACACTTCCAATACATGATTATGAATCATGTGCAAAAAATAAGCACACTGCCTATATCTACATATGATGCTCTTGAATATAAGCTGAAAAAATATTAATAAAATATTATATAATATCATTATAAGACATATATAAGACATATTATAAGTCAGTGGAGATGGCTCCTAAATCCCATATTGATTTTTAGTAGTATCATTAAAGCAGCTCTCCATTATATAACCTTGATGTTTTTTTGTATGAAGTAATTTCTGTCTTCATTGCCATTTGGAAACTATTTTTTCTATACTGGAAGATTTAAATTATATATTAATGATTTGTTCTTTCTTCTAAAATTTTGTCCATTAAAGATGGTATCACTAACAGTCTGACTGCTATTTCCAGACCACCATTTCCAAAATGTACATTTTTGTTCTGGACATGAACCACCCAAAATTAGCACTGTAATTTCTGTTTTTCACCTTCTAGTTCTGGGACTGGTATTTCAGCAACCACAGCAGCCATGCCTCCCATTTTGATCAATGAAACTACTTCCTGAAATTGTATACAGGGCATAGGGAATGGCCTTAAAGGGACAGCAGGGAAAATTGCTACCAAGATAACAGTTAGATAAAAGAGGACTGAGTCCAGCAGAGAAATGTAATGTAAGGATCTCAGACAAGCCACTCCCTGGTTCTCACAAAAGTAAAAGGAGGAAGGTGGTTACTGCATTCAGACTTGCAAGATTCTGTTACTGTAGCTTTACAATAAAAGGAATACTGATCTTTCTCACACTGGATTCCTAGGCTGATCTATCTTAAAGGGATGATCTATTGTTACCTCTCCTGCAATTAAATATTGACTTTTTCAGTGTATAAAAAAGGCCAAAATGAACTAAGGTACTCTAGGACATTCCCATGTCAGAATACCCTTTGTGTTTCTCAAATAAAACTTTTATATAAGAGTAAAGAAATCTCTGGTAAAATTCATAGCAGGGTGAAGGTAAAATGAAAAGACCCCCTTTTCTCCCTCCTAAACCTTCTCTCCCCCACTATTTGTACAAAGAAAAACTTTAAAACTGTTATTACTAATATGGTAGAGAGTAACTAAAATGGTGAAATCAACTTTTCTTAATTTTGGTGGTCCTCAACAATTTATCTGACAGCTTAATAGGTTTCACTGGATTTCAGGTTTTAAGGCAGCACAGCTTTTTTTAAAAAATCGTTTTTTTAACATCAACTGTTTAAAGTTAGAGGGTGACATTGAAAACTTAATTAGTTAATTTCTCTGTTTGATTAACACATGTGACCATGGGAATATGTTTTTTCCTTGACAGAGGATAACCATGAAGGAACATTTTGTGTAGAACAACACTAAGGTATTTTATCATCTGTTTCAGAAAAGAGCAGATTCCTTTATAAACGCAAAATTGGTTATATTTGGAATAATTCAAGTCCCCACAGTGAGAACTAACCCATTAGTACACGTGCAGTGTGCATTTTAGGGGACTGTAAAGTGTGTGAGGTCCTGGCTTTCAGTTTCCCACACTAAAGCCACAATTGTATATTAATTTTATATTAATTTTACAATTGTATATTAACTTTAAGTGTGAGTGAAAAACAATATACAAATAAACAGTGATATGTTCTCTGCAGAAATGTCTACTTTAGAAAGAATTTCATATGCAGAAGGAAATATATGCAGTTTTGGGGTGGGCTTTTTTTAAAAAAAAAAATAGATGTTACTGCCAAGACAAACCAAAGTGAGTTTAAGAATGCAAAAAATGACAAAGTGAAAAGAAGTGATGCTGAACAAGTTATCTTCATTCTGCATTTTTAAGAGAACAGGTAGATCTGAATGCTTCCAGCCTCAGACTTAGGCCACTGAAATTGTCTTTACTGATACTCTCAGTTTGAGAGATTAATTAAGCCTTAATAGTTACAGCAAATTGCTTCTGTTTACCAAGCTGTTCATGATTTATAATAGAAATAAACACACAGTGAACCTAATTATAAGTCAAGCAAAAATGAGTTCTGAAATTTGTATAAATTATGCTAATAAAATTATTTTGGGGGGTGAGTGGGATTTTCTTTGCTTTTTTTCTTTTGCAGGATCAAATTCTGCACATAGCTGTAAAGGAAACAGAGAAGGCTTCCAGGTTTATTAGATGGATAATAATAGTTTTATTATAGTACATTTAGGCATAGCAAGATGCAACACCGATTCTTTCTCCTTACTTTCACTAAAATATTAAAAGTATCCTCCACACACAACAAAGACTTCTTTTACAGTCTGCTGCCATGACCTTCAGGTAGCCGTCATGCAACTTTAAGGATAACAAAGTGAAACAAACCATACACAGAGAGAGTTCTGAGCTACATGCTTGGATAACAAAGCACTTTTTGTCTTCATCACAATCGAGATTTAAAAACCTAGCATCACAATGAATGTAAGGGACAATAAAGTTAATAATGAGGCAGAACCTCAATCTGGGGCTGGTAGTACAGAGAGAACCATTTGCACAATGAAGCTGATTTTAATAATATCTACATTAGTCACTGTTATTGGTATCATCATCATCTTGATTATCATTCTTCTAATAAACCTACATATCTTCATTCCTCAATGAGGCATCTCAAACTTTCCTTTTTTATGATGCATCTTTTTGCTTTTCACTCTTTTTTTTGCCAACAATTCAATTCTGTGGCTAGGGATGGGTTGGGGTGATGGGTTTACAACAGGGGTCCCCAATCCCTGGTCCGTGGACTGTACTGGGCCATAGCATGCCAGCAACTGGTCTGCACAAACAAGCAAAGCCCAACCATGGGATGCAGACAGCACACAAAACCATGCCCCCTCCGGTCCGCAGAAAAAACTTTCTCCATGGAACTGGTCCCTGGTGCTCAAAAGGTTGGGGAACTCTGGTTTACAATATCCAAATGGCTTCATCTACATGAAGAACAAGATGTGCTAATAAGAGAGGTTAAAAAATTATGTGCAGGTACAAAGATAGCCAGGGAAATAATGGAAGCCTGAGAAATGGGCCCCTTGTCAGTCAACAAGAGTCTTGGTTTATCACCAGCTTAGGAGCTGAGGGCTTGGAAGCACAAGGAAACAACAGCCAATTGCTGGCCATCAACACACCAATCAACCAATAGGAAGGCACTACATAAATACAACTCATAGAATAGTCCAAAGCACACATTCCAGGAGAGAGAAATTCCCTGAGGATGGACTTCAGCACATGTCCGAAAACTTAGAACAGTAAACCTCTGGCCCTGACAACTAATCCAGATTGGTTATCTTAACAAAGTATGTTTCAGTTACAAAGGAAGAGAAGACAGGCTCTTCTTTTGCTCAATTGACCATCCAGTCCATTGTGTGTGTTTGTGTGTGTGTGTGTGTGTGTGTGTGTATGTGTATGTGTAGGAAGGACAGTAGATTGAAAAAGAGAACAAAACCACGACATTCCTCAAACAGTTCAAGCTACTGTTCCTCATTCCTTTCTCTTCCATTTGTTACAATAGCCAATCCTCATCTAATGATAATGCAATTAATGCCCATTTTACTCTTGCCAATTTTATTTCATCTATGGAGATGAAACAATTGGGAGTTTGGCAATCTCATTTTATATAATAAAACCTTTTATCTTGTACTGTTTTACTTTCTTCCGTAGTGCTAAAGGAGATAAAGGAAGAAACATGTGCAGAGGGAATATATACTGTAATTATCCAGTAGCTCCCATATAACATTTTAACATAGCACTGGGGACATTTTAATAATGTCGTATGTTTCTTGCTGTCCAGTGTAGCTCTTCCTAATCCTGGAATAAACTGCATTTCAGTGGCAAGCTATGTCTTACACTTTGCCCAGTAAATCCAATGAATTCCCTTATGACTTAGAGGAATTGAAACACTTATTCCAATTTAAGGGTGTGTTAGTGCAGTCACTATTTATGTGTAAGAGTGGCTTTTTTAATATGATGTCTCAACTGAGGAGAAGAAGAAGAAGAGACATTCGTTGGATTTTATAGAAGATGTTTTCCTCAATTCGATTTTTATTTCATACATTAGAATCGGAGCCAACATAAAACTGTTCTTTGCCCTGCCAGGGAATGCCAATGTCTTCAAAGCAGAGGGCTTTTGTCCTTCCTCCCATCTCCCCTTTATTTCTCATTCAATTCAGCTGCCTTTGTTTCCCTGCTGAAATATGCAAGAGGTTCATTATGTTCCTGGGAAATGTATAATGGTAAATTAACATGAATCCTTGCCACTTTGAGAAGGGCAGAATTATTACTATTAGCCTCACACATATTTTTATGGTTTGCTAACTTGAATATGACTAGAATACATAGCTGAAGTTCCTACTCATTTTTTTCTTTTTTCCCCCTCTAGATGAATGCAATTGGATTTAAAGAGATAGAGTTCTGAAGAACGCGGTGACTTGATTTTGCTGAGAAACTGACATTTAAAGTAGATGGTTCAATTTAGTCAACCAAGACATGATTGTCTATTACTTTGGCATTTTAACATAGTGTATCAAGGTCAAAGAATATCAATAGTAATAATGGATCATCATTCAATTAAGAGTAAAGATTTGCGTAAGATTCAAACTCATAACCCAACAGCTAGAATTATATTGCTACCATTTGTTTTCTATTATTATTCAGTCATCTCTAGTTACTAAGCCAGTTCAGTTATTATTGCTCCTGGTAGTATGGGGAAATCTTTTTCTATTTTTAATATATATAAACTGCAAGCAATGAGCAATGAGCAAGCAGTTAGATCGGCAAGGGGATAAAAAGAACTTCCCCACCCCGTGAGCCTCACTCTGAGGATGCTGGCAGAGGACCAATGAAAGCTAAGTTGTTTTTAACTTTGTATATAGCTGTTTTTATTGTTTTAAATATTGTTTTAACAATAAATAACTAGATTATACTCTTCCCGGAGATCGAAGATTGCATTATTGAACAACTATACCCAGGATTCGCATTTTTACAACCATTAAAGACACACACACACACACACACACACACACACACACACACACACACACACACACACACACACACACATATATATATATATATATATATATATATATTTTCTGAGATTTTCGCGGGTGTTTGTATGTAGGTCTTTGGTTGTTTGGGTTTTCTCCCGCGTAAAATTGGAAGTGTCTTGGCGACGTTTCAACGAAGTCCCATTCGTCATCTTCAGGCTGGTGTTTTCAGCTTCGTGCTTCGAGCAGCAATGTGAATCTTGGTAAACATTGCTGCTCGAAGCACGAAGCTGAAAACACCAGCCTGAAGATGACGAATGGGACTTCGTCGACATGTCACCAAGACACTTCCAATTTTACGTGGGAGAAAACCCGAACAACCAAAGACCTATATATATATATATATATATATATATATATATATATATATATATATGTTAAACAATAAAAACGTGATCACCAGGAAAGTATAAAACAATAAAAGTTTTAATAAAAAGAGACTGAGCTTTCGTTGGTTCCTGACAACATCATTATATACAGGTCAATGGGAGAAACCATTTATAAATAAGCCAGCGTTTGCGCTCGACTTCTAGACCTCGTGATGGGTCCTGGCCGGCCAATCATTGTCCCCGTCATACTCCCTATAAAACTAGGTAGTTTATCCTTGCTGCCCTTATCCACATGTGCATTAACACTTACTCCCCCATTTCTCTGTCCCCGTAAATCAGGAGGGTACTTAGTCCTTCTCCAGTCCAGCATACGTTCATCATCATCAGGTTGTTTCCTCCTCCCTTCCTCTTTGGGGTGTTCCATGCAGATGGATCTCTTCCCCCCTCCACACTTTTGACGTCCGTCATCATCATTATCATATTCTCTATTCTGGGATTCCATCCCCGGTATCCTGCACACACTCTCACCACCTAACACTCCTTCCCCCTCTATATTTCCGATGTTCTCACCACCACTACCTCTCACAGCGTTCATCCTCCTCTTTTTAATGGCCCGTAACTCATTGCGGGGACTAATCCGTAGTTCCTGCTGTCCGATCACCGAGACAACAGGTGCTCTTAGGGGTAGCTGTTTCAATACTCCACCCAGTCGATATCCCTCGCCCTTTCCCTTTGTAGGGCTCGACGCAGGTCTCAATCCAGTGGCCATGCTTTCACTTTCCTCCATTCTTTGCGCTGCTCTTCGAGAGTGTGTGGTCACTCCTAAGGTGGAAGATTGCAGTTACTTTCTCCTTGTGTGCCCTTGGGGGGTATGACTCCCTTCAGACGCATCGGGTACGGTGGAGGTGCCAACTCGTGCATTATCATCCCTCCGCCATTCAACATTCTCACCACTTTCCGCGGGTATGGATGCATCTCCGATGGATAGGTGCACAAGCCGGCAGCCATGGAAGCCTCCACAGGAGTGGGGGGTTGGTACAATTCCTCAAGTGGCAACTACGCTGTACTCCAATTGATGTGCATATCATCTTCTCTTCCAAGCACCCCCAGGGTACAGAGGGGTGTCTAGGTTGTTGAAGGTTGAATCCTTGATATCAATGGGCTTCTTCATTCGTGACGGGTGCGTCCCTATCCTCGCAGCTGGGGGGCTCTCGGGCCATCGGTCACTAATTTCTCGGATGCTGGCCTTCTCCAGTGGAGGGATAAAATTGCTGTTATTAAATCGTCTTTCCCATGATGGTCGGGTACGCGCTTCCCACGCCCTCAGCGCTAAGTGTGCTGGTCGCAGGTCCACATGCCAATTGATCGACTCTTCACCTGAGAGCCAGGCTTCCTTGGGTAATCTGCCACTTTTTGTGATGTCATTGGCAACCACCCTTACACCGTTAAAGTCAAACTTATGCCCAGACTCCATCATATGTGTTAAAATTTGGGAGTACTGCTCCCCTCTTTTTATGGCCAGCTTGTGTTCCTGGATCCTTGTTTTGACTCTTTTTGAGGTCTCACCCACATAGTTACTGGGACAATTATGACAATTGATCTTATATATGACCCCAGATTTCTCCGCAATGGGGAGTGGATCCTTAGGTCTCATGATGCATGAGCGTAATGTCCGATTAGGTTTGTGTGCCACCCTCACATTGTAGGGTGCCAACAACCTAGCTGTGGCCTCTGAGATGTTACTAACGTAGGGTAACACGTGTCATCTGGGATGGTAAGGTCCCCATCTGTAAACTATTAGGAGGTCTGGACAGTACACCATGGCGTTTGATGAACTTAGTTGGGTACCCATTATGCCTGCGGAAGATGTGGAAGAGATGTTTTCTTTCTTCCACTCTGGCTTTGGCTGTATTGCAATGGGAGTCCACTCTCTTGAAGAGTGTTCTAATACAGCTGACTTTGTGGGCCACTGGGTGATTGCTGTAATAGTGTAAAACCCTATCAGTGTGTGTGGGCTTACGGTAGACCTTGGTCCTCAGGGTTCCATCTGGTTGGCGATGGATCAAGACATCTAGAAACGCCAACTTACCCTGGTGCTCTTCCTCTTCCGTAAACTGTATGTCCGCATACACTGAATTAAGTATGCCCACAAAGTCAGTCTTCCAACTCCTTTTAATGGTGACAAAAGTGTCATCCATGTAGCGGGCCCAGAACTTGGGATGATACTGGGCCATTGCTACATGCTCCAACTGCTACAAGACAGCCTCAGCTATAATGCTCAAAATTGGGGATCCCATGGGAGTGCCCTTTATCTGGTCATATGTGATGCCCTGAAATGTAAAGTAAGTTTTCAGGCACAATCCCAAAAGATCCACAAGGTCATCAGGGCAGAGAGAGTCCTGGTGCTGTCCTGGTCCCTTATGATGGAGAAGGTCTTTAATTATTGTGACAGCTAAATCCTGTGGAATAGAGGTGAAGAGGAAGACGACGTCAAAAGACACCATCACCTCATCATCCTCTATCCTCAGGGACCTAATTCTATCCAGGAAGTCTTCCGCAGACCTAATGGTGGTATGGCTGTCATTGACTAAGTGGCCAATACGGTAACTTAGCCACTTGGCCAACCCTGAAATCAGGGTATTCCTAAATGAAACGATAGGTCGGAGAGGAACACCCTCCTTGTGGACTTTGGGCAGTCCATAAAACCTAGCCATCGCCATATCGCTAGGACGTATTCTCATAAGAGTATCAGCATTTATTCTCCTACTACGCTTGAGGGCATTGAGCACCTTGTTAATATGGTTTTTAAGGGCCATCATGGGGTCCCCACTTACGACCCTTTAAGCCGTTGCATCCTTGAGTAACTCCAAAGCCCTGCTCACATAGTGCACCCTATCCACGATGACCGTGGCCCTCCCTTTATCAGCCGGCAATGTGAGGGTGGCATCATCTTCCTTGAGATGGGCTATAGCTTCCAACTCTTTCTTAGATAGAGCCTGGTGGTATCTGTGGTTCATGACAGACACCACCATATTAACGTATTAACGTTAACCGAATTAACGTTAACGTTAATTAAGCTGGCTCAGGAATTCTGGGAATTGAAGTCCACAAGTCATAAAAGAGCCAAGGTTGACTACCCCTGCTCTAGATTAAGAAAATATCAGAGGTTATAAACACTGAGGAGAATATCTCTAAGCATGTATGAAGTACTTTTGCTATCACAAATTACAGGTAGCCCTTGGCTTACAACAATTTGTTTAGTGACCGTTCAAAGTTATGGCACTGAAAAAAGTGACTTACAGCCAGGCTACTTACTTAATAACTGTGACAATTCACTTAACAACAGTGGCAAGAAAAATCCTAAAATGGGGCAAAACTCACTTAATAAATTTTGGGCTCAATTGTGGTCATAGGTTGAAGACTATCTGTACAGACCCCTTCCGCTGGAACTGATGAAGCTTTCTTGCAAAGATTTCTGATCACAGCTTCTATATCAATACCTCTTACCTTTCAAAATACAATTGTTAATGAGGCCAGATGAAATTTCTTTCCTATAGTTCATTAGTTAGTGTGTACACACAGAGACAAATCTCATTCACTACATGTTTTTTTCCCCAAAGGAAATAGAAGCATTAGGATGGCAATTGTAGCTCCAGTTTTCACAATGTGAGTCTGAATGTTTGACAGAAAGTCTTAAGAATGTGATAGCAATCTGACTAGAAAATAGTACAGATGAGAAGATAACAACATAATCCATTTATCACTTTGACAGCCACTGGATTTTATTAGACTGTAAACTCTTTATGATGAAATCTGGTTGTCTTCCAGTTATCTTAAACTCACAACCAATGTGCAGACTGAGCTGAAACTCTCATTGCAGAGTCATCATGTTATTCTTCCATGCCCAACTGTTATGAAGGCATTCAAGAAAGGATAGCCCATGGGACTACTTCATGTGGTCTTCACATTATATATCAAACAGCTCCATGCATATAATGATTTATTGCCATTTTGTTGCTTCCATTCAACTGCATCTGATTCTTGGAAAATGCCTGGACAAGTCCCTGCAGTTTTCTTGGCATTTTTTTTTCAAATGGTTTGTCACTGTTTTTTTCCTAGGGCTTGGAGAAAGTGACTAGTCCTGTGGTGGCAAACTTATGGCACGCGTGCCACAGGTGGCCCGCAGAGCCCTCTCTGTTGGCACACGCACCGTTGCCCCAATCCTAGGCCTTCAGCTGGGTTTTATAAAATCTTTTCACTTTAGGCCTCCGCTGTTGTGTGCAAAAAAAAAAAAAAGGATCAATCAATTTCAACTTCTCGCAGGGAAAAAAAAGATCTCGCAAAGTTGGAATTGATTGATTGAACTTTTCAGTCCCACCCAGTCTGCCATTACTACCGCAGCCATGCCCACCCAATGGGCCACACCCACCCAATGGGCCATGCCCACCCGGCACCTGATGATACATAAGTGGGTTTTGGGTTGCAGTTTGGGCACTCAGTCTCTAAAAGGTTCGCCATCACTGGACTAGTCCAACGTCACCCAGCTGGCTTATGGTGGGACTAGAATTTACAGTCTCCCAACTTCTGGGAGTTGTGGCACAGTGGTAAGAATGCAATATTGCAGGCTAAATCTGTTCACCTTGCCAGGGTTCAATTCCTTCGATCTTGACCAGCTCAGGTTTGACTCAGCCTTCCATCCTTCTGAGATCAGTAAAATGAGGACCCAGATTGTTGGGGGACAATATGCTGACTCTGTAAACTGCTTAGAGAAGGCTGTAAAGCACTGTGAAGTGGTATATAAGTCTAAGTGCTGTAGTGCTGCTATTCTACCCTACTGCTGTAAACACTACACCAAACTGGCTCTCAGCTCTTTATTATTACTTAATTCATTAATAGTTATTGTCATTTGTAATATTTAATAGATGATGCCTTCAGTAAATCAGAAATATAATACAGACAGTGCATTCATTGTGTATGCTTGAATATTTCTTATTGCAAATGGAAATTTTTGATAATTTATTATTACGTTACCATTTCCAAAAAGCATTATTAAGTACATGTCACAAGTGTTTAAGTGCACAATACATGTGCATATTGTTATTTAAGCTCAACAATTTAAACATTATAATAAAAGTAAAGCATGCCTAAAATTCCAGTGGATGAGAGTAGGAACACAATGTTAGGTCCAATAGGTCAAGCAAAGATATTTGGACAATACTTTTATTTCAGATAACACAATACTTAATAGACTGAATAATTCATAGCATATTATGAAAGCCAACCT
This sequence comes from Crotalus tigris, assembly GCF_016545835.1. Classification (NCBI taxonomy): domain Eukaryota; kingdom Metazoa; phylum Chordata; class Lepidosauria; order Squamata; family Viperidae; genus Crotalus; species Crotalus tigris. The sequence goes on along the minus strand of NW_024100213.1, from coordinate 4,616,253 downwards.
GGAACTTTGATGGAATCACAAGTGAGTTATTCCTGAGCTTGTTAAAAAAAATTTGGAGGCAAACTACAGGTTACAGGTTAAATTTAAATGCCTGACATTCAAAATGAGAAAGAAAATATTTTGAATCTAATATGCATTGTAGCTAATGTGGGGTTTTATTGGAAACATTAGTGTGACTAAAGGCTTGCATTTTTTTTTTTTATTTAGCAGCAGAGCTGAATGAGTTTTACAGCAGTTCAGGGATGATCCTTTCCTGAAGACTGAGAATTACGCAGAGAAAATGTTGAAATCCTTTGGCTCTGATGTTGCTGCTGGAAATAGGCAATAGTGAATAGTATATGAAAATATTCACATGCCACTCAAACTCCTCTGCTTTTTATGCTGATATATTTTCTTAATGAAAATTCAACATTGTCCTTGGTCCAGGATTCTTTCCACCAGCTACTAGAATCCCAAAGGTGCTTTTTAGCCAGCCAGAAGACAATGCTACTGATGTCTTTTCTTTAGATTCTCACACCATTCAAGATTATTTATATAACCCATTTCAATTTCTGAATTTTTTAACTCCAGTTTTACACATGCTCTCTTTTTTCTCTATCAGACATATATTAAGGCAAAGAACACAATAGTTCCAATTAACTGTAGAGAAAAAAAAAACTGAGGAATGTCACATCAACTAGGATGTAATAAGGTCAGTCTGCATAGAAATTCAATATATGTATGATGGCTTGTTGGGAGCATAAACAGAGTCCATAAACATGCTATGAAATTTAATTTGGGGTTTATACATTATGCTCTTTTTACATTTTATACAGGTACTGTATAACATCAAATCACACACAAATAGCAATAAAAAGAGAGATACCAAATCCCAAACCTAATCAATTTCACATTGTGAGCTTGTGCCATGCATATTTATATCCTAAATAATCCACACATGGCATCAACAGTTTTGTAAATGCGATATGTTTAGTTTTTTTCTGGTAAGAATACATTGTTCTGTTCTAAAGCAATTAAACATAAATTGTAGCTTTGTATCATATTTCTCTAGATACGATTAATCTTTCTTTAAAAATCTAAATAATGAGCTTAACAGCAAAACAAATCAATTTTTTGTTTTAAAAGATATTACTTCTTAATACTTCCGCAAAGAGAAGATGATGACATTCTGCATACATGGTAGTATCAACCATTTATCCTTTCTCCATAATACAGGTAGTCTTCGACTTAGGACCACAATTAAACCCCAAATTTCCATTGCTAATGAGGCAGTTGTTTACTGAGATATGCCTCATGTTATGTCCTTTTTGCCACAGTTGTTAAGCAAATCTTTGCAGTTATTAATCATGTGATTGTTAGGCAAATCTAGCTTCCTTCATTGGCGTTGCTTGATAGAAGTTGGCTGGGAAGGTTACATATGGTGATCACATGACCCTGGGATACTACCACTGTCATAAATAAACATGCCAGTTACCAAGCACCCAAATTCTGATCACATGATCATAGGGATTCTGCAGTGGCCATAAGTGTGAAAACCAGTCGTAAATCACCTTTTTTTTCCCCGAGCTGTTTTAACTCTGAACAGTCACTAAACAAATGGTTGTAAGTCAATGATTACTTATAACAATTGAGCTTTATACAAATTCCATGTGACAACAAACACTACCTATATAATATAATTAAAAAGTTAGATCAAGGATACATCTTCTGTAACTTTAAGGTATATTTTATGCAAATAATTAGATTGTTTTAAAAGAATAATGAAATACTCCATGAATATAATAGTTTTCTCTATGTCATTCTATCACAGTGATGGCAAACCTTTTAGAGGCCGAGTGCCCAAACTGCAACCCAAACCCCACTTATGTATCGTCGAGTGCCGGGTGGGCATGGCCCATTGGGTGGGTGTGGCCAATTGGGTGGGCGTGGCTGCGGTGGTAATGGCAGACTGGGTGGGAATTAAAAAGTTCAATCAATCAATTCCAACTTTGCGAGATTTTTTTTCCTGCTAGAAGTTGAAATTGATTGATTGATTGAACCTTTTTTTTTTGAACATGGCAGCGGAGGCCTAAAGTTAAAAGTTTTATAAAACCAGGCTGAAGGCCTAGGACTGGGGCGACGGCATGTGTGCCCACAGAGGGAGCTCTGCCTGCCTCGCCACCATGGTTCTATCATCTCTCTCCCTCCCTCCCTCTCCTTCTCCCTCTCCCTCTCCCTCTCCCTCTCTACCTAGCTATCATCAATCTACACACATGCATACACTTTGGGGGGTTCCGAGAAAAACACCAAAGCTGTGGGAATACAGGGCCCCCAGAATGTTTATTATCACAGAATGACAAAACAGTTGGGAACTGGAGAACTTTTCCTAGACCAGTTGAGACTGCCAATTGTTTCTCAGAGTTCATCGTGAATCAAGCTGAATAGTAGAAACCAAGCAAGCAAGCAAAAGGAGCATTTTAGCAAGAGGAAGAGGGAAAGTTAAAAAGGCAATCAAGGAATGACACAGATGCAGAGGTAAACTTTAATTTGATTGAAAACTATGAATATTCATGAATAGCGTGTTAACTGTGGCAACACTGTGCTTTCCTATCTAAAGTATAGAAGATGCCAAGCAGAGTAACAAATATTTCACAAGGACTAAAGTAAAGGAGAATGTTCTCTTGGGAGCATTTGTTTGTTTGTTTATTAAGCAGACTGATGGATGAGCAAATGAAATAATTTGAGAAGACTCATAATGATGGATGTCTAGGTACTTAATTAATTAATGTTTTACAACACTCATCTCCCAATGGTTCACTGCAACTCATAAAAACACATAGTGAGATAATATAATACAATCATAAAACAAAGAACAAAAGATGGCATTAACTGGACAGCAACCAAAAACAAACCCCACATTACCCAAAAGCAAGTTTTAATCACTCTTGCCAAATTCCTATGTAATTTGGAACAATTTGATCAGTAAATGCCTGACTATTATTAAATAGAGTTGATTGTAGAAAGAAATCAAAGGCTAGTGAGTTACAGGGCCATTTCACCCATGACTACAATTGCAGTCCATGACAGTTTGGAAATATAATAGTGATAGTCTTTGACTTATGATCATTCATTAAAGGAATGGTTTGAAGTTGTGACAACCTCGTAGAAAAATTACTTACATCCTGTCTTCAAAATTATGACTGTCACACTCACCACACAACCACAAGATTGCAATTCAGGTGCTTAGCATGATCATGTGATCATGATTTGCAATCTTCACAGCTTGCTTCTGATAAGCAAAGCTAATGAATGTGGTAGAAAATGGTAATAGAATCATGTCACATAATACCTGCTTTATGACCTCATCACTTAGCATGAAATTTTTGTTTCAATTGTCATCACAGTTTTGTACATAACTTACCTAACTTATTAAAGTCACACTTTTGAATCCAACTTTTCTTGATAACTGCTTCCAAGAAATTTCCCCAAATATAGACTGATTTTAAGTGCCAAAAATCACAAATTTATATTCTTTGGGACAGCAAACAAAACAACAAATAAATACTTCCAAACAATTTTTTCCAGCAAAGATCCTAATAGGCTTGTCTGCAACTTGTATACATGTCATAATAAGTCTGTTCAGGAAAATCATGATATAATCTTATAAAGCAGGGATCTTCAAACCTGGCCCTTTTATGACTTGTGGACTTCAACACCCAGCATTCCTCAGCCAGCAACACTGGCTGAGGAGTGTTGTGAGTTGAAGTCCACAAGTCATAAAAGGGCCAAGTTTGAAGATCCCTGTCATAAAGAGATATCTAGAAGTGTATTTATTTTCCGTACGGTCTGCTAAAGTAAAACCATGACTTAATCAAACATTGTAGAGCAGCGGCCCTCAACCTTTCTGGCTTGACAGACCAGCTGGGGTAGGGGATAGTTCTGTATCAGTGGCAGGCACAAATGGAGCTGTGCACATGCGTGTGCAGCCCACTGCATGCGTGGACTGGTTCCAAATGGGCTGAGCCCAGGGCTATGGGCTAGGGGTTGGGGACCTCTGCTGTAGAGCACATTACCCCTTTATTCCAATTGGGCATACAAAGCCCTAGAGTTGGTTTTGATCTCAGCAATCTTCTAAATTCTATAATCAGCCTCTGTGATTTATTGAAGACACATGTATTGTGGATCAGATTTCCTTTATTGTGAACCAGCAGACTTATAGTTATCTGAGATTTCACAAGTTCCATTGTATCTGAAATTGTAATGCTCTGTGAGAATGTCCTTGAGAGACAGGAGAAAGAGGAAGAAGAGGAGCAATAGACTAGGCCAGGGCTTTTCAACCAGTGGTACAGGTACCACCTGTGGTACATTGGCACCTGTCAGGTGGTACGCAACCATCCTAGAAAAGTGGTAGTGGGGGTGGGGAATGAGCTGAGCTGGTGGCAGCACTGCACAAGCCTGAGCAAGAGACGGCTGAAGCTGCAGGGCTGTCAGGGCTCAGCGGAAGCGCCAGGATCAGTGCCAGGCTCCAGCTGGAAAGCAGCACTGATCCTGGGGTTTCTGCTGAGCCCAGAAGAAGCACCAATCAGCTGGAATGTTGCAGCATCTCCAGGGTCTTGTGATTTACATTCAGATGCTTGGCAACTGCTTCATATTTATGACGGTCACAGTGTCCCAGGGTCATGTGAAGTGATCAAAACCTGCTGCAACCACCCAGCAGATGGGGGGAATAAAAACCAAACACCCCCCCACCCCACCTCCGCTGCCAACAGAAATGCTCACAACAATGAAAACCTCAGACAGGAGGAAGAGCGTGGCTGGGTGGGCAGGCAGGTGTCTTGCTCGGCTGTGGCTTGGGGGGCACTTTTTTCAGTGCCATTGTAACTTCGAACAGTCACTAAGCAAACTGTTGTAAGTCAAGGACTACCTGTACTTTATCACTTTTTTCCTTTTTTGGGGGGGTCATCAAGTTTCTGACCCCTTGCTAGGCGACTGGTGCTACTCGGATGTTGCCATATCCTAAAAGTGGTACAATGGGTGAAAAGGTTGAAAAGCCCTGGACTAGGCAATGTATAAGAGGCATCTGAACCCACAGGAAAAATGGGGGCATGGGAAATGTCTCAGAAGGGACCTTCTCTAGTTTCCTGGACTGCAAAGGGGAAGGGGAAGTGATGTACTTTCAGACTTGTGATTTTCTTATATGTGTTAATTTGGCCTGTAGAATAATATATGTATTAAAGTATTAATAATACAGCTCTATTACTACTTATTAAGTATTCAGCTCCATAGTGTTCAATAGAACTTCTCTCAGGTAATGGAGCAGAGAACTACAGCTGTAAAAAAGTTACATTAAAGCTATATTTCAAACCTATATCAACATTAGTTTTACTGAGAGGCAGACAATAAGTAAAGTGGAACTCATTTCTCATAATTGAAAATATCTGTACTTTAAAGATGTACTCAAATTAAGAGGCAAATTCTAATAGTTTATTAGCTTCTAACATATTAAATTTAGGGATAATAGCTTTAAAAACAAAAGATATCTTCCCCATTTTCTTTTGTTATTTCCATACAGGAATCTGAGTTTTATAATGCTTTGTGGTTTGAAATGATAACATGCATAAAATTAGATAGGAATTCCTCTGGGAATTTAAAAAGAAGCTCAAACATTAAAATACAATTTATAGATCCAGAATAGAGGAGATGCACTAAACAGTTGAAACCAGATCATTTTTCTCCTCAGTAATAAAAAAAAAAACTTTCAGGAATCCATATATTCCTGTAAGCAGCAAAGAAGCTGCAATATGCAGATGTTCCTTTAATTAGTAGGAACAATATTCAGTGCAAGCAGGTTTAAAACAAATTAAATAACTAGAATCTCAAGGTAAGTTTGGTACATAGCAGTATCTGTGTAATAACATACTGAATCAGTGTGCCTGTTCATCAAAAAAGAGGAGAAAAAAAGCAAACCTTTTAAAAACATTTTCATGTATTAACTTAGACGTATTCATCTAGTTTGAAAATCATTAATATAATTTTAAAAGAAATGATGTCTATCTCATAGTATGGTAACTGCTTCTACTACCCAACTATTTCAATTATCTTCAGCTGAACCTTAAGATGGCTTCAAAAGGAGTGTCCTTCATATAGCAGGAAACAACCCCAAATAACTCCAGCCTAATCATGTTTCTAACCATGTCTATTCTCAAACAAGATCTATGTCTTTCAGAAAAATAAATATAGTCTCTTTAATTGACATTTTTATGTCTCCATGAATCAACAAGCTTTAAATTGTCCAAATCAACAAAACTTTTGATAGTTTGCCTTGAGTAATTTTATTAGTTTTCTCTAAAGTTTGGTCTGCTTCTGGGAAAATCACTCCATTCAATCTTTATGTGCAAAATAAATCCATATCTTTTCTTTTTTGTTCATGCTGAGATAATTTTTTTATCCAAATTTGTGTAAGTTAAATATTTTATATCCTTTTCTCTAATATGTGTTTCTAGTAAGCAAATTATATTGTCTTCTATTTTTTAATAATTTGTTTTATGATTTGAGTAGCATTTGCTTCATTTATATTCCACAGTAAGCATTATAAGACCAAACTTTTAGAAAAATCAATAACTGTACACAAAAGTCACTATCATCCCTTTCACTTTCCTGTTGTACCTGTGGAGGTTTTTGTGAGGTCTTATCTGTCATATGCATTTATACTGTCTCCTGTTTTTCTTTGAATTTTTCCAGAAATTCTCCTGCTTTCTGCACAGAATTTTGTGCTGTACTGTTTAAAAATAAAAATCACTCCTTCCAGTTTATCCCACTGAAATTGAATCGTTTTCTATTTAGGTCTGACAGTCAGAAAGAGGCACTTATTTCCCTTACACAGTGTTTTAATCAGATTTCTTTAAGCACAATTACATCTGTATTATCAATCTTCAATTTGTATTATAATGGTTCTGCAGAACTTGATCTCTTGTCTGCTTCATGACAAAGTGCATCAGGACATCCCTTGGAACTTTTCTTAATTTTATACATCTTGTTTTTATTTTATAATCTTTGTCAATATCTGCTTCTATATAATCACCATCCCATTTCAAAAAAACATTTGATAAAGCTTTGATTGCCTTTTCTCTAATGTTTTCATCTGAATCCTCTGGTATCATTCTGAATTTCAAACAAAATTCTCTCTCAATTAAAAGTAGATTACAATAATTAAGGTATTGTGATTACTTAGTGTGTATTTAATCATTTCCCCCTGCCATTATATTAAAATAATATTTGTTTGACAGCTTCTGGCTGAGGCTCAAAAGCCACCCCAAAGGCTTTGAGAAAGAGTGTATAGAACCCTCGATTCAAGTTGTATACTTTTTTTTAATACGGAATGGAATCAATGTGGTGTAATGACTGAAGATACTGGATTAAGAATGAGATGATTCAAGTTTTAGTCTACTATTAGCATGGATGTTCAGGGGGTAATTTAGGACTGGTCACACTCTTAGTCCAAGATAAACTCCAATACTATATCAAGGAGAAAATTGAAGGTTAGCAACATATATTGGCTTGAGGTCTTGGAAGAAAAACGTGACACAAAGTGAATGAATTTATTAGAAATATCCTCTGGTGTTCATGGTCTATTAGTAGGCATTTTATATACTGGATCCTCAAAAGTCTGTAGAGTGTTTGGAGCTTAGGTCATGAGGCTAAGCCTTCAGATTTTCACTGTGATGGGAATACCTTGGCAATTAATCCACTAAGCAGAAGTGATTTATGGTATTTTACATACTGCACTCTTGACAAAACAGAGTTGTTTGGGCCCTGGATTATGCCAGAGTGTCACAAACTGTTTGTGGACCATCATATTAATGACTGGGAATGGTTGGATTAGCTTCATCAAAGCCAGACCAGAATGGTCCAGAAGAGGATGGTAAATTCTTCAGCATGTTACAAGCTGGGGAGAGGAGATTTTGTGCACCTTAGGCAATTGACAATTGATGTATGGAGTTAGTTTAATCTTGTGCATGATTTGTTCTATTTTTGGACTACATTTAATCCTTGGGAATTGACAATGTCAATTGCCCCTTAATAAAATAATACGTACCTCCTACAGATCCAGTTAGGGATGTAATGGTAAACAAGAACAAAATGCAGATTATAGACTGTAGTGTCTTTTTAATTTTTTTTTTAAATGTTGTGGTACCTTAAGTGTTCTTATAGAAACAAAATGAAATGTTTCTGTGATAGAGAGGATTTTTAAAAAAACAATTTATTTTTCACGAGTTCCTGAAAACCTTATGTATGTTCTAAAATTGCACTGGAAGTACTTTCCCAGTATATGAAATCACATATTGTATACTTACATGCATAGCTAATGTAGGACTTCACAGTGAGTTTTCCATTTTCATTTCACCAATTATCTGCAGAATGGACATTTTCATAATGTCAAATATCCAGATAGTTTTAATTGGTTTCATTTGTCTTAAGCAATATACATGCAATAGCATTTATTTCTGTAAGACGTTTAGTTTCTAACTGGAGTCCTGTTCTTATCCTGTAGCAGTTTCTGGCAGCTCTTAGGAATGATTTTCATAGATACCACCATGAATGCCTTGCTATCTTACCTAATTACAGTGTAAAATATAGAACGGGGAAACAAGCTTTTACCCAGGATTTGCTCTAATTTAATCACATATTTACTCAGATCCACTTAAGCCTAATTGAAGTGATGAATGTCAGAGGCTCAAATGCCATTTGTTATGAGTTAATGTAGTTTTCTTTCAGGGAATGGAAACTAATGCAACAACCCAACTGATTAGACAGAATTTGTTGGAATGTAAATAAATGAAGCTTGCAGAATAAATTACCTTGCAAATATATGCATGATATTTTCCTACAGAATCAAGAAAAAAAGGAGATATGATAAATGAGAGCTTTGGAAGCTCCAGGAAGACTTTTTCAGAATCAGGATACTTCCAAACTAACAGTGTTGTTGTTTTTCTAAACCCCTTTCATCCTTACAAAACCATTTAAAACGGTCCAGGATGTGACTTCATATATATTAATCTCAAATTGCAAAGAGGCTGTAGGGAAAAATATGGGACAATCAGTGCTTCTCTTTTTTTATCTTGATTGGCAGCCCCCCCCCCTTCAGATGGTAGTAGAAGGTTCAGGAGAATATGGTGTCCTTGAATTGATACTAATAGCAATAGCACTTAGACATATATACACCTTAATTGTGATTTACAGCCTTCTCTAAGCAGTTTACAGAATCAGCATAATGCCCCCAACAATCTGGGTCCTCATTTTACTGACCTTGGAAGGATGGAAGGCTGAATCAACCTTGAACTGGTCAGGATTGAACTGCTGGCAGTGGAATGCAATACTGCATTATAACCACTGCACCAACATAGCCCTTACTACTAGGCATAATCAATAAATAATTATTTGAGGAAGTTTTATTAGCATTATTATTGGGGCAAAAAGACAATGCAATGCTGGTGTTCTTGATTGTGAAGAAAACTAAAACTGAGTATAGTCAAATGCATATCTGGGACTTCAAGAAAGCAGATTTTTAAAAAGTTCCTAGAAAAGAGTTCCTAAAAATGTAATTACAAAGAATGCCAATGAAGACAATTCTAATCAAGGGAGAAAAAAAGAAAAGTAATTGAAAAACCCCGGTTTCTTTCCCAAAACCTTGATGAAGATCTGAAAACAAAAGGGACCTGTGAAGGAAGCAGAGACACCTGTCACCAAGAAATAGTACACAGAAGAAGCCCAGAATAAAAGAGACTATATCACAAAGGCTACAATAGTGTATGAGCTGAGGCTAAAGAAGGATTTAGTGAACAACATAAAAGGGATTCTTCAAATATTTGTAAAAGAAGAGAGAGTATAGTCAGCTCAGTAAAGATAAAGAAATATTTAAACCAAATGGGTCTCTTCTAAAAATGGTGAGTGTGCTGTCAAGCATTTCAGAAGAAAAGGAATGGGCCTGTCAGGGAATACATATTTATAAGAATTGTTGTTGATCGTCCCGGAGGACTACATTCTGAATAGTGGATATAAGGCAGGGGTCTTCAAACTTGGCCCTTTTAGAGTTGTGGACTTCAACTCCCAGAATTCCTCAGCCAGCATGCTTGCCTGAGGAATTCTGGGAGTTAAAGTCCACAAGTCTAAAAAGGGCCAAGTTTGAAGACCCTTGATATAAAATATAGGAAGTATCTTATTAATCTAGTAAGAGCAATTTAACAACTGGAATCTCTTTTTAATGAAGTTGGTGAGGACTATTCAGCAGATAATAGCATCTGTCAGAGAAGCTTTAATCTGGATCCCTGCATTGAGTAAGGATTAGATTTAACCATTTAGGATATAGCAAATTAACAGAATTCTTGCATTTTTTTTCTACAAGGTTTGAAGGTGCCCAAACAATAGCCTTTCAAAGATGGTTTTGGTACAAGTAAGAAGACCATCTATCCCTGGAAACCCATATAGTTTTACGGGGGGGGGGAGGCCTTCTTTTCCTCATAAATCCATCTGTTTATTTGTTGTAAGGGTAGCATAAAATCTTTGTAGTCAATTCAACCTTCCTGGGTGGGAGCAGAGAAGTAAGAAGCTTGTCTGAGGAATTAGGTGCTTGGAAGCAGGTTTGAATCTTCATTAGAAAGATTTTGCCAATTTGCAGGCTTCTAGGGGTTTGCCATTTCCAATGCACATTTTATCTAGGAGGTGCAGGGAAGACTGGGATGCTGTAGGAATAATAGCAAACCCCGAAGAGATTGTGGTGGCCATGTACATACTTGAATATGTCTTTTGGAGTTGTGCTGCCAGTGCACTCTCTTGTCCTTCTGAAAGACTATGAAATAATAATTCACCTTTGGCTTGTTTTTTCCCCCCAGCTACACCAATGTTTCATTTACAGAACATCAAATCTCACCACCCGAAGGCACAAATTTCACTTCCCTTTTTTAGACAGTGTTACATCTCATGCTTGGTAGAGAAATGCCTGAGTATATAACCTCAAATCTAACTTAAAAGTTCAGAGTGCAAAATAAATAAATAAAAAAAAACAGTTTCTTGTCTCTTTCTCTTTTCCTGTTTCTGCAGGTCATCATGATTCTGAGTGTTGATTTAAATTGTCAGTGTGTATGGTCTAAACAGTGAACTGTGTTACTTGGATTTTACCTGGAGAGGAGAAAGCCACTTCTTTCAAGTCCTATAGAGTTAGTTAGTGCATGTGAGCACACTCTCATTTTTTTTTTTTTAAGAGAATTGCTTCTGAGTGAAACTACTATGTTGGGTTAGATTTTGTTTTACTGGCATGGTTAAGGAAAGTCAATACAACTGTGAATCATGATGGTATGATCCTTAATACAATAATGTTGTGGGAGAAAGGAAATTGTTCAGGGTAATGTCCGTGAGGTAGCTTGTGGTCTTTTTAGTACTGTAGAAAAGGCATCAGCAGAAAAATGTCTGAAGGCTTGCAAAAATTGGCAGGTTGTTCCAATTAAGGAGAGAGTTTGAGAGACAGCAAGAGAGAATTGCAACTGAGAGTCAGAGTAGTACATGTCCTTGTTCCCTTCCAGTATTCTGCTTCCTCCAGTGAGGAAGGTTATATCTACTTTTAATGCCCCCCAAGAGCCATTGCCCAGATTCTCCTACCCACAAACGCCCTGCTTAGTTTTTAATGTTGTGCTTTTGTGAGGTTGTCTATGTTTTATCTCCATCCCATAATTGAGGTAGCTTAAAGTTGTTTTAGAAGAAGAAAACAACAGAACAGGGAAGACCAGAGATCTCTTCAAGAAAATTGGAGATATGAAGGGAACGTTTCATGCAAAGATGGGCATGATAAAGGACCAAAATGGCAGAGACCTAACAGAGGCAGAAGAGAGTAAGAAGAGATGGCAAAACTACACAGAAGAACTATACAAGAATGAGCTTAACATCCCAGATAACCACAATGAGATGGTCATTGACCTCGAACCAGACATCCTAGAATGTGAAGTGAAATGGGCCTTAGAAAATCTGAGCAACAACAAAGCTAATGGAGGTGACAGTATTCCAGCTGAGCTATTCAAAATCTTAAAAGAAGATGCAGTAAAAGTGCTACACTCAATTTGCCAGCAAATTTGGAAAACTCAACATGGCCACAGGATTGGAAAAGGTCAGTTTACATTCCAATTCCAAAGAAAGGCAATGCCAAAGAATGTTCAAACTATCGCACCATTGCACTCATTTCACATGCTAGTAAAGTTATGCTTAAAATCCTACAAGCTAGACGCCAGCAGTATGTGGATCGAGAACTACCAGAAGTACAGGCAGGATTTCGAAGAGGCAGAGGAACTAGAGATCAAATTGCCAACATACGCTGGATCATGGAGAAAGCTAGGGAGTTCCAGAAAAACATCTACTTTTGCTTCATTGACTATGCTAAAGCCTTTGATTGTGTGGATCACAACAAATTGTGGCAAGTTCTTAAAGAGATGGTGGTACCAGACAATCTTATATGTCTCCTGAAAAACCTATATACGGGTCAAGAAGCAACAATGAGAACTGGACACGGAACCACTGATTGGTTCAAAATTGGGAAAGGAGTCTGGCAAGGCTGTATTCTGTTGCCCTGCCTATTTAACTTATATGCAGAGCACATCATGAGAAAAGCAGGGCTAGATGAAACAAAAGTTGGAATTAAGATTGCCGGGAGAAATATCAACAACCTAAGATATGCAGATGATACCACTCTAATGGCAGAAAGTGAAGAGAAACTAAAGAGCCTCTTGATGCGGGTGAAGAAGGAGAATGCAAAAGTTGGCTTGAAACTCAACATTAAGAAAACCAAAATCATGGCATTCGGCCCTCTCAATTCCTGGCAAATAGATGGGGAAGAAATGGAGGTAGTGACAGATTTTATTTTTCTGGGCTCCAAGATCACCTCAGATGGAGACTGCAGCCAAGAAATTAAAAGACGATTGCTCCTGGGGAGGAAAGCTATGGCAAATCTAGACAGCATTCTAAAAAGCAGAGACATCACCCTGCCAACAAAAGTGCGCATAGTCCAGGCCATGATTTTCCCAGTTGCAATGTATGGATGTGAAAGTTGGACCATAAGAAAGGCTGAGCGCAAAAGAATTGAGGCCTTTGAACTGTGGTGCTGGAGAAGACTCCTGCGAGTCCCTTGGACTGCAAGGCGTTCAAACCAGTCAGTCCTAGAAGAGATCAACCCCGACTGCTCTTTAGAAGGCCAGATCCTAAAGTTGAAACTCAAATACTTTGGCCACTAATGAGAAGGAAGGACTCACTGGAGAAGGGCCTAATGCTGGGAAAGATTGAGGGCAATAGAAGAATGGGACGACAGAGAATGAGATGGCTGGATGGAGTCACTGAAGCAGTAGGTGTGAATTTAAATGGACTCCAGAAGATGGTAGAGGACAGGAAGACCTGGAGGAATGTTGTCCATGGGGTCGCGATGGGTCGGACACGACTTCGCAATTAACAACAACAAAAGTTGTTTTATCTGTTCCTATTTTAAAACACAGTTTTCTTCTTTCAGCACATTTTGGCTATGGACATCATTTACAATTCATTATCAAGGATGTGGTTGCTGATTAAGGTGGGTAAGATTTATTTGTCTCTTCACATGCTGCATGTGAAGAATATAAATAAATAAATATAAACCCAGTTTAGGGTTCCCTCGATCTTGCTCGTATTGTCTTTTTGTATGTGGATGGTTAAGTTTTAATATAACACGGATCCATAACAGAATTTAAACAAAGTAATTGGTTACATAATATTGTTTATAAAGCATTATTATTTCCTCTCTTTCATTAAAGAAAAGGTCAGAATGATCACAATATCCAGATTCTCAGCCCAGAGGCTCCCTTTTGGCAGCTTTTATTTTAATATAAATATAAAATCAGACTGTGATTTTAATTCCAAGAAAGTGGCTGTGAGAAAAACAAATAGCTCCTCAATAGTTAAAAGACTCCCTTTGGTCATTCAGTCCCTCAGTCCCTTATTCCAACTTTGAAAAGACTTTAATTACTCAGAAAACTTGAAGCAAAGGAGTATTCTAAGCCCTCTACTTTTTAATTTGTACATCATCAACACAGTAACCTAGGGCCTTTTTGTTCCCACTCATCTGGCAGATATTGTTGAGCATAGTTCTTTGAGTATCCTGAGATACTTTTTCTTAGGCTCGCAAAATCTTCAAAATCACCCAGCTTGTCTACAATGTCCAAATCTTAAATCCTTGAAGCCATTCCATCTATGTTTATACCTTTGTCATTCTAAGAAGCACTAAGAATATTGCACAATTTTTAAAGGTATGCTTTGTCTCTGTTGATGCCAGAAATTGGTATTATCTCATTAACCTTTGACTAAAGTTAACTTCTTCTACTTGGTCTGGTCCCACTGCTTAAGTCAATCTAACTAAAAAAAAAAAAAAAAAAAAAAACAAGAGTTACTGGCAAACTTCATTCCCTAGGATTTTTGTTGGAAATACTTTGCTCATTAGACTTTGACTTTACTTTTTTAAGCAACATATTTGGGATGCTTCAAATCCATGTAGGTCTGGTTCTCCAGCTCACTGCATGCAGAATCTTTTCAAATAGGTATTACTTACTGTTGAGTCCTCAGCTTAATGGCAATAAATCACAGAGCATCTCGTAGAGTTAAGAAGCTTTTATTGTTGTTCCTTCAGCTCTGTTTCAGCTCTGAGGCATGCAGGCCTCTCTGCCTCTCTTAAGAACATTCCCTGGGCCAAATGGTAACATTTGGCAGGCTCTGCTCCTCGCGCATGCGTGCGAAGCAGGCACCAGCCAGTCTAGTCCCGGGCAGCTTGCAACTGCCCAGGACTGTTGCAACGTCCCGAGCCTGCCTTTGCAGGCTCAGGACACAACACCCCTTCCCCCCCGGCTAAGACTAATAACCATATGAATAGTTACATGCGACCTCAACACGAGCGTGGTGTGCCAACCCATGCTCCAATGTTACTGAGTTATTGTTCTGGGCATTAATACCCAACGCCCATATTCCCATTGCTCCCAACAGCAGACACCTTCTCACTGTTTCTGCTTTGCCAGCAGAATTACAAAATCCTCAAGGTACTTAGGAGATTTCTTGACTCTCTGTGACCTCCTTAGACCCTGAGAATTCCCAATTCCATTTTGCCCAGAGGATGACATGGATTTGCCCCCTCTATCAGACCCTGGTGGTCCCCATGGACCGTGCCCCGTTGCCTGGTCTGCTTGCTTGCCCACCGGGCTCGTCAGTCGAGGACTTTGTCTCCCAATAACCTGGTTGACCTGCCTAGTTGCAGGCTCTCTGGCCCCTCTATAGAACTGCCACTGTTAGGCAACTCTGTAGTGCCTCCCAGGCCCACACTGGACCTATCAGGGGGCTGCATTCCTTCACTCCCCAGTTCCATAATGGGACTGTCTGGGGCTTCAGTATTTCCCCAAAACTCAGTTGCCCCCCCATCTGTGCCGGAGGTGTCAGAAGTGGGATGTGCCTCTCCGGCCACCTCCCTGTGTAAATTCCTCCTTCTGGGAACAGTAGCAGTACTGGGCCAACTAGACTGGTTGTTTGCCAGCTCTCTTGCAATGTTTGAGTTATTAGGATGCTCCTGGTTATTCTCCCTGACTGGAGTGCTGAATGGTATTGGTGAATGATGAGTATGCCCCCTGGGTGACTCCCTGGCTGGAGTAGGCACTGGTGCCTGTGTGCTTCCTAGTTCCCATGGATTCCTGTTTGGAACACTCGCGGAATCTTGGAGTAGGCCTTCTGTGGCCTCTCTGTTGGGGCCTGGCTACTGCCAACACCCATCCCTTTGCCCATTGAGGTCCCCCTTTCCCCATGGAAAAGGCCCAGGAGTTTCTGAGGGTAAGTCCAGTCTTGTACGCAGCTGGTCAATATGCCACCGAAGGACACGACCATCATCCAACGAGACCTCATACGACAAGGGACATGTAACCTTGCAAACTACAGCAGTAACCCACAAGTGACCTGGCCCGTAGTTACGGGTCCATTCCGGGGCACCCACTTTCAATTGCCTCGGTGCCCTGGGTTGTGTAACCTTAGGAGGCAGTCTGTCCGGGTGCAACCGGTCAAGTTTAGTAATCAGTTTGCGCCCCCAGTGAAGTTCAGCTGGGCTTTTCCCAGTAGAAGTTGAAGGTGTGGTACGGTACGCAAGAAGAAAGTCTGCCAACCTGTGGTACCAGTCCCCATAGATCAGTTTCTTTAAAGCATCCTTGGTGATGCGGACCATCCGTTCAGCCATACCGTTGGTGGAAGGGTGGAAAGGTGCAGAGGTGGCATGATGAATCATGTTGGCCTGTAAGAAAGCTTGGAATTCAGAAGAGGTGAATTGATGGCCGTTGTCAGACACCAACACATCCGGAAGCCCATGTGCAGCAAAAATCCCCCTCAGTACTTGAATGGTCCTGGCAGCGGTGGTTGAAGAGACAGGTACAACCTCAAGCCATTTTGAATAGCTATCAACCAGGACCAAGAAGAATTGACCCTGAAAGGGCCCAGCGTAATCGATGTGCACCCTAGACCAAGGTGACTGTGTTTCTTCCCATCTATGCACAGGGGCCTGGGGCATTTCTGGGTGTGAGTGCTGACAAAGGTAGCAAGCGTGCACCTTAGCCTCAATTTCCTTGTCTAACCCAGGCCACCACAAATGGCTGCGCACAAGCGCCTTCATTCTTACAATGCCAGGATGACCCTCATGAAGGGAACCTAAAACTCTAGACCTCATTGAGGTAGGAATGACAACTCTGCTGCCCCACAGCAGACAACCCTGAAAAGTGGATAACTCATGTCTCTTAAGCCAGAAACTCTGAAACTCAGTGCCTGGACAACTCTCTGGCCATCCAGACAAAACCCAGGATAAGACACGAGAGAGTGTGAGATCTGTGGCTGATTCAGCAGCCACATCCCTGGCATTTAAAGGTGACTCAGGCAGCACCTGAATGGAAAGGATGTTGATGGCAGGGGCAGGATCAGCCTCCACTACTTGTAAGGGTAATCTACTGAGGCCATCAGCATGGCCCATTTCTTTGCCAGGTTTGTGAATTAAAGAAAAATTATAGGCTGACAGAAAAATTGACCATCTCAGCATCCTGGGGGAGATGATATGGGGGGTTTGTTTGTTTGTAGTAAACAACCCCAACAAAGGCTTATGGTCAGTGTAGACCGTGAAATGTCTGCCATATAAAAAATCATGGAATTTTTTTAATTCCAGCAACAACAGCTAAGGCCTCCCTGTCTATCTGGGCATAGTTTCGCTCAGCAGAATACAAGGTTCTGGAGTAATACGCAACAGGAACCTGAGTTCCATCCGGTCTAAGGTGGCTAAGTACTGCTCCTACCCCATAAGGGGAGGCATCACAAGCGATGCACACAGGGAGATTTTCATTAAAATGTGCAAGCACATTATTGGATGTGAGTAAAGCCTTAACCTCACTGAAGCTTGCTTCATGTGCTTGTGGCCACTGCCACACTGTCTGTTTGTCCAGAAGCCTATGAAGTGGTTCAGCTACATTAGCCTTGTTAGGAATGAATGAATTATAGAAATTCAAGAGGCCCAGAAAAGCTTGTAGTTCAGCTTTGGACTTAGGCCTAGGAGCTTGCATGATAGCTTTTAATTTGGACTCAGCAGGATGAATCCCATTTGAATCCCAGAAAATCTGTAGAAGGCACCCCAATTTTACATTTGTCTTTTTTAAGCTTGAGGCCTGTTTTCCGGAATCGCAGCAGGACAGCCCTCAATCTCTCAGCTAAATTTTGAGTGGAATCTCCAGCAATTAAGACATCATCAAAGTATGGGCAAACCACTGGTATACCCCTCAAGGTATTTTCCATTACACTTTGGAAAATTCCAGGAGCCACATTTACTCCAAATTGTAGTCTTTTGACTTTGAATGCCCCCCTGTGTGTTACAATGGTTTGTGCTACAGCAGCAGCTTCATCAACAGGTAACTGTTGATAAGCCTGTGCTAAATCTAACTTTGCAAAAACACGCCCCCCCCCCCCTTGAGGGAAGCCAGAATATGGCTGATTACAGGTACAGGATAGGCATATTGTTGCAATGCCTTATTTAGGGTGCATTTGTAATCTGCACAGATGCGAATGTCCCTATTAGCCTTAAGAGGAGTGACTATGGGAGTTTCCCAAGGACTGGAGTCAACAGGTTCTAAGACTCCTTGCTGAATCAATTTGTCCAATTCAGCATCAATTTTTCCTTTTAAAGCAAAAGGTACTCTTCTTGCTTTTATTCTGATAGGAGTGACAGTGGGGTCCAATTTTAAGGAAACTGGGGGCCCTTTGTATGTACCCAGCTGTGGGCTGAAGACATCTGCAAATTCTTTGCAGACTTCTTGTAGACCTACTGTTTGCAAGCTATTGAGCCCTGTAACTTGTATTCCCAAGGCCTCAAACCAATCGAGTCCTATGAGACTTGTGCGCTCACCCCCCACTATCAATACATCTAATGGACCTTCAAAATCCTTATATTGTACGTTAAGGGTGGCCTCCCCCTTAACACACACCTTGGAGTTTTGAAAGTCTGTTAGAACTATATTGGATGGCCTAAGCTTGGCCTGGAACCCACTGCTAGAGCAAATCTTTCTGAATGTGTGAATGGAAATAATTGAAAATGCAGACCCAGTGTCTAGTTCCATGACCAATGGAACTCCTTGCAATTTCACTTTAAGTGACAGTTTCTTTTTGAGTGGCTTGTGTGTGCCTGTCCTATAAATGCTTCTTCGTGAAGCACAGAAACCCACCCTGTTTTGGATGGGGACCCTGGTACCTTTCAGGTGCAATTCTTCTCGGGGTTGTACCTTCTGATGGCCCAGACACACAGCTGCTTTGTGGCCTTGCTTTCCACATGCTCTACAGATTGCAGAACGGAATCTGCAGTCGGTCCTCTTGTGGCGACCTCCACACCCGAAGCACTTGGGTACAGCTGAAGACTTTTCTTTGCCTTCCTTCTGCTTCCTTTCTTTGGCTGGGTAGAGATGATCCACCTCTTCTTCAGGATACTCTTCCGAGCTCTCCTGGACTCCCTCATGGTGCACGGAAACAGCTTCTGGAGTACTTCTGATAGGCCTCATATTCTTGATTGCCCCACCTGCTGCCTCTTCTGCAGTAACCTCTCTCAAGGCATCTTGAAACGATATGTCTTCTTTTGCAAAAAGTCTCTGCTGCAAGTCTCTGTTTCTAAGCCCACATATAAATCTGTCTCTCAGCCTTTCTTCTAAGTCTTTAAACTCACAAGGCTTGGCTGCTCTTCTAAAAAATGCAATGTATTCTTTAGCTGATTCACCAGCCCGTTGATCCCTCTGTTCAAAGGTATGTCTCCATGCAATAACAGACAACTTGGGCTGAAAATGTTCTTTTAGTAATTTTTTAAAATCTGTGTAGGTAACAGATTCAAGAGGCGCAGGGGCTGCTACGTTTTCAGCAATTTCAAATGCATCTTGACCACAAACACAGAGCAAAGTAGTGGCCTTTAAGCCATCTTCTCTTACTTGGTTTACTTTCAAATAGTTTTCTACTCTGTCCACATAAGACTTCCATCTTTCTGGGTGCTTGATATCAAATTCAGAAATCTTTCCTATCTTTGCCATTTTCTCTTTTGTAATAGAAAAGGTCGATCAGCCAGCTTACCTCCAACGACGCTGTATTGGCAGGCAGGTGCTGAATTTAATGCCATCTTCCTAGCTGTTCTCCAGACTCCTGGGTAAGCTTACAATTCTTTTAATTGCTTGTAAGGCATCCCACCTTCGTCAGTTGTTGAGTCCTCAGCTTAATGGCAATAAATCACAGAGCATCTCGTAGAGTTAAGAAGCTTTTATTGTTGTTCCTTCAGCTCCGTTTCAGCTCTGAGGCACGCAGGCCTCTCTGCCTCTCTTAAGAACATTCCCTGGGCCAAATGGCAACATTTGGTATGCTCTGCTCCTCGCGCATGCGCGCGAAGCAGGCGCCAGCCAGTCTGGTTCCAGGCAGCTTGCAACTGCCCGGGACTGTTGCAACGTCCCGAGCCTGCCTTTGCAGGCTCAGGACACAACACTTACCCTATCTGAGTTTTGAAATTTGGCTAGGTAGGATGAACGGCCTTCTGTTTTTCTGTTGTGATATTATAAAAGTGGCTCCCAGTTGTAACATATATGCCTTGTGGGTTGTGCTCAGTAAAGTTTTGAGTTCATCGTTCGCGTGCGAAGGATGAAGACACATGGTGACAAGTAACAAACACTTTATTCTCTTTCTCCAACACCCAAGCAAGGAACAAAAGGCACGCAGGCCTTTTATAGGGCCAGGGACCCAGACAGCGTTAACCAATAAGAATTTAGCCTGTTCACGCCTTGCGCATGCGCGCAAGGCTGACTCCTCTCTGGCTGGTCCCCGGCAGCTTTTGGAATGCCCGGGACCAATTGAAACATTTCTGGGCCTGCTGAGTTTCCTCATCAGGCCCAGGACACAACAAAAGTCACTGAGCCTTATGTTATTTCACTGCTCTCTTTACAGGAAGTCCCATATGACTTGTATCGACCCCAAATTAAGAAATTCCCTGGCAGAGAACATGATTTATGTTTGTCCTATCTCATGTCTGATCAGTGATCAGATCAATTTTGCTGAGTTGTTCAGTTCTGCATTTTTTTATATGCCATTTGCCTGTCTCTGCATCTTTAAAAAATGGTTACTTTTTCTTATTTCCCCTCCCCCCTTTTTAATCTCTTTTATATGACCGCTGACTGTATCGCTGTATTAAAGGTTTGGTCAGATTTGATTTGTAACATTCAGTCTAATGCAGTGGTTCTCAACCTTTTTAATGCCGCGACCCCCAACCAGTCGTAAGTCGAGGACTACTCAACTGATGCAGCACCATTTGCAGAATGGGACTTTTGGCGGGCTCAGCAGGGCAGAGACAGCCTGGACAATTCCGATTGGCTTTTGAAAGCCAATAGAATTAGACTCTATTCAAGAGAGTCTATTCTATTGGCTTTCAAAAGCCAATAGAATAAAAGGGAGTAGCACAGCTAAGGAAAAGGGGGAAAAAATGGCGAACTGCGTTGTTTGGCAACCCCCGTGAAATGGTCGTTCGACCCCAAATGGGGTTCCGACCCACAGGTTGAGAACCACTGATCTAATGTATAGTGAACACTAAAGAAGTGACATTTTAGCCATCTTTTTCTCTAATGTAGGCTCAACTATTAATCAGAGTTCTCATGAGGCTAGGCAGAAAAGAAAACAACAGCTTCTCCAGGCATTAAAACCAGATATTATTAGTATAGTGGAGCTCTCTGAGAATGACATTCTGCAGTAGGATGTTACTTACGAATGCCCTGTCACAAACTGTGGAGATCAAGACCGAGATTGTGGAACAAGTAAAAGTGTTTTTTGCAGAAAATCTCAAGTCACGAACAGGATAATAAACAGTGATATACAGCATCCTCAACAAAACCTAAGCTATTTAAGCCTTCACACATTTATAGTCATATCTTGAATTAGACACAGTATAATTCTTGAATAACCAGTGTTACGTGATCTCATACCACTGATTCAATCTGCATAGTATTTATTTAGCTTATGGCGATGTTACATTAGCCAGGATTCTGTTCTTTTGCATTTTTCATCTATGTTCTGCATTTAAGAATTTCTTGTTTAGGAATAGGGTCTGAGGATAGACGAAGTCAGAACAATCTTATTCTTTGGTTGCCTTTTCTAAACTCAGTGCTTTTAAGAAAATAACGTTCTTTCTTGTAGGTTGTTTTTTTTCTTCTTTTGGATGTTGTAACTGGAGTCTGGAAAAAGATTTGCAAAGATAAAATAAGTTATTTTGTAGAATTTCATCAAACCCAATCTTCCTTTAATTGAGTAGTAAATGTATCAGACACAGATTACAGGAACAGTCAAAATGTTGTTATTTTGTTAGATTTTGCTGCAGTCTCCTCCTCCTTTTTATCCCACCAAATCTTTATTTGCAACTAATTTTATGTGCTAGTTGGTTTATTATTATTTGATTGTTTTTAATGATATTTTTTTAATTTTAGTTCTTATTTTAGCCTTTGTCTTAGCCTGCATTGGGGATTAAGGGCAAGAAAAAATGCAACGGAGGAAAGCAATAGGGAATAACATCTGAAATGTTTTATCTTATCTGAAGGCAAACTGCATTTCTGCCTCTGAGTGCAGGTAGGAGATTGATTAGGATTTTTTTTTTATTATTGTCTATAAATTTGTGGTATGGCTTTCCTATTTGAGCCACCTATTTTAATGGTTATTTTTACTAGATTGTAAATTCTGAATAAGAATCAGACATGCATTACTGAGCCTTCTAGAAGTTGCTGAGGTATCAGCATAGCTAATATTAAGCAATGCTATTTGCTATTTGCACTTCACATAATAATAATAATAATAATAATAATAATAATAATAATAATAATAATAATAATAAAAAACAACACTGGTGGGATCATAAAATAGAGAAAGTCATAGAAAATGATAAAATTAAACTGCTCTGGGACTTCAGAATTCAGACAGACAAGCACCTGCAACATAACACCCCAGACTTAACAATTGTCGATAAGAAAGACAAAAAAGTCTGGATAGTGGACGTGGCAGTGCCTGGAGATAGCAGAATAGAAGAGAAAGAACTGGAGAAGATAACAAAATACAAAGACCTACAAATAGAAATAGAAAGACTGTGGCAAAAGCAAGCAAGGGTAGTACCAATAGTAATAGGCTCCTTGGGTGCAATCCCAAAACAACTGGAGCACCACTTGAACACCATTGGCATTGACAAATTCGCTATTAGTCAATTGCAAAAGGCGGCCTTATTAGGAACTGCTTCCATCCTGCGACGATACCTGTAATACCATCAAACATCCACATCTGCCTATCCCAGGTCCTGGGTAAGGACTCGATAGGTAGACAAAATGCCAAATCCAGTCTGAACATCTGGCTGACTGTGCGATGATGATCTAATAATAATAATAATATAATAATAATAATAATAATAATAATAATAATGCCATACCGGCTCGGACGTCGCCCGGGTTAACAAGGTCCGCACTAGATATTGGAGTTCCTGGATATCTGGTGAAAAATGGGTTACAGGACTCAGGACTGTTGGCTGAGCAACCAGGGCCAGCAGCTGCAGAACTACTGGAAGAAAAGGTGTTTACCCGTCGCAGATACACAGTGATGAAAACAAAGAAATAATGATCTGTTACTACAGATCAAGTCCAACAAGAAGAGGATATTTAAAACGAATGCACCAGTTCTGGAAAGAACAACATCCAGAATCAGAAATAACAGAACAGAGACTAGCAGATCAACGCCGATTTATAACACGAAATAAAGTATTCACAGAAACAGAATTGGACGAACTGCAAAGGTTTACCCAGGGCAAAGAAATCAAAGCCTTACCAGAAGTAATTCAGAATGTAGAGGCAAACCAGGGGGAGTTGGCAGTGAAGGAATCCAGCAGAGATATACAACTGTTCTCATTTGGAAACCAGGCACCTCTTCCTCAGGAAGAACAAAACCCTCTAACTAAAGAAATAAAAGAATTGAAACAAAGAATAACTGAGCATCTAGAACAGCACAAAAACAACAGAATAAGGCTACCTGCATTGAAGCTTGTTCCAAAGAAACAGCTAGCACAAGCATTAAAAGATGCAAATACTGCAATATCAAGTATAAGCACCAATTCACTGCAAGAAACAAACCAACTAATGTACAGCACAGCTGCAGTTATAACAGAATACCTGGGATGCAAAATCAACAAAGAAGAAAAACAAACAAACAGTGCACCAGAAAAATGGAAGGTTAGACTAGAAAATAAGATCAGCAAGTTAAGATCACATGCAAGCAAGCTAGAACAGATGAAAGAAAAGAAGCTGAAGAACAAGAAGACCAAAGAATACCTAATCAAGAAATACCACTTAGAAACAAGGAAGATCAAGGAAGCACTGGAAATAATAAAGCAACAAATAACAGCTATAGCCAGGAAAATCAGTAGATATGAAGCTCGAATTGCAAACTATAGGCAGAACCTCCAATTTCAATCCAATCAGAAACGTTTCTACCAATCCATCAATGGAGAAACTGCAAGGAATCAGTCAGTACCTGACAAGGAAGAAACAGTGCAGTTCTGGAAGCAGATATGGGATAACCCAAAGAAATACAACAAGGATGCGGCTTGGTTAAAAGAGGTGGATGCAAATAAAACAGAAGTTGAAATGAAAGAACTAGTAATAACAACAAAAATGGTAGAAAAAAGAGCAAAGAAAATCAAAAATTGGTCAGCACCAGGTGAAGATGAACTGCATGGGTTTTGGTTGAAACATCTAACTGTTATACACCCACTCATTGCCAAGCAGTTCAACAATATACTACAAGGAGGAGAAATTGAAAAGTGGCTAACAACTGGGAAAACCTACCTAATAATGAAAAATCCAGCAAAAGGGGCAACACCAGGTAACTACAGGCCAATTACCTGCTTACCAACAACTTTCAAATTACTAACTGGTGTAGTAGCTGATGCAGTGCAACAGCATCTAGTTGAAAACAATCTCTTTCCACCTGAGCAGAAAGGAAACCGCCCCAATAGCAGAGGAACAAAAGATCAACTCCTAATAGACAAAATGATCTTGGAAAACTGCAAGAGAAGGAAGACCAACCTGAATGTGGCATGGATTGACTACAAAAAGGCATTTGACTCTCTGCCACATGATTGGATAATAAAGTGCCTAGAAATAACAGGAGTCAGTAGAAACATAAGAAAATTTGTGCAAAGATCGATGGCACATGGAAGACACAGTTGCAGATCAATGGTGAGAGGCTGGGAGAGGTTAATATCAAGAGAGGAATATTTCAAGGAGATTCATTATCACCATTACTATTTGTTATTGCACTGTTTCCTCTGTCAACAATACTGAATAACTCAGGACATGGCTATCAAACATCAAAAACATCTGCCAGACTATCCCACCTCCTTTATATGGATGATCTGAAGCTGTATGGAAAAACATCATCTGAAATAGAATCGCTGCTCAACACTGTCCGTATATATAGCCAAGATATTGTAATGGAGTTTGGCTTGGACAAATGTGCCACACTTACTATCAAACAAGGAAAAATAATGAAAACTGAAGGAATCAAGATGCCCCACGAAAATAACATTAAGAGTCTGGATGAGGAAGAGTACTACAAATACTTGGGTATCCTTCAAGCTGACAACATCAAGCACACTGAAGTCAAGAAAAAGATTAGAGGTGAATACATCAAGAGAGTGAAGAAGATCTTAAAATCCAAACTCAATGGAGGAAATACCATAAAGGCAATCAACACCTGGGCAATCCCAGTCATTAGGTACACAGCTGGAATAGTGGACTGGACTCAAGCAGAACTAAAAGCAATGGATAGGCAGACCAGAAAAATAATGACAATGAATCATGCCCTTCATCCACGCAGTGACATTGATAGACTTTATCTACCAAGGCAAATAGGTGGGCGTGGAATGCTACAAGTACATCAGATGGTTGAAGAAGAAAAAATGGCTTTGGAAGAATATCTGAAGAACAATGATGAAGATGCACTGAAATTAGTATATCAGGAAGGCTTACTAACTACTGGAGAGACCAAACTGGCCTACAAGAAAGACCAAATGAAGAACAGAATAGAGGCATGGGAAGACAAAGCACTACATGGCCAATACATGAAAAAAATAGCTGGGAAAGCAGATAATAATAAAACCTGGCAATGGCTAAGAGCAGGAAAATTGAAGAAAGAGACCGAGGGACTAATTCTGGCTGCACAAGACCAAGCCTTAAGGACAAATGCATACAAAGTCAAAATTGAGAAGACAGCAACAGACAGTAAGTGCCGCCTATGCAAAGAAGCTGAAGAAACAGTGGACCACTTGGTAAGCTGTTGCAAGAAGATTGCACAAACTGATTACAAGCAGCGGCATGAGAAAGTAGCAACAATGGTGCATTGGAAGATCTGCAAAAAATATCATTTGCCTGTAAGCAAAAACTGGTGGGATCATAAAATAGAGAAAGTCAGAGAAAATGATAAAATTAAACTGCTCTGGGACTTCAGAATTCAGACAGACAAGCACCTGCAACATAACACCCCAGACTTAACAATTGTCGATAAGAAAGACAAAAAAGTCTGGATAGTGGACGTGGCAGTGCCTGGAGACAGCAGAATAGACGAGAAAGAACTGGAGAAGATAACAAACTACAAAGACCTACATATAGAAATAGAAAGACTGTGGCAAAAGCAAGCAAGGGTAGAACCAATAGTAATAGGCGCCTTGGGTGCCATCCCAAAACAACTGGAGCACCACTTGAACACCATTGGCATTGACAAATTCGCTATTAGTCAATTGCAAAAGGCAGCCTTATTAGGAACTGCTTCCATCCTGCGACGATATCTGTAATACCATCAAACATCCACATCTGCCTATCCCAGGTCCTGGGTAAGGACTCGATAGGTAGACAAAATGCCAAATCCAGTCTGAACATCTGGCTGACTGTGCGATGATCCATAATAATAATAAAGTTGGAAGGTCATTGAGTCCAACCCCCTGCTCAGGCAGGAAACTCTATACCATTTTGGACAAATGGCTGTCCAGTCTCTTCTTAAAAACTTCCAGTGTTGGAGCATTCATCACTTCTGGAGGCAGGTTGTTCCACTGGTTAATTGTTCTAACTGTCAGGAAATTTCTCTTAAGTTCTAGGTTGCTTCTCTCCTTGATTAGTTTCCATCCGTTGCTTCTTATCCTGCCTTCAGGCGCCTTGAAAAATAACTTGACTCCCTCTCCTTTGTGGCAGCCCCTGAGATATTGGAATACTGCTATCATGTCCCCCCTTGTCCTTCTCTTCATTAAACTAGACATACCCAATTCCAGCAACCGTTCCTTATATGTTTTAGCCTCCAGTCCCCTAATCATCTTTGTTGCTCTTCTCTGTACTCTTTCTAGAGTCTCAACATCTTTTTTACATTGTGGTGACCAAAACTGGATACAGTATTCCAAGTGTGGCCTTACCATAGATGTGTGTCCTTGATTCAGTGTGTGAATAAGGTGTGCATCTTAAATCTACATATCTGTTTATAGGAAAGGATATGTTTCCAGGGCACTTTAGAACTGGGAGAATGGGACTCAACTACTTTACTGTTATTAGTCTGGAGGTAAATTGAATGAAAATAGCCAATTTGGTCTATGGTTAAAGCACCAGGCTATAAAGTGAGAGGCCATGAATTCTAGTCCTGCCTTAGGCACTCCTTCCCAGCTCTAGGAAGAGGGTGAGGGCAAATCACTTCCAAAAAAACTTGCCAAGAGAACAGGGATTCTTCAGGAGTCAAAACTGAGTCGAAGACACTAACCAAAAAATAGATGAAAGGATAGTATAATTCACCATCATACTACTTTATTATCACCATATAAGGAGTCAGGTGATGGATGCTATGCAGATATATACCTTTTCTTTTTCTGGGCATCTGAACAGAAGGAACCTGATATTTTAAGGAACAGCTAAAACACATATATGGTTTCGTTCAGTCTTTTATTTTCTGTACACGTTCACTTAACTCCATTTCTGCATTCCTTTGCAAATTTAAATTAAAATAACCCCAAATCCATAAGAATTGCATATAAAGGATATTGGAACAATAACATTTTTCCTAACATACACATTTTTGCATATGCTTTTCCTAATGGTTTTTCATCCAATGATGGCAAATCGTCAGGGTTTTTATGTCATGCTGGTTCTGTTCATTCTAGAGGCAAACCTATGTTTTTCAGTTTGATTAATTTTCCTTAATGTGGATTCACCTAGCTGTCTCTTTTTGAAAGTGCTATTTTAATGTAACCCCATCTTTCCAAACAGCAGTATAATATTCAGCCTAAAGTATATAGGATCCTCCTCCATGAAAGTGGTTTATCTCCCTAATATTCCAAGATACAGGCAATATTAGCTGCATTTCCGCTTCTCCATGATGCATAAGATTGTTGACCTTTTATTTCTTTTACTATGGTGATATTTATGGAAAAACAACAATAATCATGTAAATATTGCAAAACTGGTCTTTTCGGAAGCAAACTCCAATGAATAAATTTGGATTTAAATCTATGCAATTTTGCACAGAACTGAGCTGACAGGGCCAAATTTCAAGTAACATTAAATTCATATTTGCATTGAAGAAGTCGGGTTTTTAAAGCATGTAAATAAGGCATAATAGGATTTGTTGCATGTATACAGTTTCTTTTTTAAAAAACTGTATAAAAATGGGTATATGCGGAAAATATTCTGCTAAGACACAAAGACACAAAGCCCTCAAACATTAGGCTAAGTACACCTCAATATCACCAGTGTTTATTTGCTTATTGCTTATTGGTTGTTCAAACAACCATATCAAATCATAACACAGCCAGTACCACATTTGTTCTTACTTCTCAATTGAAACTAATCCAAATCGTCTTCACTTTTGCAGTGAATGTGAAGTCATAACCACCATCTGACAGCAGTTCCTCTCTAGGTCAGTCAATCAGAATACAGCTGGAAGTGACCTTGGAGGTCTTCTAGTCCATGCCCTTGCTCAAACAGGAGACCCTATACCATTTCAGACAAATGATTGTCTAGTCTCTTCTTAAAAACCTCTAGTGATGAAGCACCCACACCTTCTGATGGCAAGCTGTGCCACTGGTTAATTGTCTTCACTCTTAGGAAGTTTCTCCTTAATTCTAGATTGCTTCGCTCCTTGATTAGTTTCCATCCATTGTTTCTTGTCCCGCCCTCTGGTGCTTTGGAAAATAAGCTGCTTTTAGTTATAATGTTGTTTCTAGATGTTCACAGATCTGTTTTTTATTATCTTTTTCAGTATCTTCCCAAGTTAGGCTGATTGGTCTTTTTTTTGTTGTTGGTTTGATTTTTTTCTTTTCCTTTTTTGTAGATGGGAACCACATCAGCTCTTTTCCAATCCTCAGGTAATCCTGGTGTTCCAGGATTTTTGAAAGATATGGTACAATGGTTCTGAAGTAACATCTGCCAGTTCCTTCAGAACTCTGAGATGTAATCTGTCAGGTCCTGGTGATTTATATTCATCAAGGACGGATAGGTGTTCTCTTACCATTTTCTTGCTTATTTTAATTTTTATTTCTAGTCTGTCTTTTACAGTTATGTTTTTGGTAGGTTGGGCTATAGTTTCTTTTTGTGTGAAGACTGATGCAAATAATGAGTTAAGCAGCTCTGCTTTCTCTCTACTGCCTGCTACTTCCTTGCCATCTTCTCTCTTAAGTGAACCTACTGTTTCCTTGACCTTTTTTTTGTTATTTGTAGGTTAAAATAAATTTGTTTTTGTTATCTTTGACTTTTGTTGCAAGTCTTTGTTCATTCTGAGCCTTTGCTCTCCTGATTTCATTTTTGCAGATTTGGGCTACCTGCTGATACTCTGCCTTAGTTATGTATCCCTCTTTCCATTTGTTTGTACTTGTCCTTTTTGTCCTTCAGCTTATCAGAGAAATTTTTGTGCAACCATGCTGGTTTCTTCTTGGATTTCTTGTTTTTCTTTTTCAGTGGTTTTGTGCTGGACTGGGCTTTTGTGATCATATTTTTCAGAGTTTTCCATGCTTCTTCAGTTGTTTTCCCCTTTAGTATTTTCATCCATGGAATTTTTCTTAGGCTGTCTCTGAGTTTGCTAAAATCTACTCTTTTGAAGTTTAGGATACTGGTTGGATTATTTTCTATTGCTTGTGTTTGCATTATATTGAATTCCAATATTCCACTCACTCTCGCCTAAGGTTCTGGCAATTTCAACTCCCTCTATCACTTCTTCTCTATTAGTAAGAATTAGGTCTAGTATAGCTTTTCCTCTAGTTGTCTCCTCTACCTTTTGGATGACAAAGTTGTCAGCTAGGTTAGTTACGAATTTGTTTGATCTCCCACTTGCTGCAGAGTTTGTCTCCCAGTTGATATCAAGGTAGTTAAAGTCTTCCATTACTACAGTGGTATGTTTCCTACATACATTTGTTAATTAATTAGCAAAGAGTTCATCTATTTCTTCTGCTTGGTTGGGTGGCCTGTAGTATAGCAATGTCATTCTTTTTTTCCTTTCCCACATGGATTCTAGGACAGTGGTTCTCAACCTTTTTAATGCCGCGATCCCCAACCGGTCATAAGTTGAGGACAGCAAAAGCAGGAACAGAAAAAAAATGTCTTGGTTCTTGAAATTAGCAGACTGCATGAAATTGCACAGGTTCTAGAGCTGGTTCCAAAGCAAAGCAAAAGCTTCATGCAGATTTACTATTGGCGAGATGGCTAATATGCCAGATAACACAAATAACATTCAAAATTATCTTAATAATTTTACCCAAATATAACTTTTATGAGAAATTATTAGCGATAGAGACATTTTGAACACTGATGGGAAATTAAAATTTTAAAAAAGCGAAAAAAACAGGATATTAATTGAACAAATGGGTATTAAGTGCAAATGCAATTAAGATATATTTTTGTTAGAAAAGATATTTTAAACTGACATTATTGATATTATTAGAAATTGTAACAAAGATGGTCAATTGTATATGTATTAACAACAATAAGAATTGTATTTGCCTGATGTGGGAAAATATGTACTACCAGAAGAAGAGAGGAAGCATTGGATGGTGTAATATTGAGCCTAGATTGAAGAAGTTAATAAGTACAACTGAATTACTAATGGACCCAGGACAACACGTTGTTTATTAAGTACTTATGATTGTAAAACTAGAATAATAAAATATTTATAAAAAAAATAAATGTATGGCATGACTTGTTTCGGAGAACTTGATGTAATGGGATGCCTATAGTTCTTGCTCTCTTAAAGGAAGCTGGATGTTCCTTCTGCTTCCTTGAAAATACATTTAATGTTGTGAAACATTTGATGCCTCCTTTCCCATTCTTGAACTGTTTATAGTATGGCATATTTTATATCAAAAGTGCAGCTTTCAGGTTTCCTGAAAACCTGCAGATAAGAAAACAGGAGAATTGAGAGGGGCAATTTTAAGACTTAAGAATAATAAGACACCAGGACCGGATGGCCTCCCAGGGGAAATTTATAAAAATATAAGTGAAATTATAGAACCAATATTGTTGGAAATATGTAACGAAGCTCTACATGAAGCGAAAATACCGGAATCGTGGAGGGAGGCTCAAAAGGCCTTTGATAATCTAAATTGGCAATTCATGATTAGGCAAATTAGACTTATGGAACTGGGAAGTAAATTTGAAAATATGATAGCGGCAATATATAAGAACCAGAAGGCTAGGGTAATAGTAACACATTTCAAATAATAGTAACACATTTCAAATAATCAAGGGGGTACGTCAGGGATGCCCACTTTTGCCACTTCTCTTTATCCTAACATTAGAAATACTTTTAAATAGAATTAGAGCAAATCGAGAAATAAAGGGAACGAAAATTAAAAGAGAAGAGTACAAAGCACAGGCCTTCGCAGATGATATGGTATTTATTATTGAAGAACCTTTGGAATCCGTTCCCATTCTAATACGAGAAATAGAAAAATATGGAGAAATATCTGGACTTAAAATTAACAAAAGGAAAACCAAAATGATAGTTAAAAACTTAACAACAAATCAGAAAAAAGAATTAGAAAAGGAAATAGATTTACAAATTGTCAAAAAATTTAAATATTTAGGGATATGGTTAACTCTGAGATGTCTGTCCCTAAAGGAGGATAACTATATGGTATTAGTTCAACAAATAAAGAAGGATTTGGAAAAGTGGGGGAAGTTACAACTATTGCTTTTAGGTAGGATCGCAACTATTAAAATGAAAATCTACCCAAATTATTATACTTATTTCAGACAATTCCCATATTATTAGATAAGAAATTCTTTGGAGAACTTAATAAAATTATTATAAATTATGTTTGGTTAGGAAAGAAGGTGAGAATAAAATTACTCTCTCTTTAAGACAACAGAAGTAGAGGTGGCTTTGGACTTCCGGCGTGGGAACTCTATTACAAAGCAGCAACTCTGGTCTGGATAAGAGATTGGGTTAACCTAAAGAAAAGAAGAATCTTAACACTGGAAGGGCATGATTTGCAGAAGGGGTGGCATGCCTTCATGTGGGATAAAGGAAATAGGATACACTCATATTTCTATAGACATAAAATAAGAGATGCTCTGTTACAAACCTGGGAGGATATAAGGAAGAAACACTATAGGAAAATCCCCTGCTGGCTATCTACCATGGAGGCAATGATCCACCCTAACACGTTGGATATAAACAAAATGCCCAGATATTCGGAAATTTTAGAGAAACAGGGGAAGCTCAAAAATAGTCAGTTACTAAAAGAAGAGGGAATAACTATTGATTGGTGGCCATACTTACAATTGCAATCTAGATATAAGAAAGATGTGGAAGATTATGGAATTGACATGGAATTAAAACAATTAGACAAATTATTGATAGGCCCTGAAGGAAAATTAATATCAAAAATATATAACTATTTATTAGAATTTGATAGAGTAGAGGAGATAGTGAAAGAATCAATGATTGCATGGGCAAAAAACATAGGGCACAATATAGAATTAGAAGATTGGGAAAGAATTTGGAATAAAAATCACAAAATAACAAAATCCGCTGCATATAAGGAAAATCAATATAAAATGCTATATCGTTGGCACCTAGCCCCTGCAAGATTAGCCAAAATGTACTGTATCCAAACTAAAGCCCAAATTGTTGGAAATGTAATTATCGTCAAGGTACCTTCTTTCATGCTTGGTGGCTATGCCCTGAAGCAAAAAAATATTGGATTAAAATACAAGGGTGGCTACAAAACTTAACAAAATGTCAAATCGAATTAAATCTGGAAACATTTCTCCTGGGAATACTTAAAAAGAAATTTGATAAGAAAATAAGATATCTGATTTTACATATACTAACTGCGGCAAGAATTGCATTCGCGCAATATTAGAAGGAACGCAATATATCACCAGAGGGGTTGATTATTCAGAAAATTTATGAATGTGCCGAGATGGACAAACTCACCTTAGAATTAAAAGAAAAAGATGATTCGGAATTTTATGCGGTTTGGGAAAATTGGTATATTTGGATAGACAATAGAAACAAAAATTGGAAATATACATAAGATTATTATGCAAATTAGGTTATTGTGGGTTAGATTGAATGTACATAGTGTATATATTGTATAGAATGTAGATCCATAGTATTTAAAAATGACATAGTCTGCTGAATATGTACTGTATAAAGGAAAATGTTAATAAAAATTATTTTAAAAAAAGAAAATAAAGAAAACAGGAGAACATCTGCAGGAAAGAAGTTTAATGCAAAACACTCCCAGTTGCTATGATCCTAGCTTGGTATTTTGCCAAGCAAATAATTATCATTTAAGGATTAATTAAACAATCGGCAATTGCGGGTTGTGCTGAAAGTGTTTAACAGGAAGTAGATGTAGGAGTTGTAAAGTTATTGCATAATAAACACTGTCAGAGGCCAGAAAAGTATACTCATCCTCCAAGGAGTACATTTTCATTTCAACAGTAGACAAATTAAGGACAAGTATTTGAGTTTGGGAGGAATTCTATAAATGCACACTACCATTAAGAGAATTGGAAGCAGTCCCAGCAGAAATGTTGCTAGGTTTTGTTTTTGTTTGTTAGTTTTGTCTTTTGTGCATTGAGGCTAGCTCCCACTGTAGCGTTTCCCAAGACATCAAGAATACACACTGTAGCAAAGTAATATCCATTGTGGTTTCATTTCGATACACATCCATGTTTAAACAGTGTCTGGATCTTTCATGCATTTTCTTCAGGAAACAAGACTGCCACAAAAATGAGACTAATGGTCTGGGTACAAGGACAAATGGTATATCTCAGTATCACACTGAGTAGGAGGAGCAGAGGTTAAATTTTTGAGGTGCTTAATTTGGTATTTGAGAAAGAGTTGACTTCCTTTCCACCAAAACTGAAGAGTTAAACCTATTAAAAACTTCACATGTGTGTACTGCTAGTGTTTTGATGTGAATTTCTTTTAATATGAAATACCTTGAAGCTACATTTCAATAGCAGAATCTCATTTGACTCTGGAAGCAGCCTTGACTTACAACCATTCATTTAATGACCCTTCAAAGTTACAAAGTTACTTAAAATATTGCAGCGTACCTGCAATCACATGATCAGAACAACTGACATGTATTGACCATGGTTACAATGCTCTGGGGTCACATCATCACCATATGAGACCTTCCCAGCGGGGCTCCCAACAAGCAAAGTCAACAGGGGAAGCTGGATTCAGTTGGGGGAAAAAAAGTTGGAAAATCAGATGCAGATCACTTAACAGCCACAATGCTTAGTAATGAAAATTCTGGTCCCAGTTTTAGTCTCCTGTTGAGGACTACCTGTAGATCAAAAGGCAATGGGTTGCCCACTCCTGATCAGGCATAGTATTTGGTTTCTAGCAGTGGATCGCCAGGATACTATACAAAAAAAAAAAAAAAAAGGAAACAAAGGGTAAGTTCTTACTCCAAAAATCTATCTCCATGTGGACTTTGGCCTTTCTATGCAGCCCTTACTGAATAATAGCCATGCTTTATCTGCCAGCTACAGGTTGTCCAATTATGCTATTCAGAACCAGCAACTCCATTGCTAAGTGACACAGTCATAAAGTGCAATGTCATGTGGACGTGTCAACTTACGACAGCAGTTGGGGCAGGTCTGATTGCTGTCGTTAAGCATAGCACCATATGATCATCATTCGCAATGTCCTGCCACTGGCATTTTAAATGCCTGAATGCTGCGACAGCCACAGCGATGATGTCATAACTTTCCTTGTTCAGTGCTGTCATAACGTCAATCAGTTGCTGAAAGAGTAGCCCTTAAGCAAAGAGTAGCTGTTTGTAGCTGCTTTAAAAAGTTGCCAGCAGAGACTAGGTAAGAACTTCTGCACTCTCCAAAGAATTGGCTAATGCTCACAGCTCACAAAATGCAATAAAAAATCTGTTCATTTTTTTTTAACGTGCATCACTTATATTACTTTTGTCTTCTAGGGAATTGGCTCATCCCCTTATTGTGCTAAGTGTTAATATTTATCTTTCTCTGTAGTGTCTTTTCAGGTACCTATCCCTTTTTGTATAACAACATTAGATTTCCATCAGGTGGGACACTATTTTAATTTTTTTTCCAATTCAGGAACTGGGATATCCCCTCCATTGCAAATACTATCATGCCATTTTCCTACTCTTAACTTATTCTTATGGAGTGACCTCATATCATTGCTGACTATAATATATTTGGCAAACAGTTAAACTATAAACTTTTAATCATTTAAGAAGAAGCATGGTGAATAAAAATCCACTGTGAGTGACAATAGTTGGAGAGTAATTAGGATCTTCAGTACCTATTTGGGAATTATTTATAGGTTTTCCCCGCTGTGCAACAATGTAGTGGAAGCAATTAAACAAAACAAAAGTAAAGAATTGATGTTGGGGGAAAATACCTTAGAAACACCTTGCAATAATTTTATATGGATTGGGAATCTGATGATCCCACCGAGCACCAGAATTTTTACAATAATTATGTCAATTACAGGCTAAAATATTTCCATATTTCTCCCCTCAGAGCCTATACAGTATTCCTCAACGTATGACCATTCGGTTAGGGATGATTTAAATTAAATTGGAAAGAATGATTTACGGCCTCTAAGACACTTCTAACCACAGCAAAATGTCATCCCCTACCCCCATGGTCATGAGATTACAATATAGGCACTTGACAACCCAATCATACTTATGACTGGTTGCCAAACTCCCTGCAATCATGTGATGACCATTTGCAATCTTCTTGGCCAATTTTCCCAAAAGGTCAATGCTTTCCTTGTGGATTTCAATTTGTGTGAGAGGCCGATTTTAATCCCTAAGCAGAGATATACTCACTCATGCCCTTGGACTGTCCCAAGCCTATGTTGGGCCTCCACACCTCTCCTGAGGCTCCCTGCATTTCTTACTTTCCCGCGCTGCATCTTCATTTAGGAGCTGAAAAACCTATCAAAATCCACAAGGATTTTCAGACCCTGATTGGATAGACACTTGCGCATGGTTCCCTCAAACTCCTGAGACACCCCATGCTTTTTACCTGACCACTTTGCATCTCTGTTCAGGAGTTAAAAATCATCCCTGACAATATCTAGAGAGGATTTTCAGTTCCCGGGTGGAGAGATAGTTGTATATAATCTGTGTCGGCTGGCCTCCCTCAATCTCCTGATGCATCTTGAACTTCTTACCTGGAACTCCACCTGCTTAATGAAGCCATGAGTTAATGGTTTCACCTGGGAATGGAGCAGTCATGTGGTGCCATCATTATAATCTGGCTCAATCACTTTTATCTTTGTTTGGTTAAAAACCATAAGGCATCTATGTTCTTTAATGTTAAACACATAATGTTTTCCCAAAGATCAGTTTCATTTGTCTGTTTAATTCTCATAATTTCCAAAAAACAAAAAACACTTCCACCAAAATTGACTTTCAATTTTAAATTTTTTTATATCCAAATCTTGCTGTGCTTTTTGCTGAAAATTTAAATTTTTAAAAACATTTTTCCTTGTTCACTAGCTCTTCATCTATTCATACATTCCTGAGATATCTAAACAAAACATTTCTTTTTCACTTTATTGCAACTGACAGTAGAGTTTAATATAGATTTGAACAGAAAAGTTCTCTTAGAAAAAGGAGGGGCTGTAGTTTGGCTAGAATCAGTATTGGATGCCGTGCTGGCATTTCAGGTGAAGGTTTAAAAACCATTAGAGAGGACTCTTGGAAAGAAAGGTTTAGAAGGGAGAAGGTTGGAAATGGAGATGATGGTTGAAGTAATAACAGAATAACAGAGCTGGAAAGGATCATGGAGGTCTTCTAGTTCAACCCTCTGCTCAAGCAGGAGACCTTATACCATTTCTGACAAGTTGTTGTACAGTTCTTAAAAGCCTCCAGTGATAAAGCACCACAACTTCTGAAGGCAAGTTGCTCCATTGGTTGATTGTTCTCACTGTCCTTAGTTCTAGATTGGATCTCTCCTTGATTAGTTTCCATCCATTGTCTTGCCTTTGGCTGCTTTGGAAAATAGATTGACCCTCTCTTCTTTGTGGCAGCTGCTCAACTATTGGAATGCTACTATCATGTCATTCCTGGACCTTCTTTTTCACTAGACTATCCAGACTCAATTCCTTCAACCATTCTTCTTATATTTTAGCTCCCAGACCCCTAATCATCTTTGTTGCTCTTCTCTGCACACTTTCCAAAGTCTCAAAATCTTTTTTATAATGGGGTGACTAAATCTAGAGATAGTATTCCAGCTGTGGCCTTACTAAGGCTTTGTAAAGTAGTACTATTACTTCATGTGATCTTAATTCGATCCCTCTGTTAATGCAACCTAGGATTACATTGCTTTTTTTGGTTGCTTTCACACACTGTTGGCTCATATTTAAGTGATTGTCCACTAGGACTCCAAGATTCCTCTCACAGTTGCTGTTATTGAGCAAGATTTCACCCAATCTGTATCTGTATTTAGACACTTCCTTGCCTAAGTGTAAGATCTTACTTTTCTCTACACTGAATTTAATTTTGTTAAATAGAACAGTTTTCAAGTCTGTCGAGATCCTTCTGGATCTTGACCCTATCTTTTGGTGTGTTGGTTATTCCTGTCAGCTTAGTGTCATGTTCAGATTTGATGATTTCCCCTTCTATTACCTCATCTACATAATTTATGAAGCTATTGAACAGAACTGGACCTAAAATGGAACTTTGGGGTACCTCACTGCTTACTTCCCTTCATATAGAAATAGTCTCATTAAGGACTACATATAGAGTACAAGTACTACAAGTAGAGACAACTATTTTATGTTGAAGTTGAGTTTTTAGGATCACCTAAAAACCTAGTTTTTATTTATTTATTTATTTATTTATTTATTTCTAAAATTTATATGCCGCCTAATCCCGAGGGACTCAGGGCGGCGTACAAAATTAAAACAATAAATATAACAATAAAACAGTAAAATAAGTACATTCCTACAGCATGTCCAATCATATCCCGCCCTTTCCCCCCCCTCCGGGGACATCAGCCCCAGGCCTGCCAGAACAGGAGAGTTTTAATGGCTTTCTTAAAGGCCGGCAAGGTGGGAGTAGTTCGAATCTCGGGGGGAAGTTGATTCCACCAGGTCGGAGCCACCACAGAAAAGGCCTTTCCCCGAGGGCCCGCCGGCCGACATTGTCTGGCCGATGGGACCTGAAGGAGGCCCAATCTTTGGGACCTCACCGGTCTCTGGGAACTATGCGGCAGTATGTGGTCCTGTAAGTAACCTGGTCCTATGCCATGAAGGGCTTTAAAGATGATAACCAACATCTTGAATTACGTCTGGAGACCCACAGGAAGCCAGTGCAGCTCGCGGAGGATAGGTGACACATGGGTGTACCTTGGTGCACCCATAATCGCTCTCGCGGCTGCATTCTGAACCAACTGCAGCCTCCGAACGCTCTTCAAGGGTAGTCCCATGTAGAGCGCATTACAGTAATCCAGTCTTGAAGTGACAAGGGCGTGAGTGACTGTGAGTAAAGCCTCCCGGTCCAAATAAGGCCGCAACTGGTGCACCAGGCGAACCTGGGCAAAGGTCCCCCTGGCCACAGCCGATAGATGTTGTTCCAAATTTAGCTGTGAGTCCAGGAGGACACCCAAGTTGCGTGCCTGCACTGAGGGAGGTAAATTTACCCCCCCCCCCAGGACTAATGATAGTTATCCTGAGTTAGATTTGCTCACAGGCAAGTGGAATATTATCCAAAAGAACTGAGTAAACTGCTGAAGAAGAGCCATTTTACTCAGCAAGGAACTAAAGTTCACAGAAGATAAAAAGACCATAGATTTGCTTGACAAAGAAAATCCAGTAGACAATGAACTACCAACTTGATTGGTGGAAGGAGGCTGATCAATATAAAGTTAAGTCCTTTCTTAACTCTGGATAGGAGTAGTGCTGTTTAGCATCAAAAGTGCTGTGTACTGTATATGCTTACATACATATGTTAAGCTCATATCATAACTACTTAAGATATACTATATATATATATATATATATATATATATATATATATATATATATATATATATATATATAGATAGTTGTTCTAAGGTTAAAAAACAGCTGTATATGCTAATTTTATACTTTTGTATTAATAAAGCAGAATATTTGTAGCTTGGGGTTGAAATGAGGAGTCCCTAGTGCTCTCTGAGCTTGTTTTCTTGCAGATGTTTCATTATCCGAGGTAGGTAACATTATCATCCTGTAGTACTGATGATGTTACCTAGTTTGGGTAATGAAGTGTCTGCAAGAAAATAGCCAAGCTCAGAGAGCACCAAGGACCCTTTACTTTTGCATTAGTCTGTAACAGGAGTGGGCAGTGCTTGCAAAAAAGAAAAAAAAAGAAAGAAAGACAAAACCATTGGTGTGGCTTAAAGCTGGGAAAGCTAAACTGCTTGGAAGTTTTGCTTAAGCTTGGGTAAAATTGCTTTTCTCTTTTTGTGAGTGAATAAAAAAGGTGGAAGGGACTTGAAATCTGTGCCACCTGCCTCTTTCAGTGAGGTCCCTTAAGCACACTTGGTGACACCACTCCACTTCAGAGCTGAAATACAACATACAGTTGGGATAATTGCTTTAATTTGGCTGTCTCCTACAAAAAACAGACCCATCTCTCACTTGTCTTAGTTAAGGGCAAACAGAGAGAAGGTGTCTAGGAGGAGATGGGATGGGAGGCAATGTCAAAAGGAGCAAAAACAAAAAGGAGAAGGGACTCAGCCATATTTTGAATCCCTTTTCACCTTGATCTTGTCAAAAAAACTTGGAAGTGGAATTGGCAGATGTGATCTCAGAACCATTGAACTATATTTTTCAAAGATCCTGGAGCACTGGGGAACTACCGGAGGATTGAAAAAGAGTTGATGTAGTTCCCATCTTCAAAAAAGGAAAAAAAATGGACCCAGGAAATTACGGACCTATCAGCCTGACCTCAATACCTGGGAAGATTCTGGAAAAGATAACCAAACAACGAATCAGCGAACACCTAGAGGCAAACAAAGTCATTACTAAAAGCCAACATGGGTTTGTCAAAAACAAATCATGCCAGACAAATCATATTGCATTCTTTAACCAAGTGACAAAATTAGTGGATCAGAGGAATGCAGTGGATATAATTTACCTGGACTTCAGTAAGGCATTTGATAAAGTAGATCACAACCTACTACTTGATAAGATAGAAAAATGTGGGTTAGACAACATCACCACCAGATGGATCCATAGCTGGCTGATCAGCCATACTCAGCATGTGGTCCTCAATGGAACCACATTTACATGGAGGGAAGTGTGTAGTGGGGTGCCCAAGGGCTCTGTTCTGGGCTGAGTGCTCTTCAACATCTTCATCAATGATTTGGATGAGGGGATAAATGGGGAAATCATCAAATTTGCAGATGACACCAAGCTGGCAGGAATAGCCAACATTCCAGAAGACAGGCTAAGATACAGGAGGATCTGGATCGACTTGAACACTGGGCACTAACTAACGAAATGAAATTCAGTGGTGAAAAAAGTAAGATTCTACATTTAGGCAAGAAAAACCAAATGTACACGTATAGTATAGGGGATACCTTGCTCAATAGTAGTAACTGTGAGAGGGACCTCAGAGTCCTAGTGGACAATCACTTAAATATGAGAGAGCAGTGTGCTGCAGCTGCCAAAAAGGCCAACACAGTGCTAGGCTGCATTAACAGAGGGATAGAATCAAGATCACGTGAAGTATTAATACCACTTTACAATGTCTTGGTAAGGCCACACTTGGAATACTGCATCCAGTTTTGGTCCCCGCGATGTAAAAAAGATGTTGAGACTCTAGAAAGAGTACAGAGAACAGCAACAAAGATGATTAGAGGACTGGAGGCTAAAGCATAAAAGGAACGGTTGCTGGAATTGGGTATGTCTAGTTTAACGAAGACAAGGATGAGGGGGGACATGATAGCAGTGTTCCAATATCTCAGGGGCTGCCACAAAGAAGAGGGAGTCAAGCTATTTTCCAAAGTACCTGAAGGCAGGACAAGAAGCAACAGATGGAAACTAATCAAGGAGAGAAGCAACCTAGAACTAAGGAGAAACTTCCTGACAATAACAACAATTAATCAATGGAAGAACCTGCCTCCAGAAGGGGTAAATGCTCCAACACTGTAAGTTTTTAAGAAGAGACTGGACAGCCATTTGTCTGAAATGGTATAGGGTTTCCTGCCTGAGCAGGGGGTTGGACTAGATGACCTCCAAGGTTCCTTCCAACTTTATTATTATTATTATTATTATTATTATTATTGTTGTTGTTGTTGTTGTTGTTGTTGTTGTTGTTGTTGTTTGTGATCACAGCAAGGATGACTTCCCCATCTCTCCTTCCCCACTTTTGTTATTTCTCATTTGCACCACAAGTGAGGCAGAGCTCTGTATTCTTCTCACAGGGAAGGCTAAGGTTTCATAAAACAGGGTACAGGGATAAAATAAATAATTTTTGTTTCATGTTGGAATGAATGTCTTTTGACTCTCTGGCCTTAGGGAATTACTGTTTGCTCTTGGGAGGAAAAACCTGAAAAAGTAAATGTGTCTGTTGCCAGGCTGGGTATGGAAAGAATGGAAGAGATGTTTTATACTGCTGTTGCCATCACTGCTTCCTCTTTCTCCTTCACTCTGTTTTCTTGCATTTCCCCCCTTTTTATTTATTCCTCAAATCAGGTGTCTTTACCTGGAGGTTAAATGCAGAATAAAATCCCCCCTGAAATCACAAAGCA
Organism: Crotalus tigris; assembly: GCF_016545835.1. NCBI lineage: Eukaryota > Metazoa > Chordata > Lepidosauria > Squamata > Viperidae > Crotalus > Crotalus tigris. Next base: position 4,574,395 of record NW_024100213.1, on the reverse strand, counting down.
GCCAAAATAAATACCATCACCTATTAAAGTTATGTATGTGATGTTTGATTAAGAACATAGAACTAATGAGTCAGGAAACAAGAAAAATGATTTGATTTGCCTGCATTAGCCCATTTGGGAATGTCCTGGACTAATGCTTATATACATTTCTGCAGTGTTCATCACACAGATTGGGAACATTCACCTCTGGTACCTCCTCTTTCCCTTGCCCTCGAGGAGCCACAAGTTTTCAGTTCAGCTTAATATGACTTCAGCCATATTCATGCTGAAAGTAATTTCTCAGCCTTACTTGAATATTTTCTGCCTCTGCTCCTTAAGTATTCAGTGCTAGCAATTTACCCCTTCCATCCACCTACAGCCACTCTGTGTAAATCAGGGGTCTTCAAACTTGGCCCTTTTATGACTTGTGGACTTCAACTCCCAGAATTCCTCAGCCAGCATGCCTGGCTGAGGAATTCTGGGAGTTGAAGTCCACAAGTCATTAAAGGGCCAAGTTTGAGGACCCCTGGTATAAATGGTCGGTGGAAACTTTCAAACTGTTTCTTAATGTTAAAGGTCAAGAGAGAAGAGAAATAGAGATTTTGTCTATACTGTTTGAGCACATAAAAAAAAAAAACTATCCAGGAATGGTGTAACTATCTTAGTGGAAAGTTAGACAAAGCAAACTCTTTTCCCTTTGCCAAAGAACATGACAGATGTATTCATGGGCTCTGCTTAAAGCCTATAAACAAAAGCTACTCATTTTTGAGCTGCCATCTGCTGACATTTGCTACCAGCAATAGAAAACATTGATATCTAGACTCTTATTAAGAAAATAAAATTGGTTTCCCAACAAATGATGTTGGAATGTGATATTGTCATCACCTTTCTGATAGCTTGGGTGGATGGTGACAATGCATAGGCAGTTACAGTGTCAGAATAAAGTGAGAAACTCAGATTGTATCCAATACTTCTCTTTGGCAGGGGAGAGAAGGAAGGGAGTTCCTTAATAAGAGCTGTCAACCTCTTTTTCCACTTTTCCCACTTAGAGCAAAACATGTCCGCCAATTTTGAAATAAACAACAGCAAGAATTCTATCACAGACCAAAACATTTTGTGATTCACCTCCCAATTTTTTTAATCAAGTCACAGATCCCCTCTTAAACATGGCCTTGATCTCCCCTTCCAAATTAAGTCTGGAGCCCAGCCCAAGTACATAATGATTGGAAACCTTAAGGGGAAAAATGCATATGATCCACAGAACTTGGGGAATTGAGCACCTTTTAACTAATCCACTGTATTTCTCAGAATCCTTGAGAAGACAGAGAGTGAAATGTGTTCCCATTATTTTCTTGGAACTAATAAAAGTAATGCTATCTCAAAATATCCCCATTTTCTCCATCTTCATATTGTCTTGTTAATGCTGGTTTTCAACTCCCACAATCCCTAAACAGTATTACACTGGCTAGGAATTATGACAGTAAGCTGAAATATTTGGATTGCTCTGGGGAAAGTGAAATATACAGTTTTAGATGATGAGGGGAGAGGAGGGCCATGAAGATTAAGGAGTGAAAAATTCATGAATGTTAAATATTTGCATCACGTGACATGAAGATAAATCTTTCCATTTATTAACAATAGAATTGTGAAACCCAACTCATCAATAAATGATAACTTTTCAAATTCACTCAACAAGAACATTTTCAACACTATGCTGTCACAACACAAGCAAAAACCAACAAAAAGGTCAAAGACCTGGAATTCTGAAAAGAATTTCCATTTAAAACATCTCCATATAAATGGGTACTAGGAATCATTGCAGACAGGAGAATTTCTTTGCTTTAGCAATCAGCATGTTGTAGCTAATCAACAGAAGAATAACGACAGGAAACAAAGCAAAAAATTCCATTTATCCTGCTGTGATGTATGTGAAACACAGAACTAACCACAGAGATCAAATCAAAGAATTGGAGACCTCCATTCCTGAATGGAGTGAAAAAGAGACAATCGTGTTGCCGTTTTCCTTTTAAAATGTTTTATTAAATTTCAAAAGTGTGAAAAAGTAAACAAACAAGGAAAAAAGAAAAGAAAAAAGACAGACAGAAAAAAATGCAAGATAAAAGTGGGGGGGGGGAGAGAGAAAGGAAATGGTAAGTAAATAAAAAGGTTGTTTTCTGACTTTCTTTGGTACAGATATAAAAAATAAATCCAACTCTTATTTAAACATTAAAAATTGTTTATATTATTTCTTGAATCCCATATAATTCTAGTTAACAAATCCCAAAATCAAAATTACATTTATCTTAGTTTCTTGCAAAAACTCCAAAAGTAGCTTCATTAATAACTCATTACTTAAAATATAATCAGAATATCCCATTTTCTATAAAATCATCTCTAAATCTTCAGCTATCTTCATTAATCAGCAAAGATCCAGTAAAATTTAGCAACAATATCTACTAACATAAATATGTAGCCCCTTTTTCCATTTAATGTACATTCCCCTGATCCCTGTCTTAACAATTAAACATTGCAAAAAAAGAACTTAAAAACTATAATAATCAGCCCTTATTTATATATTGAAATCCATTAGACATTTCCAAAAGAAATATTGTCCAATCCATTTAACAATTCAACATCACTAGAAATAAAAAATCATAACTATAATCACATAAACCAATTTTGTATTTTTCTTTCTATCCAATCATCCTTAAGTCTCTGAGTCCTGTTTTTTTCTAGTGTCTTCTCTTCTTCTCTTTAAATTCTTATATTTCGAGTCCGGTTGTAGTTTCCATGAAGTAACACCAATAAATCTCTTACATTTCAGTTTGAAAGGGTAATATCTTTTTCAATTTTTGGATGATCATCCAATTGCATTTGTAAATCCAGTGAATCCATCTCAGTTGTCTCCTGGAGGATTTGTTCATCTTCAAAAGTAAGTTTTGGTTTCAGTAAAGAGTTTAAAAATTCAAGTACTTCACAGGCCCGTAAATCAAATATTTTTTTTAAAGTAGCCATCTTGTGTTCTTTTTTTAATGTTTTATTGATTTTCTAATTTTACATCTAAGTATTTAAAAAGCAATGTGGTGGCTGAGTTAATTGAAAATTCAATGACATACAAGCATCTTTAGTACAAGTCTCAAACCACCACATTAAATATTTCCTCTCTTTTCCCCTTAGTATTTACTGTCTCATGTTTAAACTAATACAATTTTTATTATATCAATTAAATAAAAATAACATTCTTACATTTATCAATAATTTTTAGCTTATACATATCCTGGTTATTTTAACATTCAGTCTTTACAGACAATCAATGTCCTAATTAGTTTTCCCCAATTTTTAGTTTCCCATTAATATTTAAATTTAACAATTAATATTTATAATTTCCAAGTTTTAAGTGACCAAAGTTCCCTTTATCACAAGTCAATCACAAAATCTAATATTCAGGATACACGTCTTATCTATTTGAATATATTTTATTTCTCACTATCTTACATCATCTAATTAATAATACAGTGTAACATTCTTATTTTCTATTAATATCAAATATCTTAAATTTAGTAATCAAAATTTCTCTTGTTTGAACATCAAATACTTCCTCTCTTTTTCTCTTAATGTCTACTATCTCATATTTAAGCTAGTACAGTTCTTATTATATCAGTAAGTAAAAACATGTTTATTACATTTGTTTTTAGCTTATATATATCTTTTCCATTTTCAATGTTGTCAGTCCCTTTTCTGGGTTTTCCGTTAACTGTATTTGTTGATCAGTTGAATCTTCTATCATAGTATTTAATTGTACCACTTCTTCTATTATATTCTGTGTAGTTGATTCCTTAGTTGTAATCAAAGTTTGGGTTCATATATCTAGGCTGATATCTTGTTCTTTTCTGCAGTTTCTTATTTCATCAGTAAGAATAGTTTCATAAATTGCTTTCAACATAAAAAGAATCTGTTCCTGATCTTCATCCATGTCCTCTTAGTGGTATGTTAAATTTAAAGCTTTACAATCAGAGAATGAAAATAATTTTGTCACTGAGTACAGAACACAGCTGGGCTTCTCACAGCTGATATCTGCCAAGGTTGCAAAAGTCTTATCTATAGTCTGGGCTTCAAGCCAAGTCTCTTTTAGACAATAACAAGTTGTAATATCAGGTTTAGCCACAAGATGTCGCCCACACGGTTTAAGATTTTTGGTTTTTTTAGTCCAAAATTTTTATAATCCTTTCTCAATTTTACTTCTTTTTTGTAAATAAAAACCCAAATCTTCAATAAGAATAAGAAATCTTTTAGTCCTCAAATTTTAGAAAGATAAAAATCCAATTAGAATCAAGTTATTTTTTCAGCATTTTAAACTCCCCTGGATAGTCAGTCACCACTGTTTTTAGAGGGTGGGATAGAATTTCCCTTCCTTCTCTCCACAGCGGAGAAAATACTTTGGGCAGCTTATAAGGTGGAAAAAATAATTAGGATTAAAGAGAGGTTCAGATCTCATGCACTCTCATCTGCATTGCTTTATAGGTGCCAGGTGGTAAATTTGACTTTGGCTGTCTGCAGCCTAGTGACAGGCCATATTTCTATGGCCAGTCTTTTGTCTGCTGGTTTGGAGGGCTGCCCCGGATTGATAGGAAGGGCTACTGCCCTCCCACAATCAAGCGGGGATCCCCTCCTTGCTTGTTGCCCCTACAGGGTGACTTTTGACCCTTTCCAGGTTGTCATACCTCTGTCCAAGCCTGAGTCTGAGGAAAACATGGAGTTCTCTGTTGAGGCCCAGGAGGGGGTGTCTTTGGCTTTGGAGGACTGTAGGGAGGAGCAGGCTGAGGCAGGTCAGAGCCCTTCGGGTGTGAAACAAGGAAGGCAGAGTTCAGGTGAGGAGCAAGCCCCCCCACCTGATCCTAGAGCAAGGAGAGCAAAGAAGAGGAGAGAACAACGAAGGCAGGCTCACTTGCTCGGGAGGAGAGCATCCTGCCCCACTCCACAAGGCACACCTGGGGATTAGGATTTAAGGAGATGCTGTGGGATGGGGCATTTGCCAGGAACAAATGTGGGATCTTGAGATTGTTGTGACTTGTGCTCTTGTAACCTGGACACTTTGTATTTCAGACCAGTTTGTTTCCTGCTTCACGACCACAGACTACATTCCTGATCTCTCCTTGCAGTCTGCAGTTTGCAGTTTGCAGGCAAGCTGAGAGTTAAAAGGACTCTTTACATTTTCTTGTTATCTGTCTTGTCTTGAGAACAGTGTAAACTTCCCTGGCTGTATTGTTTGAACTTGTGCCAACATATGTGGGAGCTTTTGGGTGAACATTGTCAGTGATTAAAAGACTATTGCTCTTGCCAGCCAACTGCCTTGCCTCCATTCGGGGCCCTAGGTCATCACACAGGGTCCCCAGCCATGCGAAATCAGATGTGGGTGATGGAGCTCACCTTCAAGAGACCGTGGGAGCCGTGGCGGCAAACCAGAAGTCCCTGTAGCCATCTTGTGTTCTGGTAATCAACTTTCAAGGTTTTGTTTTACAACTGATATGTATTTTGACCTTCACTTCTCAATCTTAGGAAAGCTTTCTCTGCCATTCCAGACAGAACCACAGTTCTCTAAATTCACCTGCATAGCAGATTGTCTCAGCGAAGGCCGAACTGAAGAGAAGAAATGTACAGGTGGTAACTATGACAGTGGGGGTATTTTTGTTTCTCTGTTGTGCTATTCATTATTTCACCTTAAGTGTGCAAGAGCACCATTGCAATATCTGTCTGCAATATTTTAAAATAGCCATATTTTCTCCAGTGTAAAATTCACAGAATGACACCTTCCCTTTCCTCTTGATATTCATTCTTTCTTCATATATTTGTTTTCCAGATTGATTGTCATTCTTTTTTCTTTTTGTGACCAAAGCACCTTAGTATATTTCTTTTGTACCAATCACCCACTTCTCAATTCAATCAATACTCAATTCAATCTTGATCCATCCCCTTCTGCTTTTACTACATATACAATTGAAAAATTGTAGCAGAAAAAAAAATTGGAGCTGTTGAAATTTCGATTTCCCATCTAACTCCACAAAGCTTTTTTTAAAAACAAACAAACAAATTTTATTGGTTTTTTAATTAATACAAAGTGATCGAGACACACTGTGGGGCTGGGGTAATCAAAAATCCAAAAACAAAACATATATAAGTAATTCAATCAACACATCAAATATTCCCTCTCCATTTCCCTCAAATAGCTTATATATTTAGACTAGTCTATTTCTACCTCAAATTTCTATTAATCCTAAACCTGTTTTAAAGCTTTGTGCAATTACAAGACCATAATTAAATTTGATTTCAAATACACACATTATCAGTTCAGGTATCCCTTCTAAATATGTCCTAATTCTTTAATTTCATCATAAATCTTATTTATTTCTCCTTCCACAAATATCTCCCAATTAAAATAAAAATTAATCTATCCTATACTTATCTAATCCATCAATCTATCAATTTTTTTTGTTAACAAAATAATAACAACCTTAAATCATTTGAGTCTCTTAAACAAGGTTCTGTTTTCATCCAATTAAATTATCAAACCTAATATCATCCATATTATCAGAGAGAACACATCATCTTATTAAAATCACATTCAATTATTAATTCAATCCCGATCTAAAACATCTCTTCATTTTTCTTCATTCCATTATATATTAATTTCCATACATTAATCACCCATTTTTTCTTGTTTCTATTCAATAACTTAATCCTTAACTCAGTCCATAGTTCTAAAATGCCTTATATCCAATATATATAATTTTAAATTTCTCTTTTCAGTCTTATTCTAGGCTTTTTTTTCTGCCAAGCAGGTTTCCACAACAACACTTCCCTTCCAACCGGTAAATCTCTCTTTGTTGCTTATGATGTTATTTGAGGCAGTAATAAGCTTCCTGTCATCTGGATTGGACCTCCATTTCTCTTATTCTTGAAGCTTCACTGCATTAGAGGTTCAAATCTCAATCTTTGTTTTTTCTAGTCCTCACAACTGTAGATAAGATTCTTGTAGGATGAAATAAGTTCCTCTGTATCCTCAATGAAGTCCTCTTTTAGTGTATTTTGGTTTGTAGAGTAGACCGGTGTAATCTGAAAGTCACTTTTAAAATATGAAGAAAAATCTCTGATTCTTAGTTCTGTGGTGATCTCTTTCGTTGTAACAAATTCCTCTTTAATTTCCTTTAATTCCTCTTCTGGTATGTTTTGGTTTCTAGCATAAACAGCTGTAGTCTGAAGGTCAGTTTGAAAGTTTGGGGTAGCATTGACTCTTCGTTCTGTAGTAATCCTTTTCCTTATAGCACATATTTCTTCAGAAACCTCATAAATCTTTTCCAGTATAAGCTTGCAATTTAAATGAGAGTGGAGTTTCTCCATTTTAAAAGTAATCAAAAAAAGTCTTTTCATCATCATCATATCATCATCATCATCATCATCACCATTATTATTATTATTATTATTATTATTATTATTATTATTATTATTATTATTATTATTTAATGAAGGCTGTAATTAAACAGTGTCCACCCCCTCAGTTCCCACAGCGGCACCAGCTTATCTCTTCCAGGAATATTTTGAAGGTCAGGTTTCTATCCAAAGAATAGTTGCAACATTAACTTTTCACCACTAGATGTCCTCAATAAATAAAAAGAAACTTTTCCAGACACCATTTTTTCCCTTTTTTCTCTCTTTTAAAGGAAAGAGTGGAGAAAGAAGTATTCTTCCAATATTAGCTCTTAATAAAATTAAAAAAACAAAACGTTTTTTTTCTATATCCCAAAAGGAGTGAAAATAGAGTGTAGTCTTTAAAAAAAAATATTCTCAAAGCCTGTCTTCCCACACATAAAGAAGCCACCCTTTCCAAATGGGGAAATAATTCCAACCCAAGTTTTTTCAGGCAAAAAAAAAAAACAAGTAAAGGAAAGAGAGGGGCTAAAGGGGTATCACCCGGATCCTCTGCAGTGGGTCTAATATCGCTTAGCTGTACTTATGACTTCGGCTGGTGCAGCAGAATAATCGGCCATCTTGCAGGATGGTCGTTGCTCCGTCGGCCCTAAGGAAATAGCTGGAGCCTCGGGAAAAGCTGCCACTCTCCTACAGCCACCAGCAAGCCTCCTTCTTGGTGGTTGCCCCTCCAGGGCAACTTTCAACCCACTGGGGGGTCTACCGACGTAGAAAACCCGGCCGGGCTAGAGACAAGTCCCCAGATACAACCAGCGTCGCCGCGTACCGGAACCGGAAGTCTCCACAAAGCTTTTAATATTTCCATAATTTTCTCTACACTTTAAATGGAAAAACACAATCCTTATTTTATGTTTTAAAAATGTAATGGTTATTAAGCTATGGTAATGTGCAGGATAAATATTATCCTTCATAAAAATAATTCCTGTAGCATAAAACTCACTGAATGCAATGGGGTTTACTTCTACATCCCAAAGAAAATGAGCAGTAGAGAGCTGAAGGAAAAAAAAAAATAACACTGAAGAATTGTTTCATTTTTGAAAGTGGTGCTTTGGATCATTTCAAAATTACAGTAGAAAATAAATCTCACAAATCTTAGTTCTTTTTGGCACATTTTATAAGAAATGGGAAGAGTAAGACTTTGGCCACAGTCTTCTTTGATGTTCCTTCTATCACTGTGCAGCCAGCAATGGGGGATTTCACAGTGTACACAAACCCACAGTTTATTGCCCAGTTATATATAAACCCTGATGGATAACACATCCAATCTTCATTTAAGGCTCCTGAGGAAGTCAGCATGATCTTTTCTCATATTGAAATTTTAATGGTCAGCCAGCAATGCTGCGAGTCATTTCCAAACTGATTTATTCAAAGTTGTTTTTTTTAACCAAATTCTTAACAGAGAAATCCTGCTTAGCAGAATGCATAAGAACTTTATTCAACAAGACACTCCCTGCCGGCAGATTTAGAAATCTAAGTAGTTCAAAGAGGGGGAAAAGGTGCAGGGAAGGAAGAAGAAAAAATTAGGAAACCCAGGCGCTGATTGTTCAAGTTAAATAGTGTTCTTTTAATGACCTGCAAAATAAATATAATTCATGGAGGGAAAAGGTGCAATGGAGCAGGTCTCTCCTCCTCGTTCTTTTTCTTTCTGCTAAGAACTGCTGGAGAAACTCATGGAGCAAAAGAGAATAAAATAGTAACTTTGGATAACAAGTCATAACGAAGGTAATCACAATATTTATGTATTCTATTTCAAAAGAGAGAAAGCTTTCTTAGGCTTTTCAGTGAAAGTGTAGAACAGACTTCTAGCTTCATATGAATAAGTAAACATCAGCTGAATAGAAGAGAATGCTGCTATGTTATTGATTGTTCAATTTTCAGAAGTTGAGTTCCAAGTAATAATTCATTTGTATGCCACCTACTCAGGTGTTATTACTTTTATGAAGTGAAATCCCAAGGGTCAGGCATACACACTGGGCATGAGTAACAAAACTTGGCTATTAATTGTGTGAACAGATTGAATGAATCAGTGTCATTTGTCAAAATAATATGGGGAGTCCATTTCTGTGACTGCTGTATAGATGCTGGATTGCCTCTGTGCAATAAATGTTCTCCCTTGCAGAGCAAATACATCATTTGTGAGAAGAGAGAACAAAAGAAAGAATTGTTGCCTTGTATTATGGAGGGACAAATTTTTGGTGGCGAGAGGTCACATGTTATATTATTTGGAGAGGTCAAAGTTTAGAATATCAGGCAATGATGCAAATGGATGGAGCTTTGTAACTCACCTAAGGAAGAGAAGGATGTCTTTTTTTTTTTTTGCTTATTTAAAGTAATGTTAACCATATTTTATTTGTCCAGTACAGCTTTTGTGTCTCTTCTCTTATTGAAAAAGCATAAATTTTTTGATAAGATAAAATAAGATAACCTTTATCTGTTCAAATACTTTTAATCTCTTTTGCTTCCAAGTTTTTGGGAGTTAGGCACATGCCCCCCCCCCCAAAAAAAGTTCTCAATACTCCAAAAATAAAGCCTCCAAAGAGAAATACTTATCTGCTCCAAAGAAAGTCTTTCTTTGACTACAAAGATAAATAAATCCAAAAAAGTTATTTAGAAATGAAGAAGATTGGTTCTAGTGTCCATAAAGTTGGCTATGTCACAGCTTCTGAACTTGATGGAAATCCCTGACATCCTCATCACTCAGCTCACAAGCTTATCAAGGAAACTTCTGTTTTTGTGATTTACTCATGAGGAACCAATTTCTGGCTCCCTCTTTAAATCCAGAGGAAGAAAGGGGCCCCCTACTGTGTGATGAGTAACACAAGCTGCACCATCCTCTCTGTGAACATCAGAGGTATCTAAACTTCCATTTTCCTCTCCAGCTTTTAAATCTCCTCTCAAAGTGTGAGCTTGTCACTTTTTTTTAAAGTAAGTAGAGCTCTTGATGGCTGAAATAAAAAAGCAGAGAGGAAGGCTCCATCTATTTTTATGGCTTTCAGGTTGCCCTGAATTTGTTCATTGGTTCACCTAGTTCAGTCTTATCTACTCTGATAGGCAATTTCTCTCTAGCACAAGGGCATGCAAACTGCAATCATGAAGACCATAGGTGGCCCTCTTTCTACTTGCAGAACTCCAGTGTAAGTTATCTATTCAGATCTCTGACAAGAGCAATTTGTCTCTTTTCTGGCAACCCAGGGCAGAGAGAGGGAAAGACACAGATGGGGAATGTCAGAATGAGAAAGAAAAGTGTCAGAGCTAGAAGAGTTGCTTGTTGGCAAGATAATGTTTGGCTCCTCCCTTAGTACAGTTACTTAAGAGCTTAAAAAACTTTCACAGCCTCACCCTATTGCCTGAGATCTTTAAATCTGACCATTTTAAATGAATCAACCCTACAGCTAGAGTATAGTTACTTGATCTGAATTAATTATTAAGAGTATACTGGAGCAAAGATGAAGTTGTGTGTGTTTGTATGTGTTTAATACACATTTTATTAATACACACCTAGAGATAGAAACAGAAATCTGTTACTTTGCTGTTCCTTTGGACAGAAGGATTAGATTTTCTTTCATGTTGAACTTCCAACCTCCATCGACTAGCTATGTATTTATATAAGCCAGAATCCGAAGAGCTGTTGCTCTTAGCTTGAGCTAAAGTGTTATTTTCTCTTTGCATATTTAACCAGTATACTAAATTCAATTTCAAAAGAATTGGTCCTTCCATCTCTCTATAGGTGCCTTTCCCTATCAGTATTGTTAAATGTGTTTTCTGCCTACATATCTCAAGAGCTGCCTAAATGCCATAGATAGAGCTTTATTTTCAAGCAGAGGCAAATATATAATGCTTTTATATACAATTTTCTCCATTTGTTGTAATATAAGCCATCATCCTATATATGGTTTGGATATGGATTCAGACATAGGAAAAACAGGAATGAATGAATAGAAGGAAACCCCCCCCCCAAAAAAAAAACATTTAAAATGTTTGGGAAATGAAAAAGAAAATGTGAACAAACGCTCTGAATAGCACAGTATTCCCAGGGGTTCATTATAATTAGATGTTTGTTTTAATGGCAAAGAGCTTTAAACTCTGAAAACTCTGCATCATTGTCTTCATTATGTGCTTTTATTAAATTTGGGAGAATAGAAATAACAGTTCATTATTATGATTAACTATGCTTTTTTAATTCCCAGGTTATAATATTGAAAACACTATAGACATCATGGACATGCAAAATGAGACTATGATTAGAGTAACAATGGGAAGAATCAGAACTGATGCTATACTCTATTCTACAAGTCTAATAGAAATAGAGGTGTCACTATTCCATGATAGACTACCAAAATTGATGATTTGATCAGAATGCAGGAAATCTAGTGATGGGATTCACTGATTCGCACCAGTTCGGCAGAACCAGTAGCTAATTTTTTGTTGCTCAGGCCCAGAACAGACTTCTGGAAGTGGCATCCACACAGAGAACCAGTTATTCACATATCTGAATCCCACCACTGAGGAAATCTAATGAAAAGAAGGATTGGGGTGACATGATAGCAGTTCCAATATTTGAAGGGCTGTCACAAAGAAACTTTGTTCTCCAAAGCTCCTGAAGGCAGGACAAGAAGCAATGGATGGAAACTAATCAAGGAGAGAACCAGAATTAAGGAGAATTTTTCTGACAGTTAGAACAATTAATCAGTTGAATGACTTAACTTCAGAAGTTGTGAGTGCTCATCACTGGCGATTTTTAAGAAGAGATTGGACAACCATTTGTCTGAAATGGTATAGGGTCTCCTGTCTGAGCAGAGGGTTGGAGTAGAAGACCTCCAAGATCCCTTCCAACTCTGTTATTCTATTGTTATTCTGCTATTCTGTTGCTATTCCTTGTGTTGTCTGGCACAAGAGCAGCACACATGAGAAAAACCTGGGTGATGCAGTTGCAAAGTGATATCTTGAAGACCATCAAGAAGAGCTTAAAAATTATCTTGCTGTATTCTATCTTGGTCAGGCCTCACTTGGAATATTCCATTCCAGGAACCTAATAAATTGGACCAAGTCTAGAAAGGAGTTACCAAGATGGTGAAAGGGAAACTTTTTATTTCTTGAAATACCTGAAGGGCTGTCACACTGTACATAGTTTAGACTTATTCTCACTTGCTCTAGAGGTAAGACTAGAAGTAATTTAAAGGTAAGTAAGAAGTAATTTAAGGGTAAGACTAGAAGTAATTTAGAAGTAAAAGTCAGGGACAAATTTCTTTTGTGTCCAATCACACTTGGCCAATAAAGAATATTCTATTCTTCTAATGGGATGAAACTTTAAGGATATAAACTCTGATCATACATTAGGAAGAACATCTTGACAGTAAGAACTGTCTGTCAGGGGAATACTTTTATTGTACTGCATGGAGCAGTTTCTTCCCCTTCAATGGAGATTTTCAAATAAAGGCTGGATAGTCATTTACTGGGATGAATCCAGCAGTGTGCAGAAGGTTGGACTCAATGATCTTTTAAATACATCCCAAATCTACAATTCTAAAAGAAGCGTTCACCTTCAATTTTAGATTTTAAATTAGTTTCAATATTCATTTCCAATTTCAGTCCTCAAGTTTAGGAGAACTCTACCACTAGTCCAATTTAATGTGATCCCTATAGTAGTTTTGGAAGTAAAACACAAAGTATTTTGAAACACAGCACTGCTCCAGTGGCGTCGGAGCCATTAAAAACTATGACTCATGTGCTTCTTTCTTGCCAATCTTACATCATCCATGGCCATCATACCAAGAAAGGCCACATTATGCCACAGGATAAAACATTTGTGTTTTACTGGTTATTCTTAATTATTTATCCTTTCAGTGTTATCACCATTGCATATGCCCTTTCATTTATGTCACACTATTATAGTTCTCATGATTACAATATCAGTACTAAATATAGCTTTCCTTGTAGATGTTGGTAAGCTAGTGCCTTTATATTTTATGTTAGGTGTGGATTATTGTTTAATCATTATTCCATAATTTTATATACTAACATCTAAATAATGTAAGTCTATAAACTTACACTGTGCTGCATTGATTCTTATCGTCCTAATTTTAATCTTACAGTCTTAATGATGTTGATACCACTAAGTTACAGTTTCCACTAGTAACTTAAGTCTTGGCTTTTTCTCACAGTACGTAGACCATATTACTCTCAGAATGGGATGGTTGGAATTTTATCATTGAATATTATTTTATGCTGATCGATGACTGAAATAAAGATACTCCTCCTCCTTATTTTTGAAATAACCCAGGCAAGATGGATGAATGTGTCAGTTTCTCTTTTTTTCATTTTTTAAAAATGTATTTCCAACTCTTGTTTATGAAGCAGTTTTAGTAAGTGCATGTCAAAAGCTGTGCAGAGCATTTTTCCCACTGTGCAGAGGAGCATGTCATCAATAATTGTCCGTCATGGCTGTTAAATATACGGAGTCATTTTTTTGTTTGTTAAAAAAAGGGGAAAACCTTAATTTAGTACTACAGAGGAAGTTTTTTAAGCATTATGCGATCAAAGTCCCCTACTTGGAAAACAAAGCTATCACTTTTGGTTTCTTCTTTAGCCTTTTTTTAATCTCAAGAAATGTATATGTGTACATGCATATGTATGTGTATATGTATTTGAATATGTTCATACATTCAGTTCATATGGCCTCCCAATCAGGTCTGAAAGCTGACAGAAAAGATTTCAGGTTATCTGCTTCTTCCTGTAGCCTAACATTCTCAGTAACCTTCCCTAAAAGGGGAAGATTGGAGACAAGACAAAAGTTGTCTAATACCTTTGGTTCAGTGATGGTTTCTTGAAGAAGGGATCCTCTCTCATTCAAGAATGACTTTATTATTGCCTAGATATAGCCCCCTGCCATTTCCTGGGGGGCCTTCACCAAACAGGAAGAGTATGCATTTAACACATAAGTGGCTACATCAACAGACCAAGGACTCTGTCTCTCTGAGATCAACAGGTTTAAACCATTTTCCACGTCAGATCATGTCTTGGTCAACTCCACAGGACTTGCTGAACCAAAGTCCAGCTTAGAGCATGTCCAAGTAACTTTATGTATCAGATGTCTTGACTGGTCATTATAATGGCCCTTCAGATGTACCTCTGGCACCCCCTCCCCAGAAGGGATCAGGTCACCTTAAACAGCTCTGCTAGCATATGATAAAAAAATAATAATTGTGTTTTGTCATAGTCATCACCACAGGACATTCCTTAATAAAGACTTTATCTAGCTTTAATCAGATTCACTATTAATATTCTACAGCAGTGCTATAGATTTCTCTTCTATCAATTCATCTCCCAGATGTCCTTTGAAAATCATGGGGGGGGGCTGGGATTCATGAGCATGCAGAGGCTAGACACAGGCTTAATCTAATCCAAGGCTCATTCCAAGCAATGACTAAGAATTCAATTGATCCTCAGGAAGCTCCACAAGCTCCCTTTGAAGATCAATAGAATTCATCAGGCACACAGGACAGACTGATCAAGCAGGCCTAACTCTCTGTGGCAGAGGGAAGCTCTGCAGGCCTCCAAGCATCAAAGAGATATCAATTCATAACAAGAAACTGAAGTTATATCCCACACATGTAGATCATGTCTAGGTGCCTAGGGTCACCAGGTCTCACCATTCTGCTATTTCTCAACCAAAGGTAATTCCTCAGCTTGACTTGGTTGAAGCTCCTAGGTGTGCCTAAGCTAAATTAAAATCTTTGTTGTAGACAAGGAGGAAGCCATGCACAACAGCTGGGCATCCACTGCTGGTACCAAGGTGAAAAAAACTCACCCTCAGCAGGTTAAGTTGTGACTTCTTCCTCCCATTCTTCTAAATCAACAGATACTTGACATGACTATTCAGAGTTTTGATGGTTGTTGTACATTTATATAAGGACCACTTCAGCCCTGGGAATTACTTGTTCCTTGCCTGCCTTGGCGTTTTCTATTTTCTAATAAAGTGCTTAGAACTGTATCACTGATTTATTATGACATGGATTTTTATTATCACATGAGATAACATTTTCTGCCTCAGAGAGTACTGTAGCTTAGGCTGGCCCACTGTGATAAACCTATAGGCCAGAGGAATGGGTTGGATCATACATTAGATGTTCTACAAGTGAGGAAATTGACACACTGATATGATATAATATACTTCAAAATCAGTCCAGTGTCTTATTTCCTACATTGCTAATTTAACAATTGACTCCTGAAGTGGGTCCAGTGGTCACCCAAATCCCTTGAGGCAAAGAACTTTATTTCTTATTTTCTACTTGAAAATCTTTTGATTATGAGCGAAGAAGGAACATCTGCTTTTTGTAATCAAAGCAGCTTCAAACTTGAATGACAATCTAACAAAGGGAAAACAAATAAGGTAGCTAATTGTCTGCAGAAATGAACACACTCAATTATCTCATGTTTTTTTAAAGGAAAGTGAGACAGAAAGAGCCATTTGAAGAGCAGTGATTTAAGGTGACAGCCAAGTGAACAAAAAAGAGAGTGAGGAAAAAACAACTTGACTCAAGCCACTAGTTGCTGACATCTTTTCTTTTACCTATTTGTGTTTCACAGCTTAATCTTCCACTGAGGATTCTTAATAGTGGCAGAGGCTATAGTGTTAATGCAGATAACTATGTGCTGCCTGGTTATTTATCAGTTTAATGATTATATACATGAGAAAAATTGCTGTCTTCCTTTTAAAACTGATGAGCTTTTCAGCATTTTATTACCAGAATAAATGTGCAAAAGCAAAGCAAGAATGCAGTCAGTGATTAAAGGGGTTCACCACTGAATTTTAATTAGCAGCATTAAAAAACTAAGTTGATTGTTTAGCTTAGGAATGTAGGGAAAGTAATATTCAGAACTGTCTTTCATAATGCTTTCCTTAGAGTCAATGGGACATGGGCTCTATTTTAACAAGATCTTGATCAACTTTACTTTTTAAACAAATTTATGGAGTGTAAATGGATGGTTAATATTAGAGAGAACTGTTTAGTTCCATAAAACCTCAGTTTCAGTTCTGACTCTGGATGTTGATTTTTGATACTCCATAATCCTCAGTAGAGGCAGTGACTTCTTTATAGGAATACTGAAATAAAATTCAACAGATTTTACACATGGGTTATTTTTTGTTTCCACTCAAATAGAAAAGGAAACTAAGTCAGGGAATGTTACTATTAAAAAAAAACACTTGACTTTTCACAATAATGGCTGCCTGAGGTGTGATTCTAGTTTCCATTCGCTTAGTATTATTACTATAATAATAATTAACAGTAATAATTGTAATGATAATAATTATAAAGTCTTTTGAGCTGGTTGTGTTTCCTTAGTGTTGTAGAGCAGGGGTGTCAAACTGCTGGCCATAGGTTGGATGCATCATAGTGAAACTGCACCCACCCTATTGCCAGTAATGGCAAAAAAAGTCACGATATGTTGTGACATGTCACATGATGTTGCGGCTTTGACACCCCTGTTGTAGAGAATGAAGAAACATCCAGAAGGAGGTGAGACAATGGGCTTCCCATTTTCTACTGCCTCTTGTCATCAGTGTATGTCTAGATACTAGTGTTTCTGCTGTTCAATCTACCTAAAATTATTCATGGACAAAACAGCAAGCAAATAACATGAGGAGAATATCAAGACATTTTTCAGGATGTTCCAACAAGTATAAGAACTTCAAGAAAGTTCTTATTAAAAATGGACAAGACATGTAGCTTGGTTTTAGTGTATGTTTTGTGTAAACTCAGTGGCTTACAACCTATTGTTTCTGTCTGAGAAGCGGCTTTATTATGCCTTATTCTGCAAATCATAGCCAAGCCACTGCATGTCTTAAGCTCCCAGTTTTTATCTATTCAAGAGTGATCAGAATCAAGATCACCATATGCAAGTCATATTTCTGGTCTTCTGTGATGTAATAAAGATTTGATTGATTGATTGACTGAAATCAACCTGTATAGCATGGAGGTGTTTTGTTTCTTAACAGACTAAATTAGAGGAGCAGGCCTCTGAATGGTTATTAAGAAATTCTTCCACAATCAGTTGCGGCTCAGTACTTGACAGACAGTATGTATCAGCATTGTATAACAACTGTTGGAGATAGGCAAACTGTGTCTTTTCTTAATGTTCTTGGCATTGTGAGAAAACACTCATTGCCTCGGTTTAACTTTGGAGATGTATTTTATCAACATTAGGCTTTTTAAGAAAGGTCAACAATCACTATGGCAACCCCACCCCCCAAGAAAATTGGAAAAGTGCAGAGGTAGCACTATAGGAAGAAAAATGTGAATGTGATGAAAACCAGGAGTAATAATAAGATGAGTAGAAAGCAATAAGCTTCTATTTCTTTATGGTGCTGACCAAAATCTCAGGTCTGCAGAAGTCATACTACCTTTGTTTATGAGTAACAGTGAAAAATATACTCTATTTCCCTGGGTGAACTAAGAAACTATTGCACATTAAAACCAAAATAATAACAAACCATTGACACTTGATTGCCCTTGCATTTTCTTCTTCCATTTAACAACTTGTAAACTGGTCTTCCAGAACTGTTGTATGATACGTGAGTGCACAAACTCATGTCCCATCCATGGCTGCTACCCACCTGTCAATCACTGAATGCAATGAAGCAAAGAATGCCATGTGTCTGACTAATGAAACACTTCAAAAACTTTCAGGCATGGTTTAACCTAAAAAGCCTTTATTAGTGTAGAGGAGTGTCAGCACGGCATGGAGAATGCTAAGATCTGAATTTCCCTTCCTTTGCACATAACATTCCAGGCATTTCCCCTCCACTATTTTGGGGTCATGATTCACATCTTCCAATTAACCTGGAGGGCAAAGATTCACTTCCTGTTCCCTTCCGCGGGCTTTTCTCTCCTCTCTCATTCTCATCTGAATTAACTCTAAAAGTACCAGACAGTTCTGCATATTTTGTCAAAGCAAGAATATTCACTATTAGCAGCGTTGACAGGGCAGCTAGTTTACATATGCTGCCTCTTAGACCATGCTCCCTCATTCACTAATTCCACAGACTTCTGCCATACTCCTGAGTAGATTTCCAGGTGCAGAAAATAAACAAAAATAGGACATTAATTTGTGGGTATTTACAGAACTATTAATGCTAATGCAAAACTCAATTGCCCAAAAGCCCACACAAAAATTACTAATAGGAGAAAAAAGAAAATGATTGTAAGCTAATTTCTGGAAAGCCTTCATTGTAATGCAGCTGATTTCAGAGAACCGGCTGGCTTCTAGAAGTCCAATCTAGGCCTTGGAGGCCTCTCAGGCCTAAAATGGCCACCAGAAGTGCATGGATACCACTTCCAGAAGTCTGTTCTAGGCCTCAGAGGTCTAGAGGAGGCATCAGAGGCCTGGAAGAGGCCTCACAGGCTTAGAACGACCCACTGGAAGTGTGTGGATGCCACTTCTGGAAGTCCATTCTAGGCATTGGAGGCCCAGGCCTGCATCACATAATAGAACTGGTTGCTCAGGTGTTTGAATCCCACCACTGGTTTTATAATACCTATACAGTATATATACCTCCACATAGGAATAGGGGAACAAAAGCTGATAGGTACATATTTATGAAATATTTTTTGCAGTAACCCATGGAATTTTACTGTAATCAGAATTAGGTCTACTAATTTTGCTTTTTTGTATTCTACTCATGGTTTGAGTATAGCAGAATTTCAATAGTTTAAAAGTATTGCATAAAAGTGCATAGTCACTTTTTAATGGGTAGTTTTTGGGATGTTCTGTGAACCTTTCAAGGTAGACCAGGCCAGAAAACAAAAGTCATGCAAGCTAATATTACTTTTATTATAGTAACAAAATATTGAAAATCTGAATGTGCTTTCCCCTTACATTCCTTTAACTCTAGGAGAACTATGGAGGGTCTTCTTCGAGATGCTATCTCAGATGCTGGGATGGACTTAGATTTCTTTTATCTGATTGTCACTCTTCCACCTATACCTCAAAGTTATTCCTTCCACCCATTATATCTTCTAATGAAGCAGTAAATGTGGGCAATCAAGTGACACTATTTCATCCAGCCTGCCTATTGATCTTTGTACTGGAAAATGCATGGTTTATCACAAATCCTTTCTTGTGACAGAGATTGCAGCAATCATTCTATTGATAATAGGATGATACATATTTGAAGCAAGGCAATCTTATGAAAAAGGCTGGCAAAAATGTCACAACTCACTCAGCTATAAATAACTAAGATCTTCTTTTCACCCAACAAGAATATGATGACCCATTAATTGCAATTGCAATATTCATTCTCATAGAACAGGGGTGTCAAACTGCCAGCCGGTGGGCCGGATGCATCATAGTTAAACCGCGCCCACTCCATTGCCAGCAATGGAAAAAAGTTGTGATACATCACGTGACATTGCGAGTTTGACACCCCTGTCATAGAACCTACCTATTACAAAGCAACATCATAATATCATGACATCACTTAACCCATTCTAGGAAATATCTAACCACAAAGCACATAGGGAAGACTCTGCAGCAATTCCTCCACCATCCTTTTCCACAGTTGCCTTTTATTTAGGCTAAATGTAGGAAATACGAAATTCACAGGCACTGATGTGTTCCTGAACATCTCCCTTGGTAACCACCAGGCTTCTTTTATTGCCTAACTTGTTTTTTTTAAAAAAAAGATTATTTTAATTTAAAAATGGCATGCTGCAAAGCAAGATGCTTTTACCATCATAATAATTTGCAGCAATGCTTTTGGATGCTTCAAAGTTCCCATTGGAATAGTAGAAAATATGCTAGGGAACTGCTTGACTTTCTGGAAAATGGATTTTTGTGATTGGATGTGCTTTCCCCAGCAGTCATTTTAAATAAGCCATTCTTTTACAGCAACCATTTTATGAGGGCTGCAGTGCATCCTTTAACCAGCCCTTCTTCATTTAAGCCCTTTGCTGTCATGCCATCCAGCCACAAGTTCCCTACTCATACTCAATGTCAATCTTCATGCCGGACCTAGCAATAAATTTCTACTCTCCCAGGAACTTAGCCTTGTATTTGATAGCTATCAAAACAGCAACAGCTTCAAGAGGCTCAAGGTAATTTAGAGAACTTGCTTTATTACAGACAAGGAAGAAGGAAGATATTTGCAGAAGCTTTGCCTACTGCAGAATACAGAACATAGCGAGAGAATGCTCAGCCCCAGGGTCAAAACTATGGGATTTTCTTCCTGCTTTTTCAGTTCAGCCGACACCAGGCCTTTCTTTTCCTAGCCTGCTTTCAGTGTTAGCACAATGGTTTTGTCTGACCACAGGACCACTGGCTTCTACCTCACTAGTTTCAGTTCTTACACTTTGCTTATTGCCAATAGTTACATCAGTCTTCATTATTCTTTTTCCAGCCCTCTGTTTCATAAAACCAGAAGACTCAGGAATACGTTGTCAAAAATAGTAAAAAGATAAATAAATCACCAGCCTGTTTTTTAAGAATTATCTTAGGAATTCTAGGTGAGGTCAGAGTCCAAATCTCATCTTACAAGAAGAGAATGAATCTAATACCCACATCTGGAAATGCTAGCCCAAAGGTGTAATTTAGTCCTTCCTGTAGTAGTTTTGGTTTGGTTTTTATTATTTATATGGCTTATCACTTTGCTTTTTTATCAGAGCTGGGTTCCATCATATATGTTTTAGCTCTGTTGATATGTGCACAAAGAGTTCTCAGTAGCCGTATTTGGAAACTGCTAGCAATTGTTAGCAAATACACTAAGTATCAATATTGCAAATACCCTGAAGACTAATACTATGTCATATTGGTTGGGTCCATAATGTAATCTCATTTCCCCCTTAACTCCTGTAACAAACAAACACACACACACATACACACACACACACACACACACACACACACATACACAACTTTATAAAGAAAGATCTAGAGCAGTGGTTCTCAACCTGTGGGTTGGGACCCCATTTGGGGTCGAACGACCATTTCACGGGGATCGCCAAACAACACAGTCCGCCATTTTTCCCCCCTTTTCCTTAGCTGTGCTACTCCCTTTTATTCTACTGGCTTTTGAAAGCCAATAGAATAGACTCTCTTGAATAGAGTCTAATTCTATTGGCTTTCAAAAGCCAATAGGAATTGTCCAGACTGTCTCTGCCCTGCTGAGCCCGCCAAAAGTCCCATTCTGCAAACGGTGCTGCACCAGTTGAGTAGTCCTCGACTTACGACCGGTTGGGGGTCGCGGCATTAAAAAGGTTGAGAACCACTGATCTAGAGCAATCTTCCAGCGGTAGAAACTTGCTATTGATGTGAGGCTAAATCAGTGTAGGATTCCAGCCAAGCTCACTTGTCTCTAATGTCTAACTCACTTAAGGCAGTATCTCTCATCAGTCTGAAAGTTACATTATAACATTATATGCTGAAGAAGCTTCTTGGATGAGAAGTGAAATGTCTTCAAAGAAAAATGAGCAAGTCTTGAAAAAGCACCTTTGGGATAACCATGACCTGGATGACTGAGAATCTCCATAGATATTGCCTTGTAAGATTTTTGTCTGTGGGGAGGAGGGAGGGTAGCAGAGAGAAAATCTTAATTTACCCAACAGCCCTGGTCTTTACTGGTTATCTCTGCTTCAAATATTAATCTAGTCAGACTCTGTTTAGCCTTTTTTGATATCTGCCAAGGTTGCCATATGCCACTGCCTACGAAATAGATATAGGAAGCCTGGTACATGTCAACATCTTGTACTTGCTCTGCCGATCACCATAGTTCTTCACTGAATGATTTTCATTCTAAAGGTAGGGTTTTCTTAGTGTACTAGATATGAAAAGATCTCATTCCACAGCTGTGTAGCTGCAAAAAAAAATAAATAAATAAAATTCGGTTCCTACAGTGGCTTAAACTGCATTGTATTTTACAGTGTTACCTTTTATTTCATAAAAATAGCTTGATAAATTAAGAAACCCTTCTCACCTTTTGTTTTGTTTTTAAGATTTTCTCCACCCAAAAAAAAAAAAAAATGTAGCAGGAAAGAATTCAGGAGAATTGAATGTCAAAATCTTCTACATTAAAATTTTAAAAGTCGCATAAAAAGAAGCAAATAGCAATGGCAAAAGATTGCATTTGCAAGTAAATGCACATACACTGAAATGATTATACTTTGAGATCCATAATGCATATATTATAATAGAGAAACTTCATTCTTTGTTTGCAAAATGATACCATAAAGGTTAAAAAAATCATAAGCATTTTGCTGTTTGGAGAATTCACATATTTATTTTTTTTAACATGGTATCACTGATTGAATTGCAAACCTAAACTACAAAATCCCAAACAAAATGTTCTCAACCTCAACTCCATTCACTGAACAATTCACCAACAGCTGGTGTTGACACAGGGCAGGAGAAAGAATTAGAGGCGGTGCACATATCAAGATAATTACAGTACATTCTAGAGTTGAACCCAACTTCTGGTGCTACATTGTCATATCTATGCAGGGGTTTTTTTGGCAATACTACACAAGTGATTTGCCATTGCCTTGATTCAGGATGTATTTTCAGCTGCCAGTCAATCCTTCAACCCTGGCATTCTCTAATAATCACCTATTAAAGCACAACCCGGGGCTTAGATCCCAGACAAGGTTATCTAAGTACTGCTACTTGCTGAGAAAGCAAAGAAATATAACCAGAAAACAAATTGTGCCTTCTTAAAAAATGTGCAAAGATGTGGTGGTGAGGACAGAACAGTTTCCATTTGAAAGGTATTTGCAATGATCACACTTCTTTCCATGTGACCAACCAAATGAAGAGGGGGAAACCTCTGATCTAATCTATTGTTTTGTTTTGTTTGTTTTTGTTTTAAGTTGTGAGCAATTAAAAGAGGTCTTAAAAGAGAAAATTCAGCTGGGGTTCATTCTTCTTAGGGAATCTGGTGACTGTAGTCTAATGGGACACGAGAGAATTTAATTTTTACAAAAATAATGTACTTTGAGGATTGTTATTCATATACCCAGGACAATCCCCAGCCAAGGATTCAGATTTTTTTTAATGACCCTGTAATCCTTTCCTTTGGGGTGGGGTCAGGGCAACTGAATGGAGTTGAGTGTTTACTGGCCAGATGCCCTTCCTGATGCCTATGCGGAGTTCTCAGCAGATATTTTTTTCTTTGCGCCCTAATAGAGAAACATCTGTCACTGCCTAGGATTAAACTTTCAACCTTCCATGCATCTTCACCTCTAGGCCACAGCACCACTCAGCCAAGGATCCAGAATTAGAACCACATTTATTGAATAGAATCTATTACATTTGCTAAGAAATATGCATTATAAATTCTATCCCAAATGCTTTAAATTAAATATGCACATTTATCAACAATTTAATTTTAAGATATAGAACTTCTTAAAAATATATATAAGACCCTTGGATTGCCTTTAGTGCAATGTGTGAGGTATCCAACTCAAACTTCACTAGGGGAAACATTTAATTACCAGGAGGGGAGAGAGAATACAATAAATATCCTAAATATCCTCTTTCTTTTTTTAAAAGATCATACAAGCAGTCATCATTTAGTGACTACCTTATTCAGTGACCATTTGCAGTGATAACTGAAAAAGTAACTTTGAGATCAATCCTCACATTTACAGCCTTTGCATGGTCTGTAAAGCAAAAGAAAGCTGAATTAAGATCATACACACACTTGTGGTTTCATTTAGTAATTGCTTCACTTGCAGTTCCAATTGTGGTTTCTAAATGAGGATTACTTATATTTATATCTCTAAAGTAATGGTAGGGCTGTGCAGCATTTTAGATTCGGTTTCCAGGAAATGCTTTGGAACATGCAGGACTGCAAATGGGCAACCTGTTTAACACTTTAAGAAATTTCTAAACCATTTTTGCAATTATATATATACACGCACACACACATACACACACACACACACACACACACACACACACACACACACTGTAATCATTTGAGATTAAATTGCTGAAAATTAATTCCTCATGGGCACCATCTGGCATTATTTAAGAGGCAATATTACTTTATAAATCAAAGTTGAGTTTATAATGAATTAGCTAATTTGTGTTTTAATACAAAAGTTCCTCTTTAAAAAAAAATGTTAGCAAAGATGAAGAACCAGAGGAATAGAGAA
The DNA here is from genome assembly GCF_016545835.1 of Crotalus tigris. Classification (NCBI taxonomy): domain Eukaryota; kingdom Metazoa; phylum Chordata; class Lepidosauria; order Squamata; family Viperidae; genus Crotalus; species Crotalus tigris. The sequence continues at coordinate 4,549,787 of NW_024100213.1, read as the reverse complement.
ACTGTGGGAAATGTGTATAACTAGAGATGGTTTATTCTTAGTAAAATTGTTTATATATCAAAGTATGGGATTAAACATTATGATGGAAATATATGAAGTTTCCAAGCATGTGCTTCCTTCATAATTAAATGTACAGAAATAAGCAGAGCAGGAAAAATTAGCAGGTATTCATCTCAATACCATCTTCCATATGTTTTGGCAAATGTCTTTAATGTGGCCCTAAGAGATGGTATAAACCTGTCTGGATAAATATCTAAAGTAAGCAGTACATATAAGACATAAAACTACTGCTTATATGGCATAACAATCCATCATTATTTGGTGAAGTTGGTTGCATGCAATTTTGTAAGTATGTGTTTCAAGATGTGGCCTATAATCAGCATCAGGTCTTGTTCCTTCTGACTGAATTCAATAGTTCCATCTTTGCTTACAGAGTATATAGCCAATTAACATTGGTGTTGTCCATCTGGTGAAGTCTTTAGGTTATGGAAGAAGATATTTGCTATAAACATTGCATTTTCCTGGCAAAACTCTATTATTCTGTCTCCTGCTTCATTTCATCCACTGAGACCAAATTTTCTTATTATTCATACTTCCAATTTCCAGATTCCTATCATTAGTGTGATGATTTTTGTGGTGTTGTGTCTGCAGGTTGATGTGTGTAATCATAATGTTATTACTTCCTTTGCATCTGTGGTGGCACCATCTACTTGGATTACAGTATGATAGATTGTTTTGCCTTGGATTGAAACTGATGTAACTTTAATCATGGAGCGGACTGCATTAGAGCACTGACTTGGATAACCTTTGTAAATAAATAATGGTTACTCCATTTGTTTTGTGCTTTTTCTTGTCTACAGCAGAAGATCTGATCCTCCAATGAAGTGAAGTGACACATTCTGGTCCATTGCAGTGCAATGATTCCCAGAATGTCAAAGTTCAATTTTGACATTTCAGTTTTGACAATATAAAGTTAGCCTTAGTTGATGGTTCCAAAATTATGTGTACCAATGTTAATACACGCTGTACCTTTGTAGCTTCAAACTTACCTTTTGCTTCTGGCCAGATCAGCACCTTGACATCCTTTTGATTTGAATTTACACATATCATAAATGCCAGTGTTGTTTTCTACATGCCTCTTCTCCTCCCCACTAACCTTATAACCTGGTGGTGGAATTATTCACCAGTATTGTTATGTCCTGAGCCTGTTGGGACTGTTTACCACACGTAAGCAAACTCCCCAAATCATCTCCCCCAGAATGCTAAGATGGTCTATCTTTCTTTCTGCCTATGATTTCTCCCTATTTCACAAACCTGGGAAGGAAATGGGCCATGCTGATGGCCTCAGTAGGTTACCCCTGCTGGTAATAGAAGCTGACCCTGCACCAGCTATCAATCTTCTCTCCATTCAGGCCTTGCCCGAGTCTCCTTTGAATGCCAGAGATGTAGCCGCTGAATCAGGCACAGATCACACACTTTCATGTGTCCTTTCTTGGGTTTTATCTAGATGGCCAGAGAGCTGTCCTGGCACTGAGTTTCAGAGTTTCTGGTCTAAAAGGAACGAGTTGTCCACCTTCCAGGGTTGTCTGCTTTGGGGAAGCAGAGTTTTCATTCCTACCTCAATGAGGACTAGGGTCTTAGGTTCCCTCCACGAGAGTCATCCTGGCATTGTACACATGAAGGTGCTCGCGCGCAGCCATTTGTGGTGGCCTGGGTTAGATAGTGACATTGAAGCTAAGGTGCACGCATGCCACCTTTGCCAACGCTCGCGCCCCAAAATGCCCCAAGCTCCTGTACATAGATGGGAGGAAACACAGTCTCCATGGTCTAGGGTGCACATTGACTACGCTGGGCCCTTTCAGGGTCAATTCTTCTTGGTCCTAGTTGACAGCCATTCAAAATGGCTTGAGGTTGTACCTGTCTCTTCCACCACCACTGCAAAGACTATTCAAGTACTGAGGGGGATTTTTGCTGCACACGGGCTTCCAGACGTCCTCGTGTCTGACAACGGCCCTCAATTCACTTCTTCCGAATTCCAAGCTTTCTTACAGGCTAACATGATTCGTCATGCCACCTCTGCACCTTTCCACCCGTCCACCAATGGTATGGCTGAACGCATGGTTCGCATCACCAAGGACGCCTTGAAGAAAATTACCTACGGAGACTGGCATCACAGGTTGGCTGACTTCCTCCTTTCTTATCGCACTACACCGTCCACTTCTACGGGGAGGAGCCCAGCTGAACTTCGTTGGGGGCGCAAACTGACTACCAAGCTTACCGGTTGCATCCGGATAGACTGACTTCTTCTTGCACACACCCCAGGGCACCTAGACAACTCCTTGTGGGTGCCCCGGTTTGGACTCGTAATTACGGGCCTGGTCATTCATGGGTCCCCGCTGCTATATCCAGGGTCACAGGTCCTCTGTCTTACGAGGTGTCCCTGGACAACGGTCATGTCCTGCGTCGAACATCGACCAGCTTCGCCCTAGATGGGACCTTCCCGCTGAGACTCCTGGGTCTTCTCCAGGGGGGGGACGGGGACCCCTTTGGGCAAAGGGAAGGGTATGGGCTGCTGCCCATCACTAATGAGGAAGCTACAGACAGCTTATCCCAAGATTCCGTGAGTGCTCCAAACAGGAATTCAAGGAGCCCAACTAGATACCAGGCATCAACGCCTACTCCAGCCAGGGAGTCACTCTGGGGGCATAATCACTACTCACCCGCATCACCCAGTATTCCAGTCAGGGAGGATACCCGGAAGCATCCCAATAAACCATTTCCCGCAAGAGAGCTGGCACACACTCCGTCTAGTTGGCCCGACACTACCCCTGTCCCTAGAAGGGGGCAAACATACAGGGAGGTGGTCGAGGAACCAAATCCCGACTACAATACCTCTGACTTCACTCAAGGGACAACTGAGTTTTGGGACAGTACTGAAAACCCCACAAGCCCGGGGACAGAACGGGAACCAGGGGACAGACAACCTCCTGACAGGTCTTGGACGGACCTTGGAGGTTCTACAGAATCGCCCAACAGTGACAGTCACTTAGAAGGGCCAGAGAGCCTGCAGCTAGGCAGGACAACCAGGTCAAACAAAGAAAGAAGCCCTGGCCTGATGAGCCCGGTGGGCAAGCAAGCAGGCCAGGCATTGGAGCACAGTCCTTGGGAGCCACCAGGGTGTAATAGGGGGGACAGATACGCATCACCCCTCAGTCAAGGGGTACTTGGCAGGTACCCAGAGGTTAGGAGGTCACAGAGAGCCAGAAGATCCCCTAAGTATTTAGAGGATTTTGTAACTCTATTGGCAAAACAGAGTTAACAAAGAACATTCCTGTACACAGAGGAAATAGAACACTGAGACTGACGGAAACAAAAGAAATGCATAGCATGAGGTAGTATGGCACTACACTCACAATGGGTTATGTGTTATTATGGCATGATCAATAGTTTTAACCCGGGGGGAAGGGGTGTTATGTCCTGAGCCTGTGCAAGCAGGCTTGGGGCATTGCAAACGGTCCCGGGCAGGTGCAAGCTGCCCGGAACCAGACAGGCTGTCGCCAGTACTTGTGCGCATGCGCAAGTGCTGGCGCGCCAAAAGTTGCAGATTTACCCGGGAATGGCCTATATAAGAGGCCAGGAGTTTTGGGCGTTGTCGGCGTCTTGTACCTTGTATGCTGAACTGAATAAAGAAGTTTCCTGAGAACTACAACTGCTTCTCGTGTCTTGCCATTTCGCGAAGGACGCAACAAGTATCATGTTGACACTGTCCACGTTATGAATGAATGTTCATATGTTTTTTTTTTTTTTTTTTTGCAGAATATGGAATGGATTGTCATTTTCTTCTGTGGATCATATTTACTCTGGCCTTTCATCTATGAGCTATCTGACACAGAGGGCCCTTCTTGAAGCATATGGTCCCAAGAGTACCACTCATATGTTGACAATTCCTTTGTATAGAGGTAGAACCTACAGTGGGTAGTGGGAAAGGCCAGTGAGTAAATTGGGTTTCATGTTATACCTTCTATGTTTGAGAGCACATCCCTCCTCCCATAAATATTCTTGGTTCCATTCAGAAGAATTTTGGGAAACCCGGTTTTCATCAAGGCCACATATTCAAGAAAGGATTATAAGTCAGACACAACTTTGAATTTTGTCTATCCCAACTCACCCCATCAGGTTTTTATAATGTTTTAAAAGCCAGTTGGCAGCAGCAGGGATGGTGGTGTCAATTGGTTTATAAATCATTAAAATTCAGCTACCATAAACTCTCAGTGGCATATAGAACTTGGGTCCATAACATTTAGATGATCTATCCTACCTTTGGATAATTCTATGCAACCAATATTGGGTTGGATCCAAATATATTGAATGAATGAAAGGGTTCCTTTAATTTCCAGATTTCAATTCTCTCTTCCCCCATAAGATATGAGGTTGCTTGGAGAAGGGGAAAATGGAAACAAAAATGTCCGTATTGTTCCTTTTTCCCCCCCACAAACAAAAGAACAGCAAAATTCTAGGATAAAATCAGGATTCAACTCCCTGAATCAGATTAGTATCTGAAGATGTTTTGCTTGTCCTGGGAAAAGGAGATCTGGGTGCAATATTTACTATTTCTTGTTTTACTCAAAGCTCAACTGCCCATTAAAAAACTACACATTGGAGAAGCTGTTCTGAGAACCTTATGAAGCATATGCTGTAGGGAAAATGGATAATAGTGAGATCATTTTCATGTCTCATTCCCCAGTGTGGAGCCTCCACTCCATCTTATGGTTTCCAAGAACAGAAGGACCTCTTGAGTTCCTGAAATGAAGTTCACTCTGGATTCAATCTAAACCATTTTGTTTAAAAGTAAGATATATTCTTCTCTCCCTTTTCTCTCATCTCCTTGCTAACATTCGGTGGCTGAATTTCAAGGCAATAAGCAAAACCAAGTGTGGCCACTATAAAGTCTTTATGTGCCCAGCAAAATACTCCTGTTGTGAACTTTCACAGCACCCGTATTGCAAAATTCATGTCAGCTCTGTTTGAAACTGGGAAGCCTCTATTTGTAAATATTCCATGTCCTGCAGTTTTAATCCCCATATTTGTTTCAGGAGATGGATGTGGACGATGTGTTTGACTCTTCTCTAATTCTTTATTGCTAAATCTCAGCACAAGAAGCAGGAATTCAGCAAATTCTAGAGAGAGCTTATTCCCTTGCCGCCTCCCATGTTGCTGGAATCTCAGCATAATCCTTTTGCTTTTGCTATCACAACCGCTACTGGTGCAGAAAAGATTATGATTTCAAATATGGATTCAGATGGGAGAAGAAGGCAGGTGTGAAGAGGGGGAAAACTACTTTGAGGAAAGCGAGCCTAACAATATGCATATTTTGATCTGACATTTAAGGTTTACTATTTTTATTCCTCTTGAGCTGGTAAGGATTGAAATACCACAGATCAAGTGAAATGCTCATTTACAGGCAACCAAAGGCCATTAAACCTAAGCAATTAGTACTTTAAGTATTCCCTCAACTACATGACTTTTGTTGCTGTTTTAATCTCTTAATACAGATCACAACCAGGGTATAGAACTATAGCATGAATCCAAGTCACAAACATAAAATAATTATGTTTAAACCTTAAATCTCATCTATGCAATGGCTTGTGGTGGTATACTCAGCTTTTGGTGAAAGAAAAACTTTTTTTGAAAATATCTATCCCAAACTAATTAATGTTGGTATTGGTATTGGTTTATCATAGTTTGAAAGGAGTTATACCAGTTCTTTTCATACTTGATGTGTGGGCCTCAACTCCCAGAATACCCAATCAACATGCTTCCAGAATTCTGGGCGTTGAACTCCATACATCTTAAGGTTGTTAAGTTTGAAAAGCACTTAAGTATACAATCCAATTCTATTCTTCTTCTTTTATTCTGAATCAGTGGAATGTCTAAACTGCTGATTGTATTAGAAAGTGAATGGATAAATCTATGATTAGGATTAATTTTCACATGTGACCAATCTTAGTTAGTGAGTTTATATGTTATTCTAATCCATAAAAATTCAGAGCAGTTTACATGTCATCTTAAGAGAAAGATTTTTTTAAAGTGTAAGTTTTAACCATTCCAACTTAAAATTATTATACGAAAACTTTGGCATTTAAGGAACATATGCTGAACAAAATCCTGTAATGGGACTTGCTGCCCAAGGAAATTCTACTTCTGGACTTCTCGTTAAAAGCTCTGTTTAATAGGATGGCAACTTGTTTGAATTTGATACATAATGCTATTCCAAAGAAAGGGGGGCTCCAACTGTGATTTCCACTATTTTTTTTCAAATACTTGCCACAGAACTGCAGCAAAAATGTACTTACATCCATACACATCTTTCCTGAATGCAAACAAGCCTAATGCATTTTTCAATGCCTGCCTTTTTAAAGGTTATTTTACCAAATGTATGCAAATAGCTTTTTTTGTTTTGAGTTGAGAATTGCATTTCAAACTTTTCCAGAATTTGGGATCTGAACAATTATTTCATTCCTAACTGCTTAGCAATTCAGGAAGGCCAAATTAAGTCAGTTTGTTTCAAAACATGGAGCAAATAAAATTCAAGAACATAGAAGATTAATTAGCAAAGTTTCTGAAGGTTCCTTCATTAAACAAAGGGTTATGTGCAATGTTCTTCTACTAGACTAAGACTTGATTACTAGACTTAGATTAAACTAAGAACTAAGGAGAATTTTCCTTTCAGTGAGAACAATTAACCAGTGGAACAACTTGCCTTCAGAGGTTGTGGGTGCTCCATCCCTGGAAGCTTTTAAGAAGAGATTGGACGACCACTTGTCTGGAATGACATCAGGTCTCCTGCTTGTGCAGGGCTTTGAACTAGAAAACCTTCCAGGTCCTTTCCAACTCCATTGTTCTGAATTCTGATTCTGATTAGACCTCATAGTTTGATTCTCTCTCCTCATTTTATTCTGCCCATTTATATCTTAAAGTATTCAAGAAACAGAGTATTACTCACTCAATATACTAATAACTATATATCACTTCATAGGGTACTTGAACTTTAGTAACAGGATATTATTCTTTTCCCAACAGCTTATGTTTAAATGGGAATAAAAACTCATTATGTATGAAACTGGGAGGAAAGGTAGATTTTATGATTATCTAATCCAAAAATATGATTTGGATTATTTGCATAAACTGATGTCCAGAATATAAATGGAGAATGAGGAGATATTAGATCATTTTCTGAAACCACAGTAGCATATATTCAGAATTATACCACATCTACTTATAATATTCAAGAGACAAGAGATTTCACTATCTTTTTATTCCTATTCTTGGATTTTTTTAAAAAAAATGGAAGTTAGAATATAAATTCATCAGAAAAATGTCTGTGGAGATTCTCAGTCATCCAGGTCATGGTTGTCTCAAAGCTGCTTTTTCAAAAGACAACTGGACTATTTTTTTCCCCTTGAGGAAGAAAAAGAAGAAGTTTCACTTCTCATCCAAGAAGCTTCATCGGTTCTGCCAGATAAAGCCCCTTTGAGACATCAGAAAAATTACTTCCCCTCCTTCGTTATTGTGCTTAAGATTTTGGAATTTTTCTTCTTCTTTGTTTTATTTCAGGATCAAAATGGTTTTCTTTTATTAAAATGAATTTGTCTAGCCTTTTAAGATTGCCTGCTATCCATCAGAAAATAATTTCGCTGGACTATAGATCTGTGATATTAATGGGGGATTGGAATGGTGTTTTAGATACACAAAGGGACAAAAAAGGTTCCTCTACCCTTTCTAAACAGGCTAAATTACCCAAAGCCTTTTTTGATCTGAAAGAGGACTGGGAATTGAGAGATTATTGGCGTGAACGTAATCAAGAGGAGAGAGACTTTACCTTTTTTTCAGATAGACATCAATCTCTTTCAAGAATTGATTTTTTTTTTATTACAACTGACTTATATAATAGGGTAAAGAACGTAAAAATTTTTCCTAGGTCATTGACGGATCATAGTCCAGTTTGGATGGAGCTGATTTATGAAAAAGAGGAGAGGAGATCCTGGAGGGTGAATGAGAATTTATTTAGACAAGAAAAGAATGTTCAAAAGTTAAAGGAGTGTTTAAAGGATTATTTTGCTTTAAATATGTATAAGGGGACATCAACATCAATGGTATGGGATGCAGGTAAAGCTTTTATGCGTGGGATTTTGATAAAGATGAACAGTGCTTATAGACAAAAGCATACTCAGAAGCGTAAGGAACTGGAAGATGAGATTAAATTAAAAGAAAAGTTTTTGATTTCAAATCCTTCAGATGAAAAGGTTAAGGAATCTATAAAGTTCTTAAGAACACAATTTAACATGTTGATGGCTGATCAATCTGCAACTAATCTTTTGTTTATGAAACAAAATACATTTTGTAATGCTAATAAACCAGGGAGATGGTTGGCCTATCAATTAAGCAAGAAACAGAGACAGAGAACAATAGATAAAATAAATTATAATGGTAAATTAGTGTATCAGAAGGAATTGATTAAGAAATCTTTTTTAGATTATTATCAAAAATTATATAAGACTACTAATGTACAAATTTTAGATATAAATAAATATTTAAGGGAGGTTAACTTTCCTAAATTGACAGATCAGAAGCAAGAAATTAACTGTCCAATTACTAATGAGGAAATTGTGATAGTTATTAAGTAATTAAAATTAGGCAAAGCGCCAGGTACGGATGGTTTGACACCTATTTATTACAAAACTTTAGTAGAAGAGATGATTCAACCTTTAGGTGAGCTTTTTAATAACATATTGCAGGGTTCAGAGATCCCTCCGTCATGGCGCAGTGCCTTCATATCCTTGATTCCAAAAGAGGACCAAGATCTTACTTTACCAAGGAATTATAGACCTATATCTCTTTTAAATGTAGACTATAAGATCTTTGCAAAAATTTTAGTTAATAGGCTTATGACGGTTGTGCATCAGCTTATACATAAGGACCAATCGGGTTTTATAACTGGCAGGTACATGAAAAATAATGTTAGACAAATTATTAATATATTAGAATATTTAGATAAGAACAACCAAGTCCCTGCAGGGCTGATATTTTTAGATGCTGAAAAAGCTTTTGATCAACTCAACTGGCATTTTGTGTTAAGAGCAATTGAGGAGATGAATTTTGGAGAAAAAATACTACAAGCTCTTACAGCTATATATCAAAAACAAACGGCACAACTTATTGTTAATGGGGGTTTGTCAGAGGCTTTTATAATAGAAAAAGGTACTAGACAGGGATGTCCTTTGTCACCGTTGCTCTTTGTTTTAACATTGGAAATTTTGTTGATTAAAATCCGAGAGTCGCAGGAAATAAGAGGCATAGAAGTTAACAAAAAAGAATATAAGTTAAGAGCTTTTGCAGATGACTTGGTTGTTACTTTGTCTCAACCTACTTATTCTGTAGTGAAGTTATTACAGTTGATACATCAATATGGATTAGTTTCGGGTTTCAAAATTAATAATAATAAGACTAAAATATTATCTAAAATATGACTACTTGTGATAAACAGATTTTGGCTAATTTGACTGGTTTTGAAATTGTTGATAAGATAAAATATCTGGGGGTTATTTTATCTGTTTCTAATGTAAAATTGTTTAAGAATAACTATTAAAGGTTGTGGGTCAGGGTACAAAAAGACTTGAAAAATTGGGAGAATTTACAGCTATCTCTCATGGGAAGAATTGCAGTGATTAAAATGAATGTCCTGCCAAAATTTCTCTTTTTATTTCAAATGTTACCTATTTTAAAGAATGAGGTTAGTTTAAACGAATGGCAGAAAGGTATTAATAAATTTATTTGGGCAGGGAAAAAACCAAGGGTAAAGTTTAAAATTATGCAGGACTTCCGGGAGAGAGGTGGACTCAAGGTACCGAATTTGAAATTATATTATGACGCTGTGGTCTTAACATTAATTAGTGATTGGGTAAATTTAACAAATTCAGAGATACTTCACTTGGAGGGATGGGATTTACTTTTTGGTTGGCATGCCTATTTAATATTTAATAAAAAAGTGGATTGGGCCTTTAAATCTCATATTATAAGGATCTCTTTACTTAGGGTTTGGAGGAAATATTATAAAAGTGATTTTAAAATACCATTATGGGCTATACCTTGGCATGTGATAGAGGGGATAAAGAGAGGTGTTAAAATGGATATGGTGTCTTATACACAATTACTTAGATGGGATGGTCAAAATTGGCAGTTAAAATCTTTGGAAGACCTAGCACATGAAAATATTACCTATTCTTGGTTTCAATATAGACAATTAGTAGATAGATGGAAGATGGACCATAATATAGGTCTGCTTAGAGAAGATGAAAATCTTTTTAAGCAAGTAAAGGATCAAAGACAAACTCACATTAAGAGAATTTATGGGGTGCTAGTGGAACTGGATTCAGAATCAGAATTAATTAAAGACTGTATGATTAAATGGGCGCAGAATTTTGGTGAACCAGTTCTACTGGATACCTGGGAAACTATCTGGGTGAGAAATGTTAAGTTTACACAAGCTCAGAATTTAAGGGAGAATTTTTATAAAATGTTTTACAGATGGCACCTTGATCCACAAAAGATGTCTTTCATGTATCCTGACTTACAGCCTAAATGTTGGAGGTGTGGCTGCCTGGATGCCACTTATTATCATATTTGGTGGTCGTGTAAAAATATAAAAGCTTTTTGGATTAAGATATGGTGGAACATTCAGAGAATTTTTAGAAAGAGGGTAAAATTTACTCCACAATTGTTTCTGCTTGGTATTGTTACTGATTGTGATGCTAAGGAGGTTATATTGATGTTGAATCTGATTACAGCCGCAAGGCTGTTAGTAGGTCAATACTGGAAGAAGGAATCTTTGCCTACTTTGCACGAGTGGTTTTTTAAAGTATCTTACTTGGCGGAAATGGCAAAGATTTCGGCTTTCTTAAAAGAGCAAACGCAAGAGAAATTTTTTGCTGTATGGGAAAAATGGATAAATTTCATACAATTTAAACTGGATTTGAAAAAATATTATTTAGCTTTTTTATAACCTGTATTTTTTTATTTTAAATACTTTCTCTTTTTAAGGATTATAATTCTTTTTTCATATATATTTTATTTTTAATTATCTTATAATTTTGTTATTTTTTTTTAATTAAGCCTATATTCTGCTCTGGGAAGCTCCGGGGGGGGGGGAGGGAGGGGGTGGTTTGGGAGGGGTTGGGGGAGGGTTGTATTGTTTTTTTTGTTGTTGTTGTTATTGTTTTTTTTTCTGTCTTTGTAAAAGTTTTTTAAAAATTTTTCAATAAAAAAAAAAAAAGATTGCCTGCTATCACACAGGTCTTCACTGGCTTTCTTTTACCTTGATACCTTCAAAATGCATTGATTTCAATTTCCAAAATTTTCAGCAATGGCCCTATTGGCTGAAAACCCTGGGAACAGAATTTCAGATGTCTGAAAAAAGCTGGCTTATGCATTCAATTAGATGTCCACTGTTTGTCTATCTATGCCTCCTATGACATCAGAAGGAGATCCAAGAAGAGGTAGTTCATTTGCTAAATGCTTTCCCTGTAGAAGCCTAAAACATTAATCTCATTTCCAAGCCTTTTACATGTTACTTTAAATTCTGATGAATATTTTTGTATTGCTGCTTTAAAAAAAAAATCTGGCCTGTCTTTTATAAAACATATTTCTATTTAAATTTTGGTAGTACTATTTTTCTTGACAAACCTAATCTAGAAATATGACCGAAGAGTAAATTGAAAATATGTATAATAAATATTATGTGAATATAAATAATAATGGTGCTTACATAGGCTACATTCCTTAGTTTTTCATTCCTTATTGGTTTGTAGGAGGAAAAAGCCCATGCTCAATGCAAATTTAAATTAAACAACAAGTTTATTGTCCTTTGGATTTTACCTGAACTATAATTTGAGGAACTGTCAGTTTTATTTGAAATTTTCCTATAAGAGATTGCTGACCTTAATCTCAAACAAACAAACAAAAAACTAGTTTTTTTTAAAAAAAAAATCAGTAAAAACATGTCCCATGTTCCAAAAGTTCATTTTAGTATGGAGTCTGGCACTCTTTTTAGGTGACTTGTGATTTCTCATGCATGAGGACTAGGAATTACAGTTCCCAAAATTTCAAATATAATGATTAAGAATTCTGGAGCTTGAAGTCACAATTTACTTAATCTCCAAGCTGTGAAAGGCTCCTCTGATCTTTCCTTTCCCCATAGTACTTAAAGCAATAGTAGTCAAATTGAGAAGTTCTCAAACTGAGAAATAAAATTGGCCCAATTTATTCCTACATATAAAAATTCAAGTAAGAAAAATAAATTCTTGTCAAAATTAAAAATCTAGTCAGAAACATCTTTTAAAAGTTTTCTTTGTTATTTAATTTTAGGTTTTGTTAGAAAACAGTGAGAGATATTGCGGTTGACTGATAATTGTGGAAGGCACATTGTCAATTCTAATTTTATCCTGAAAAGTCAAAAGAGCGAGGGACAGTTAATCTGTCCAAAAAGTGTACAATTATTGACAAAAAGGTGATAATGCTTATCAAATTCCCTCAATATATCTAATTACTTTAGAATTTGTCCCAAAAATGATTTTTCCAAATGGTAACTGGACTTTCTTCTTGTTGTTTTTTCTTTGAAAATGTTTCATTTGTCATCCAAGAAGCTTCAAGAGTTAGAACTGAAGAAGCTTTTTGGATAAGAAGTGAAACATTTTCAAAGAAAAACCAAGAACACCTAGTTGCCTTTTAGAATAAGCATCTTTTGGACAACCATGACCTGGGTAATTGAGAATCTCCATAAATACTTTGGGACTCTTTTGATGAGGTCTTCCAAATTGAAAATCATACATTTTTCTCAATTTGACTGCTATTGCTTTAAGTATTCCGATATTTGAGGGGCTGCCACAAAGAAGAGGGGGTTAAATTATTCTCCAAAGCACCAGAGGACAGGACAAGAAACAATGGTTGGAAACTAATCAAAGAGAAGCAACCTGGAATTAAGGAGAAATTTCCTAACAGTGAGAACAATTAACCAGTGAAATAGCTTGCCTTCAGAAATCATGGGCACTCCAACACTGGAAGTTTTTAAGAAGAGGCTGGACAGTCACTTGTCTGAAAAGATATATGTCCTCCTGCTTGAGCAGGGACCTGGACTAGAAGACTTCCAAGGATCCTTCCAGTTCTATTCTATTCTATTCTATTCTATTCTATTCTATTCTATTCTATTCTATTCTATTCTACAGTATTATGGGGAAAGGAAAGATCAAAGGAGCCTTTCAGAGCTTGGGGACTAAGCAAATTGTGACTTCTATATTGGTTTGAAATTCTGGGAATTTCTAGTCATTCACAGTGCATCAGAGGACTTATCTAGAAAAAGGTGGTGGATTGCCCAAAAATCCACCACTTTTTCTCCACTTGGGATCACAACAAGTTCCTCCAAGAGCCAAATCTATTTACTGACTGATTGATTTAATTTTATGTTTGATGTTGCTCAATTCCAGCCAAATGGAGCAACAGTACTTGCTGAAACGTTTGCACACTTCCTGCCACTTTATGTCTGTTTCAAGAACAGGAATGCCTCACGAGGACAAAGAGATTCCCCTCCCCCACCCCCGTTCTTGCATCTTCTTCTCCCGCTTTTTCCCTCCCTGTTGAATGTATTAATGGGATTCTTGCTGTGTTTATTTATAAAGAAAATTCATTCCGTTCCAGGATGACATTTATGCTGATTATCTTCACAGTCTTTTCACTGCCTCTGCCTTTTATAGTGGTTGTATTTCTTTAAGGCTGTTGTTGTTCATCCCATTTTAGAAGTGGTGGAGTATGTTATTGGAATGACTGTCCAATCAAATGGTGTGTGCTGTATGTGATGTATATTTCCTGAAAGAGAACAGGAGAACTCAAAGGCATAAAAGGTTTCCAATCAATGCTTCACTTTTATAGGCAATGTAGATTTATGTTTGGATGATTTGTTGGTTCTATGGTATTCTATGATTTCTAGGCACATCCTGCTCTTGGCTTAATTCTCAGCTGGAGAGGTAATGTAAGAGAACACTCAAGCAGCACGCACAGACAGAAGAGAGAGGGAATAGATTCAATGACTGGGACCAGCAGGGTTTCTTTTCATTTGATGGACTAGCCACAGAGGCTAGATTCATACATGAACATAACTGTAGCACCTGGACTTACACACCAGGCTAAGCAAAAGGCAAATAGTGCTATGATTTAATGTTACTTGAAAACCCACTGAATGATTTTAAGATAGCTTCATATCCATGCTTACAGAAGGGAGTTCGTAAACCCGATCTTGCAACATTTCTATTCAAAGCTGGGACTTTTGCTTGAGACACTGTTCAGAGTAGATAGGACTGATGGAGATCAGAGATGCACAACTTAATCCCCAAGACTGCATCTGCTTTCCTAAACTCTCAGACCTCCAAATGTTCTTAACAACTTTAAACTACCTATTGCAAGCACCTTGTCAAATTCAGTGTTAGAGAAAGGGACATTTTTAAATAGTGGACAAGAAAAAATAACATTAGTTATATCTATTCTTTAATTTTAAAAAAGTAAATCCAATAAAAACAATTTCAAAATGAAATAATAGTGAAGATGGTCTTGGCCTATCCACCATTTTGTGAAGTGCAATGTCTAGCACAGGGCTTTTCAGCTGGTGGTACGTACCACTTGTGGTACACTAATGAGTGGCAGGTGGTACGCAGCCCTGCCTAGCCAAGTGTTGTGTGGGAAGGAAAGAGCCAGCACAGGCAAGGACTTGCAGTGAGAGAGTCCTCTGGAGCTGCAAAGGCCCCAGGCTCACTTCTGGCTCACCCTCCCCGATGAGAAAGGAGAAGGGGGGCGGAGACAGGAGAGCCTATAAAAGGAGGCAGTTTGGGCAGGAGAGGGAGAGAGAAAAAAAGCAGCAGCCTTGGAAGGAGGCAGTCAGCTGCACCGAAGGGGAAGGAGGGGAGAGAGGGAGGGGGAGGGTGGGGGGAGGGGGGAGGGAGAGGAGATCAAGGAGGGTGGCCATGAGCCGATCTACAACTGCTGTGGCAGCCACCTGTGCTGGCAGCAGCAAACAGGCAAGAAATGCAGTGGGGGAGGGGTCACCCTCCAAGAGGAATGAAAAAAGGCAGCAATGGCTGGAGGTGAGGTACAGAGGAAGGAAGGAGATGGAGAGTGGAAGGATTCTTATGTGCTTTTGTGACTTTGAAGTTCTGAAATTTGTGCAATGAGGGCTTTGTGTTCTTAAGGAGTGTTTGGCAATATCTATTTGGCTGATGGCTGATGTTTCCTGTTAGCTTCTATTGCTCTGCTGTTGTTAGCTGTAAGATTTGCTGCAAGGGATTTTGAAGTATTTTTCTCTTGAATGGATTTTGCCTGTAGCATTCCTTTACTTATGAATGGAGCCATTTGGGGAGGTTGCCTTAGCCAGCAGCCAGTACTTACATTTTTTTTCTTCCTTAAGTGCCGGCTGCGCTCCTTACTTTCCTTTCTAGCCAGTAGCTAATTCTTAAAGGGGAATGTGCCTTTTTAAGCTAGTTCACTCAGCAGCTTGTCTTTTCTGTCTCTGGAGGCCTTTCCTTGTTTGATCAATATATGGAAAAAGGAAAATATGGGGGGGGGGTTTCAAATTCTTCCTTCAGAAGGAGATGGGAATGAAAAAAAGGGAGGCAGGGAAGGGAGGGAGGAAAGGAAGTCCTGCCTTAGCACTTGGCCACCAGCAGGTCTGCCATTGACTTTGCTTGTCAAAAGGTTGCAGAAGGTGATCACATGACCCTGGAACACTGTGGCCATTATAAATATGAATCAGCATCCAAATATAAATCACATGTCCCTGGGCCAGTAAGTCTTTCATAAGCGGGAGGGGGTACAGATGTTCGACACAAACGGCATTAAGGCCTCAGAAGTTGACACACAGGTGGAGTGACCCGTCCTTCTTTTCCCGGAATAGGACCAGGGCAGCTGGGCTCATCAGCATCCCGTCAGCCTCCGCCGATCAGCTGGCCGGTGGGGCGGCTTTCTTCAGATGCTGGTAAGGGTGAGGAGGTATGCGGCAGCAGGGCTGTGTGCAGCAGCGGCAAGCTGCACTCTGGAACACCCCCCCACCAGTGATTGGCAAGCCCATGGGGCTTGGCAGCTGCAATGGTCATAAGTGTTAAAAATGGTCATGTCATTTCAGTGCAATTGCAACTTTGAACAGGTTTTTTTTTTTTTTTTTGGTCATCAAGTTTTTGACACTTGCTAGGTGGTACTCAAATATTGCCATATCCTAAAAGTGGTATAATCGGTAAAAAGGTTGAAAAGCCCTGGTCTAGCACACACTAATTACCCATCCCTGATTTAAACAAATTAATATTTTGAACCTTCCAATGATTTAGTTTGTTATATCTTCATTCCACATGCAAAGGAACTGTTTCTCCATGGGGCAACTGCAGAGTCAAGTGGGTAGTATCAATGACATGAAACTTTCCAGAACATTTTTAGAAGACTAGAAAGTTACAGCTATTACTAGTGTGGAGAATTTATCTATGAACCAATAGTTCCTATGAAGAAGAACCATACCTTGCTGTTAGGACAAGTTAGGATAAGTATTAGAACCACTGGTCATCTTAAATTTATCTGGAAACAATTTAACACTTTTCACAGCCTGCCTCTTGAAATTAAAGAATTCACTCTATCTTGTGACCCAATGATCCCTAGGTGACAAACAATTTTTTTAAAAAATGTTAACTGAGAACCAGAGAGAAAGAGACACATATATTGTGTGCTTGGAAGATAACACAACAAGAATGACAAGATTCAGGAGGTGCATTACAAGTTTTTGTCATCCATTCCAGTGTTGTTTCCAGTACTTTCGTCATCCTTATTGACCATTTCTGGACTATTTAATGTTCTATGAAATCTGTTCAGTTTTGAATGGTAGATTGTTAGGATTTGATCAGATAGGATTATTCTCACATTTTATGTTTTATCATATACCAACATTTAAGAAAAAATAATTATGATTCTCTCTCTCTCTCTCTCTCTCTCTCTCTCTCTCTCTCTGTGTGTGTGTGTGTGTGTGTGTGTGTGTGTGTATCTGTCTCTGTATGTGTGTGTGTGTGTTGTATCTGTGTCTGTGTGTCAGGAACTGAAATCTGGTATCTTTAAACAGACTAAAGTCTACTTTATCTATTTCAATAAAGCCTGTCTTTTATTTTTTTCAGTATAATGTCTTTTATAAAAAGCATTTTCATTTTAAATGATGATCTTTGATGTTCACATTTTGCAGAACACGTTCATTTTCTTGTCTAAATTATTCAATATCCTACTTTTTCTTCTACATTCAGGTCACCAGCCTGGAGATTGCAGGTAGAGATGGGGTGCTGCTGTACACTCATGCACAAATTCCTGGGTGTTTAAAACTCATATATTTATAATTGGGTTTGTAATTCAGATAAACTTTGAAATTGAATCTCAAATGTTATTTATGAACAGGAAAATCCCACGTGACTTTTATAAGGTCAAAATATGGGAATTTTGTTTGTACATTTTAATTTTGTTTGCCACGCTCACACTCTCATCTTTGTGTACCACAATTAAAACTGAAATGAAGGGAAATGGGAGAGGAAAATGCATAAGTTTAACCTAGATGACACAGTTATTACATCTGTGAGGCTCCTTGGGATGAGAAGAATTCTTCAAACCAGTGCCATTTATAGCAAAGCTGAAGAACTGACTATTAATTGTAAAAAAAGTAAAAAGCTATTGTGTTTTCTGTTTTTATCTTATTAATTACTAAAGCTGGGCCTGTCAGCACTTTGGACTAAATGGTATTGTAAATTGCCCAGAGTCAGTTAGGTGAAATGGCCAGTGTAGAAAAACAAACAAACAAACAAACAAACAAATATTGCAAGGAAATTCCTCTTTCAAAGACACACCTAACCATTTATTTTAAACCATGCTATGATAAATTTGCTATATTTGGCACACACCCCCTATTTATTCCAGTGAATAGAGCTCTAGATTTTGGTTCCAAAGTCAACTGAATTTAAGTTGAGTAACTTTTCCCCAGAAGGGCTGATGGAAGAAACAACCAAAATAAAAGATGATCTGTAAACAATGCCATGCCACCAGCTGGGACAGAAATAGCAACATTATACAAAAGGAAGGTGCAATATTAGTTAAAAATGGGGAGAGTTGCAGTAAGTTGCTTATCATATGAAGGGTGTTACTATTTTTAAAGAAGTGTTGAGTTTTATGGATGGACCTTGGCAAAGCAGTTCCCCCAGCGTGCAGGTGGAAAAAAGAAAAGATAAAAATGTCTAAACCTTTGTTCCACATGCATCTGTTAATGGCCCAGGTGTCTGCACTAAATATAAAATGTTGTCAACCGCAGGGAAAGAAAAGACAAATGATTGTTTTATAGGTAATGATTATTTGATCATAAGAAAAATCAGCCAAACCTATGTTTTGCTTTGTTTTGTTTTTGTCTTTTCTTTATTCTTGGACAAATGAAGCAACTTTGCCAGCAAGGAGTGAATTTTTATTTTATATATTCACTCCCCACACACACTTCTTAAATATTTTTGATCATGAATGTATCTCTTCTACAGCGTCTGCAATAAACTTGTGTATACATGTTGCAAAGATGCTTAGGTAAACTGAAGATTTTCCTTGGTTTAAACAAAGATATATCAACCAAACGCTTTATCTACTGTGCCATACTGCCCCCTACGGGTGAACTATCAAAGTGTCAATGATAAAACGCCAAGTAGTTTTCTAAAGTTCGGTTTACTTAAAACATTTTGGATGCTCTCTAAATAGTATACAAATATTTATTTAATGTGATTTTAAATCTGATAGATTCTCATTACTATAACTTGTCATTTATCTCTTCTACATAAACGCTGACTCTGGTTTAGCGAATGCAGATCAGCCTATGAATGTAATTTTCTAGATTAAGAGTAGACAACTTATACTTCTACAACAGCTGGAGGAAGAGTTCCCACCTGTTCCAGCCAGGATGCCCAAGTGTTAAAGATGCTGAGATTGCAACTCAGCAACATATAGATGATCAAGTTTCTTCATATATGGTTTAGAGAATAAAGGTCCCTTTTCTGCTGAAAAAGCTTCATGGACGAGAAGCGAAACATCTTAAAACATAAACAAGGAAGTCCAGTTGCCTCGTGAAAAAGCGCCTTTGTGACTCTGCCACTAAGTTTCTCCATGTAGGAAAATTACTAATTTCCAGCTTAGGTTGCACTCAGCACACTTCCTATGTCCATATCATATGAAGCACAAGCATTATTCAAGTCAGCTGGCAAAAAAGTAGCTTGAAGTTTATTCATTAAACATTAGCAAACAATGTTATGTATAACACAGAGACTTCCAAAGGAAGTGTTGAAAGTTTTTTAAGGACTTTTTTTCCTTTGAAGTTAGGAATACACTTGGAGAATCTAATCTTCTTTTAATTTCTTGACGGTGCACTCCAACATAAAATTGGTTAGGTGTGGAATTAACAAAGGCTATTCCAAGAAATTAATTATGTCTGGGTTCTTTTTAAGTACCATGAAATCAGGCTTATAAGGAAAAAGTGCCAGTGTAGAAAAACAAGATCTTAAAAAATAATAAGATAGATAAATAGGTGAAGGGAAGATCCTTTGCACTCCTATCAGTGCATTTAAAATTATTATTTAGAACACTCCTGTGACTTGCTATGGGCAAGCAGAACATCATTTGGAACTTCCTGAAGTGACAGAACTAATCAATGGTTTCACAAGGCTTTTGAAGTGGGAACAGTTAGGAACCAAATAATGTCATTTACTGGTCCAGCAAAAACATTAGTAAGAGAATAAGGACAGAAACTATCTACCAATTTTCACCTATAACCTGAGCTTTTAGGGAAATGTGCATATAAGTATTAAATAGTTTTATACACTGGAGAAAAATGTGTGGAGAGAGAAATACTAAAATTAGGAGCATCATTTTTATAATGAAGGACTTTTGGGGTGTTCGGAAAGTTGGAACTACGTGAGTTAAAAACCCATAGTGAGCCTCCATTAAGGAAAACAAGCAAACCAGACTTCTACTTCAAGGGCCTAGAGCAGAATCAGAAAAACAGAACACTGGATCAAGAGAGAAAGGAAATGAAAAATAAAAAGCCCTGAAAATATCCCTCTAACCCAGTGGTTCTCAACCTGTGGGTCGGGACCCCATTTGGGGTCGAACGACCATTTCACGGGGGTCGCCAAACAACGCAGTCCACCATTTTTTCCTCCTTTTCCTTAGCTGTGCTACTCCCTTTTATTCTATTGGTTTTTGAAAGCCAATAGAATAGACTCTCTTGAATAGAGTCTAATTCTATTGGCTTTCAAAAGCCAATAGGAATTGTCCAGGCTGTCTCTGCCTTGCTGAGCCCGCCAAAAGTCCCATTCTGCAAACGGTTCAGTTGAGTAATCCTCGACTTACGACCAGTTGAGTAGTCCTTGACTTACGACCGGTTGGGGGTCACGGCATTAAAAAGGTTGAGAACCACTGCTCTAACCAATGAGAGAGGTGTTACTTGGAAAGATGAAAAGGAAGCCATTTAGCCAAGGATAGGAGATGAAAGTGTAGAGCCTTCCTATTAATGATCTCTACATCTATTGTCCCTACTGCACAATAGCTTTATAGGTGCAGAAAGCTGGTGCATACAACATTGGATATCAACATATATCATTCACACCTATACATATATTACTCTTTCAACATAGAGCTTTCTGTTTGGTCACACTGGTCAGGATCTGAAAGTCCAACGGCTATGAAAGTCAAAATGATAACTTCTGAAAAGCTCTATGAGAGATTGCTTCATCTCCAAGACCTGCATTAAGACATGCATCTTTCTGGAACTGGTAAAAACTAAACACTGATCTCTCACTTAAAAATGGCCTATGTTTCAAAACAAAAACATTATTAATCTTTAGTTTTATAATTGCCCTTCAGGGTGGGTGGGAGTGGCACAACAACTTTTAGCAGCAGCAAAAGGGATATCCCTTAGGCAGGTTTATATAAAATATTTTTGGTAAGGCAACGGTCTGCCACACAGAGAAAAGACTTAAAATGAAGGTGACTTGCTCTATTTATCTATCATCTGTCTGTCTATCTGTCTGTCTGTCTGTCCTCTGTTTCCATCATATTTTCCAGTGATGTTCAGCATGAGACAATTAAAACTACCCACACTATAAAATCAAATATTCCACAGTTGTTTTTTCACAAAACCAATGGTAGGAGTATAAGCTTTTTTTTTTTACTACTTTAAATTCTGTAACATCTGGAGATTTTTCAGGAAAATTGCAAACATGATGACTAAGACTTGTTTCTCCTCTGCAAATTCTTCTGTTTAGAGTTTCTTCCATGCTAATAGGATAGGACTTCCCAGCACAAGATCTGGCTTTGGATGTCAACACTGATTTAATCTTTTCTATTTATTTCTCAATATCTCTTGTAAAAATGCAGCTGCAGAATGCTGTCGGGACTGAAGCCAATCAGGCTGTCCATCAGTCCAAATCAAACCAGAGCATGAGCAAAGGGGACAGTTACACTTTGATATTCTTTGAATGTTAAGATGCTCCAATCAGATATGAGCATGCTGAGTTATCTCTATCACCTTTCCAAAGCTCATGAAAGCTTCACTGCTCCATTTCCATCTATTTAGTTAGCATCTAAGTCTAGGTGAAGGAAAGCATTCTGATTCACCAGTGGAAAGATCATGGTAGATATCATTTTCAACAGTATCTGTTTTGGAGTAGCATCTTTTCTAAAGCTACTCCATCTACCTAGTGTATTAGCAGACGTTTGTCTTACTCTATCAGATAGATTAAAGACTCAATCTACCTAGTAATCCAATTATCCCGCATAAGAAAAGCAAATGTATCTTTGGTCAGTGCTGCAAAGTTAAGAAATCCATCACCACAGAAAATGAAATCCAATTAATTGCAGGTCTCTGTGAATATCATTACTTCATTCATTTTTAATGCACATGTTTACTACCTCTTTTAAGGCAGATTTGGGTGACTTAAAAGAGATTTGCTGTATTGTACACAGCTTAATTTCTTCTCACACACAAGACATGGATCCAATTAAATTAGGATTGATCTGCAAGGAAAGGTTAATGAAGGATAAATACATGCTACATGAATAAACAATTACAGAGGGGACAGATTTGGGCAATGAGAAATGCTAATAAATGCTGTATGCATTTAAAAAAAAAAACTATTTGAGAATACGTTTCACATCTAAGTCCATCTAGAGACCAAATTGTGTATCTGATGTGGCTATCTTTCAGGTCATTTTCCAAAATGAAGATGTGACGATAACTATATTAGATTCCCGTTTAAGAGCTACAAATAAAAATATGAAATTGCTTAGCCATTTTTCAGCCCCTAAGATCTTATTTCACAACTCATTTAAGTTGAAATATACTTTGATTAAATCAGAAGACCAATTTAAACTCTAGAGGTCTCCTACAGAACTTACAAGTAAAGCTTCCCATTGTAAAATTCTACTCAGTGGATACATCTAAACCTCAGTTACAACATTTAGAAATCTGGTGCATTTGTCTGCCTGTCTTAACTCTCAGGTGAATAAAGAAACAAAATATATACAAACAACCTATTTTATGGCCCACTGAGCAAAGAATATATTTTATATCATCTGTGCTAGTTATCATTCTTTACAATTTGAAGCCAAGTCTGAAGTTATTTGAGACTGACAATGTATGCCAATAACATTTTAAATGTATTTTATACATCCTACAGTTGTATTCTTACTTATGACTAACCACAGCACAGAACAAATGTGCCCTGGCAACCCAATTTTGTTGCAGGTTGAGCCCCCTTAATGTTGTCTTCATCTTGTGGTAACTTATGAAGGAAACAGGTTTGAAGTTCCTTGAGTGCTCTAGTGTTACAAATAGTAGTATTTCCCTTGATTCTGACACTGTCCAAGGGCAACATCAAGGTGTGGAAAATCTGTTAGGCTTTGTTACCCATTACCTTGAAGGGAAGTCAGGTGACTGCAATGAGTTGAAACAGAAGCCATAAAAGCAGATAGCAAGACTATCAAATTTCATGCCGTGATAGTTTATTCTGATTTAAGGAATAGTGAGGTGCACTTCAGCTCAGCAATGGGGAAAGGTGGTGAGTCAGTATGAGCATGTCACAAAACTTAGAGTGGCCATTAATTGCTAATAAAAAAAAGTATTTATATGCAGTTTGGATGAGCTAATTTAGCTTCATAATGCCATATTTCAAAACTGATCTGTTTCTGTATTTACTATTTCTATTCTAAAGGCAGATTTCGACTGAAGAGTTAGTTACCTTAGATCTGCATATTCCCTGCCTAAAATATCAGTAGAGTCATGGGAATTAATCTACTCTATTTTCAAAGAGAGAAAGAGGCATACTTCTAATAAGAGGAAAAGTACACGCTTTCTGCAATTGTTATTGTCTTTTTGAATATTCTTCATGCAAGCAGATGTTCTGTTTTTCCCACTCCAATTGGAAGACAAAAAAGCCTGCTTTTCTCTAATAATTCCCTTTACTTGGATAACTGAGTATGACTATCTCTTGGATTGGTGAGTTGCTTTTCAGACTTGTGATCTATTTAGCCATTTCACTTCATCCTCACACAGTTTCAGGAGACTTTGAGCATATTTCCACTGCCCCCACTCCTGTCCTTTGTTTTGCTGAGGCCAGTGACCCTGCATGGAATGTATCATCAATACATGATTCAGGTGACAAACATTGGGAAGTCCTACTGGAAAAGGCTGGATTACAAGACAGCACTAAGGTATTCATCATAGCAGCACAAAAACAGGCACTAAGCACCACTTCCATAGAAGCTATCACACTAGATAGGACCCAGGGTGCAGAGTATGCAGAGAGGCCTCATAGACAGTCCAACACAAAATGGCATAGTGTAAGACACAGACAGGAACTGCATACATCGGATGGCACAACCAAGTAACTGGCATTTTGTGCAGGAACATCTGTACAGAATATGGGCTAGGCCAGGAGTCCCCAACCTTTGGGCTGCAGCCAATAACTGGTCCGTAGCCTATTGGCTACTGGGCTACAGGAATGGCTGGCGAGTGCATGCATGTGTGCACACATTCATTCCACTCATGCTAGTGCTACCGTGCAGGTGCTAGCAGCTCCATTTGTACATGCATGGTGGTGCTAGTGCTGCCGCCAGTATCATGTGGGCACTAGCGACCTGTTTATGCATGTGCATGGGCATTACTGGTCGGTTTGCAAATGTGCATGGGCACCAGTGTCTCCACCAGTGCGCATGGCCTTCTTACACATGCGTGTGGGTGCTAGCACTGCCACCATGTGTGCACCCATTTTGCACATGCACATGTGTGCATGCAGACACACACACACACACACACACACACACACACACACACTTTTCCCTGCTCCTCCCTTTCCCTTCAGGGGAAAGGTTGGGGAAAGGTTGGGTTCAGGGGAAAGGTTGGGGAGATCTGGGCTAGACCCTCCTAAGTCTAGATGGGAGATCCCATAGAAGGTTGTGGAAAATAAGAGAGCTACAATTCTGGGGGAATTCTAGATCCAGACACACAGGTAGGTACTGTTGTGATTCCGTGCCAGCCTGTGATCCCGGTAATTGAGTCTGGGGAATCAGAGAAGGAGGAGAAGAAGGGGCCTGGAGAGCCATCAGAATTGGAGAGAGGCTCTGATGAGCTGCAGGACCTACAAACTAATGAAGAGGCTGGTCCTTCCACTTGTGATCAAGCTAAGAGCCAGCTGTGCTGGGAAGCTGAGTTGGACTCAGAGGAAGCACAGCTGGAAGGCCTCAGAGATGCTTGTAAACATAGACAGGTCACATGAGTAGGACAGAGGGAGGCAATGGGGCAATTCCAGGGGAGGAGGAGAAAATAGTGAGAAGCCATGCTTTGGGGGCTGTGTAACAAAAAGGGAATGTGTGGGCAGGGCTGGTTGCTAGAGGCAACAGTTTGCAAAGAACTTCAGTGTCAAGAGATCATGGTCTGTTTATTTTGCCTGTGAGTTATTTCCTGTTTAACTCGTGCTCTGTTTTGCTTTTAGACAAGGTCTCCATTGCAAAAGTGTTCTTTTGCTTTTGTTTTCTGGGACAATTATCAGGTCTGTAACTCAAATAAAAAGGGCTTATTTTCCAGTCTACTGTTAAATGAGGAGTTCTCTTTGTGAAGTAACAAGGACGTACGTAGCCTGGGACAGAACAGGTACTAGCCAATCAACCAAACATTGTGATAATAAACAAAGATCAGAAGACAACAGTGGTGACAGATGTAGTGGTGCCAAGTGTGAGCAATATCAAGAAGAAGGAATGTGAGAAGCTGGAGAAGTATCAAGGCCTGAGAAGACCCTGAAGAGGATGTGGAAACTAAAGGCCTAAGTCAGGGGTTTTCAAACTTGGCCCTTTTATGACTTGTGGATTTTAACTCCCAGAATTCCTCAGCTAGCGTTCCTGGCTGAGGAATTCTGGGAGTTGAAGTCCACAAGTCATAAAAGGGCCAGGTTTGAAGACCCCTGGCCTAAGTGATCGCAGTGGCGGTAGGAATAAAGCTGAAGCATCTAAATTCTCATATATGCAGACTATAACAACTGTTTTAAAATAAAATTTACTTTTTTACATTTTCCGAGTATTTCCTAAAGAAGGTTATCTCCAGCTTCTATGCTTGACATGTAGAATGCCCCTAGTTTGAAATCCATTTTTTCTTTTTCTTAGGCTATGTGTTTAACTTCTGAGCTTTATTATGGTTATTTTTGATTGGACAGTCATCCAAATGTTCAGACTGGATTTGGCATTTTGGTCCTTCCCAAGACCTGGGACAGAAAGTT
The DNA here is from genome assembly GCF_016545835.1 of Crotalus tigris. Taxonomy (NCBI): domain Eukaryota; kingdom Metazoa; phylum Chordata; class Lepidosauria; order Squamata; family Viperidae; genus Crotalus; species Crotalus tigris. The sequence continues at coordinate 4,523,883 of NW_024100213.1, read as the reverse complement.
ATTTTAATAATATTAAACATCTTGTCACAAGATGTAAGCTTTTCCAAGTAAAACTAACTTTTGCAATTGACTGATGGTGATTTTTTTTTTAACGTTGATGGTGTTCAAGTGGTGCTCCATCTTACATTCCTTTTCATAGTTAGCATAACAAAGAAAAATCCAAGAGAGAAGTTGATTGGACAGGATAAAAGTAATCTCCCCTTTTCATAGGAAATCAGTTACACGTAATCAAACATGTTACATATTTGCATCCCATAATATCACACATGTTCATTAAAATGAGGTCTAACATCAGAAGGGGCATAAATGGTAAGGAAAAAGGTTGTTTAGAGTTCCCAAAAGAGATAAAACACACCCCAATTTGTACTAAAAATCTTTTTCTTATCTGGAGATAGTCTCCAGCCAATTTATTTTTTCAGTTTAGGAATGTTAAAAGCTATTCCTACATTCCAGTCTGTAAATAAACCTGAACATTATTTTAAAGGAGAAAAAATAAGTTAAATTAAAATACAAAGTAACTATGTTAGTTAACAATCTACAAAATCCATGTCATGTGCCCATCATTGGCCACAGTTCTACTTCTATTTGCAGGTCTTTGTATTTTGTGATTTTCTCTGGTTCTTTCTTTTCTATTCTCCAGGTATTATAACGTCCACTACCCAGATTTTTCTTATCAACAATTATTAAGTCTGGAGCGTTATGTGGCAGGTGCTTGTCTGTCTGAATTCTAAAGTCCCAGAGCACTTTAGCTACTCTATTTTTTTTATTACTTTCTCTATCTTACGGTCCTACCAGTTCTTGCTTGCAGGCAGATGGTGTTTCTTGAAGACAATTGATTGTTGCTGCTTTGTCATGCCATTGTTTGTACTCAGTCTGTGCAATCTTCTTGCAACAATTAACGATGTGTTCCATTGTTTCTTCACCTTGTTTGCAGAGGTGGCATTTGCTGTCTGTTGCTGTCTTCTCAATTCTGGTTTTGCATGAATCTGTTTTTAAGGCTTGGACTTGTGCATTCAGAAGAACCCCCTCTGTCTTTTTCTTCAGCTTTTCTGCTCATAGCCACTGCCAGATCTTGTTTTCTGCTTTACCTATTTTGTGTACTGGCTTATGCAGTACTTTGCCTTGCCATGTCTCTTTTCTATTCCTTGGGTCTTTCTTGTTTGGCTTCTCTAGTACTTAGCATGTCTTCATGGTATATTAGCTTCAGTACATCTTCTTCACTGTTATTATTATTACCAGGGGTTATTATTATTCAGGAGTTGCCACAAAGAAGAGGGAGTCAAGCTATTCTCCAAAGCGCCTGAAAGCAGGACAAGAAGCAATGGATGGAAACTAATCAAGGAGAGAAGCAACCTAGAACTAAGGAGAAACTTCCTGACAGTTAGAACAATTAACCAGTGGAACAACCTGCCTCCAGAAGTGGTGAATGCTCCAATACTGGAAGTTTTTAAGAAGAGATTGGACAGCCCTTTGTCTGAAATGGTATAGGGTTTCCTGCCTGAGCAAGGGGTTGGACTAGATGACCTCCAAGGTCCCTTCCAACATCATCATCATATCATCATCATCATCATCATCATCATCATCATTATTATTATTATTATTATTATTATTATTAAGCATTGCACAGTCAGCCAGATGTTCAGACTGATTTGGCATTTTTGTCTACGTATCGAGTCCTTCCCAAGGACCTGGGATAGGCAAATGTGGATGTTTGATGGTATTACAGATATCATTGCAGGATGGAAGCAGTTCCTAGTAAGGCTGCCGTTTGCAATTGACTAATGGTGAATTTGTCCATGCCAATGGTGTTCAGGTGGTGCTCCAGTTGTTTTGGGATTGCACTCAAGGGACCTATTACTATTGATATTACCCTTGCTTGCTTTTGCCATGTCTTTCTATTTCTATTTGTAGGTCTTTGTATTTTGTTATCTTATCCAGTTCTTTCTCATATTATTTTCAATCATCGCACAGTCAGCCAGATGTTCAGACTGGATTTGGCATTTTGTCTACCTATCGAGTCCCTACCCAGGACCTGGGATAGGCAGATGTGGATGTTTGATGGTATTACAGATATCGTCGCAGGATGAAAGCAGTTCCTAATAAGGCCGCCTTTTGCAATTGACTAATAGCGAATTTGTCAATGCCAATGGTGTTCAAGTGGTGCTCCAGTTGTTTTGGGATTGCACCCAAGGAGCCTATGACTATTGGTACTACCCTTGCTTGCTTTTGCCACAGTCTTTCTATTTCTATTTGTAGGTCTTTGTATTTTGTTATCTTCTCCAGTTCTTTCTCTTCTATTCTGCTATCTCCAGGCACTGCCACGTCCACTATCCAGACTTTTTTGTCTTTCTTATCGACAATTGTTAAGTCTGGGGTGTTATGTTGCAGGTGCTTGTCTGTTTGAATTCTGAAGTCCCAGAGCAGTTTAATTTTATCATTTTCTATGACTTTCTCTATTTTATGATCCCACCAGTTTTTGCTTACAGGCAAATGATATTTTTTGCAGATCTTCCAATGCACCATTGTTGCTACTTTGTCATGCCGCTGCTTGTAATCAGTCTGTGCAATCTTCTTGCAACAGCTTACCAAGTGGTCCACTGTTTCTTCAGCTTCTTTGCATAGGCGGCACTTACTGTCTGTTGCTGTCTTCTCAATTTTGACTTTGTATGCATTTGTCCTTAAGGCTTGGTCTTGTGCAGCCAGAATTAATCCCTCGGTCTCTTTCTTCAATTTTCCTGCTCTTAGCCATTGCCAGGTTTTATTATTATCTGCTTTCCCAGCTATTTTTTTAATGTATTGGCCATGTAGTGGTTATTATTATTATTATTATTATACCATTATAATTCCATCAATGCCTCATTTCACTGTTTTTTCAGTTACTTTCATTGGAGCTATTTGGGTGCTGGGATAAAACTTTTCTATCTCAAGGAAGTGGGAAAATGATGAAACAATACAGTGCTAGAAGTATTTTTTTAAAGCCCAATGGAAAAGTAAGCATTTCAGAGAAAGAAAAATAGTAATTTCACACAATATTTCTGCTCAGTGATGAACTGGGAATATGCCACATGTGAAAGTAGAAAAATGAGCTGAGAGATGTATCGTAACCACAATGTAGAAAGTTTGCCGCATAAAATAAAGCATAGCATGCAGACAGAACTGTGATGCTCATTAACATTAGCTTTCAATCTGATCTAAAGAACAAGACCTTGTTTTGCAAAATAAATTAGCAGCATAGGATGTAAATCTGGACCTAGACCTGATATGAAAAAAGGGAATGCCAGATTGTCTTCTGTACTGCAATTTTCACCTCAGCAAGGCACCTGAAAGCACCTGAAACTCACAATGGGTGTTCCAAACAAATTCCATTGAAACTCATGCAGATTTTCAGTGATTTGTATTCAGTTGAATCAGTTAAGAGAGTTTTAATCACGAAACAAATGCTCCTCAATGAATGTGATCCAACTGGAGACCTGATTGGGGGGGGGGAGATACATTCTCAAGGTAGCATGGCCACTTCTGTGTACTTGCGAATGATTGTAGTAGACCTGATACATATCACTGACAACTTAGATCAGGAATAATTGTAAGATGTAGAGCCAAAGCCTTCCCCTGGCCTTATACAGTATTAACCTCTGTTTTTGTGGTTCCCCCTTTAAAAATACACTTCTTTAACTGGAAGCATATATATACACACACATACACACACAAATAGGGATGCAAGAATCTGGATTAATGTGGTTCTCTTATAACTCCTGAGATCAGCATTGAAAAATAGCCTGGCAACTAAAGAATAGCAGACTATAAAATGTTATTTAGTGGTTCAAACAGCATCAGATAAAGTTCCAAAACTATCTGTACATTAGACTTGTTTTATTTTATTCCTCATACAAGTTTGAAATTGAAAGTGTTTATTCCCATGAACAATCTTATCCCAGTTGATGAAAGTCACAAGCACAAATTACACATTGTGCTTGTGGATTAATACAGTTTCTATCATTCAGAAACAATTGTTTCTGAAAGGTAAGATGGAAGGAAAGGAAAGGAAAGGAAAGGAAAGGAAAGGAAAGGAAAGGAAAGGAAAGGAAAGGAAAGGAAAGGAAAGGAAAGGAAAGGAAAAAGCAGAGAATTTAGCTGGTCTGAAGGAGGATTTAATATCAAGGCAAATTCAATACTTTTTCAGTTTGGTGGAGAATTTCAGACTGATACATTCTGAAAGCCAGTTTCCTACCAAGACATTACCTTTCATGACTGTAAGATATTTTTCTCCAAAGCAATTAATCTATGCCCATTAATAATCAATAATTAAAGCATCATTCTCTTTTCATTTTTTTCCCAGTGCCCAACTGAGTACAGCTTAATGTAAAACACAGTCATGAAAACCTCTAACAAAAGTTAATTGATGAGTCATTTTCCCCCATCAAGGATGGAGGATTACAGTAAAACAGTTTGCTAGAAGAAGTACTAGATCAAAAAAGGAACTTTTTTTCAGAATTGGTCATAGAATAAGGAAGAATGGATTCAGAAGCCTGGTATAGAATTTAGATTGCCAGATTTTTTTTAAATTTTAAAATATCATGTTCAGAGCTGTCATCTGATCCTTATAAACTGGTATTTGATTCTAACATTAGTATTCAAATGCTGGCATTAAAGCAGCCACTCAAATAACAGATTTATAGTTAGTCCCTTAACACCAAGACAGCTGGAAGTTCAAACAGCTAGAAAGAATGAAATCATGTATTTATTTTGGCAGGTTAGACGGTGTCCCTTTTTATAGCAAGTAATCACACAATTTGGGATCAGAGTGAGTGCTTTGCTAGCAAAAGCAAAATTAGAGTTCCTATTGCTTTAACTAACCAGTAGTGATAAATAAAATTTGCCACAAAATGTTTGAGTACAGTATATCATTCTGGCTTACTTTCAGCCATCAGTTATGTCCTCCAGGGTGCTTAATTTCATTTATCTTATTGTTCCTTTTCTATGATTTTCTTACTCCAGCTATTGAGTTGGATTAGCTTTCATGGGGTTACTAGGGGAATTTTATATTTTAAATATATTTTCTGTTGTTTGATTCTCCCAAGCACGTTGATACTAGAATTGTAAATTACTTCAGAAAAAGCATGAATCAGAAACCAAAATGAGCTATGTATTTAGGTGTCATTAGAGGCAAGCTACAGCTTCATGGGATGGCTCATAGAAAATTAGGCTACTCCCAAATGTTATGTCGACATATTTGAACTCTGTCAAATATTGGCCTGCATCAAAAGGAATGTACTATTCCTCCAGACTTCTTATCCATGTCTGTTCTGGAGAAACACTTTTACAAAAATTCCCTGGAAAGTTGGCTGATAAAAGGCTGGCAAACCAAACAATGCTAATTGAAAAGAGCAGCTGCAATGGATAGTAATGACCTAAATGTGGATATATAGCTATAACAGAAGAGTTGAGGAACACTTTGGCCAATGCTCAGGAATTGTCAGAACTATAATTCAAAACACTTGAAGGGTGACAGGTTGTGTACCCTTACAATATGTAATATAAAAAGGTTTGCATTTCATGCACTTTAGTCTCAGAACTAAAAAAAAAAAAATCTGTTATGTGCCAACATAGACAAACAAAACTTTTGGGGGGACATTGACCAATTAAAGTAGAATCAATAAAATGAATAGCATAAAACTATCTCCTAATAACAAGAACTATTGGCAATCATTTCTGTGTGTGCCATTATGATTCAAAAACAGTTTGCCAGTTTTCCTTCTCTATGTTGATTGTAGTTTATCTATTATTATACTTGCTATTCTCTATTGACTTTTGTCTTCCAATCAACCATATTTGGGGAAGGGAACTAACAATTTACTTTGACATCACTACAGGAAATGAAACTTTGCGGGTGATGTCAAAATATTTTTATTTGCAATGGAATCTGTCTCTCTGTCTGTCCATCCATCCAGTTTACAACTACAAACCCCTTTAAGGAAAGAGAGAAAGAGAGGGGCCTTCTCAAGAAGCAGAAAGGAAGTAAAAAGGAATTAGAAAGAAGTAGAACAGTACAGAGCTCTGCACCAGATGAGGATGTGATGAGAATGTGGGACAGTGAATAGGAGAAGAAAACAGAAAATCTAATGGCAAACAGAAATAACAAAAGAGATGACAAAGAGAGGAGAGAGAACATACACGAGAAGGAGAAGTGAAATAAAACAACAGGAAAAGGGAAGGAGAACAACAAGAATGGCTAAGAAAAGCAGGTGGACAAAGCTAAAGGGGTTAGGAGTTAGAATCTCAGGAGAGAATTCAACAATACTTTTGAACATGAACACTTTAGACTGAATTGTAAAGAGACATTTGAGTCTCTGCCTTGAAAGACCAGCCTACAAAAAATGACTAAGATGGAGTTAGTCACAAGTGCCTTCATTTACAGGAAGAGAAGGAAAATTCCCAAATGGGTGAAAGCATTGATAGCATTTAGAAGTCTACAGAGTTGTTTAATGCAGCTATTATCCAATTGTAAACAAGCTTATCGGGAACTATCCTGAGAGTTCTATTTTTCATCTGTTTGATGTTTGTAAAACAGTTAGGATGTTATTAGTAATAAATCAGTTCTGTTCACATCATGGGGTTGGCTCGCTTTATTTTTTTGTTTGGTTTCTCAGGGACAGGTTAGAAAAGGCTTATCCTCTGCTCCTACCCCTGAGTGAAGAAATGCACAGTGCCATCTTCATTTAAAGAAGCCAAGAGGACTGTGGAAATCCCAGTGGGTCTTTGGAACAGACCACCCAAGAGGACTCACACTAATGTGGAGGGAATATAGAATTAATTTAAAAAGCAGGATAAAACACTTATTAAAGCAATGGCATCAAACCCTTGTTAACAAAATAACAATCAACATCAATTTTAATGATTTTAAAGCATTTTTATAAAAAAAAGACAAAATTTAGATTTCCATGAAATACTTTGATTTCTTTTACCAAAATCCATCCATGTTTTCCTGATCATAACTGGTAAGAATTGGAAAAATGAATCTTTGCAAGAGTAGCTTTTTTCCTGTATGCATGGATAAGCAGGCAATTGCAAGATGTACTAGCAGATGTTATTCTGACATTTATTCACTGCATGAAGCTGGATTACATGAACAGATTTATATTTAAATATAGATATAGTTGATGTAGATATAAAGAATGATAATAATGTGTAGCTTGGAATCTTTAGCTTGGAATCAAAGAGCGTAAGATGATAGAAGCACAGTATACTAGATGACTCATGATCCATTAGGTTGTCCTTTCAGAGATACTTCCTTATCTAAACAGAAAAACCAAATGACCATGGATGGGGCAAAAGACAGTAGGAGCGAGAGTGATTTCTGATTTTCTTTGGCTTCCCCATTGACTTGGATTGGAAGAAAGTGCTGGAAATCACAATTATACGATCGTAGCTGACTTTGTCAACTTGACAGTGCTGCTGCAGCAGCAAATTTTCAAAACAACTGTTCTGAAGTTCCCTGAAATTTCAATTCCACAGGAGCTATGGGTTCCAAATTTTTGACCCATTCTCTAAGTTAGTCTATTTGAAGTACCTTGCTTCAAAAATTGTTGTCCTTTGATGTACTGTTTCAACTAATTGAAGGTTACAAACAGAAACAGCAGGAATGTTTTAGTTGTATAGGTAAAATCTTGCAGAACAGATAATATGGATGGAAATATTTCCTTTTTACACAGTGTTAAAACATGTAATCATCTATGGACACTCAGTGCAAAGTGATAAAAGAAATACTTTTTATGCAATGTATAATTAAACTATGGATGCTCTGCCAACAATTGCAGAAATGGCAATTTGCTTGGATGGTTTTAAAACGGATCCAGGCAAATTCTTAGAGGAGCAATCTATTAGTGGTTATAATTTTGATATGAGACCAGTTTGGTGTAGTGGTTAAGGGATCAGTCTAAAAACCAGCGGACTGTCATATATACATATATATGACAAAAATAAACAAATATAGAATTATGCATATACCAACATATATTATATGACACAGAGAAACAACACAGTCTAGTTCGGATTACGTATACATGTGCATGGTGAGAAAAACAAGCCTTGCGAGTTTACCAGATGGATGGCATAGAGAACAAAGCTACTACAGAATTGGTAGTCCTGCTAGAAATACTTTGAAACCTTCTCCCAGAGGGGACCAACAGAAACAGACCATAAAGTGGGTATGTGGGGTGTCTAACAATGCTTTTAGTTCTAAGCACATTGTCCTTATAAGCAGCATCCTGAATACCAGGAAGCAAGCTTCCTATGATCTTCTCAGTTGTCCTTATCATTCTCTTTGTGGACTTTCTATCTGAGGCACTGCTGCCACCACAGCAGACAGTGATTCAGTATAGTACTGGATGGGCCCATGGATTAATCCAGCACAGCTTGTGTTATGTGATTACATCGCCATGTTTTTCAGAATCTGGCAGCAGAACAACATGTAATGCACACTTAACCCTGGCATATGTCCAATCGTATCACATTCTGCTCACAAATCTGAAAGCCTTGCATTTCAGTTACTTTTTTGCTCTTTCCTTAGCTTCAAGAAGCAAGATCAAGAATTTTGAGCATCAAGCCAAGAACAAACTCCCTCGATTTGCAGGAAATGGGATATCACACTGACAAATTAAAGGCTAGCAGAAAACCCCAACTCAATTTGCCATGGTATTATGTGAAGTGCTTGGCATGAGGGAATGAAAAATATCAGCAGCAAATTTATTTCCCCATTCTTGTCTTTTCATTTTTAGAGTACAAACTGGAATTGTACAATTGAAAGGCTTACACACACCAAAAAGCAATCATGGTTAAGCAGTGACACTATCAAAAGGCAATGGAACAGTTTCTTATTCAGAATCAAACATGAGCAAGATTTTTATGTTCATTCAGCTTTTTTATCTGATGAAATTTAAGGAGATGCTAAACCGAAAAAATGGTAGAATTGTAGTGAGATAGAACATAATTGTGCCAGGTGAAAATGTCTGCCATTTGTAACAATCAAAACTGAATATGGTGTAGTCAAGAGTGCAAGCTTGTTATATATATATATATATATATATATATATATATATATATTGAAGGAAATCTCACTGTGATCAACAGAAGCTGCTCTCCAGGACTTAGTTTTTAATTAGCTGTGATCATATTTACTGGGGGAAAAAGATAACAATGGGTTACAGTCCTCTGTGTTAAGTGAGTGAGCAATCACGCTTTCTGTTTGAAGTAGAATACATTGCTATGTGTTGAGTTTTGGTCTTTTTTGCTTTGCTTACAACCTGTCTCTTAAGTAAGGAAGTTATTGCCTTCTGAAGGATATCAGCTCCCATTGGATTCCGAAGTTATATATGTTGTAAAAGAACCTAGCTCATAGCTAAAGGGTTCAAAAGAAAGGGAAGGAAAAAGAAGAAGTAGAAGAACAAGAAGGATAAGAAGCAATGGATGGAAACTGATCAAGGAGAGAAGCAACCTAGAACTAAGGAGAAACTTCCTGACAGTTAGAACAATTAACCAGTGGAACAACCTGCCTCCAGAAGCGGTGAATGCTCCAACACTGGAAGTTTTTAAGAAGAGACTGGACAGCCATTTGTCTGAAATGGTATAGGGTTTCCTGCCTGAGCAGGGGGTTGGACTAGATGACCTCCAAGGTCCCTTCCAACTTTATTATTATTATTATTATTATTATTATTATTATTATTATTATTATTATTATTATTATAGAAAATTGGCGTTTATCATCTTGTACATCCTCGACATAACTTGGCCCAGCTCTTCAATAAATTAAAACCATCTGTTATTGATTGTCATATAAAAGTCTTACGTATCACACAATATATTTCATACATAATAAATCCTTAAATGTTTTTAATCTTCTTTAATAATTAAAATATTAGATATTTCCTTTTAAATGGTTAAGCTGCTCAATTGTTTTCAGCTATCCACTATTTTGCATTTTAGATATGCTCACATTTTGCCATGGCTCAATACTGAGATCCTGGAGAGCCTAAGTTAATATCCGATCCAAAATTAGATGTAGATTCATATGTTGACTTCCAAGGCAGCAATAAAAAGGAAGAAAAACAGTAATAAAGTTGTGTGTGTGTGTGTGTGTGTGTGTGTACATATAAGCAAAAACAAAGAAGAGTATAAAACCAAGGAAAGGAACCTATGGATGAATAATTGTAATTTCTATTTCACACACAGTATTTTCCACACCATACTATTGCCACTAAATGTGTTAAACGTTGTTGGCAGGCATTCAGAAAACTAAGTGTAATTTTCAAGAACAACCTCCCCCATGCCTGAAAAGTTTTCGATCAGTTACCTGCTCTAACATATGCCAGTGAAACATGGACACTAACCTCACAATCAACACAAAAGCTATGAGTGACACAAAGAGCCATGGAAAGATTACATGCTCGGCATTAAAAGACAAGATAGAAAGACCCGCACATGGATTAGAGAACAAATGAATGTATACAATATCATCAAGAGAGTAAAAGAATTGAAATGGAAGTGGGCTGGTCACATAGCAAGAAGAACTGATGGCAGGTGGACCCAGGCAGTCATAGGATGGATCCCACTTGATAAAAAGTGTCCACGGAAAAGACCTAAAGTAAGATGGATCAACAACATCAGCAAGTATTGTGGGCCCAATTGGCAAAAGAAAGCTCAGGATCATATAGGTCGAAAAAATATGGAAGCGGCTTTCATCCTGCAGTAGATAGACAATGGCTAAAATGATGATAATGACGACGATGATGATGACTATTGCCATTCAACTATTGCCATTCAACAATCCATCACAAAATAGACAGCCTTCTATCAATTTAAATACTCCAGACCTTGAGATGTTGAGACTGACATGATCCAAATCAGTGATTCCCCTTAGCTGACCAATGAGAGAATGCAAAGAATTGTATTTAATTAGTGCTTGATTATGAGTTGCCACCAGTCCTAAAGCAGCAAAAGTCCTCTCATTATTGAATCCACAACAAAGGTGACATGTAATAAATGGTTTAGGGCTTCTCCTCTAGATTTTCAGCACCTTCTGGGTAAATTGGCTTATTTGCAACAAACAAAACAAAACAGAGTGAAGCAAAAATAAATTGATTCAGCCAACCAACACAGGATTGGAAATGGTTCTAAATGGCTACAAAACATCCAGGTAAAAATGACTTCAATATCTGAACAAAAGTTCATGTCATCTCCATTTCTGTGTTAGCTTGTAAATGTCCAGTGGCGAAGGTGCTCCACCCGTTTCTTCCAATATGCAGCTAGGAATTCAGTTTCCTTGGCTTGCACATTATTTAGAAGCAGTTTCCCCCCAATAATATATTTTTTAAATACGTTGATTTTTTTATCAGTTTTTTCAAAATTGTAAACAATCTTACTCTACTCTTACAAGAGATTTAAGCTTGTGCTCTATCTTTTGGTTTGGTAGATATTGTGTAGGCACATTTGTATACAAATTTAAGCTAAAGAAATTTATAAGGTATCCTTATTACAGGTTGAAATAAATTAATGGTGTACCAGTCTTGCAAGAATCAAGGTGTTAGACTGCTAGAGCTTTAGAAGGATAGCAAGAAATTGTCAGTAAATTTATATAGAGTGGGAAATTATTGTTGTTTTTGTTGTTGTAATTATAATATATAATAATATTGCTATTATTATTATTATTATTGATCATCACACAGTCAGCCAGATGTTCAGACTGGGTTTGGCATTTTTGTCTTCCTATTGAGTCCTCACCAAGGACCTGTCATAGACAGATCTGGATGTTTGATGATGTTACAGATATTGTCACAGTATTATTATTATTATTATTATTATTATTATTATTATTATTATTATTATTGTTGTTGTTGTTGTTGTTGTTGTTGTTGTTGTTGTTGTTGTTTCAAGACTGAAATGGCCTAGTTTATCCAAATTTTAAATTGTTTTATAAGTAAAGTAAGTTGCTTGTCATGGATAACAGACTGGATAAAATTCCCAAAGAGCAGGAAGTCAATACTAAAAGAAGCTGGCTTGGAGCTAGCTAAAAGATTTTATGGATATTTATAGTACAGGAACACAAAGGAGGATATAAATTTGAAAGGACATATTATGAGACAAACTTTGATAAAAGTATAGAACTCTGTAAGAAAAATAAGCTCTCCTTCAAAAGTCTTTAGTATTGGAGACAATAGGGTGTATTTCTGTGTGTGTGTGTGTGTGTGTGTGTGTGTGTGTGTGTGTGTGAGTGTGTGTATGCTGTGTAAGAGTGTGTGTGTGTTGTATGTGTATGTGTGTATCTCATATGCAGACGTGGTCCACCAGCATTCAGTAGAATACATTATGGTCATAGCAGGAATTATTATCAGAATTATCAGAATATGCTATGGTTGATGTATTTACAAATTGCTGATTGCTTAAAATTGATTTTAAGAATGAGGGAAATTTGAAGAAAATTGACAAAAATTCAAATACTTGCAAAACCAATACCAGCTGTTAGAGTGCATATATAAACTCATACTTGCATGTGGCACAGAAACAGGATCAATTAAAAAACTGATAAAATGCATGCAGATTGTTAAAGAAATAGTAACAACACAATGGGAAAAAATAAGGATCAAATCCATAACAATTATTCCAAGCTACAGTTTGAAAGAAAATTGGTTCAGATTTTTACAGATGGTCCACAACTCTCTAAAACAAATAGATAGATAAATCGTATAGCAATACATGTTGAAAATGCCATGTAACAGAAACTTTTTACGATAGGTGGTACATGTACAAAAGAATCCTCAACATTAATGGAAAGATGTTCATAATACAATGCAGAAATATTTGGAAATTAAATCTGAAATGAAATCACAACTATTTTCACTAGGTGTATTCCCAGAATATATCAAGAAATATAATAGTGTAATATATGATATATGCTCATTGCAAGAAATTTACCATTCTGTTGGGGACATAAATTTGGATAATATGCAGCAATAGCAAAATTAACAGCATATATTCACAATAGAAATTTAACCAAATTCAAGCAAGAATGGTTCCCATATAAACACTGTATAACACAGCATGGCAAAAATAAACCCTGAGTATGATTTCTAAGAAGGCTTAAGAGCCGAGGTGGCATAGCAGTTAGAGTGCAATACTGCAGGCCACTTTAGTTGACTGTGTTCAGGAGGTCAGCGGTTCAAATCTCACCGGCTCAAGGTTGACTCAGCCTTCCATCCTTCCGGGGTAGGTAAAACGAGGACCCAGATTGTTGGGGGCAATGTAAATATATATATACATTGCTTACTGGTGTACACCGCTTAGAGAGTGCTTGCACTTAAAGCGGTATATAAGTCTCATAAATAAATAAATAAATAAATAAATAAATAAATGTTCATCAACATTACAAAGTTATAAAGGCACAAGAAGATGAAAGTTAGAAACCAAATGTATTTTTAAATTTTGTTGTTGTTTTTCTTTTTAATATGCATAAATAACTGTAAGCAACAATGGTGGCGACCTCAGTATTATTAAGCCTAAAATAAAAACATTTGTTATGTAGTAAATAATTTAATGTATTTTGTCATTGTTTATCAATGCCACATTCAGTTTACATGAAAAATTTAAACAAACTTAGGCTTATCAAGAACAAATTTTATTGATCAGTCATCTTGACCATATAAAAAAAACTATAGAACCAAGACAAGAAAACAGTAGGTCACGTTCAGAATAAATTGGTATTCCTGCAGTCAACCTCAACCTGTTTTAGGTACTCTGCCTTTTTTTAAATGACCTTTGATTTAAAAATTGAAGACTTTCCAAGGATATGTAGGCTTGTTCCCTGAAAGAAATAAGACACTTTCTGGGCAGTGTCCCAATATTTTTACATATTAGTTTTAGATAATTATCTAAATAGATAGTCCTGCTTATCAACTAATTAATGTTTTAGAAAACACAATTATTGTTGATATAATCTTTTTTCCCCTTCATCTGTAAAGATTTAAGTTATCCAAACACTGATGTATTCATAATCTCTAGTCAACATTATGTAAATATCACTGTACCTAAACAATATAATCACACAATAAAACAATATAAAGAGAATAAAAAGATGCCAGCTTGATAGACTGCTGAGAATACAAGTAGAAGAAACCCCAACTCATCTACACCATTATATGGAGTAACTAGAGAAAGCAAAAGTTTCTCTAATATGCAGAAATATCCCAATTCTTAAAGAAACAAGGGTAGGACATTAATTTACTCACTAAAATAGAACTCATGCATCTGTTTGCCTAATTTATAGTAGCACCTTGGCCATGTAACCATGAATTAATATCAAACCATCGGTTTTAGTATAATTAGCATACTTAGCCATGTTTGTATCCCAAATTAATTTAATTCATTTGAAGCAAATCTGGTCTCAACAGCAATGATAGCTGGAGTAGGAAAGAGAAATTTTAATACGTTAATTGGGCTAGCAGCTACCAAACTGTATTATCATCCATAAAAGTGGATACTTCTTCAAACTCATCTGCTATTTACAGTATGTCTGCCTCTCCATCTACTTATCTATTCATTTATCTATCTATCCATCTATCTGATTTAATTTCATATATTGATGAATGATTGATAAATCTGCCCAGAGTTTTGCAAACAAGAAATTAACCAATTTAAGATCCTCAAGTAAAAACAAGGACATCACTTTGCTTAAAGAATTCCAGAAAAGTTTTTCAAATATGGTGATATTTTCAGGAGTCCTTTACAGAGGACTAGTTTCAAGCTCTGTAGAACAGAGCATTCAGTGCTATAATAGCCAAGAATAAGGAAATACGGATGTTAAAGTTTACACTCCCCTCCCTGTAAAATGCTCACAGCAACAGAGGCGATGACTGTAGTAAACATGTAGTAGCTTCTCCCACTTCCTTCTATTTCACTGCTGCTTCACTTGGCTCTTCAAGCCTTCAGCCTCCTTTCTACAGTTGAATTTCTGGGTGATTTCCTTTTGGGTGAAGCTGCCAGTCTTTCCTTCTCCCTCTTGGCCAACCTGTCAAACAATATCCTTGAATTCTCTGCCTCCTTGGTTAGCTGCAGGGAGAAGAATCCCATCTGGGTCAGGTTCTGCAGGGAAAAAAGCTTCATGCTTTACCTCTTCCTTACTCATGAATATATATTTTCCTTTGTCTCCTATACTCTTAATCTGCTCCTGCTTAGGCTAACTTTCCTTTTCTTTTTCCTAGCTTTCCCAGGCTAAACTTCTCCTCCTCTTCCTCTTTCCACGCTTGTGTATGTGTTTAAAGCCACAGTTTAAAGCTTTTTATATCTTTCCTAACTGAAATTATTATTTATTGTCTGTTTAGTCTTAGGGACATCCCCCCTCCTTCACCAAAGGATCCTCATATTGATTTCAAACAGAATTTAAGTAATTTCTTATTGCTTCCCTTAACCTGTACCTCCAATTAGTATTTCTGATACTTAATGTTACCTAATACTCTCCTTCTGACTTCTTCCAATTACAGACCTTTGCAAATGGAACTCTAGCACTCAACTTCCTTACTTTGTCATGTAGCCTCTTGCCAATCTGAAAGAGTTCGAATCCTTTTTTTTTTTATTCCACAACTCCATTAGAACCAAGATGTGTATGTATTTTTTTTTCGCCAAAGAGATCAGTGTTTATTGTGATACTCCTTCAAATTATCTATGCCCTTAGAAAGAGGAAGCTCACTCTGGCCACCTCCTACAAAGAAAATCTCTACAAAATGTTCTATAGATGGCATCTCCCACCCATAAGATTAGCTAGAATGGGTCCAAATGTTTCTTCCAAATGCTGGAAATGTAAATTGGCAATAGGACATACTATCGTATGTGGTGGGAGTGCCCACGAGCCTGTGATTTTTGGAATAAGGTTAAAAAATGACTGGAAGAAATTTTAATGCTAGTGGTAGAGTTAAAATCGGAACTCTTTTTACTAGGCATAACCACGCAGAAATATGACAAAGGGGTACTCTATTTGATGTTACACATTCTCACGGCTGCTAGACTGGTATACGTTCAAAACTGAAGGAATAAAGGAATTCCAACAGAAGAAGAGATTTTATATAAAATTTTATCGTGTGCTGAAATGGATAGGCTCACAATGGAAATGAAGGATAAGACAGAATCAGTCTACTTTGAAATCTGGGACAAATTTTATTACTGGTATGAATTAAGGAGAACTGCTCGGGCTTCAAGCTAGTGTTAAGACCAAAATACATATAATTGTATATATAATTGTATTGTATAGAAGAATAAGTTTATTTAGAGATTAAGAATGGTGTATTAATTATATGTATTAAGAGGAACAAATTGTTAGGAATATTTATTCTGGAATGTCATGTTATGTCCATTTTTGTTTTAACTGTATTATAAATAATTTTTTTAAAAAAAAATTAAAAAATTATCTGTGCCTTTATAACAATAGCCGTTTAGTTACTCACTTGTCTCCCTGCATGACAAAATCAGGACAAAAAAGAAGAGGAAATAAGCAAACCAGATAAGCAAAGAGAACATTACCATCAGTAATAGTATGCAGTTGGTTTTACTTGTGTCAATTGGTGCTACAGAAGCCGTGTTGCCTAAAATTTCTCATTTTTATTGATATGAAGTTTTTAAATAAATTTTGTTCCCTTTGAAAATATTAGTCTTGAAGGCTCTCAATGATTTCTCTCCTGACAGAAGCTTTATCTAAAATGTCCTCTCTAACAGTCCATCACATCACTCTTACCCCACATAGCCATTATTCACTTTGGTTTGAATAATTTCACTCAGTTCCCTTTACCTTTTTATATGTTAAACTTCATCTTCAATTATGAAAACCTCTGGTTGATTTCCCCATGCTGCAGAACAATTCAAGAGCCTTGTCAGAGGTTAAGCTCATGTCAGAGCAATAAGAAAGAACAGAAATATTCAAAACCACATGTACTTAAGGACTCTTGAGCAGATGGCAAGCACTGCTTCATGCTGGAAGGGCCATTGTGCTGCAAACAGCACAATGGCAATATGTTTTTACAGCGTTATCTTTTGCCCCGTGTCTCTATAGATAGCTTTGAGTGATGAAGCAATGTGTTGCTCTTGGTAGAACCATTAAGAGTCCCACAGAGAAGAGAAACAAAGTAAGCATGTGGGGTGAAGGAATGGAGGTTGAGGAACAGATTCACACATGCCTTTGAGATTTTCTGCAGTGACTTCATTCTGAAGCACCCTGGATACTTCAATTTTGTAATAGGGAATGGTTTGTACCTGGAAATTGATTTTATTCTTATAGTCATCTTGGAGTCAAAGGATATAAGTAGGGATATGCACATGAAAATTCATCACTTCAATCAGCTGGAACACATCTGAATAATGAAATGCACATAAGCTAACAGAGAGCCCTGCTGTTCTTGGCAAGAGCATTATTTGCTCTTAGAGATCCCTACCAATGGCTGCCTTTCACAAACTAATGTTGGAATTTTACATTTTCAGAATTTTCAGCCACCGAACCTATGACTGAATAATCACTTCAATCCATCTGGTGTGCACCAGTTTAGGGAAGGCTGATCTATAGTAGGTTATTTCATATTATATTGATCCACTCTTGCTTTACTTAGGATTGGTTGCACTTGATAACATTTCTATGAGATGAGAAATGGGATAATTTTGGCCTGAATTTATAATATGAGTGGAGAGAATGTATGAGACTAGGAAGGAACTTCCTATTGGTTAGACTGCAAATGTGGATTGTTTTAATCTGAAAGGTGACTTTTCATGTGTTCAGCGAAACAGACTCAGTGTGGGAAATCAGCAACCCAAACTCTAGATTCCTCCCCTCCCTCCCACCACTGAGGAAGAGCTGCAGAAATATCTACTAGATTTGATAATTGCTCCAGAGATGAGGCTTCTTATTGGTGGAGACTTTGTAATGGCTGATGAAAATTAATTTAGATTGAAATATCACATCTGCTTTTACTTGGAGAAAAAAAATCTGATCCTCTCGTGAATTTCCTACATCATTTTACTTTTTTTTTTTTTTTACTCAGCCATCTGTTTTCTAACCATGATCATCCACCATTTGTGCAATTCCAAGAGAGAATCATTTTTCAGACATTACTATTGTGGCTTCTTTGTTCATTGAAACATTGAAGATGTAAGCTTCACTGATTTTGACAAGTTCACTAAATGCCTGAAAAAACATTGATGACTGGAGGTATCTATGGGTATCTTCCATATGCTCACTGAACGTTCAGATTGTAGCAAATATTTAAATTTTGTATGGTCTGACTAACAATTCCTTCTCAAAAATATCTGTCTGTCAGTCTTTCATCTGTTTCATTTCCTTCAGGAACTGAGGATAATATGAGAGAATGAATGACCCAAAGATGTTAACATTTCTGTGGTTGAATTTCTTCCTGAGTTAGTCCAGCAGCTTTACTACTATAATACATGGAAAACAAAATCACACTGTTTCCATGTTGTTTGCCAAGAAAGCTATGTGGATTATCTATGAAATCATCAGAAATCAATAGGATGACATGACATAGGATGACCACATTATCAAGTTCCTTCGAAACTTATGTGTTCTTAGTACTGATGTTAAGACTAATAATACCCACAAACCAACTAGAGAGGGGGGAAAGGTTAAGTAGTCTTGTTACTGTATTAGTCCAATGCCTCCTTCCCCCAAAATATGCTACTGGATATGTGGAATGAAATTCCTATTAAGCCAGGTTGGAGAACATGATGTAGAACATTTGCAAAATTAGAAATGATATTGTTGCTAAACTCTGAGAGACAAAGATAGTAGAAAAGACATTAAAGTTGTGAAGCATTATCTTATGGGCATTTTCCTGGTCCTGAGCCCATGTATCCACTCCAGGCAATATAAGAACTGTTATTTTCCTATGTGCAAGATGATAATGCTTTACAGCATGAGGTGAGTTAGTTCATGCTGCCTGGAGCCTTTATGATGTCCCCAGAAAGAATAACTCTTGCAAGTAGATGAAGGTGACATTAGGCAAGAGAGGTTCAAGAGTTGGCTGTGGCTGTGCCAAGCCAACCAAAGCCTTCAAGGGAGGTCTGCAGCTCATAAGTATGTCCTGACCATGATTCAGCTTTGGGTGCACAAGCCTGGATCCTGACAATTTTATTCATGGAAGACCATACACATTCAGTTTCTATTTTAGAGGGCCATGGAAGCATAAATATTGAAAAGTCATGAGTTAAAGCATAATGCTACTGTTGAGTTCTGAATTAATTACCAATTTATGAAGTGAAAGGCTCTGGACAATCACTTAGGAATTTAGCACATGTATGGAGATGCTTCCATCTTTAGTTCCTGGGTATGTTTGTATGTATGTATGCTTGCATTTATTTGTTTGTTTGTTAACAACCCACCTTTCAGGCAACCCTAACTCAAGGTGGAGAACATAACTAATACTCCTTCCTCCTGCTATTTTTCCCACAACACCAACTCAGTGAAGTGGGTTGGGCTGAGAGAGAGTGACTGGAGCCAATTGACATGGAGCCAATAAGGAACTGTAGTCACTGGAAAAGAAGAGACTGGAAAGAGCTGCCAGTTAGAGCTGACATAGCACCAGACAGATTGGTTCTGAATTTCCAAAGCTGAATTAACCTCCCTGTCTTCACTCTTCTGCTCTATCTTGCAAGCATTAAGGAACCTTCATCCCTAAATATTTTTCTGTTAGGAACCTTCCTTAACTCTCAATGTGTTGGAAATTCAAAGATTTAAATAAGAAAGAAAGGATAATTATAAAAAGAAGTAACCCAGATCTGCAGCAGAAAATGTTCTGAGTGGATCAGTTGCTTGGGGTTCATCTTATACAAAATGCATTTATAAAAAGCACTTAAAATCATGAAGACAATTAGTAGCCATTATAGTGGGAATGCAAGTTAACTAGAAAATGGTGTGGCTGCCTTCAAAACTCCTTTCAAAGATTTTTTTTTCAACCTTGATGATGTCTATTAATTATTCTCAACACACATTTCAAACTCAAAGCCTAAAGGATCTAAATTAATTTTCTAGTATTCAGGGATTTGGACATCTTAATTTAACATCAGTCAGGAAATCCCTCTTCCCCTCTTCCAATAAGTTTGTTTGTCTTTGCTTTTCACTTATGTCCTGACTTGTTGTCAGTATCTCATTGATTTAGTCACTTGTTTAACATTTTGTAGAAGTGATGGACAGCAGTAGCAGCAGGGAAAAGAGACAAGCAACTCTGGGGAAATGAAACCTAATTCTACCTACAGTACTTGACTTAGGGCAGTTTTGGGCTTTAAGATCCCTCCAATCCATGGTGTCAAAACACTATGGTGCCTTGACTGTGGGAGATGAGAAAGAAGGTGGTATGATGGGGGAGTTCTCATCTGCCTGAAAACTCTCAGGCAGTGGTTCTCAACCTTTTTAATGCCGCGACCCCCAACCGGTCATAAGTCGAGGACTACTCAACTGGTGCAGCACCGTTTGCAGAATGGGACTTTTGGCGGGCTCAGCAGGGCAGAGACAGCCTGGACAATTCCTATTGGCTTTTGAAAGCCAATAGAATTAGACTCTATTCAAGAGAGTCTATTCTATTGGCTTTCAAAAGCCAATAGAATAAAAGGGAGTAGCACAGCTAAGGAAAAGGGGGGGGAAAATGATGGACTGCGTTATTTGGCGACCCCCGTGAAATGGTCGTTCGACCCCAAATGGGGTCCCGACCCACAGGTTGAGAACCACTGCTCTAAGGAAACTTTACAAAATATTCTTCAAAATATTTCTTCTGTGTAGTGACAGTTCAGTCTATGAGGACAGCAGAACATGCTGATGGTTCTAGATCACGGGTGTCAAACTCGCCGCGTCATGTGACATGTCACGACGTATCACAACTTTTTTCGCATTGCTGGAGCTGGGGTGGGCATGGCCTCCGTGTGATGCAATCGGCCTATGGGCCAGCAGTTTGACACCCCTGTTTTAGATCATTGCCACCCTTACCTATGGAATCCTATGTATCCTGGAATCCATCAATCCTAGAATACATTCAATATTCTTAGCAACAAATTGTTCTGGGATGCCAGTGAAAACAGCAAATGATTTCTACCTAAGTCCTTTGTAGAAGAAATGTGAACATTCATGACAGAATAATTGAGTTCTGTGGTTAAATGCATCTAAATAATTTATTTTAGAAAGAGTCTATTTAGCCTGAGAAAAAGACTGTTTGGTAGTGTGGCTACAGCAGTTGTAACATATTGTCATGTTATGGATAATAAGGGCTAGGTGTTGCCTACCATGGTGAAGAAGTGGAAATGAGATGATGTCAACCTGTGCTAGTTATGCCATCATCCATAAGGCTATGTGGATTTCTGTCCTCTGGCAGGTCACACTAAGTGCTCATTGCCAAGAAGGACCTTCCCTATCCTCTGCTGTGTTGCCATTCTTCACTCCCATGTAATTAATTGTAAATCCAGTGTAGCACTGTGATACAATATAGGCCAGCTCCTATGGTAGATTATTTGAAATCATATAGAAGCTTTTACAGAGCACATTTCTGATAATGACATTACTAGTTTGCAAATAAAGTTCTATTATGGCTACCTGTATGCCTATAACAATCTCTGTGTTCCCTGACTCACTTAAAAAAATGAATTAATTTTAAAATGAAGGATTGCCATATTGCAGATTTAAGCAGCAGTCTCCAGGACAAAATTTATTTACAAGAAGGTTCAGGGTTTCAAAGACAAAATTAGAAAATGCATGGCTTTGATGCATGGCTGCAAATCCATGATTTGTTTTGGAAAATGTCCTGCCTCTTTAAAAACAAAACAAAACAAAAATGTAAGCTGAAAATGGGGCATGGTATCCTGCTTAGCCTAAATGTTTATGGAATACAAGATGCACCTTTGTCTATACTATGTATGTGTGTGTGTGTGTGTGTGTGTGTGTGTGTGTGTGTGTGAATATTGCTAGTTTAATTATATGTAAAGCTTATCTTGGTTGCTTATATTGAATGTGCAAGGCATATTTGTTCTAGAGAAATAAATGGTGCACATGGATGATCTGTAGCATAATCATAGAGTCAAATCAAATTGTCAGCTTTATCAGGATACCTCCAAAGTGATTCAAAGTTTCACAGTGATATTTTAAAATTAGTTCAGACCATAAAATCAACCCAATTTGATTCTATAAACTGAAACATCAAATCAATTTTTCAAGCTGGTCCAAATGATCAGATCCGACCAAAGGAAGTGATTAGAAAAAAATGATTTTAAATGTGATTGGAGCCAATCCACTCACTCAGTCTATCTGCCATGTCTTTTTATTTTGATGAACTTGGACACTTTCAGACTGGTTATGACCACCATGGCAGAGATTTTGTGAACAGACATCCAGTCACGACAATTACTTTTGAAAGAATGTATAACATGCTTTCCAAATGCCAAATATACCAAGTAGATGCAAATAGATGTAAATATGATTCATTTTATTATCCACTCTGCAAAAGAGATTTCTTCTCTCAGGCTTTTATTTTAATTTTAATTTTCAAAGATGTGATTGCATATTAAAATAGTTGGCTAGATTTTGAAGATGTATGAAGTCTATGAAATACAAAGTTTTCCCTTTCGTGTGACAATAGATATTTTCTACATGATCGTAGTATTACCATAAAGACAGCTGCTGCTTGTTTTCGTGTGACTACACTGTGTTCCTCTTGGTGCTTTTTCCACCACATATTCTCAGTGAGAAAAAACCAAAAGCTGTATGAATAGGATCTCAGCTTTAACTTGTAGTATCTCTAATTCAGTGGCTAAAATAACCTGAGGAGTAATGTAATGTAATGGGATGGCAAGAAAACACACATAATTAATACTTCTGCTAAAGTAAGGGAGCTGATTTAAGCCAGAAAACATTAAGTTAGATTAAATTGCAGGATGAAAGAAATATGAACTAGACCTAGATTTTTGGTGTCTGCGGGTGGGTCAAGAAACCAAGTTGGCACCTTCAATCCAACAGTTAAAGCCATTTTGCTTTCTCTCACACTCCCAATGCACCAGATTGGATTGTTTTTGTTGGTAGATATCCTACTCCCCAAAAGTTTATGTAGAATACAGAACACAGAACATAGAATAATAGAGTTAGAAGGACCTTGAAGGTCTTCTAGCCGAACCCCCTGCTCAAGCAGGAGAACCTATACCATTTCAGACAAATGGTTTTCCAGTCTCATTTTGAAAGTCTCCAGTGATGGAGCAACCCAAACTTCTGAAGGCAAAGTTGATTGCTCTAACTGATAGGAATTTAGGTTGATTGCTCTAACAGATAGGAATTTTCTGCTTAGTTCTAGGTAGCTTCTCTCCTTGGTTAGTTTCCATCCATTATTTCTCATCTTGCTTTTTGGTGCTTTGGAGAATAGTTTTACCCCCTCATCTTTGTGGATGAGGGGGTCAAATATTGGAACACTGCTATCATGTCTCCCCTAGACCTTCTTTTCATTAGACTATACATACCCAATTCCTGTAACTGTTCTTCATATGTTTTAGCCTCCAGCCCTCTAATCATTCTTGTTGCTCTTCTTGTTGCTTTTTTATATTGTGGTGACCAGAACTGGAAGCAGTACTCCAAGTGTGATCTTACTAAAGCTTTGTAATTCCCTAAAGATCATCTTCTAGAAGGGAAGATATAATTCAGGATGAGAGGATCAAAGGGAAAAAGCTAGTTTGGGGAATGGGCAGAGAGTAGACAAAAAATAATTCAGTTTTTTTATACTATAATAACTAACATTTTTTAAGTTGTGGCAAGGCAGGAGGAAAAGCAGTAAGAAGAAAGCAAAAGGCCATCAAGGAATTACCTAATTTGCAGAGGGACAGCCTAGCAGATATTTTCCATGCCTTGTCAATAACAGGACAGGAGGGAAAAGTAAGGATCTCAAATGTCTGGTCCTATGAAAAAAAGAAAAGATGGCACACATGAAGAGCTGCAGGAATTTGTGAAAAAGCTGGACCTAAGGTGATTTGAGAGGAGAGAAGATCCTACAGGGAAACCATGTAGAAACAGGGAAGTTGCACTAAACAAGAACTCTGGGAAAGGAAGAGGAAGCAGGAGAACTTGGCTAGCATTTCTATTTTGTTCAATATTTAGATCTTGAACAAAGCAAATGTCATGAGCTGTTAATGTATTGCCATTGGTTGTAAGATGCCTGCTGGTGTGTTTAGGGATGGGAAGGAATTAGTTTGTATATTTCACTTCAAAGAAGCCTGTTCACAATTTTTCTTACATATCTTTGTAAAACTATTCTGTTTCTTTAATGAGAGAAAGTTACAGCTATTAAAAGGTCAAAAATGGCAATTTCCAGTTTGCGTTGCAGCGAGATGGGATGCAGGAAGGCAGAGCTTTGCATTCTGTGCCCGATTTCACCCTGCTGGGGGCCGTAAAAAGGGCCTAAAATCGCCCCAAAGAGAGATGAGGAGGAGGGGTGCCTTGTTGATCATGGAAAGATGGTAGTCTTTCCATTTGATCCAAGGAAAGCCCTCCAAACTGGCAGGGGAAAGACCGGCTACATTCCATTAACTGCTAACAACCAAAGAGGAAAAAAGCACTATGTAATACATCATAAACAGTCTGGAACTGGGTGAGAATATTGATCCTTTCTTTGCTATTTTACAACTGAATTTCCTGGGAAAGGCTCCCAAGAAGCAAAAAACCTCTGAATGTAAATGAAAGCAGCATTTTACTTTTAGGGGGGACAGAAACATACAATATTGAAGTGGAAGTAACATAAAGCTACAGTTTTGATAAATTTGAGAACTGAGATAACTGTTAAGATTTTCTCTTTGAAAAAATAAAAAACATTGAGGTGAAATATAAGAAATCAATCCTTTGTTTTAAGAGTGGAAAATGGACTTTGAATGACATTTAGTGATGGATTTGTATATAGCACTATAATTTGCTTTGCTTGATGATTCCTACCCTGGGAGAACAGCTGGCAATAAAGGAATATATTTTGGCATACTTATCATCCTGACCTTCTTGGATTATAAATACTTACTGAGCTTGGACTTTTAACTTCAAGAGCTAGTGGGAGAGAAAGAAAAAAATGACCTTGTTCTACACCTGGCTGGGAGAGACCTTTGAACTGTTTTCAGAGAGGTTGAACATTTTGAACACTTCAAATATTGTAGATTACAACTTTGCCTGATTGAAAATTTTTGGGATACTTGAGACAAGGGATTACTATAAAATATTGCTTTCAGAATTGAACCTATACTTTGGAATATATCAGATTATAAAGGATACATATAAATACCAGAAAACTAATCTCCAGGAATGATGCCTCAAGAAAAAAACAAACATTTTTCAGAAAGAAATATATTCTATGCTACTAACTCACCAAACAATTGTTGAATGTAAAGAGGATATAAAAAGAAATCATAATGAGACTAAAAACAATTTAGACAATATAAATGAGCAAATCTCCAAATTAAATCTACAACTAGATGACGACTACAAAGTATGAACAAATAATCCAGAAATCAGAAGATGAAACAGAGGAAATGGATTTAGAGATGGAAGAGATAAAAGAACTGTAAGACTTAGCTATAAATGAAAATGCAAAAGACCATTTACCCCTTAGGTCTGCAAATATATTAGATGGCAAAGAAAAAGATTTTAAAAAAGGGAATATAGAGCTGTTAAGGGAAATGTCACAACTTGAGAGACAGGAAATGAAAATAGAAATGGAGGGAGAAAGGAATTGGGAGTTGTCTAAGGAATATAAATGGGCGGAATTCCCCCCCCCCCCAAAAAAAATACCAGACCCAAATTGTTTTCCTCATGCCAAGCAATATTCACAAAAATAGAAAGAACATTCCTGGGCGATCTAATTGCCCTGGCTTGGAAAGCGACTTTGCAAAGAAAGAAAGAAAGAGTCAGATTTAAAAAACAGAAGACTTGACCTTCTAGAGGGGGCATTATATGTTTAAATACTCTTTTGAATAAGATTAAAAGAATGGAAGGCTTTTAGATATAATTAGACTTTTAAAATGAAAGATACGATTTAGAATTAAAATAGCATTTTCCCCTCTTTTTTGATATATGAAGATAAGAGGAGGATTGATTTGAATAAAACTTTCAGCTATATAAATGTAATTAATATTGAGAAAATCATAAGTGATAAGGATATTTCAAATACTGATGGGAAATCAAACTTTAACAAGAGCACGAAAAACAGGATATTGATTAATGAATTGACATTGTTGATTTATGAATTGATATTATTGTTATTTGTATGATATTAGTAAAATATGATGGACATGCTTATATCTACCTTTGTATACATTAATAATACCAAAAATTGTAATGATGTAATGACGGGAAAATGGAAAAAATATGGAGAGGAAAAGAGGATAAAGGAAAAAATACTGCATTGTGTAGTATTGAACAGACTTATATTGAAAAGGTTAATGTGAAGTATTTGAACCCAGACAATATGTTGTTTACTAGGCACTAAAGACTGTAATTTTAAAAAATTAATAAAACTTTTATGAAAAAAAAAAGTTCAAAACCAGCATCTTTTTCTTCACAGATCTGGGGAGTCAGATAGGAACTGTCTGCTGAGAGCTTCCTGCTGGTGCAAAATTTGGCAGCAGCCTTGTTTGAAATAAATTCCAAAAAATGTTGGAAGGATCTCTGCTTGGGAAAGAATTCTGAGGAAGCTGGGTCCTTCAACTAGGGACCAATTACAGGAGGAGCTATAGAAGGAAAATAGTGCTCCTAAAAGATTCATGGGTAGGGAATGCTGGAAAGCCATCAACTAGCTTTGACAGTTCACATAATGACACCACTAATCTTATGTCTTCTAATGTGCTCAAGGTTCTTTCTTTAGAGGATAGATTACTTTTATTCTCTGGCCTTTGTTTGCTTGTTTTTCAAAAAAACTGTTCACAAATGACTTCTAAACCTATTGCATGTCCCAGTAACTTCACCTCCCTTAGATTCAGAATGCCTAGAAAGGGAAGCCTAGAGGACAATATGTTATTAAACTTGCATGCTGATGAATAGGTTCAATTCATGTTAGTTTACCACACAATAAACTAGGATATAATAAACAACTTGATTAGAGAGAGGAGAAATAGATAAATAAACAGTTAAAACATGTTCTGAATAGTCTTCCTAACACTAAATCTAAAAGCAGCTGAAATTTTGAAACCAACAGTAATAACAATAAAAAAATGAAAAGCATAATAATGATGGCAAAGAATCACATGTCAAACTCCTTTGAGAAGCTCAGTTTCTACAGTTTCTGGAAGGCCCGTTTGAAAGGACAGCTGCCATAACTGAAAAACAATACATTTTTGTCTCAGCCCCTCACCAAGAAAAACAGTGCATTAGTTTGGAGGTTCTCTATATAATCAGAACCTCAGTACAGAGGCCATGTTTTCTCCTCCAGTGCTGTGTGCTCACATTCATAAAGTCTGGAACACTAAGAAATAGGGAACTGAAAGTAGCTGATGGATGCGGGTTCCAATGTACATGAGTATGTGGAAAGTTATGTTCAGCAGAGAGTCAGCAGAAGTCAGCAAAAGACATCAGACCATCTGTCTACAGTCTTAGGATGAGAAAGGATATAAAGAGTTGTGAGTGGACCTGATTGATCTGCATTGACCTATAGTTGTCCTTATTGGAACTGCTATGCCATTGGACCTCATTGCAATGGGTTATTAATGTAAGTGATGTTGTGTTATTATGCTTGCTATGTTCCAAATTATTAGCAAAATAAACCTCTGAATCTTAAAGTAAGAATTATTGTTTTGTGTTGCTGTCTCTTGTCTTTTTCATTGGGTTTTTCCATGACATAAGTTACCATCTTTAAATGTTCCACAGAATATGTGAAAGATAAAAAGGGGACCAGTGAAGTGCATATTATAAAACTGATGTCTCTGCCACACATTTTCTGAAATGTCATTTTTGTCTTACCACCTTTACCATCTTCTGTTTAAAAGGATGGCATGTAGTTTTTCCCAGAAATCATAGGATGCCAATACAAGTTTTGAGTAGTGATGCCTGAATGTAGACTTTTCATTTTATATATTTGTAAAAGTATTTATTTTGTTCTGCCTGGGACTTTCAGAACTTTTTTGGGGAGAGAAGGATGAAGGATGCTAATGAAGATAGAACTGTCATTATCATATGATCTAGATGAGACTTAGTACTTCAGTGAAGAGACTTCTATAGTAAATATAACAGCTTTATCAAATAATTCTTCCAAGGTTATTAAGATTATTCATTTCTATTTTTCATGAAGCCACAATAAACTCCCATTGCTCATTTGTTATTAAAATCTAATGTATTTGTAGGATGGATGGAGGTCATTTTAAAAAATGGCAGAGGAATCATAAAACTCTGTCATATATAGATTTTTTTTAGAAGACCATGGTTGAGGAAAAAAAGAAAAGAAAAATTAAAAATCAGTTCATCTTTATGCATTGTAAATCCTGCCAAGTTGGATAATGATAGTTCCTGAAATGGACATTGTGAAAGGGAAAAAAAATAGGTTCAAAAAAAATTGTATCAAGTCATTATCATCATCACCATCACCTCAGTCTACCACCAATCTATTCTCTGGAAATGCCTGTTTCTGATTAAATACACATTACATATAAATTACATTTATCTCTCTTCAATGTCCAATAAAAGTGGCAATCAAATGATCAGAAACAATGAGATGAATTAAATTAAAAATAAGTCATTGTCCTCACTTCTAAACTCTGCAACTATGATAACAACAAAGAACACACATTCAAGTTAATATACACCGAAATTATTGAAATTTCTCAGAATTCCTTATGAGCAAACCTAAACCTCAAAATGACAAATATTTTCTTCAGAAGTGTTAATGCTTGTGATGTGGTTTAAGAATAGTTATTCCTACTGAATAAACAGGACAAAATTGGAGAGCGTTAGATGAATCAATCTTCGCTAATTGGATAAACCTATGAAGAATTCCAGAAACATTCACTATGAATATCACTTAAACTTTCTTAGCCGTCAAACCATCAAGAAACACTTTCAGAAGCATTAATGATTCTTTAACAAAACACCAACAAGAGAAATTAATAAATGAATTCAGTCTTCTCTAATAGAGTTCCATTTTGATTTTTTTTGAATTATGTGTTTCATGTTTTTCACTAAACATAGCCATGGATTATTTTTTTATTTAAAAGTAATGGCAACTACAATCCCATACAACTAGCACTGGAAACATTGTATGAGCAACACAGACATATGTTGTATCCTGATCTGAAATAAGATTCACCCACTAGTCCTTGTAGCAAAGCAAGCCGATCAAAAAGAGAAGCAACCTGGAATTAAGGAGAAACTTCCTGACAGTGAGGACAATCAACCAGTGGAACAGCTTACCCTCCATGGGCACTCCATTGCTGGAAGTTTTTAAAAAGAGACTGGACAATCACCTGTCTGAAATGGTATATGTCCTCCTGCTTGAGCAGGGAGCTGGACTAGAATACTTCCAAGGTCCCTTCTATTCTATTCTATTCTATTCTATTCTATTCTATTCTATTCTATTCTATTCTATTCTATTCTATTCTATTCTATTCTATATTCCATTTATTTATTTGTTTGTTGGTTGGTTGGTTTGCTTGTTTATTGTTTTTACAAATATCTCAAGGTGGCAAACATATTCAACACACCTTGCTCTTTCTTTTTGACCCCAGAACAACACTGTGAGATGAGTTGGGCTTCACCAAGCTGGCTTTCATGACTAAGACGGGAGTTGAACTCATGGTCTACTGCTTTTTAGGCTGGTGCTTTAACCACTAAACCAAAGCAGCTCCTTTCCTCTTGCCATTTTGGAAAAGGACCTTCATTCTACTTCCATATTTGAAAAAACATTGATCTGGTGTGCATGAATTTTATTAAAACCATATAAATGTCTCCCAAAACCTTGAAATGGTAACCTCTTGAAAAAGGACCAAAGTAATAAATATGCAAACCTCTTTTACCTACAGGTAATGCTCTCGTTTGCTCCAGTCGATAAGCATTGATTTATAGCTGATGTTTGTATCTTTCAAAAGCACATCGCCTTGGAGCAGCTGCTCAGTTTTAATGCTTAAATTTAGTCATTTTGCTCTGGGAAAAAAATAGTCTCTTTTTACATACGTATGTGCTGAAGGCAAGAAAAGGCTGATAGGAACACGCAGCAGAGGCTGCTCTTCTCGCTCAATATTTAATACAATTTCTGGATCTCAGATAAATGAGTCATCTATGCCAGCAAATACATACAAATGCATATGCCAAGAAACTGCTTTATAGAAGAGAAGTATTGCTCGAAGAAAGGGAGAAACACATGTCTTCAGGCCTGAAGTTATGGAAGTTGGTATTCAATAGGAGCTGGAATGTTTCCCGTCCTTGAAGCTCAGTTGCTGCCTCACCATCTTTTTCTGCTAATGTAAACTTTCCAGATTGCTGAGAAAGAAGTGGAGAATTTCTTGAGGATTGAAGTAATTGGTGTGCTTTCTCTTGGACATCCATTTCTGTTATTTTGTCTTTTTCATTATCTTTTGCTAGGACTGAAGTCTTATAACAAAGGTTCAGTTCTGCTGCCTGCTTTCAGATGAGGCTTGTCAGCTTGATATTTAAACTTGCCAGGATGTTGTACAGCAAAGCTGTATTGGGAAGTATTCCTTGGAATAGTATATGGGGCTCCCAGATATGTTGTAGTGACCAGTGGGAAGATATATTTTTTACTATCATTATAGGTATCAGTGATGAGATTGTTGGGTTTTAGGCTTCTATGACCACATCAACCTCTTGATCATCTGCCTTTAATCTGAGTCTGTGCAAGAACTTTACAGTCAGGACAAAAGCATCAATGATAGCTACAATGATACCAAAATAAAGAAATGCATTTTGTGACTTCTCAACACAGACCCTGCTCTTATCTACTTGGGTGTGACACCTGAAAGTGCAAATGGTATCTCATAATTATGATGAGCTCTATATGTGAAGGATCACATTAAGATTACAACATTAAGCCAAGTTACCAGATCTTACTGTTAGATCCTTTTTCATATTAAGTAGCTTTTAGAATTGTAGCTATGCTCTGAGATAAACAGATAAACTTTTTCCTAGTCAGGATTCAGATTTTGCTGAGACATTTCAAGAACGTTTTCAAGAGTCCTGGTGGTGCAGAGGTTAGAATGCAGTATTGTAGGCTAACTCTGCCCACAGTCAGCAGTTTGAACCTGACCCGCTGAATGTTGACTCAGCCTTCCATCCTTCCCAGGTTGGTAAAATGAAGACCCAGATTGTTGGGGGCAACATGCTGACTCTGTAAACCTTTTAGAGAGGGCTGTAAAGCTCTGTGAAGTGGTATATAAGTCTGAGTGCTAAGTGCTATTGCTAACATATTAAAGTTTTGTTTGTTTGTTTTTGTTTATAGTGTTTAAGCCATACATATGTGTAGTATAACAATGCTACTATAGCAACCTATCATCTATAGATTAATCTCACCTACAAGTTGACTATCAATGGGCCAGAAAAAAATGACCTCTGAAATAGATTTTAAGTCTCTGGATAAATACATCAATGTTAAGTCATTACATCTCACAAAACATTTGAAAGATCATTACTGAGAAACGCATTTAAGATCATTTTGTTCCACTCATTTCTCTTAATATAGATTTGCAATCGTTGGTCATATTTATGATTAGAATCTTAAGAAAGTACTAAGATTTATCTGAGGCTTTGAATGTATGCTTATGGTGCACATTCAAATATGAATTATGGATGGTGATGATGATAAATATAAAGAATTGTATTAATGTATTAAAATTATTATGTGCTCACATAAAGCATTCTAGCACCATCATCAGAACAATTTCAGATTCAAAAGAATTAGGGATAAAGGACTTTATGTCAGAATCAAAATTCTGGCTAAGGACTTCAATGCTGTTTGACTTTGTCTGTGTGACATTTTTAAAAACTGAAAAACAAATGCTCAACAAATATGTCTCATATCCCAACTCATAGGAGAGAAGATCAGAATTTGGAGATGGGTTAAGAATCATAATAGCATTTGTATAAATTATGATTTTTTTAATGAACTGAAATTAGCTGTATAGTAAAATCCAGGAATAAAAAAAATCCAAATGAAATGAAGTAATGCCACTAATCAGAATCCATTGAAGAAAAGTATAACCACAGATGTATTGGAAGCAATGGTGTCTACCTGGTGATGTTTTCTGACTCACAAAAAGAGTACATATACGAAAGTATATGTTTAGAAAAATTAAATATAGATATTTATACGGAAGAGAAACAACTATATATCATGAATAAAACCACAGATTTTTATACTTCTTTAAAAATAATTCAGAGAGAACTTTACAAAACAGACTAAACTTGAAAGCATATCATCCTGACAAAGACAAATTTAGACTGAACTGCAGATCTTGAATTTGATTCTGAGATGAAGCTTAATTTCAAAATACAAAATTCTCAGTCACTGGAATTTTGTAGTTCATAAAAATCTGACCCAGTATAATTGAATATAATTTGGTTTGACTACATTTCTTACAGATGATCCTTCATGTTATATGGTAGCTTGTAAAAGATATATAAATATATTTGTGAATAAATATTGATATCAAGGGATAGTTTTGTTCCTGAAGACTCAATGTGCCCCATAAATGTAATTCTACATACCCAGTAAAGGACCCAGAGGTTGTAGCCTGTTCCATTCAGAGCTTATTACATCTTACCTAGCTTTGAAACTGAAGATAATTGTGTCAGAAAAAAAGAACCATCCCTAAATAAATGTTGTAAAGAAATCTCTTAAGTCTTAGCAGATCTTTGTGGAATCCTATCTTGTTCCATTTAGAATGTTGTCAAAGAAAATATTGCTAATTGGGTTAGACCAGATTTTTCCAAATGTGTAGTGTAATTCCCTTGAGAAGATACAGACAAAGTCTAGGAGAAGGTATGAAAAAGTTTTTAGTAACATTGTTGTAATAAGTCCAACTTCCCCAAAGTGTCATAGTATTGTTTACATTCATTCAACTCTCAAGACTCTTTTTTCCCACTATGTATTCAAAATGGACTGTGATTAATATATATATATATATATATATATATATATATATATATATATATATATATGTTTATATGTGTGTATGTACATATATAGCATATGTATTTGCATGTGCATGTATATATATGGGTATATATATTATATATTTATTTTTTTGAGAGCAGGCATCAGAATTTCATTTCTTAATGTGTCCAGTGTGTTCACAGAAAAAAAATGACAATAAAGATTATCTTGTCTTGTTTTCATTGTTCATTTATGTTCATCTTGGTGTTTGGATTTTTAGGGGAAGTGTGATAACAAAAAGATTTGGGAATCTAAAGATTAGACCAATTCAGGAAAGAAATGGAGATGGATGGCTATTAGCTTTAATGGCAATGTGACTGCCTCTGAAAGCCATCTTCTGGAGACTAGAGGGCTTCCTTGTGTAATTAATTGGCCACTATGAGAACAGACTGCTGGACTAGATCAGTCCAATCCAAGAAAGTACTGCTTATGTTCTTCTGCTAATTTTTTTCCCTAATACATTTGTTTCTAGGGGCCCAATCCATAGACATTTTGTAGACTAGTGGATTATATAGAGGAAGAATCTTTTCTTCTAGTCTAGTAATCATTGTCTCTTAAAAATGTTAAATCCGCAACAGAACCTCAATACCACTTTACCTCAACAACCACATTTTCAATGATTTTTTAAAAAATATCACCAGAGTAGAAGCCATACAGATTTTAGGGGAAATGCTATTCCAGAGGGTAGGTGCTGCCACCAAGAATGAACAATTGTTGTTACTGTTTATTTATCAGATTTGTTATATCCATCCCATTTCACAAAACTCTGTGGTTTTCAACATCCAGTATTTAATTTAAAATCCTAAAAATACAACCACGCAGAATAACAGCCTGGACAAAAAACAGCTATAACAATTATAGAGAGACATAATAGGGGCATCACTCCCATATTAACCCCAAGCCTAAGAATTAGATGAAAGTAAGAAAGTTAAGTTAAATCATGTATGTTATCTTTTCTAATACCTATATACTAGATATAGGTATATTTATATAGTATAATATTTATATAGTATAACATTTATATAGTATAATAAATAACGATATATATGGTTTTCTACTACCTTATCCTATTGGTATCTTATGATTATATTACTTTGTTGTTTGTACAGTATGTACACTAAGAGCTTCTGCACTGGAGAAAAATTCCTTGTGTGTCCAATCACACTGGGCCAATAGACCTATTCTATTCTATTCTATTCTATTCTATTCTATTCATCAATAATAAGTTCTTTCTCATCTAGTAATACTACTAGAATTACTAGGAAAACCTCTTACAGTTTTCAGTTCTCTTCATACCTTTAATAAACAAAGCTCCAAACTCAAAAAGATGCTTGCTCCAAATTTTATAATTCTCCAGAAAAGTGGTGTCTAGTAGTTTCTCTCTTTCCTTGATGAATCTGTCCCATAAATAAAGCAGGATATTCTCCACCTATATGTCATGATTCCACATGGCTCCACAGCAAAGCCATATCAGGGTAACTATAGGCAATAGAAATGGTGGGTCCATCCTCTAGTACACAAGTTGGAATTTGATCTTAGCAGAGGGGTTTCTGGGAAGCTAACACAGGCTGCAACTTAAGAAAACTTTCCTTCAGCTTCCGGTTTGCAATTGCAGCTCTGGCAGACGTGCGGGGCAATCGCTCCTTCCGCCATCTGATTTTCTCCTGCCGGGGGAACCTGAAAAGGGTTGGAAGTCGCCCTGGTGGGACAACAAGCATGAAGAGGACTCCTGGGTGATCGTGGAAGGGCAGCAGCCCTCCCGTATGATCTTGGACAACTCTTTGAACTGACGGGGAAAAGATCAGCCATTAACATGGCCCATCACTAAGCCGCTACCAGCCAAGGCCAAAATTACTAACAAGCACTTCGAAAGCACAATGGAGGAATTGGGTGAGGTCCTATCTTCTTTTTACCCCAAGTATTTTTCCTGTAAAAAGCCTCTTGGAATTTCTTCCCCCTGTGAAAAGAGAGGGAAGGGAACGTTTTCCTCCCACCCTCTAAAATGGCAGCCTCTGACTACCTAGGGAAAATAAAGCCTTGAAAAGTACTACTTTGGGATTTGCTTCTTTTTGATATTTTGGAACCCCAAAAGTTCCTACTTTCACAGGGATTTGCTACTCTATCTACTTGTATAAAAGATGAAAAAGAACTTAAACTGGATAGAAACCTAGCCTGGGATTTGAAAAAGATTTTAAATGCTATCGAGGACATTTTGTGGTGAAACTTGGTGCAGCAAGTGAATATTCTTAACAAAAAGACCTGCACATAGCCCAGATCTGTCCTTGGTATTATCTAAAAGAGATTAAAAGCTGAGAGAACAGCTGGGCGGTGAAATTGCTTTTTAGGACTGTGGAGGTGAATACTTACTGACTCTCATTTAATAAATAGCCTTCACTAAAGGACTATCTACAATCATATCAGAAATGGAGGAAGACCAGCAACAAACTTCACTTAATTACAAACTTATACTTGAAAAAATTCTTGAAGCTACTGAGATAATTAAAGATAGACTGAAAGATAAAGGGATCAGCTTAAATCTACAAAGCAAAACCCTGATGGCAACCAAAGAATTTACAATTCAAAAAACAACAGAAGCGGAAGAAATTAAAACCAAGACCGAGGACTTTAAAGACAATGTACTGAAAATTTAGACAACCAAATCCTGATTGCAACTAAAGAATCTTCAACCCAAAATACAACAGAAGAAGAAGAAAGTAATACCAAGATGGAGGGTGCTAAAGATCAACAAATACAGCCTACTGAAAACCTAGACAACCAAACAACAATCATAAAATTGGACATGACTTTTTACTTAGACCAGAAGAAACCTGAGGAGGAAGACCAGATTGAATTGAAGACAAATATGTTAGAGCAAATATGGGGATCTGGGCTACCAGGGCGATATCTCAATGACCATAAAGGGGCCAATTCCTCTGGAAAATTAATAATTAGATGGTCTCCTCTGATTCAAGTAACATGCACAAGAATGAAGGGAGATCTAGATAATGATCTAAAGGTATTGGTATGGAAGCCTGGTTGGCATAAAAAGAAAGCTAGAGTTAGATTTAAAAAATGGGTTCTTTTGATTTATTAGAGAGGATCCTAAAGTCTCAAGTAATGGGCTAAAGAGAGATTTTGAGATGAAGGGAAATATGATTATTAGATTTAACTATTGTTGAAAAAACATCCATTAATAACATTAATAACATAATAATTGGGATTTAGATTTATAAGGAAAATGAAAATTAATTATTAGGGAATACCTTCAAATTATTGTTTAGCCCAGATAACACAGACAATGGATTTGAGACAATGAAGGATACTCCATTAGTAAGTAGTGATGTACTAGGATGAGGAATAGAAAATGTTTATGAAATAAAATAAGAATATATTCAAGTAAGTAATAGGTGTATCTTAGATATTATAATTTTTATGTAGTGAAATAAAAGAAATTTGGGTTACCCGAAACTTAAATACTATGGATATTAAAAGTTAAATTGGAATATTGTAATTAAAAATTAGGTAAAATTTAAATACAGGACATGGATACGTACAAGCAAAAATATAATGATAAATGTTTTAACTGAGCTTGTTATAATTAGAAATTTACTAGCTTAAATATGATGTAGCAAATGTTAAGGAAAATACAGAAGGAATTTTTTGATGATGTTACCTGAGATATGTACTAAAGATTTTGTTATTGTACTATTGACTTCCTAATCACCACACTGCTTTCCAAATACTCAAATGTAAAACTGGAAAACCAATAAAAACTTGTTATATAAAAAAAGAAAACTTTCCTTCAACTGTATATTGATGTGAAATTGAACACATTAGGACTCTTGGAAAAGAGCAATAAAAGCAAAAGGTGTTTATTTTCTTCCTGTTATTCTGTTTATTGACATTGTAATCTCTAGCCTTCTCTTGTTTATTAGTTTAATTTTCTATGGACAATATTGCTTTTATGAAACAGATTTATCTGTGCTGTATCTTAGTTACTCATTTTTCAAAAAGTCCATATGCTAGCACTACAGAAACTTGCTTTCTGAAAGACCTCTGGCTTATGTGATATGCTCATCATGTCTCTCTTATGAATGCAAAACTATGTAAATTTCCAGATGGGATGAAACTATTGGAATAGGGGATTTTTTTTAAAGTGTAAATTTCTCCAAACACAAGAGCTAAGAGTATGGAAGAATGTGTCTTGATTATAATGAAATGAATGTTATGAATATGTTAATTTTAAAAATGAGATACCTTATCAAAAACTGGCCAATAGCCCATCTAGTACAGATGTAATGATAATGGCTGGCATTGGCTCTGCAGGAAAACCAAAAAGAAATTTCCCAGGCACTCCTGCAAATGCTAGCAATTGAATCTGGAACCTAGAATGCCAGTGCTGGATTAAAAAATCTTTGAAAGTCAATATATGGGAGTCAAGAGCCAGAGAGTTCTATATCTCTTGGCTATGATTGAGTAGACTTTTGATGTTTTTGCAGCTTAGATTTGGTAGTTTGAAACCTGCCTGCAAGTTTCTATATGCAAATTGTGCACACTATAAATTTCTAGCCAACAGTTTACCTTCTATAGTCATAGGGGCACTACATTCCTTGGCAATTGCAGCAAGGGCTGGCTCTAGATATTTTGGCACCCTAGGCATGGTCATAGTCTGATGCCCCTTATGGTTTGGTTCATCTGTAAATATTGTTAGGAATTTCCAGAAAGTGCCCTCTTGTTTTTTAATTATATATAGCCATTAAGCAGGCATGTTGGCTCACAGAGAGTGTTGACACAGCTTTTGTTTCTTTTTATGCTGTTTTTTGGAAATGTTTTCAATTTTGGCACTCCCCCAATCAAGATTATTGGTCCCTTTGAATTCTGGTATCAAAGAAGATTCCTGAGAATACCATGTATAGTTTAAAAAAAAAACAAACCAATGGATTATCAAACAAATCAACCTAGAGTTTTCACCTGAGGCTTTGAGCAAGTTACTTTGGACATATTATGCAAAGACCCAGGTCTCAGGAAAGGTGGGAGATGGAAAAGAGGATGATGAACAGCAAGGTGGATGAACTCAGTTAAGTTGATAATGAGTGCACCAATGGGAGACTTGAAAAAACAAGTTAGAAAGATTCTCATGGAAAAAAATCTGTCTATGTGGTCACTGGGAACCAAAAATATCTTGATAATCAATCATGTCATGGTGCATATTCAGCCTTAACCGAGAGCTGAACTTGATTACAACAGTGGAGCCTTCAAAGAATTGTAGTTGGCTGCTTTGTTTAGAGTAGACCAAACACCAAAAGAGGAATATATGGGGGGTAATGAAAAAATAAAACTCCTTGCCTTTGTACAACCCATTCTGTACTAGGACCTACATCACATTAATATTGTATAAATTGTAAAAGAAATTCATCCTGACTTTTTATTTATCTCACCCCAAGTCTTAATTTCTGTTGAATATACTCTTCCACTCCAGCTTGACACTTTTTTTAAAATCTATGGTTGGATCCTATCAAAGTAAGGAGAGAATTATGAAGCCAAGAAGAGAACCAATATAATAGAAGAGTTGCCATTACAAATGCCTGTTATTAAAGAACCATTGATTAATGTCAAACTAAGCTCAATGTTTAAATTATATTCATGAATATAAAATAAGTCTTTTACATAAAAATTGAATGCTGGCAATACATTTTAGTGCAGTTGCAATAGTTCTGAAAAGTTATAAATAAGCACTCTCTCTTCTTTATTTTAAAGCCTTGTTTTACAGCATACTTGTCAATGTGTCATGAAAATATACCATTTTTTTCATTTGGTTTGGTAATTGAACTACAATATATGGAACAAATACATAATATATCAGCAAGACTGCAATTCTAATGGGCTTACTTGAAAAGAAGTAATTCCCATTGGTGTTCATGGCCTTTGTTTTTCAGGATGCCTGCTTTTTAAAACAATTTAATCATTTTGTTAATGTTCCTCTGTGACATTTTATTCTATTAATTATTTGGTATTTATATAGACAACTTTGGAATGAATGCAACTCATGCAACCTCTTTTAAAATAAGATTCTTCTTAGCTATGACAGTGAATACTATTTTCAGCTTTTTTTAAAAAAAGAATGAATGAATGAATGAATTATACTCAAAATTGATTAATGATCCCAAGGCTTTTATACTCCTGTTTCTTACTCATCACAACTATGTCGGGATTCTCATAAGAATATTATATGATGCTCAAAGACATCTGTCATGTAGGATTTGTTTTTGTATCAATCTCTCCTTAGGGTACATTGTGAAGTTTGATAAAGATTTGCTTGATGAACTCAGAGGGTTATTTCGGGGGGGGGGGGGAAATAGATAGATAGAGATGAAGATGGAGAGAGAGTTACATGCATATTATCAGGAGGAAAAGTTACTCAAAAAACACTTGAACATTTCTACACATAGTGCAAAGTTGAAAAATTATCCAGGATTTTGCTTCTCTAAAAGTCCCAGTTTTAGTAAATATGTGTAGGTAGAAATTGTATTTCAAAGACCAGCATTTAGTTATTTGTGACCAAATGAGGTAGAGCTTTACCTCCACATATTGAACTCCATCACTTCATTAGTATTATAATGTATAACATTTTGATCATTTATTGTCTTAAATACACAAAATCATTTTGATGCACCTCTGAAGCTAATGAACAGTAAAACCTTTAAAATGCTGTATTAGAAAAAGTCATGTATCAGCATATTTCTTCAAATTATTTTTTTCTGGTTAGGCCCAAAATAACTGCATATCAGAAAAATAGCAGATATGAAGCAGAGTGCCCAAATACAATAAAGTATTTAATAATAATTGGTGCGAGTTGTAATCAATATCTATTTATCCCATAAGAAATTCCCCTTTTGGGTCAATCACTGCTATTTTCAGATTACAAGGTAAGATTTCTTGCAAAAAAACACCTACATTATTTTTATCCCTGGCTTTTAAAAAGAGATTCTTTAAAAGTTTTCATAATCCCTTTGTGTTCTAAGTCTCTGTATAATTGGATATTCTCAGCAAATTTGGCCATCCTTCCTGTTCTCTCCAATTTAAGACTGTTTATGAGTAAGCCTCAACAGAGCTCTTTGGTAAATCGAAATGTTTGCATCCCTCAGTTTATTTGTATTCTTGGGTTTCTATTACCAATGCATAAAAGTAATCTGTTTTAATCTCCCGTCTTCTAAAGTTTGCTTAGGCATCTTTGGTGAGAGACTTTGAAGGCTTGTTCAAAGATCAATTAAGCAATAGTTATGGATCACCTATATCCACATTCCTGTTAATGCTGCTTGCTCCTTTTAAGCTGACAATTTCATGCATATATTCATGGATAACATTATGAAATACAGAATTGTAAACTTTAATACACATCTCAATCTATAACAAACAGCAGGTCAAAACCCATATTGCTCCTAAAGAATGGCAAATCCCAAACCAAAGATCAAAACATGAGACAATTGGCTGAAAAAATGATGACTTCCACAAAAAACATTTTTTTTTAAATTTCAAGGTATCTGACTTTGAATTTATTTTCCCAAGGATTTCCACTCATGCTCAGATTTTTATTTAGTTGGTCTGATTTTTCTCTCAAAATTACTTTTGAGAAATTGCAGGAAAAAAAAGCATTTGTTTGGAAGGGAGAAGTATGTTGTTCTTCTTTAATTACAGAAAAGATATAATAGAATTTGTAATTGTTATTAATAAAAATACTGACATTATTTGACACTTTTTTCTTTTTATAATCAATGGCAATGATTCTTATTTCTTAATTGCACACTGTATGGTTAGAAAATAATATTACTCAGGTCAAATCCTTTTTTCAATAAGACCAAAGGGCTGGTCATAGATCTATCCTAGCCTGACACTTTGGCCATGTGTACAATCAGATAGGATTTAAAAGGACACAAGCACAGGACACACTAATTCAAAACATGTCAAAAGTTTCTTCAAAAACCGATTCTGAAGTTTAGTTGTTGATTAATGCAATTAATAGAGTACCTGACTCCCAATGACTCTGGGTGGAGAAAAACATTACAAAAGACAAAAAGGAAATCATGAGTGTCCCCAAAAGCACCAAATACCAAAAAAAAAAAAAAAAAACCTCAACCTTCACTTTGTCCCAAAGCCTGGGAAATTAGCCAGGCTTTTAATAGCTTCCTGGATGTCATTGGGTTGGGATGTTCTCCAATCTTTATTAAGCCAACTGAGACACTGTCATGGTGTTTTGTTTTGTTTAGCTTTCCTTAATTGTGACTTGTTGGGTAGTTCATGGGTGCACATTTAATCCATTTAATACTCAGGTCTGTCTGAGCAATGATTAGTCTGCACAACTTGCACAAAAAGCAATTTGGGCCATTTGGGTTAGCTGTTACTCTTCTCCTTCAAACCCAAGCACATAAATCACAAGTTCCCAAAATTGCAGGTAGCACCAATGTTTACTCTAATTGAATAAAGCAAGCAAGCAAGTAAGCAGGTGGGCAACTAAAATTCATTTCAAAGATACTTTTCAGAAAACGGGGATGCAAGACGTGGTTTCTGCAAATAGGAAAGGATTCAGTTTCTCTTTATTTGCTTTACTCGGTTTCACACTTTAACACATATTGCTATAACATTTCCAAGTTTATTGCAGCACTGATTAAATTTACCTCCAATATCTTTGGAGGTCTAAAAGTTGTAACATTAGATGATTATGATTATGATTTCATCCAAGAAGGTTGATAGGAACAGGAAGGCAATCCATAATGAATCCCATGGCTCTTTCTAAAATATTAGAAGAAAGAGGAAGGATTATGCAAAGGTTAAGAGATGGTCCAGGGTTGTGCTAAGTCCTCTCTCTGCTTCCTGATGTCCTAATTCAGTAATTTAGATCTTTGTGACTCTATATTTCATGTAAGAGCTTGATTTAACTCTCTTGCACTGTGCCAATTATTTTCAGAGGGCAGCTAAGCTATTCCTCCCAGCAGGTTGTGTGGCAAATTATCTTCTCTATTAAAGAGCATTACTCTGAGGGCAAACCTTAAGTAGCCACCAAGTGTTTTCTCTGGGCTGTTTTCTTTGTGTCAAGTTTAATGCTAAAATTCAAGCCTTTAACATTCTAACTTGGAAAACTATTTTCTTATTCTACCTCTAATGTGTTTACTTAGTGGTGAAAGTAGGGTATTTTACACTTTCTTTGCTATTATTTCAGGTAATCCAAAAATGAATTTTAGAATAAAAGGCTGTCACACTATGCTAAAATTTGCTCTGCATTGCTCAGAGGTTTTCTTCCTATGAATGGGGGCTTCTATTTTTCCTAGTTTTTTTTTAATGCTTGAGAAATTCTTTCAAAATTTCACAATAAAGTCCCTCCAGGACCAGCTTATTGTTGGAAATGGTTGGTACAAATATTGCTGCTGTAATATTAATTTTATTGGGCCCTTCATCTAGATTTAAGCATTTAGTAGGTTTCACTTGGTTAGTATTCTGCTACTGCTATCCCTCCTATCTTAGTTTATTTTATTTTTTTATTATCTTAAAATCTGAACTTATATTTTTTATTCCATTAATGCATGTATTTAATCTTCCTTGTTTATTAATTTTTATTGTATTTAATAATTTCTTCTCTTTGTTCACTATCCAAAGTCACTTATTTAGATGGATGATGAGAATGAATGAATGAATGAATGAATGGAGTGAATGAATAAATGAATGATTCTGGTTTTATTGTTTTCTGTTTCATTGTTCATTAAACAAACAAACAGTTCCATTACTCAGGAACCTCCTTAAAAACTTCCCAGTCTGAAAAATCCCACAGGAGGATTCTCCTCTGGTATCTTCCTATGAGATTTAATTGAAAAATGGAAAATCAGGAAGGCAGCAGACCAGAGGAGAGATGATTGAACAGTGAAGGACAGACTCTTCACTCACATGCAACCCACTTGGTTAAATGCAAAAAAAAAAAAAAATGTTTCCCTCCATTTCAAAGAATATCTGCATTGTTTTTCTCCTTAGAAGGTGACTTCAAAAACAAATTCTCTTTCTTCAAATTAAGTGTGAACTAGTTGGGGGGGGGAGTAGTTTCCCCCCCTCCCTCCAACACCACCAAAAAATGAAGACATCTGGCACTAACCATTGTTCCAAGTGAAGGGCTGATTCAG
The DNA here is from genome assembly GCF_016545835.1 of Crotalus tigris. Classification (NCBI taxonomy): domain Eukaryota; kingdom Metazoa; phylum Chordata; class Lepidosauria; order Squamata; family Viperidae; genus Crotalus; species Crotalus tigris. The sequence goes on along the minus strand of NW_024100213.1, from coordinate 4,480,538 downwards.
TCTCCATGGTTTTCCTTTCTCTTTTCCCCAGGCATGTCCAGAGAAACAGCTTGATCTAAATACCAATTAAAAGTGAAGGACTGAGTTATCTGCTAGCCCAGAAGTGTGTTGGGTTTTTATAGTTAATTGTGTTAACTGAGTGCATTTATTTACTGCGGCATGTTACAGTTCCTTAGACGTCACAATCGCTTAAAGACACTGCTCAGCAAGTTTACTTTAGTTCCCCTCTGAGATCTCACCTCATGGTTTCCAGGCAGCATAATAATTAGTGGGATAGAAGCAAGTTCTTCACTTCCCTCTTTCTCAACTTAAGATGGATTAATCACCTGCAGATTACAATATGGATTTTTTATTGGCACAGTTGGCTGAGAAGAGGTGTTTCATCCTGATGGTTTTGCCTGCAAACACTTTTAGTAATCCTCATGATTCAGGAAATGCATTTTTAAATGATTTTCCAATCTATAAAGGATGTGGCTGAGTTGTGTGATTGGAAATGATATCTTCATTACATATGCTTATAAATATGCATTTGTCACACAGCCTCATGTACTCTGGAGTTTCTGCTGTACATTAAAGGAAAAGGAGATGAACCAGCCAACTAATCATCTATCCAGGTCTGGAAGAAAATCCCACAAAGGATAGTGAGAAAGGAAGGAGGCTCATAATAGTTGGATCTCATAATTTGTGCTTGGAAGGTCCATTTCTACTGGGGCCCTGAGAGTCAAAATATGTAGAAAGATTATTGCTATGAGAGAAGATTTTTTTTCAGGTAACAAGGGACTCTTCGAGTATTGATTAACTGTGAAGTTGCTGCATTTTTACAGTAGATGAGGTACCTGTAGTTTGAAGTTGATTTTTCTCCAGGTTGAAGGAGACTTGGCAAGTGAGCAGAATAATTGTGGGATTATGGTAACAAGGCTGGTAGAGACAAGGCAGTAGAGCACACATGTTGTCAACATTGCTTGAGCATCTGCATCAAACCAGTTGTTGTGTCTAATGATCCTTCAGCCAAAAGACTCTGCAGCCCAATCATCCTTCAGCATGATTTTTTTCTTTGTTTCACAGTGCTTGTAATCCATCCTAATTGGCTGCCTGGATGGTCTCCTGTTGCTCCTGACTACAGGATAGGAACCGAACAGCAATGCCTTTTTGCTGCAGAAGCCTTTGTTTGGAATCAACAATAAGAAAAAACATAGTTTTCTGACAGTCTCTCCATCCCTTGTTCCAGTGTTTCTCAACCTCATCAACTTTAAAATGTAGTGGCCTGGGAATGCTGGGAGTTGAAGTCCATACATCTTAAAGTTGCTGAGGTTGAGAAACAACACTGCTGTGTACTACTAGGAACCATGCTGATAGGTTGGTTTCCTCTATAATTTGACTCCCATGGTGGCTTTTGGACTCTCTGAATCTTTGGTAGAGGCTACCCAAAACATGGTGAGATAAGGATATTCATTGCCTACCAGAATGAATTCACAGAAAGCAGTTACAGTCAACATGAGGTCACAATCCTTTCTTATACCCATTGCAGTTTCAGTCTGATGCTTATTTTCTCCAGGTGTTCCCACATCTCAATGAATACTTTGTTTCTCTTCCTCAGTCCTGCTACAAGATGACAGTTGACAGAATCAGCATTCCTGCATGGAAACATCTAATTCTCAAAGTATCTCCCAGCATGGCAGAAAGTGGGCATGCTGCAAAGGATTCTATGACTTTATCATCAATTTCTCCCTTTCGTCATCTTCAGGCTGGTGTTTTCAGCTTCGTGCTTCGAGCAGCATTGCTGCTCAAAGCACGAAGCTGAAAACACCAGCCGGAAGATGACGAATGGGACTTCGTCGAAACGTCGCCAAGACACTTCCAATTTTACGCGGGAGAAAACCTGAACAACCAAAGACCTACATACAAACACCCGCGAAAACCTCAGAAAATATATATATATATATATATATATATATATATATATATATATATATATATATATGCTGGAAAATTTGCATAAAAATACGACTCCTGGGCATGTCTATGGTACAAATAAAATACGAACACCAGGAGAGTATAAATATAAAAATATACTTTACTAAAAGCTGCCAAGCTTTCGTTTGGAAACTCCAAACATCATCAGGGCTAAGGAGCCAGTAAACAATGATGACTTAAATGGGTTTTGCCGGCATCTGCACCCGGCTCATGGACCGCGTCACCGGTCCCGGCCGGTTAATTAGTGTTCCAGATGTTTCTTTATTACTCTCCTTACGCTTCCTTCTATGGTTCTTCCGGATCATTCCTTCCACTATCTCATTACTGGTATTCATCTCCTCCACCACCCCTTTATCCTTATTTCCTTCCATAGCACTGACCCTCCTCAGCTAAGTGTTTAAGATCTCGCTTGCATGAACATCAGTTAGCTATAAGAAGGGGCGAGCAGCATTCTCAATTGTGGATGCATATGGCACAACATGGCCACCAGTTTGACTTTGTGAATGTTTGCATTATGTCTGAGGATGCCACTAAGGGAGGCCGGCTATTGAAAGAGGCGTGGTATTCCAACAAAGATGCGGTTAATCGTCACATTGACTTACATCCAGCTCAACAAGCATTGAGGAAATGGGATTTTAAACACCATGCCAATTATTATAAGCGGCCTGAACAATGCTTGCACAGCTGTAAACGTGACGGGATACCTGGCCTCCATCCTGAACAGATAGATGGAACTTTGTCTAACCCACTACACTCCAGGGACACCCCCATCTCGCCCGATCAACACCAATACCACTCTAATGAACGTCTGAGGAGGCTACCACTGTCAAACACACGTAATCATCCACCGATGGAAGACCTCCCCCTTCCCCAATATCATCATGATAGACCCCCACCCCCAGAACTTAACAACAACTGTGGAGAGTGTGGAAGATCCAGCATGAGGAGCCTGCAGCCTGATGCTGTGGGTAGGGGGGAGAAGAAGAACGAATGCATGGCTCGATTGCCTAGGCATACGGTGAAAGGGAGAGACACGGAATTCTGCCTGGATTCCCTGCAGACAAGGAATACCCCCACCAACAATACAGCCCCCTCCCGGGACGAACACTTTGAAGTCCCCCCAAAGACGAGCACAGAAGAGGGGAGTGAGAACGCGGGGAATCAGAATGCAGAGATCTGGAGACCTGGTGTCCACCTGAATACCATTCCTATCAGCAATGGGGAAGAGCGTGCGATAGGGAGGGGGGATGAATTGAGAGACGGGGTAAGCACCCGATCACGCAGCAAACAAATGGAACGGTGGAGAACTGTTGACATGAAGATTGCCAGGATGGAGGAGGGGGGTATAGACCCCCAAATATGTAACACCCGTATGAAAGTTACTCATGACAGTGGAAGAGTGAGAAGAAAGAGTGTGGAGCAGGGATTGAGAAAAACGTGTGTGGGGGGGAGCGTCTGTGAGCCCAGGGAAGCTTGTAACACTGATAGAGGAGAAACAGATGCCCCCAGGGTGGAGAATGAAAACAAAAAGGGGAGGAGGGTCAGTGCTATGGAAGGAAATAAGGATAAAGGGGTGGTGGAGGAGATGAATACCAGTAATGAGATAGTGGAAGGAATGATCCGGAAGAACCATAGAAGGAAGCGTAAGGAGAGTAATAAAGAAACATCTGGAACACTAATTAACCGGCCGGGACCGGTGACGCGGTCCATGAGCCGGGTGCAGATGCCGGCAAAACCCATTTAAGTCATCATTGTTTACTGGCTCCTTAGCCCTGATGATGTTTGGAGTTTCCAAACGAAAGCTTGGCAGCTTTTAGTAAAGTATATTTTTATATTTATACTCTCCTGGTGTTCGTATTTTATTTGTACCATATATATATATTTGCTTTGCTCTTCAGTAAAATTAATGATCCTATTGAAATTATAAAGCATCAATAGAAATAACACAGAAATAAATTACATTTACAAAATCAAAGACATAGGAACTGGTTAGTATCAGTATTTATTTGTTTCAGAACTTACTGTTTGCAAAAAAAAAAAAAAGGCATTGCTTTCAGTTGCCTAAAACTATTCATGTATGTTAATGAGATGCTTACAGAGCAATATTTTTTTTAGGTTCACATGGAAGCCAGAAAGCAGGTGTCTAGATGTTTACTGTTTAAAATTAATAAGGTGATGCTATGTTTCTGTGATGTTTCAAGTAAGTCTTCTTCAACATTTTCAAACTGTGCACCCAGCTTATATCACATCATTCCTCTGGAATTTATATTGACTCAGTGTACAAGGTGATCAATAAAATTCCATGATAATGTTCTTTTTTACTATAATAAGTTCCTTAATAGTTTAAATTTTATAATATGCATTTAAACTTTAAAAATATAAGATACTTTTGCCATCTTTGATTATTTTAGTCAGGTTTAACTTTAATATTATTGTTAAGCAATATATTTATTATTTTATTATTTCTATAACAATATAATCATATATTATTATTTTAATGTTCTATCTTGTTTTTACTTGGTTGTACACTGCCTAGGGTTTCCCCTGGGATGGGCACCATACAAATTTAATAATCAAAAATAAATAAATATTTATTTACCTTTATATTTTGCAATCTTAATCTTCACTATTTGCAATCTAACAATAATAAAAAAGCCAACTGAAATAGAGATGTTTATTTTAATTGTACACTTTAAACCATCTTTTCCATAGTAACAGCATTCATTTTTTTAAAGGTGCGTTGTTCATCCTCCATGTCAGAAAAACCAGGATTTCTGGTCAAAAAGAGTTATTTTTCTCCTTTTCCAACACTACAAAAGCATCTTAATCATCAAAGCCAACTTTGATCAGGTAACATTACCATTTTTTTTTTTACTGCTGGGGGTAATTCTAGTTGTAATATTTTACCGCTTTAAAGATGCTATTATTTATTGATATATTGATATATCACATTTAGAAACTGCTCATTTCCCTCACAGAGCAACTCTGAGGAGCATACAAGTAGGATATAAACACATAAAATCTATATATAAACATTTTAACAGGAGGAGCTAACACAAAAATAAAATAGTTAAAATTAAAAAGATGAGGGAGGGCCTTCAAGGTGTTAACCACCCCCATGGCCGCATGGTCCTTTGTGAGCCCCACATAAGTCAGCAGAGCCAGGTCTTCAGACATTTCTGAAAGGCCAGGAGAATGGGGGGGGCATCTCATCTCTGAGGAAGAAAATGTTCCAAAGGGAGGGGACAATGACAGAGAAGTCTCTCTTCTTGGACCCTGCCATTTGAAATTCTTTAATTGATGGGATCTCTAACATATATTCTCTGTCTGACTGGCTGGCTTGGGCTGATGTAATGGGGTGAAGACAGTCCCATTACCCCAAGTAACCTTGCCCAGTGGTGGGATTCAAATATGTGAACAGATGGTTCTCTGTGTGGATGCCACTTCTGGAAGTCCCTTCGGGGCCTGGGCAACAAAAAATTAGCTACCGGTTCTGCCAAACTGGTGCAAACTGGATGAATCCCACCACTGGCCTTGCCCCATGTAGGGCTTTAAATGTCATAACTAACACCTTGAATTGGACCCAGAAGCAAACTGGTACCCAATGCAGCTCGTGTTACAGATGCCATCCTTGGGGTTCCCAAATTCTTTGTGTGGCTGCATTATATGACAATTGCAACCCATGAAGCTTATCTCTGCTCAGTAAACTGCTGTTGAACCAATAATGGATGGTAAAAAAAAAAAGTAAGTTAACATTGTCAAGATATATTGTGGAAACCTAAACAATGCAAGATACAAAATAACACATCATTCTATGAGAAAGAATAGTTAATAAATGGAGACCTATCAATGCATGAAACAACTGTTTCTATATTCTCAGTGGCATGAAATCATTTATTTACTTTAATATTTCCTAGGAAATATTAAAATGAATGCATTGCATAGGAATCCATAAAGTTTTCCTAAACTGTTACAACATAAAGCATTCATTTCTAAAGATGCATACATCAATATTTTCATACTATTTGGAGGTGATTGAAACCTTATATTCTCTTTAGCAGAATCTACAGATTGTTGTAGTTATGCTGGGTATCAAGCCATGTGGATTTCCAAAGTATTGCCTCCAACATAGTGCAACAATGAAAAATGTTGAATGGAAAATCATAAAAATAAAATGTCCACTTAGCTGGTCGATATACATGGGAAAAGAACAGGTCACCTGGCCTGCTATAAGATGCTATCTATGCAAGGACAAGTTTGCTTTGATTGGTAATTTAAGACCTAACCAAAAGATTTCCTTTGTAAGATGCTAATGTACAGAATGGCTTGTCTGCATTTGGATAATTTGTTTATCCAAGGAAGGACAGAAAAAATCATGTTATTTCCTGAAAGGATTTTAAACACTGGAAATAATTTGTATCTAAAGCCATCACAAGAGCCATGGTGGCAAAGTGGTTAGAATGCAGTATTTCAGGCTAATTCTGCTGACTGTTGCCTGCCAGCAGCTCGGCAGTTTGATTCTCACCGGCTCAAGGTTGACTCAGCCTTCCATCCTTCCGAGGTCTGTAAAATGAGGACCCAGACTGTTGGGAACAATATGCTGACTCTGTAAACTGCTTAGAGAGGGCTGTAAAGCACTGTGAGGTGGTATACCAGTCTCAGTGCTATTGCTATTGTTATATATTTTCCGAGATTGAGAAATGTGCTGAACATGTTCACATCTTGCTGCTGAATTTTAGCACAAGCACAAATGGTTTTGTTTTGCTCCTACGTAAAGAGAATCTGTTATTCACAATTTCTATATGCAGTGAAGGCAATTTTAATCATGCCTTTTTTGTTTCTTGAAAAGCAGAAGCCCTTAAGTCTCCTATTTTCGACCCTTTCGGTTCTATGTAAGGTCTAGTTACTGCCTTGTGTGAATTACAGAACACTGTAAAAGATGGGACTTTATAGTTTTTGTTTGTTAAATACAAAGTTGCCAGAGACAAATTGAAGGGAGTTGCTGAATAAGAGGTCATGTCACACTCTGTCTTGCTGTTCACTTTTCCCCCCTTTGACCGTTTCCCTCCCAATATGCTTTTTTCTTCTATCCAAGATAAAGGTCCCAGAATCAATCCATGTTATCTCTCTTGATAGGGCTGGAAGAGACTTCTATCTGAAAATCCCAGATACCCACTAACATTAAAGGCAGAAAATATTGAGCTGGGAGGATCAATAATTTGCCTAGGTATAAGGCTGATCTTTATGCTCTCTTTCAGTTTCCCATACTTTGCCATGGAACCAAACTTTTTACAAAAGTAAATTCAAGGCATCTATGAAATGTTTTAGTTTATCTGAGTTGCTAGCTGTGTCCACTAAAACAAAGTGGTAGGGGCAGGTTTTCTGCATAGTTCTGATAGTTGTCACTTCTCAGACTTCATTGTTCCCATGAGTATCCTTATTTTATATATATGTCTACTTCTAATTCCTGGAACTGTAAGTTTTATTGGTGGGGGAGGGGAAATCTAATGATTTCAGAACTTATATCATTATAGGCCCTCTTTGAAAAAAAAGAAAAGCAAAAATAGGAGCCCATTCCTACATAAACTAGTTACGATAGACTATTAACCTAGTTTTGCACTGGCAAGTATGTTCTCTCACACTGGACAATACTGTGCTTTAGAGCATCATATATGGCCACTCTTCTTTAGTGATTTCTTGTTTAGTGACAATACACAAATACAAGGATAATAAATGGTAATTAAAAAAATCTATTTTCTGATCGACGTGTGCATTGACTATCAAATTTTGCGTGCCTAACAACACAAGCCTTCCCTATGATTGTCTGGTCAGTTTCAGGCAACTGGCCAGCCACTTCAGATCACTTAATTAAGGTCACAGAGCTGAGCTTGTTAAATTACAATTAGCAGTTTTAGGAAAGGGAAGTGCTACACTGTGGAGAAAAACAGTTCAGGGAGAGACAGCTTGATTAAGCAATCTCAGCCACTTGTGAGGGTCAAAGAAAGGGTGGGGGGGGATGGATCAGGCACACTATGAGAGAATTTTATGTGAATGAGATGGCAGTAACCAGTGATCTTCAGAGTTTAAAAATCTTCACAAGTTCACTTCATGACCATTTCATGTAAAAAACGTTTTTTTTTTAATGAAACACAATCACTAGATGAGGAGACGTACATCTGTAACATTTCAATCCAGAAAGGGGAATCCAGAACAGAATTGTGAGGGAGACAATCCAACACATTTAGATTATGAAGAAAATTGCCACATGAAAGTAATCCATCCAGGTCACGGGTCAGCAACCCGCAGCTCTGAAGCCGCATGCGACTCTTTGAGCCATCACCTGCGGCTCTGGAGCCTCCTCTGCCATTTGCAGAGAGAGAGAGAGACAGAGAGGCACTTGCACTTCCCCCCTCTCTCATGCGGACTTGCCTTCTCACAGGGCTCCTGATTGGCCTTGCACCAGGTGCCCCACCCCCTGGGAGAAGCGCGACCAGGAAGACCCTTTCCCAGGCTGCCCCGTCCCAGTCGCACATGGCTGTGGAGCCACGTGGAGAAGCCCCGGGATCCCTGCTGGGAGTGGCCCACCGGAGGCTCCGCTGAATGGGCCAGCCCTCCCGTAAGCCACGGCCCAAGGGAGAGCAGCCCCTGTGATCCCTAACCAGCGCGACCGTTGGCCCCACTGGCCAGGAAGGTACGCCGGAGTCCTGGCTGCTGGGAAGGAAGAGGGAAATGCAACAATGGTGGGAGAGGAGAGCCTCCTCCTGGGGCCCGGCGCCGGCAGCGGCTTCCTTGCCCTCACCTTCCTCCTCCCCTTCTTCTTCCTGCTGCGGCTCGGGCAGCTCGGGTGGGTGCTGGGACAAGAGGGGTGCCCCAGGGGGGGAGTAGCCGGGCTGGCAGAGGGGCTGGCAGGGGTCGATCAGGCAGAGCAGCCGCAGCATTGTGGCCAGGGCCAGCGGCCCACGCGGCCCCAGCCCCCCCCCCCATAGCCTGCTGTGGCTACATCAGATGGGCGGAGGGCAAGGCCCTCCTGCGGAGCAGAACTGCTGCTTCCTTGCCCTCCCAGCAAAAGAACCCCAGAGAGATGGAAGACGTCCTTTCTCTCAGTTTCTGCTTCTCATCCTCTCTTTTCCAAGCACCCTTCCCAGAGCAAGCCAAAAGCCTCAACTCCAGTCTCCCGCAGCAGAGTTGAGTCCCCATCGGCTCCTCCTCCGCTCCCTGGGAACCTTCGCACCAAAAGGCAGAAAGAAGAAAGTCCCAGAGAGGGAGAGTGTGGAGTGAGGGAAAGCAATCTTTTCTGAACGGAGGAGAAGCCAGGACGGAGCTGGACAGGGGCAGAGCCAGTGCAAGTGTTGCCTTACGCTCCACTCTTTAATCAAGCCCCCTGTTCCGTGCACATTATGCAGCTCCCAGTTTTTTCTTTTGTGAGGAAAACAGGTCCAAGTGGCTCTTTCAGTGTTTCAGCTTGCTGACCCCTGATCCAGGTGATTAAGTGTATGGGTGCATACACATGATTTTTGAAGCAATGAGGCACTGAGAAATTAGACTCAGATATTGCATCAGCCTGATGAAAGGAAAAAGTTTGTATGTATTCTCAGTAGCTGTTCAATTAAAAGTATAGATTTCTATTCCCACTGTTGTGGCTACTGTGATTAGCAAATGATTAATTAAAAGAAAAATCAGCTGCCAATCAGCAAAGACTGCTGATTTAGTAAAATCTGATTTTGTTTAAGCATAGTAGTAAGCCAACTGGAGGCATGGCAGCTATCCCAAGCAACAATAATCCAACCAGTACCCTTCATTAATCTTTCTTCTATTTATATTGGGTCTTGATGTCGTAACCATCATGCTTTAAGTAGTCAACAATTTCTTACTGGGCTGACTGAAAGGTGAAAGTACTACTCTATGCTGAGGCCACATTTGGAATACTGCATCCAATTCTGGTCACCACAATACAAAAAAGATGTGGAGCCCCTAGAAAAAGTGCAGAAAATAGCAATAAAGATTATAAGAGAATTAAACCATGATGATGGTTAAGGGAACTAGATATGTCTAGCATAACAAAGAGAAGAATTAGGGGTAACATGATAGCTCCCTTCCACTACTTGAAGGGGTGTCACAGAGGAAAGAGGGTTGACTTTTTCTCCAAAGCAACTGAAGGCAGGACAAGAAACAAAGGATGGAAACTTGTAAAAGAGAGATTCAACCTGAAACTAAGAAGAAATTTTCTGATAGTGAGAACAATTAACCGATGGATCAGTTTGCTTCCTGGAGTTGTGGATGCTCCATTGCTGGAGGTATTCAAGAAAAAATTGAAAGCCATATGTCTGGGATGGAATAAAGTTTCCTGCCTTGGGCAGGGGATTGGATTAGAAGACTTCCAAGATTCCTTCTGATCCTATGATTCTATAACAGGGATTGCGAACCTTTTAGAGACCGAGTGCCTAAACTACAACCCAAAGCCCATTTATGCATTGTCAGGTGCTGGGTGGGTGTGGCCATTGGGTGGGCGGGGCTGTGGTGGTAACGGCAGACTGGATGGGACTAAAAAGTTCAATCAATTCCAACTTTGCAAGATCTTTTTTTTCCCCCGCAAGAAGTTGAAATTGACTGATTGATTGAACCTTTTTTTTTTTTTTTTGCACACAGCAGCAGAGGCCTAAAGTGAAAAGGTTTTATAAAACCCAACTGAAGGCCTAGGACTGGGGCAAAGGCACGCGTGCCCACAGAGAGGGCTCTGAGTGCTGCCTCTGGCACCCGTGCCATAGGTTCACCACCACTGTTCTATAACATTGGAGCATGAGGTAAACTGGAGAGGAAATTATATCCAGAAGTAGACTTCCACATATTTTTAGGGAGTTTATTTGGTAAGTCTGTCATCATTGGGAGCATCAAACTGAGAAGTATTCTTTATGGTTACTCAAATCTTGGTAGGTCCAATATAGTGAGCTACATTTAGTATGATGGAATGTAAATTTCACTTTCTTCTCTTCCCTTTGGCAATACCTTACTCTCCCTTTAAATTATTCTGAAAGTCTCCCATCTTCTGGATATTTTGGATAGGCATTCTGGTCACTCCCAAAGGAAAGAGCAAATAATTCTGCCAGTGGGATTTATATCATTGTATCCTGCATGGCATGACTACAGCATTTAAAAAAGAGTGCATGGAAAGTCATCCAAAATACTGGGAATATTTCATGTTTTCATTTATTTGCTTTGTATCTCCTAACATATATTTGGGTGCACTGCTGTTTCTCAAGAGTGTGATTTGCATAAAATCCATGTAGCTCTCAGACAGAACCCATCACTTTCTGTTTGAAAAGGCTATTGATGCATAGATATGTTGCATGTTCATTTCCTTCTGAAGCCATGTTGGATTCCATTTTTCAGTATTTAATATATGATGAGCACCTGTTAATCAGCCATGGGCTAATTTACAAAGAAAAAATATCCAATCCAACTGTGTTGTATTTTTCTCAATGAGAGACTGTGACAAGATTTAATTAAGAATTTAATTAGATACCATCATTCATTGCGCCATGCCATTAATTCAGTGCAGTATTGTCAAAACATTTCTTAATATCATGAATTTCAAGTTCAAAGGGTGCTTTTGCTCACAGAGTTTAAAATTGTTCTGCTTTTCATTTTCTGTGTAATGAAAATACAAAGTCTATATTGGCCAGAATGCTAATTTGCATTATGTGTGCCTTTTTTCCACTTGCTTATCTAAGTTAATGTTGATTGACTGTCCCAATAAATAATGCAAGAGAGGCTGAAAAGGAAATTTCTTTATATATGGAATGGAAAAACCCAGAGAACATGCCCTGAAAAATGTTAGTAATGGTGTTAGCAAATATTAAGGCAAAGTTTTAATATGCTAGATCTTGTTGAATTTCTTCCCCCCCTCCTTCAAAGGAATCTAACATATCCCTGATAATAGTGAAATGGGTGCATGCAGTTATATCACTTTGAATTAGAAGCATCAAACCTATAATGGACTTGCAGTAATAATGCTAAATATTTCTTGATATGGATTCAAATTAACATCCACTTCTACTGGAAAACTTATTAATTTTAATTTTCAGTGCTCCTTGCTAATAAATAAAAAAGTCCTTAGAAACTAAAAGCAAATGTTCCAAATGGTATTTGTAAAGTCCTAGAAAAATATGTTAAGTATGGAATAAATGTTCATAAACAATACATTTGTTTTTGACTTTCTCATGCTTTAAATGGGTCAGTTGTAATCATTGCCCTTTGTAGGACTAAATTTGACTCTTATCAAATACACCCAATACATGTTAATGAGATCATACTGCATAACATGAAATCTATCTGTCTCCATCATATATACACACAAACACACATATCACATGAACGTTTCCTGGTGTGGTGAAAAGTGGTTTGCCCTAAGTTCTGAGATCTTTTTCTATTTTCCAATCCAGCCTAAGTTCTGGCGTTCCATTCAAGTACCAAGCTTTTACCCTGTGTTTAGCTTCTGGGCAAAGATTGACCAGGTGCTGAACAGCTGCAGATGAATGAATGGCTATATAATGGATGGACTGATGGATAGAAGGATGAATGGATGGAGCCATGCTTCTTTTCAATAAAGGGTCCAATAAAGTGCACCTTCAAATCTTCTCTTTGAAATAACATAGAGGTGTACTGCATTCTGCTTCATCTTGTTGAGGCATAACAAAATAGCTCTTTTGGATGAATTGAGCCTGATTGTGCTGATGATTACCTAAAAAAAACCACCATTAATCCAAACACAACTCTGAAAATCATGTTATATCAATCATTTACCTAATGCAAATCAAACCTAATGCCCAAACAAATATGCAACCTCTTGAAAACATCATTAAAATAATATGGCAATACCTATTTTATGGGTAAGTATCATATGAAAACCAAGTTGCTAAATTCTGCTTATGCATTCTGCAATTTGATTGTTCGTGTTTATTCAGTTCTAACAAATAGTGCAAAAATTCAGTTGAAGCTGGGTTTACAAAGATGTATGTGTGTGCCTTCTTCTAAGTATTATCTATTTTATCCAAGCTTTTGCCTTCTTTGCTTCCTATCAAGGCCGATAAGTTTTGATCCATTTGAAATACTCTTCACCATATCTGTTCTATCTGATTTGAGCTACACACATCATGCGCAACTTCAGAATGTCAGTGGTGGTACATCAGGTTGAAGATTAAGGTTAGCCATCCAAGTAATGTTGCCTTACTTTATCAGTTTTGCAAAATTGATATATACCGTAAATGCCGGCGTATAAGACGACTTCCGCGAGCGCTGAAATTGGCGCCAAAGACGGGGGTCGTCTTATATGCCGAGTTTTCTTATACGCCGGAAATACTGGTAGTTTCCGGCGTATAAGAGGATGTTCTAGGAATGCGGCCTGGCTATAAGACGGGGGTCGTCTTATACGCTGGGTCGCCTAATACGCCGGCATATACGGTTTTTGTGTATTGAGATTCTCCAACTTAAACCCTGATATCATTAGGGGGGAAAATGTTGCTTGTCTGAAGGTGTAACAGATGAAACCATGTTCCTCACCATCAGTTTTGGATAATCACTGTGTACTCCATTGGAGTGGAGATGCACCACTGGATTCAGTACAGTTTTCTCATAGCAGTGCAACTCTTTGTGATTATCTTTGTGATTATTCTCCAAAGCATCTGAAGGCAGGACAAAAAGCAATGAATGGAAACTAATCAAGGAGAGAAGCAACCTAGAACTGAGGAAAAATTTCCTGACAGTTAGAACAATTAATCAGTGTAACGACTTACCTTCAGAAGTTGTGGGTGCGCCAACACTGGAAGTTTTTAAGAAGAGATTGGACAATCATTTGTCTGAAATGGTATAGGGTTTTCTGGCTGAGCAGGAAACTGGAAGACCTCCAAGGTCCCTTCCAACTTTGTTATTCTATTATTCTGTTATCTTTGCCAGTTAAACGTTATGCTTTGATCCAATGGTGCTGGAGAACAGTTTGCCTTTGTACATGAAAGTTCTACCAGCAAATGCAATGACTCATTTGTTTTCATTAATACAAAGGAAACTGTATCAATTATTTGGCAGGAAAGATGTAGAAGCTTCTTTTTCCTCAAAACTTTGCCTCCTTATTTGTTCCCTTTCCACAGTTTCTCCTGGGGGAATTCTGGGAACTGAATCCACACCTCTTAAAGTTTCCAAGGTGGAGAAACACAGTTTTACAATATTTTCAATCCAGATATCTTATACAGTACATTGTCTAATTTGCCTATGTACTCTGTATCTTGCAAGGTATGTGCTGACACTTTCTAGTGATGTTTGGGAGATTCATGATGAGAATGCTTGCAATTATAGTTTCATTCAAATGCAATGTAGTCATTTTAGGGCAGTGGTTCTCAACTTTTTTAATGCTGTGACCCCCAACTAGTTGTAAGTCAAGGACTAAACTGGTTGTAAGTCGAGAACTACCCAACCAGTCATAAGTCAAGGACTTTCCCTGCCCGGGAGCGCCGCACATGCTTGGTGCCGCCCCCTGTGCCAGCCAAGGCGTAGCTGGCAAGCGGCAGAGACGGAGCAGGCCGACCACCAGCTGGGCCACCAGCTGGCCCAGCCCAAGGGAGGTAAGGCACCCGCCGGAAAACGGGAAAAATGGCAGACAGCCTTGCTTGGCAACCCCCGTGAAATGGTCGATTGACCCCAAATGGGGTCGCGACCCATAGGGTGAGAACCGCTGCTTTAAGGAGACTTGACCTGAAAGACTTGGTTAGAGATTTGGAATCTAAAAAGAAAAATCTGCTGTAATATTACAGCTTGTTAGATTGAACAATCTGGACAGTACTGGAAACAATGGTATATCTCATGTTTTGCATGACCGGTTGCTACCTATTATTCTGAGAAATAAATCACAGTCATCTTTCAATGTTATGACATATGCCTTTAATATCAGTATAACCTGCTTTTGGGAACACAGTGACAGATAGCTTTTCTGCCCTGGTTTTGAAATTGAGCTCAGAACTTTTTAATAAAGTTCTTCCTAACCCAGCCTTTCTGCATTGTTTATTTATTTGTTAAATCGATTTGCAGTCTATCTTGCCATGGGGATATTCTAGGTGGCTACTACTATCATCCCTCCTTATCTATTCATAACTTTTAATTTAATTACTGGATAAATTAAATATTCCCTGTGCTTCAACAACCAAGTTTTCTGTAATCAGTCAGAAAGAAATCTTTACCAGTATAGTCACCACTATAGTACGATATCCCAGAATGATAAGCACATATTGGGAACGGCATATTAAAATGGAATGGGTAGAAAATATTAATAATAAACTTTAAAAATTAGAATTCAAAGGTGTTATTTTTTTTTTCAAGAAGGTCTATCAGCCATCTATATATCATTATTAAGAAATTCTCTAAGAATAATTATACTTAGAGCTGTCCCTTTCCTTAGGTTAAATGATGGATGTAGTATCAAACAACAGATTCAGGAGCATACACTGGAAAACCAGTAATAGTGTGCTTTCCACTGCCTAACTAGATTTCTTCCTTGATGAACCATGGAGGGAAGATATTATCTTGTCATAGGTACTGTGTATTCAAAACCGATAACAGAAGCAACTTATGTGGAATAGTAGGCTTTTAGGTTCATATTAGTCTGACCGTGTTCATTGTAGAGGTAGAATTTAACTGATGCATTGGGAACCCAGGGATAATGTTGAAGAAATTATTGTCAATGAAAGGAAGGATAATTAAATATCTCTTGGCTTCTTCATAACTCAGGTTCATGCAAGAACTTTATTGACAAAGTTGTTGATATTTCCTTTGACTTTTGGAAGACAAAGTTTCTTTTCTAACAAGTTGGCAGATAATGATTAAGATATTTAATAGGGCATTATAAAAAAATCTGCAAATAGAGGATGGATGGAAGGAAGGGCAAGGGCAAGGGCAAGGAAAGGAAAGGAAAGGAAAAGAAAGGAAAGAGAAAGCTAAAAATATTTTGCATTAATAATGTTTCCTGTATCTCTTTATATCTTTCTATCTTTGCAAACCATTCTTGTTTCCATCCCTTTACTGCTTCACCCAGATTATGTGAATGTACTAAGCCATCAACTGGAGGCTGTTTGGCTCTGGCTGAAGAGGAACAGACCTCAGCTCAGTCCTGACAAGATTGAATTGGTTTTAGAAGTTGCACTTCCCTTTTTGAAACTGTTGCACAGCTTAGGGGTCCTCCTGGACTTAAGCTTCTGTTCAGTGAGTAGGTGGCAGCTGTGGCCAGGAGATCCTTTGCAGGGGTACATCTTATATGCCAGTTGCCCCCTTTCCTCAATCAGGAAGCCATTCAGGTGGTCATTCACATCCTGGTCACCTTATGAATGACTTTTGAAACGAGGTCTCTATGGAGCCGTCCCAGAAGCTATTGAAGGGCAGATGTAACCTATCAATATGCTTACATAAGAGTCATCAGGGTTTCCTTTTGTTTAGTTTTCAGGCCAAACTGTCTAGTTCAACTTGTGTCCAGCTGATAATTCCAGCAGTACATCATATCATAGAGGAGGTCCAGGTAATGCTTGGTTTAAATGAAAAAAATGGAAATTTGTCTGACTGAGTCTATGTTTTCATTTATTCTAAAATTATACTGAGAAAAATTAAAAAAAAATGATATGCATGAGACTGTGGATACAATGCTATTCTGGGATTTGCATATAAGTATAATAGGTATTTGATTCTTGGTGAAATTTTATGAGTTCTGTGAGTAGTCTGATGATGTTTAAAGAAATGTCAAATGTATCCGATGTCGTCCGGGAGGAAGAACCACAGGAACGCCGGTACACACTGAACTCACCGATCTCTTTATTGCGAAAGTGAAACAAAGTCAGCACTGGGAGTGGTTTCCTCCCAGTGCCTTATATCTACGTGCCACGCCCCGTGTTCCCACCCCCAGGTCCAAGCCGACATCCGCTCGAATTGGATAAATGTCTCACCCTGTCCCTGTGCTCTCCCTTTCGCCGACGGAGCCCCACCCCCGCACTCCTCTGCTCGTGTGTCCGGCCCGCGCGCCGCCTTCCCGTCGTCGCACTTTCCCTGTCTACCGGGCCCCCTGTCAGGTAAGCAACCCCCCCTGCCAACCCCGCTGGAGCCCCCGGTAGGTTCGGGAGGTCCCTAGTCCACGGTGTCTTGCCGACGGGCGTCTGACTCTCCGGCCATGCGGGGACTTCCGGGGTTGCCGGCATCAGCTGTACTGCGGGGAATCCCGGCCTTGCCGCCGCCAGCCATTCGTCGGGGCCTCCCCGGCCCGTATCCTGATCGGCGTCCGTTCTCGTCTGTGCGGCTGCGCGGGGAGGCGGGGCCGCCATGTATTCCAGCCGAGGCCGGGCACCAGCTGTCCCAATGAGCAGTTCGGCGGTTGCCGGGGTCGGTAGGTTGCCGTCCGCTTCGAGTGGGTACCCCCTCCACCGTAAGAGGTATTGGAGTTTCCCATACCGCTTTCGGGAGTCCAAGACCTCCTGTAACCTTGTAATGGGTGTTGTTATAGGCCACCTCAGCAAACGGTAGTAGGTCCACCCGGTCCGTTTGCTGAAATGACACATAACTGCGAAGATACCGTTCCACCATGGCGTTAGCTCTTTCTGCCGCCCCATTAGTGCTAGGATGATACGCTGAGCTTAGTCCCTGGGACGAACCCAGCAGACGAATGAACTCCCTCCAAAACCGTGCTGTAAACTGCACCCCCCTATCTGATATAATTCTCCTGGGTGTGCCGTGGAGCCTATAGACATGTTGAATGAACATCCGTGATAGTCGTCGTGCTGACGGTAGACCTCTACACGGGATAAAATGTGCCTGTTTGGAGAACAGATCGACCACAGTCCAGATTGTATTATAGCCTCGGTTTTCGGGTAATTCTACGATGAAATCCATGGCGATCTCCTCCCAAGGCCGGGCTGGATTGGCTACTGTTTGCAACAGTCCCCTGGGTTTTCCTATACGAGGCTTAGCACTGGCACACACATGGCATTCTTTCACGTATCGTTCCACATCGACTTTCAGTTTAGGCCACCAGAACTGTCTACGTAATAAGTGTAGGGTTTTCAGGAACCCAAAATGGCCTGCCTGCTTAGTATCATGGCATCTTTGAAGGACAGACTTGCGTAGAGCTTCAGGCACATACATCTTATCGCCCTTCCAGGCTATGCCATCTCGACTGGTCAGCCACCCTGGATGTTCGTTTGCCCATTTGTCTGTCAGCATGGCAGTTCTAACATTATCTAACTCATCCCCATGTGGGTTGTGAACCGCACCGTTGGCCGTCTCCTGCTGTGTGCGGGGTACTAGTGCCTGAACTACCTCCTCTCGCTTACTATGATACTGTGGCATTCGCGATAGTGCGTCAGCCAGGAAGTTCTTTCCTCCCGGCACATATTTTAGTATGAATTTAAATCGGCTAAAGTATTGGGCCCATCGGACATGTTTGGGAGCCAAGCGCCTCGGAGACTGTAGAGCCTCCAGGTTCTTGTGGTCTGTCCACACTTCAAATGGCCGTTCGGCCCCTTCTAGGAGATGTCGCCATGTCGTCAAAGCCCATCGGATCGCGAAGGCCTCCTTTTCCCAGACGGCCCAATTCCATTCAGCCGTTGTAAATTTTTGGGAGGTGTAGACGCAGGGCTGTAATGCGTTGCCTTCATTCTTCTGCAGTAGCACCGCCCCCACAGCAACATCGCTGGCGTCGACCTGCACTACAAAAGGGACGCTCGAATCCGGGTGGCGCAGCACAGGTTCGTTAGCGAATAATGCCTTTAAAGTCTCAAATGACTTTTGGCAGTCCATGGTCCATATCAATGGTTGACTCGGGCGGGGTTTCCCCGTAAGGTGTTTTGTGCGCAAAAGCTCTGTGAGGGGCTGAACTACGGTGGCGAATGATGGAATGAACTGGCGGTAGAAATTCGCGAAACCGAGAAAACTCTGCAGCTGACGCCTGGTTTTGGGGGCTTGCCAACCCAGTACCGCCTGTACCTTACTCAGATCCATTTCCACCCCGGTCCCCGAAATGCGATACCCCAAGTAATCTAGGCGCTCTTGGTGGAATTCGCATTTAGACAATTTTACGTAAAGTTGGGCGTCGAGAAGTTTCCGTAGTACTTGCCTAACAAGACGGACATGTTCGTCCCTCCTCGTGGTATAGATCAGGATATCATCTAAGTATATGAGGACCCCTCGGTATAGGTGCTCATGCAACACCTGATTTATTAATTGCATGAACACCGCAGGGGCCCCTTGCAATCCAAATGGCATAACGCGGAACTGAAAACTGCCTAACGGGCAGTTAAATGCCGTCTTCCACTCGTCTCCAGCCCTAATCCGTACCCGGTAATAGGCTTCTCGAAGGTCTAATTTGGTAAATATGCGGCCCTTTCCTAGATGTGCCAACAGGTCCTTCATAAGGGGAAGGGGGTATAGATGCTCGACGCACACCGCATTCAAGCCCCGAAAATCGACGCATAAGCGCAACGATCCGTCCTTCTTTTCTTTGAAGAGCACGGGAGCCGCTATCCGGGAACGGGCTGGCTGGATAAAACCTCTTGCCAGATTTTGGTCAATATACCTACGGAGTTCCTGTACTTCGGTTGGTGTCATAGCGTACATCCGGGGTTTTGGGAGTTTAACCCCTGGTAGTAACTCAATAGCGCAGTCCGTAGTTCGGTGAGGGGGCAGGTTATTACATTCTTTCTCGCTAAATACGTCTGCTAAGTCCCTGTACTCCTCAGGGTATGAAAAGGGCCCCCCCTCCTCCCGAGGCTGGGCTGCCAGCGCTGGGACCACCGGGATCTGTTCTTCCGTACCCACGTCCATTGGATTTGGGCCTATTGCAAGACGCATTTTACGGTAACCCCCCTCCCACCATATCGTGGGGATCCACTTATCTAGCCACGCCAACCCTAGTATGACAGTCTCCGTCATAATGGGTACCACGATAAAGCGTAGTACCTCCCAGTGGTTCCCCAAGTCCATGCGTACCCGTTCGGTGACGTGAGTAGCTGGGATCCCTCCCAAGAGTGACCCATCCACCTGTTCAAATTGAATAGGTTGTGCTAATCTGTATATCCGGAACCCACTATCCACCGCGATCTTCTTACTGATCAGGCAACGGGTACATCCGGTGTCTAGTAGCGCCTGGCACGGCTTCTGTACCCCCGTCACCGGACTCGTTAGAACTATGGGTAGTACAAATGGTCTAATGGGCTCACTTACCATCGGGTCGACAGACCCATCCTCCGGGCTATCCTCGTCGTCCCCAGGTCGGTAGGAAGCCACTGCCGCTGGTTCTGGATTGGCCGGAACGCCTCTCCTCATTGCCGATGTTGCCTGCTGGGTGATAGCTCTTGAACTCTCCCCCGCCTTTCTCTGGGGGGTGGCTTTACCAATCGTTACGGGTTTGCGCGGGCTCGGTGCTGGGCATTCGGCCGCTCGATGGCCCGGCTGATTACTGGCTTCCCCGACTGCCCCAGACAACTTGGGTGTTCCTCGTGGCGGCTCCTGGGGTCCCTCACGAGGCCTATCTCCAGAACGCCGTGGCCGTAGAATGTCCCCTACACCCCGATGCACCTCCAATTCAACCACCACCTTGTACCAGTCCCGCAGCCTATTCGGGACCCCCCTATATACACAAGCTTGGCGCAGGTCGGGATCCATCCTGGCCCGGAAATGATGCACCAGTAGTCGTTCCGGCCACGAAGAAGACAATCGGCCGGCTAACCTGCGAAAGTCCCGTACATATTCGATAGCTGGGCGCTTTCCTTGCTGTAGCGCTAGGAGGTCCGCCTCGGCTCTCTGCGCCCGGGTAGGATCTTCGAATCTCCCATGCAAGGCGTCCAAAAACTGGCCCGCACTCCCCAACTCACGGGCATGGTCGCTATAAAGGTCAGCTGCCCAGGCGGCTGCCTCTCCACGTAGTGCAGCGGTGATGGCTCCAACCATGGCCCATTGGGAGGCATACAATTGGGCATATTGATCCAAATGACTTATAGCCTGGCCTAGGAACATCGCCAGATGATCTGAGTTTCCGTCAAATGTGACAGGGATAGGAGGAGGTCCCCACGAACTCCCCGGACCCCATGGCCCCAGGGGTTGACCTGACCCGACGTTGGCATATCCGGGTACAGGCCCCTGCTGCTCCATACCCCCTCTCACTACAGGCCCTCTAGCCCCACTCCTGGGACCAGCCTGGGCTGGTTGCGGCTGTCCCGTCGGGCCGCCCGACGGGAGACCCGTAACGCTCGACCCACCTGATGGAGGCGGCAACCGCAGCCGTGGACTACTCAAGCGGAATCTGGATGACGGGGTACGCCCCGCAGAGTCTTCCTCTGATTGCCACATGTTGGACGCACCTCTGTAGCTGGCCTCGCCAAACCAGTGTCGCAAAACCTCCATCGTATCGTGACCCGGAGCCGTTGAGTAGCTCCAGTCCTCATCATCCTCGGAGGTGACACGCCTCTCCCTCCATTCCGAGTGGCTGGGCTTTGGCTTAGGCGTCAGGGGCTGGCCGGTCTGCACCCCGGCCAACGCCGGGTTGTGCCACCACTCCTCCTATGGCTTCGCAGCCCCTGTCTCGTCCACTCCGGCCCCCGGGTTCGCTGCCAACAGCAACTTCAGCCGCACCACAGGCTGCTCAACCGCCTGGTCCAGCGCCGGCACGGCCTCACCCCCAACTCCATCCTCCACTTCTCCCTCGGCCGGGGAAAGGCCCTGCGTGCCTTCTGCCATTTAAATCTCCTCTTCAGCAGGCACAGAGTCGAATAAAGAATTTGAGTGCTGACTTACTGTCAAATGTATCCGATGTCGTCCGGGAGGAAGAACCACAGGAACGCCGGTACACACTGAACTCACCGATCTCTTTATTGCGAAAGTGAAACAAAGTCAGCACTGGGAGTGGTTTCCTCCCAGTGCCTTATATCTTCATGCCACGCCCCGTGTTCCCGCCCCCAGGTCCAAGCCGACATCCGCTCGAATTGGATAAATGTCTCACCCTGTCCCTGTGCTCTCCCTTTCGCCGACGGAGCCCCACCCCCGCACTCCTCTGCTCGTGTGTCTGGCCCGCGCGCCGCCTTCCCGTCGTCGCACTTTCCCTGTCTACCGGGCCCCCTGTCAGGTAAGCAACCCCCCCCGCCAACCCCGCTGGAGCCCCCGGTAGGTTCGGGAGGTCCCTAGTCCACGGTGTCTTGCCGACGGGCGTCTGACTCGCCGGCCATGCAGGGACTTCCGGGGTTGCCGGCATCAGCTGTACTGCGGGGAATCCCGGCCTTGCTGCCGCCAGCCGTTCGTCGGGGCCTCCCCGGCCCGTATCCTGATCGGCGTCCGTTCTCGTCTGTGCGGCTGCGCGGGGAGGCGGGGCCGCCATGTATTCCAGCCGAGGCCGGGCACCAGCTGTCCCAACGAGCAGTTCGGCGGTTGCCGGGGTCGGTAGGTTGCCGTCTGCTTCCCCCTGTCCCCGTTTGCATGTCAAGCTCCCGGGAGCTTGACAAGAAATATGTGATCATCAACATGTGAGTGGGCATTATCTCACCTTCATAATCAACCAATTGTCATTTTAGCCTTTTCCTTCTTTTTGTTATAATGGCTAGTAAATGTTGCTATGCATTTTGCCCCTTTTGTGCAGATCTTCCCCTGTGTGTAGAACCATCACTTTGCCTGTCAGTTCCACTGTGCAGCTTTCATGTTACTATTTCTAACTTGAAAAAGCATTCTTTTTTTTAAAAAAAAAAATGCATCCTTGATATCCATCTTGCCAAACAATGCATGTCAGTTCCTTCTACTATTTTAAATTCCAGTTTAGTGTCTGGTGAATGGAAGCAAGTTTGCAGTTCCCCACCGTTGATCAGCCTGAACTTCTTGGAAACATTTCAGTCTCTTTAAATATGCAGTCTTCTCCAATAATGTTATAAAAGTTCTTATTTGTTCTGTAACACTAAGCTTCTGGAAAGAAACAGTATGCTAAATTACACATACTTCTCATGGGGTATATGTGCATCATCTCCATTTCCAGAGACTGAGATTAAAAACAAAAATGGGCTTACTTAATTCTGCAGAAGATTTGAAATGATATGATTTCCAGGCCTTCTTGTGTGAACCCAGATGGAATGGTGACAAGTAAGAGGGTCACTTTTTGGAAGCAGATTTTTTTTTCCCTCTTAGATATCAGCCTATTTGTATTGGTTGGTGGCTGAAGGGGAAGAAATTGACTCTTTCTTCTTATTTTTACATCAGTAGATGGTGGTAATATTGACCAGGCAGATTAAACCTCATGGGTTGTTGGCCATAATGAAGTTTTAATGTACAGTTTTCTCTTTTTATTTTATACACAGAATCTCTGTGAAGTCAAGCATTGCTTCTTAGAGAGAAAGTCTTAAGAATAACATATGTGGGGAGTCAACACAGAGGCTGCCAACTATTAAGTGTTCTCTGACCATTAGATTTTTTAAAAAAATGTCTGGCCTTTGTTGAATGAACCAAATACTTTAAGCAGAGAAGAAATTACTATTTTTTTCTATTGACCCAATATCCCAATCTATCAGCCTCTGACTTCTGATGAATTGTTGTTGCTTTAACCATTTAGTTTTGCCCAACTCTTGGTGACTTTACAGGGAAGTGCTCTCCATGCTACCCTGTCAAGCACAGCTTCTTTCCATTGTTGGATGTTCAGCTTTGTATCAGATTTGATGCTAACAAGCTTGCGTGTTCTTTGCTTGCCCAGTCTTCTTGTTCCACTAACCATTCCTAGCATCATGGACTTCTCCAGTGAATTTACATGCATGAATGGCCAAAGTCAATCAGATGTAGTCTTTTGATTTTAGCTTCTAGTGATGTGTCTGCTTTTAAATGATTTAACACCTCTCTATTAGTTACTCTGGCTGTCCATGGTATACAAAATAATTTACACCAGCACCACAGATCTTCTGATGAATGTATAACCAATAGGCTATGACAAATATTATCAAGTTAGTTTGCATATGGAATTCATTTTGTCTCCACAATGTTAAGAGAAATATAATAATAATTACATCAGTAATCAGCTTTGGAGAATTTTATATCATGTTATCTGCTACACTAAGGATAACAGGAATCAAACTTCAGTCTCCAAATGTATGCCAAAGGATTTGTTCAAATATTTCATGGCAATACAAGTGATCCTCAACTAATGACTACAACTGAACCTAAAATTACAATCGTAAGTTATTGTAGTCATAAGTTGAGGCATCACATGAAGGGATTTGAAGGTACAGCTGATTTTTTATGATGGTTAAGTGGTTATGGCAATTGTTAAGAGAATACCACAGTTGTTAACTGAATCCATTTTCCCTAATTGCTTTTTTTGCTGAAAATCAGAAGTAAATGCTGGAAATCAATTTTAAAAATGTAGCAAATTAAGGTCACATGACCATGGGATGTGCAGTTGTCATATGCCCAACATTCAATTACATGACTGTGGGGTTCTGTTCAGGTGGCATAACTCAAAATAGGAGTCATAAGTAACTTTGTAGAGATCTATCATAACTTTGAATGGTTGTTAAATAACCAGATGTAAGTCAAGGATTACTTGTAGCCTGACTGAACTGACTAAATAAGTCCCTATTCATGGAGATTGGTTATTTTTTTTATCTCTTATAAAAAAAAGTATAGAGGCTTTGAGGACAAGACTAGGATAGCATAGACTAATTTTGTTGGGATTTTTTGAAAAAAAAAGGTAGTTTCTTGTATGGTCTACTTCTGATGATGCCTGAGTTAGAAGCTTGCATAGTCAGAAAGCTGAAAACTAGGAATTTAAAGACCGAAGTTTTCTTACTCCCCAGCTAACTCTCAGATATAACGTGTTGTGATATTTTAATATTTTCATATAGTAAAATGCTTCCTGATATCGCTCATCCTAACTTGATAATGTTATTGCTGATATCTAAGACATCATGAGAACAGTAAGCGGTCTTATGTCTTTGGAAGCTAGCTTTGTTGGGATACTCTGAGGAAAGCTCTATCTATAACATCATCTGCAAAAAGAAGAGCTTTTTCCATTCTTGGAGACAAATATTGCCTTTAGGCATAGAAAGAACAGTCAATTCCATCTGTCATACTCTACTGTGACACTATCAATTCATATAAACATGTTAACTACTTATCTTTTTATAGTTACTATAAATTGATGACAGCTGCCTTCTGAATGACTGAACTCCATTTAAAGTACCAAATGGGTTAATGTGAAAATTCCATAATAATGTAACAATGGTTCATTCATACTTACAAAGCATAAATTGCAATTATCAAATGATAAATATACATAGAAACCATAGGAGTAAAAAAAAACCCTTACTGATAGCATTTTCTCAAACTATACATTCTCAATAGAGCATAAGTGACTATGGAATGGCAAAATAAAAATACCATGAAGATGCCAATATAAAATTGATTTTTTTGTGGTATAATCTGTTTTCCTTATTCTGAACATATTATGCAAAATCAAGGCCCCTTCTTATACCATAACTGTTTTCTATTGAATTTTGTTGGCACAATATCTAGAAATGGGTAGTCATATCCTATTGTAGCAGAATTCTCTTGAAGGTTCAGTTGCTGTACAATGTCTTCTACTGTAACAATTGTGTCATTACACTAGGCAAGAGTATTACCACTATTATTTATTTGCTGATACAATCTCAGATTAGCAATAAAATGATCAAGGTTAGAAGTTACACTTCTTTTTTATGTCCAGCTTCTCCTATAGCACAGAAGAAATTGGCATATTTTTGTCTCTATTAATGATGTTTTAATTTTTTATTATATCACAGAGATTTCGAAAGTATTTATAAAACTGAACAGGAAATGGCAACCATCTGAAATTAAATGAAATTCCTTTCTGTTGTATTCTTCTTTTCTTGATCTGTGTATTTCATTTACAACATGACAGATTCTTCTGATTTGCAAAAGGAAAGCCTTTCATCAATGTTGTTGTCATAGCCCCCCTGCTCCCTTCTCTACCTTTTAGGTTTGCAAAATAGTTTGCAGATATTACTCAATTTTTGCTAAATGATATACATAGCCATGTTCCATACTTTGCATATTATTATTCTTGATGCAATGTAGATATTATCAATTGAAAAAGTGTTGTGTTGTTGTGGGTTCTTATAGTATTATGGGTTTGTTTACATAGTTTACTGTTATATATACAATTTTCCATGTGAGTCTTGAGTTATTTTTACTTGCATGGCAAATAAATATGAATGACTGAAACTATCTACAACTTCAATGGTAGTTTACAGGATTACAAAACAAATTAAATCACATTTTTTAAAAAATCTATATTTTCTAATTCCAGATGCTTAAGCTTAAAATACTATAAAGCCCAGGCAACTCCTCTTTACTGGATCAATATTCTTGTCATTGAACCCCTTAATGTTGAACTTTGGGTTTTTTAAATACAGACTTTTATAAAGGTTATGCTGCTGTCACAGAAATAAAAATGTGCTCATTGTATAAGATAGCTTCAATGTTCAAGCATGTGTGTGTGTATATATACTATAATGTATCTTACAGATGTCCAAGGAACAGAAAAAAGAATTATGCATGTGTATGTGTGAAAATTAAGACATCTGTCTGCTGTTTATTTTAGCCATCAGATATGCTATAAACAGATGCTACTTTGGCAAGAGTTGTCTCCCTGCTGATCCTTTAAGCTGGTGGGATTGGACCAGTGGGGAGTCTCCTTAGCAGATGCCACCATCTTCTGATGGTGACAAGCTTCTGCTTGAATCTTACTATGGTCATCTGCTAGACCTAATTCTCCAGCACCATCTTGGAGGATGAAAATGGGTGTTCCAAGGTTTCTACAGTTCTAACAAGGACTTCCAAATCCTCAAGCCTTTAATCATTAATGTAGCTTACTTTCTCCCATAGAACCGAAGACAATGTACAAAGGAGCTTTAGGGGATTTATTATTTAGGCACTGATCTCACCTTGACTGCTTTGATTTCAACAAGACTACTGCATCATGTGCTCCCAAACTATAGCTTCAAGTAGATTCTTTATATCAGTGTTTTTCAACCTTGACAATTTTAAGGCATGTGGACTTCAACTCCCAGAATTCCACAGCCAGCAATGCTGGCTGTGGAATTCTGGGAGTTGAAGCCCACATGCCTTAAAATTGTCAAGGTTGAGAAGCACTGCTTTATATTAATTCTTGTGCAGTAAGTCTACTGACAAGGCTCTTGAACTAAGCTGACAGACACCAGAAAGAAGTGTCACCCGCATACTGACTGTAAAACCTATTTGTATTCAATTTCTGATAACCTTGTAACAAATCACTATCAAAGGAAATTGGCTCTCTCTCAAGAGAGCAGTTTCATCCCTGATTTGTATCGGAAACATGACTGTAGTGTAACAGGAACAGAGTTCCTTAAGACAGTTGCATGCTTATATTGCTTCTTATTCCTTGCCGTTTTTTCCCCCCTTAAAGTACAATGGTGAATTATAGTCTGCCTCTCTCTTGTCATTCCATTTGTAATTAGGAGCAAGAACAGATGGTGTTGCCTTAGTTCAAAATGGCTTTGTTGAAATAACTCTTCTGCAAGCTGCTGAAAGGCTGTGCCCTCCAATGGAGGAGGATTTGTCCTAGTTATGGGTAAACTTTACAGGGATGTTTGGGGGAGATGCTCCCTCGGACTAGATCAGCCCTTTGATTTATTAGACTGACTAGGTTGGCCAAGATCTTCAAGTGCTAGTGAAACCAATCAAGAAGGCATTATTACATCAACAATTGGTTAAGGAAAATTAATCCTGGGTCTTAATATAGTTAGTGGGGCAAATAATTATTTAGACTTTACTCCCTTGCTTAATTTTGGGGGAATACCCAAAAGACATTTTTTCAAAAGGCAGCTGGAGTTTCTTTGTTTTTACTTGAAGACGTTTTGCTTCTCATCCAAGACGCTTCTTCAGTTGCTTCAGAACTGAAGAAGCTTCTTGAATGAGAAGTGAAATGTCTTCAGGCAAAAACAAGGAAAGTCCAGTTGGCTTTTGAAAAGCACCTTTGGGACAACCATGACCTGGATGACTAACAAACTCCATAGATACTTTGGGGAATATTGTTCAGTTCCAATGGTATATATCCCTTCTTACTATTGGCTAAAAGAGTGATAATATGGGATGAGTTATCTGTTGAGTCTGATTTCTACTTTTTCCAGTTTTAATTTTAGAATATAATAACTCACCTACCAAAATTGGAGGGAGGAAACTGTGTAAAATTTCTATTCTTTAACTTACATTTCCCCCTAATGTACATATCATCATTTCCTTTTTATTCATTTGATTGAATAATCTCTGAACTGAAGCGGTAAATAGAATCTGCCTGTCAGAATTTTAGTAATCTCTAGTTAGGAAAAAAAGTGACAGCAGATTTGATGGGAGGCTTACAAATGGAAGATATCATGCCTGAATTTCTTGTAAAATCCAGGAAATAAAGCAGTATGATTTCACAACCTGAGCCTCATAGGGAAATCCTTTTATTCTCTAACTTGTCACAAGACTTTTCAGTTGTGTTCTGTCTCATATGTTAATCCTCTGCCATTTGCTGCAAAACATTCAGAATAACTGAGACATTGGCATGAGTTCAGGGCCCAGTGGAATAAGTTGTACAGCTTCTTTTCCAGGTTTGAGCAGTCCTTTGAAGAACTTTTATACTGATCTTTCAGAAAATCCATAAACTCTAAATGTTGATGTGCCTTCCCTTGTTAGACACATAATAATTTTGTATACATTCTGCATTTATTGAAAAGCCTCACCAAAAAGAAAGTTTGGAGGGAAATTCATTTATGAGGTTTAGAATGCACAGGCCATAGAAGAAATAGAATGAAGGAAATGTCACCCTGTTAGATAAATCCATTCCTTTAAGAATGAGACATTTGAGGAGACAGATCTCAGAAACTGAGATATAAGAATATGGCAGAAAAGTCTGGCCAGATGCCAGTAATAACTACAGTGTAAGAAGAAAGTTAAAGAAAGAAAACTTCCTAGCCAAATCAAATGCAGATTTAAAGAAGCTTCACTGTGGTTTTGTTATTCTCTCCCTCCCTCCTTCCCTCTCTCTCCCCCCCTCTTTCTGCATGTGTGTGTGTGTGTGTGTGTGTGTGTGTACATGTATGCACATTATTAAAGAAATTTTCAATAGTAGAAAACAATGCAAATGTTTCCAGATGGTAGTAAAGGTAGAGAAGATGGTTAAAATTGATGGGATGGTTACCAGCAACCACATACAGACCAGCTACAACTACTTTGGTATCCCACAGTCACATAAAAACCATGGTGAGGAGGCAAGAAAGATAGCAATATCCAAGTACCAACATGCATAAGACAGATCCTGAAGAGTCAGCTCAGTAGGAAGATCGAGATCTATGCCAACAACTTGTATACCCCTCTAATCTTCAGCTATCTTGCTTGTGCACTGAACTGTTCAAAGAAGGGCATAGAAGCTGATGATGTGAAGACTGGAAACTCCTCATAATCTATGGAGGTTTTCACCTGAAGTCCAACTGTCACCTGTTGGAAAGAGGGCGGGCAATATCTGGTGAGTGTCAAAGCCACTGAGAAGTGCCAGGGAAGGAAGAGAAGGAGGGAAGGGGTAAAGGAGAGAGGGAGTGAGGGAGGGAGAGAGGAAGGAAGGAAGGAAGGAAGGAAGGAAGGAAGGAAGGAAGGAAGGAAGGAAGGAAGGAAGGAAGGAAGGAGTGACTTCTAACATCTTAGCAGCAGTTATAAGTACATTTATATTTTACTCTCTCATTCTAAGGTTACATCATAATTTCCTTCTTTCCTTAATCTGGTCCATCTAATCATAAATTCTATGAATTGCTTCAGCAATGAGACGGGTGGCATATAAATTCCATAAATAAATAAAACAAATTTTAAAAATCACCGGCTGACTTCCCCCCCCCCCAGCAAAATAAAAGAGGTCTCCAGTTACTGGTAAATGCAGTTGTTCATCTTTCTCTAAACAAACAAGTTAAACCATCTCTACCAGTTCTGTCATCTTCACAACCCCTGCTTCATTATGTGTGTTTCAGTCTTTCCATTTTTACGCATATAATAGGCTTGCAATGGTGTTCATATATAAAAGCAGGGCTTTTTTTGTTATAGAACGCCCAGAACGGAGTTCCGGCACCTTTTTGGGATGGAACCTTGTAGGGTAGGCAAGGCGGGTTGTATGACGTGTGTGAGTTCCAGCATCTTTTTTTTTTAACAAAAAAAGTATAAAAGTAATATTCTATTACTCTTTTCCAACTGTCTGTTCATTAGTACTAGAAGAAAAAAGATCTGGTTTCAGCAGAATGTCTTTATATCAGTGTATATTTTTTAGTCCATTTTTATTGGCTTTTTTTTACAAATTTACCAGTTATGATAAAATGTTCCTTCATGTTGTACACATTTCCAACATAAATTTGAAATGCATTTATACATTCTAGGTAATTATTCTGGAGTTTTGTTGTTTTCCTCTAAATTTATTTGGAAACCTATGAAGTATAGACTAAGTCAAATAAAGGTTTCTCAAGTCATCTCTGTTAGCTTATTGATTCCCTTTCCAAAACTGTTATGGCCAATTTATTTACTTATTTTGTACCTCAATGATAATGAAATAATATTACAAACGTGAGCAAATTAAAAAGTAATAATCCAGCATCCTGGAGATGGGAAGTCATGATCTACATGCTTCAGGGTTCAGTTGCTTTTGCTAATGCATAAAGTTTCTGCTAATTTGTTGACTGAGAAGAAAGATTAAGTGTGCTGAGTCTGTAATAAGAAGAGCTGGTGATTTGTGACTGCTACAAACAGTGCTGAGTGGCTTGAAAAAACATTTTGCTTGCAATTATATCACAAGTGAATTTGATCTGAGCCCTCTTTGTTAAGCAGCATGTTTCTGAATCATAAAAGTCCACAATAGAAGAGACTTTCGTGACAGCAACTTTTGACTAGGACTTTTGACTAGGACTGAGGCTGAGCAGAGTTGAGTCACAATCTTGAACAAGCATTTTCCAGGATTTTATAGAAAACCAAAAACAACCCCCTTTATGACAATTTGCCCACACATATTCATAAAGTGCTTAGCTATTCATTTATACTGCTCTTTCTTGTTTTTATTCATAAACTGCTTCACTTGTGCTTGGCTGCAACATCATCCCTAAAGGGGTCAAAACGATATCTCCCATATTTCTGCTCAGACTGGTAAAACTGTCAAATCAAAATTTATCACAGTGTGAACAAGCATATAATTCACAGAATTTGGTAATAAAAATATAATAAAAATATTTGTGGTACAAAACTAGTGTATAAAAAAATGCTTCTGTTTTAGCAAGCTGCAGGTGTCAGGGAAACCTATGCATAAAACAAGAAAATGTCCTTGGTCTTTTTTCTTATCCTTTCATTTAAAAAAAACCATAAAAATATGAGGAATTTTAGATTACAAGCAAAGCAAATGCATATAATGGTGATGCAGAGTGATTTCTGCAATCCTAGTCATCCTATAGTCAAATCTGATTTACTGCAAAGGGCTGGATGATTCTAGATTGGCTTATATCTAAGATGAGCTCAGAAAGAACACAGAAGCATTTTTTTTTTGGGGGGGGGAGTCACATAGATGCAACAGATGTCAGAAAAAAAAATGGCACCAAAGCTGGCTGAAAAAAATGTAAATAATGTTTTCTAAAAACAGAAAACAAAACCAGAACATTTCTCTCATCAAAATGCCTATTTTTGACATAGCTTTTTAAATGGAAGAATGTTCAGTGATATTTTTAATTTTTTCTGTGGGTGTCACAAGAGCCATCTTAAATGGAAAATGAGCACCTCCACTCACAAATATAACAGGTTTATAGGGAAGGGGAGGTGCCACCCCCATTCTCAAAAGCATTATTTGAAATTGCTAATAGAGATCACATTCTATTCAGCTTTTTTATCAGCATCTGTTCCTCTTAAAATGTATCTAGCCATTTTGCTATCTTTAGTAAACACTAGACAACCCATGCCCCACTGTGGTCTTAATTTCAGAGATGTTTCCTTACCTAAACAGAGAAACAGAACGATTATGGCTGGTCAAATCGCAGTGGAAACAGGAGCATCTTCATACTTCCTGCTGGCTTCCCCACTGATTTTCCTTGTTGGAAGCTAGCAGAGAGTATTGGAAATCTTCCTTCCTCCCTTCTTTCCTTCTTTCCTTCCTCCCTTCCTCCCTCCCTCCTTCTTTCCTTCTTTCTTTCCTTCTTTTCTTCTTTCCTTCCTTCCTTCCTCCCTCCCTCCCTCCTTCCTTCCTTCTTTCCTTCCTTCCTTCCTTCCCTTCCACCTGTCTTCCACCTTCCTTCCCTTCCACCCGCCACAAATGTACTATAAAATTCTATTCTCATAATTTTTTAAAAAGCTTGGAATTCCATGAAAGAAGACACTTTCCATCTATGAAACTTCTAGATGCATTTTTTTAATTCTCACTCAACAATATGTGAGACAGAAGGAGCTTTTTCTTTTCCTTCTCTCTTTAAATAGCACCCCGTGACTGCAGAAATATCTTTGGATAACACTGGCTCAATGGCCTAAGAGATGAGCATTGTCTCCTATAGTCGGTAACAACTAGTAGAGTAAAATGCACAGGGACCCCTTTAAATATGTGTCTTTAAATGACTCTTCCACTTCAAAGCTAATTATTTAGTGAAATGAAAACTAATTTTCCCTTGCAGTAAGCATAATATTGAATTTTTTTGTGTAATGTCTGAGGTTTTTTTTTTTTAAAAAAAAAAATATTCATTATTTTTCTGCAGTATGCAAATCAGACTTTATCTGTTTTAATTAATTTGATCCCCAAAATACATTCAAATAGATTGGGACAGTTCAATCATCTGGGAAAATCATTTTTGCTTTAGTTTGGACTTTCAGATTGATTTGGGAAGTGTGAGTTTGTGCAAGTAGAAATGTTAATCAATTGGCCAAACCAGGTCCAAATCAATGCAGACACTTTTGAGTAGTTCAGTTTGATTGTTGTTTTGAAGGGATATTTCAAAATCAGATTTTATTTTCATGCAGCCCTAACAAATTGGTGGAGGCACTGTATAAGTTGGAATGCATTTATAGAGAATAAATGAATTGTTTATAAATGTTGATATGAGAAAACACTAGCCAAACAGAATGAGCCTTAAGAACATGAATGATCCAAAATTCTGGAATTATCTTTATTCTATCATGAGCCGTGGTGGCACAGTCATTAGAATACAGTATTGCAGACCAATTCTGCCAACTGCCAGCAGTTCAATTCTCACTGGCTCAAGGTTGACTCAGCCTTCTATCCTTCTGAGGTTGGTAAATTGAGGACCCAGATTGTTGGCTGCAATGTGCTGACACTGCTTAGAGAGGGCTGTAAAGCACTATAAAGCAGTATATAAGTCTAAGAGGTATGGTTATTGCTATTGCTGTTGTGATCAGTCACCCTCTGACTAGACTTGCCACTGATTACACTTTTAATCTCTGGACATTGGAATCGATTTAACTCATGTATCAGTTTCTGATATTGCTGGAACTAATGAGGCCTTTTTCTGTAATCCTCACCTCTTCTGGCTTTTTGAGGGATGGTTATTATCTACCATCTCCAAATTATTCAATTAAACAGATGTTTAAGTAGCTACCAGTCAGCATGCTGCTATACTTTAATTATTGCTCAAAGCCCCAAATTTCTTGCATACAGATGGCTCCAATTCAGTGCACTGCGTCGGCTTGTAAGCAATTTGTAGGTTTCCAAATGTTATATTTTAAAATTCTCTTTAAAGTGAAGAATGAATCACGATCCCGACCTATCTTTCTATTGGCTTTTTCTAATCAGGTTGTGCCAAGTGCAAACTTTCCTTTCATTAATCCCTCTCTACATCCTCCATACTCACACAATCACAACAGTTTCCCCAGACATCAGTGTGGACACAAGCAGGCAGGCAAGCAAGAACTGTGCAATTTTAGCTTGATGCTGGAGAGAACAAAGTAGTTACTTTGTAGCAGTGGCCTAGAAAGAGGTAGGCATTCAACATAAACAAAATAGCAATAGCATTTTGGCTTATATACTGCCCCATAATGCTTTACAGCACTTTTTGGGTGGTTTACAACATCAGCATTATTTGTATATTGCCCCCAACAATCTGGGTCCTTATTTTACCAACCTCAGAAAAATAGAAGGCTGAGTCAATCTGGAGCCCCATCAGGATCAAACTCCAGGATGTGAGCAGAGTTTGCCTACAAACCTGTAGTTTCACCACTGCACCATTAGGTCTCTTTAAAATGAATAATAAAGGTATACGGTAACTCTATCCTACCTTCCTTGTTTTGAGGAGAACTACCAAATCTTGGATACAGATGCCCAGAGGACCACTAGGACATTGCATGGAGATATAGAAAACTTTAACTATTTAAAGTTATTTACAAATGATCTAGTGAACAACAAGATATTTTTGGTATAATTCATTTCAGCAGTCCATAGAGAATTCCCAGGTAATACCACTGCTATTTTTTTTCTTTATTAGGAAAGAAAAAAATAGGTATTTGAAATAACCCCGTAGTATAATGCCATTTCACCGTCAACTGTACCAAAATGTTAACCTAATCTATCTTATTAATGTTGCTATGTTACTAGTTCTTGGAGTTATCTAGCTGTAGTACAAAAAAAAAAAAAAATGAAGGGAAACAGTGTAGCCACCAATGTAGACAGCATAAAACAGGTGTGATTGTGGTCAAGTAGCAGAAAAGGATAGTAGAGCATCAAAACAGATTTAGCACATCTGCCATGCAGCAGCAAAGGAAGGAAAAAATCCAAAGAACCACAGATTTCAGTGCTATAAGGAGCCGTGGTTTAGAATGCAGTACTGCAGGCTACTTCTGCTGACTGCTGGCTGCCAGCAGTTTGGCAGTTTGATTCTCACCAGCTGAAGGTTGACTCAGCCTTCCATCCTTCTAAGGTTGGTAAAATGAGGACCCAGATTGTTGAGGGCAACATGCTGACTCTGTAAACCACTTAGAGAGGGCTGTAAAACACTGTGAAGTGGTATATAAGTTTAAGTGCTATTGCTATAAGACTCATGAGTATTGGTGTAGATTGATAGGATCTACAGGAGGTGCTCAACTTGCAAACATTTGTTTAACGAGTGTTTGAAGTTATGGCAGTGCTGAAAAAAGTGATTTGCAATTGGTCCTCACACTTATGACTATTGCAATGGTTACTTGATCAAAATTCAGGCAGTTGGCAATTGGCATTTATTTATTCTGGTTGCAGCATCCCAAGGTGCTATCTATGATCTTTCCAGAGAGCTTCTGACAAGCAAAGAGAATGGGGCAAACCAGATTTGCTTAATGTTATTTGCTTAATGACCATGGCACAAAAGGCCATAAAATTCACTTAACAACTGAATTGCTTAGTGATGGAAGTTTCAGTCCCAACTGAGGTCATAGGCTATATAATTCCCATGTGAGAAGACAGCAGACACAATTCCATATAGGATATGCCTATTGAACCCTGTGGAGCAATTATAAGGAAATCATTGCTGTGACATATTGGCTAAATTTGTCATTGTAAAACTCGCACACTCAAACACATATACATATGTGTATATATACACACTGTTGGTTTTTTGAAAAGTATTCTCAGGCAGGTAGCCTGTCTGTAAGTTTTTCCTAGTTCTCAGATGAGGAAAGGTGTCAGATGTGAACAGATATTTCCCATGTGCTGTTTTGGGATTCCATGTAATGCAATTAACATTAAGCTACTTAATTATCATCTAATGTTGTGTCAGGTAGCTGTCCTATTCCAGCTGCTCCAAGCACCTGCTAATAGCTTGACTGTTACCTTAGAACCTTCTGCTATTCTACATATTGGTGCCTGCCAGCTTAATGACAAAACATGGACCCCATGAAGCTACACATCCTAGATGTCCTTACTGTAATGCATTTTTCCATATCACACTGAGATGTGCTATGATTACATTTAAACAGTACTCTAAACACACACACACACACATCACATCACATTTTGGCTTAGCACAGTATGTGAATGGAGAATTATATTTGCACCTGAGCAATAAAATATTATTTAACAATTCAATACCAGGACAGAATTGAAAAATCATCTTGCCTAAGGCAGCTTCATATATCTCACTGCTTGCATAATGTTTACCTTTCAAGGATTATCCTTTTAGTTAGTGGTTCTACCTGTGGTAGGCCCTTGAAATGACTACTTGTTGAATAGGTTGAAATTCTGTCTCCTCGCATTATTTGCCCATATAGGAGTTTTATTTCTGACTCTTGATTATGTAAAGAAACTTCCACTGTTATCAGTAAACTGTATATCCTACCCACTTGTTCCCTTAATACACGGGATAGCTGTGGTTTATAGTCACTGTGAAGTACACACATGCAAATTGTCACTTCCCTGGGTTATTTATTGTACTTCTTGAAACACCTGCTTAGTTTTGCCTTGGCTCAGAAACTAAAACAAGTTAAGTTTCAGTAGTTTCTAGATGGGAAAGCAGGGCAGTAAATCAGGCTGCAAAGTCAAAAGATGACCTGGGAAGAAATAACGGTAAGCCGCTCCTACATTGTTGCCAGAAAAACTACAAGGATGTGCTGATTAAGTCACCAGAGTCAAGCTCACCTTGGAGGAACTTACTACTATGCAGTCTCAGCTGGATGTCCTTCAGAAAAAAAGAATTAGGGATATTGGAAGATGCTATCAACATCCTAGAGAAACTACCAATCTATCTAAATTAATATAGTCACAACTGAGTGACAGAAACTCTTCAGGCTTTAAGGCAAATTCTTTCTCAGAATTTAAGGGACTGATCTTGTACCCTCCAAAAATAAATGCCACTATGTTATTGGTATCACTGTTTTTACTACTTTCCATCCTCTACTGTAAAATTTCACAACTTCGGGGTCAATATCAAAGAGGTTAGAAAAAATTGCAGCTTTGTTTCAAAACTGTACTACCTTAAGACTCTGAATATAGTTTCTTCCAAGCAATGAGCATTGTAGCCATTGTAGGACCAGGATATACTGATTCGGACAGTATGCTGTTTCTATAATCTTTCCTTGTTCCAAGGAAATGGAAAACATTGTGGATCTGGATGACATGTATTCTAACCATTTCTAGTTGCACACAGATAAGGAACGAATCATTACTTTAGTTATAAAGTAACTCAGGGGTCTTCAAACTTGGCAGTTTTATAATTTGTGGACTTCAACTCTCAGAATTCCTCAGCCAGGCATGCTGGCTGAGGAATTCTGGGAGTTGAAGTCCACAAGTCATAAAAGGGCCAAGTTTGAAGACCCCTGAAGTAATTGAAGGGATATAAAAGCACGTTGAGGTTGTGTTTGAGGGAACATTGAACTCATACAAAGATTCATTAAGTATCTGCAAGTCTTGGAAAAGATTATATAAATTAGGGATGTCAAACTGCCAGCCCACGGGCCAGACACATCACAATGAAACTGCGCCCACCCCATTGCCGGCAATGGGGAAAAAGCTCCGATATGTCGCACGACATCACGTGACGTTGTGAGTTTGACATGTCTGATATAGATATATTTATCGTCATTATGTTGCTCCCTCCAAATGATGTGAAAAACCTGCAAGGTGAATATATTACAAAAATAACAACAAACCTAATGCCATTCAGCTATGTGTGGGTTATAATCCTGGAATTCAAACGATATCTAGAAAGTTTACAAGGTTTATTTTCAACAAATCTAAGGAGTATGAAAATGGATAAGGATAATTCACTAGGTTCATCTGATTGGACTGAACCTTTCTTAGCTGGGAACAATATTTATTGATTGATTGATTTAATTTGCATCCTGCCTTTATTATTTTTACAAATAACTCAAGGTGCTGAATATATGCAACACACACACCTCCTCCTATTTTTTCCTCACAAAACAACTCTGTGGTTAGACTGAGAGAGAATCACTGACCCAAGGTCAATCAGC
Source organism: Crotalus tigris (assembly GCF_016545835.1). Taxonomy (NCBI): domain Eukaryota; kingdom Metazoa; phylum Chordata; class Lepidosauria; order Squamata; family Viperidae; genus Crotalus; species Crotalus tigris. The sequence goes on along the minus strand of NW_024100213.1, from coordinate 4,442,555 downwards.
TGGCTTTCATGTCTAGGCGGAACTTGATCTCACAATCTCTTACTCTCTAGCCTGGCTTTTACCACTAGACTAAACACTTTCATTGCTGAGATGTTACAGTTGATTAAATTCTAGCATTTCAGAATTTAAATAACTGTCAGGAGACAAGAAGCTTTTCCAGATGATTGGCTTTTCTATCTCACAACCCTTCTGACAGAATGCAACTGACCTAAGGATAATTCACTAATTAACACCAAGGGATGCATCTGTTATTGCATTATGTGATCCTTGGTGAGCTGCTCTTGCCTTGCTGTTAGAACTGTATTAGAAAGACCCATAGAATGGATCTTTGTGTCTTTAGAATTGTGGAGAGCAACCATTTTACTTTTAGTTCAGGACCATTAGCACCATCAGATCAGCACTTCCAAGACCATGAGCACTTTCTTTATTGGAAGGTTTCATTAAACAGAATCATGCAAGATGGAAAATATTTCTCCCTTTGTGTTCTTATAGTCTCTTGAAAACAAGGGAAGGTCCCTTTTGAAATATTTCCCATGCTTTCCTCTGAGCTGTGGACTGAGCAGCCTCTTGTTGCCTAGGCTGCAGATCTTCCTCCTGCCTCCCAAGGACATTCCCACATCTCACTGCATTGACTGATCTGCTTTGCCTATTTTCAAATCTATTCAGATCCCAGGATACAGCGACAATAGGCATATTTATGTCTTTGTGAATTTAGAGAATACAGAGAACTGCCAGATAATCAGTGGGCAATCTTCAAGGCCAATACCTGAGCATCAAGAACTATCTGCTAATCAATATTCACTTGCCAGCCAATAGCTATGTGTTGTTTCCTACCCTACTGTTGTTTCTTAGGTTTATGTCTAAATTCACATCCTTCCCTAATCTTCATAAAAATAGAAGTATAAAATGCTGGCATTCCTGTGTGTGCTGCTACTTGCCATGATGTCTTGGAAGTTTCCAATGCTAGTAATGAGGGTGGCACATTTCTCTCAAGAGTTGTAGGTCTTGGTAGGCAAGATGAGCCAATAATCCCCTCCAATCAAGTAAATGACACATTGATACTTCTGAAGTTCCTTGGAACATCTTTTCCTTGTTCATGAATACAACACCACTGGCACAGAACTAGAATGAAACTCACACCCAGCTGTGAGATTGTTTGATCTCACAGTGTAAAGATGATATACGTCTTATCCCAATATCAGGAATGCATTTTTGCTTCAAAATATGAATAATCCAGCAAAAGATGGAGTAGTAAGCTAGTACTGAAAGAAAATAATCAAATAACAGGAAAGAAATCTATTGATCAATGGAATGTGGGGTTCTTCACAGATTACTCATTTTCAGTGTATACCTATGAACCTAGAATCTTAATGTATTTACAAATATCCCATGCAGTTGTCTTTGCAAAAGAGCCCTGACTTGCTAAAATTGTTTGAGATTTGAATCTGGGATTTTTCTTTTGCTCTACCTAATTTCTAAATCTACAGTCTTTGAATAGTCACCAAAAACCTAAGAAACGTTGTGTGCTTCTGAGTGGTACAGAGAAACGAATGTTTACGGTGAGTGGGGGAATACATGAAAAGGAAGGGGCAAAGAGAATACTGCACATCAAAACACTAGCTAGATCTTAATAGGTTTAACTAAAACATGCTTTTATGCATATTTGGTAATTGTATGAAATCCTTTGTGACACAACCTGTAAGGTACTTCACTCTAATTGTGAAATGTAATGAGTGAAAATGTGCTTATGCTTGTTGTTTTTCTTGCAGGCACATTTTCAAAAATATGAACAAGGGACATATTAGTAAGACTTGCTTCAGAGTTTATGCTTCAGAATTAAAAGAGCTTTGTAATAACTATGTCTTCACAGCTGCTCAAGAGCTACTGTGGTAAAAATGGTCAAAAGCTGATGGAGTGCCTTTCGTCTCTTGCTCTTCAGCCAATATTCATCAGAGAGTTAACAGTCAGAAAATGGATGATGCCTGTTATGTCCTGAGCCTTGCAAGCAGGCTCGGGGCATTGCAGGCAGTTCCGGGCAGGTGCAAGCTGCCTGGGACCAGACAGGCTGTCGCCAGTACGTGTGCGCATGCATGGGTGCTGGCGCGCCAACAGTAGCAGATTGACCCGGGAAAGGCCTATAAAAGGAGGCCGAGAGTTTTGGGTGTTGCCGCCATATTCCAATGTAAGCTGAACTGAAGAATAAAGGTTTCCTGAGAACTACAACTGTTTCTCGTGTCTTACCATTTCACGAATGACTTAACACTGGCGACGAAGGTGGGATGCCTTACATCGGAAAAGAGAAGGTGTAAGCTTACACGAGTGAGTCCGGAGCGGCAGGAACGGCATTGACTCGGCAGCCACCCACCAATCCAGCATGCATTCGGGGATAGACTGGCTGATAGACCCTTCCTGATACGAAATGGCGAAGATTGGAAGGCTTTCGGAATTCAATGTCTCACATCCAGAGAGGTGGGAGTCCTACGCAGCCAGGGTGGAAAACTACCTCAAAGTGAACCAGGTGAGGGAAGAGAGCTTGAAGGCTGCCACCCTGCTGTGCGTTTGCGGTCAAGACGCATTCAAAATCGCTGAGAACCTCGCAGCACCTGTTCCTTTAGAGTCTGTCAGCTACTCAGATCTAAAGAAGTTACTGAAGGATCACTTCCAACCTAAGATGTCTGTCATCGTGTGGCGCCACACCTTCGAGCAGAGGGATCAACGACCCGGAGAATCGGCCAAGGAGTACATCGCCGCACTGAGGAAAGCTGCCAAACATTGCGAATTCAAGGACATCGAAGAATGACTGAGGGACCGATTTGTGTGCGGGCTAAGGCATCGAGAGTTGCAACAGGGACTTTTCGCCAAGGAGGATTTGTCCTTCCAAGATGCCTTGAGAGAGGTCATCGCAGAAGAAGCAGCAGGCGGCGCCATCAAGAACATGCGGCCGATCAGAAACAGTCCAGATGCTGCATCCGTGCACCAGGAAGAAGTCCAAAAAAACTCTGAGGAGGATCCGGATGAGGAAGTGGACCGTCTCCACCCCACAAAGGAAGGAAAACCAAGAGGAAGCTCTTCAGCTCTCCCCAAGTGCATCGGTTGTGGAGGTCGCCACAAGAGAGCCGACTGCAAGTTCCGCTCCGCTATCTGCCGGGCGTGCGGAAAACAAGGACACATTGCAGCTGTGTGCCTGGGCCATCAGAAGGTACAACCTCAGGAAGAATTGCGTCAATTGCGCCTGAAAGGTACCAGGGTCCCCAGCCAGAATAGGGTGGGGTTTTGTGCTTTGCGAAGAAGCATCTACAGGACAGGCACACACAAGCCCATTAAGAAAAAGCTGTCACTTAAGGTGAAGCTACAAGGGGTTCCATTAACTATGGAACTGGACATGGGGTCTGCACTTTCGATCATTTCTATGCACACATTTAGGAAGATTTGTTCCGGCAGCGGAACCCAGGCCAAATTGAGGCCTTCTGACATTGTGCTAACGGATTTTCAAAACTCCAGAGTGTGTGTTAAGGGGAGGCCACCCTTAATGTACAGTATAAGGATCTTGAGGGTCCACTAGACCTACTACTAGTAGAGGGTGAACGAACGAGTCTCATAGGACTTGAGTGGTTTGAGGCCTTGGGGATAAACGTCACAGGGCTCAACAGCCTACAAACACTCGACCTACAGGAAGTCTGCAAAGGATTTGCAGACGTTTTCAGCCCCCAGCTGGGCACATACAAAAGACCCCCGGAGTCATTAAAGTTAGACTCCACGGTCACTCCCATTAGAATGAAAGCAAGAAGGGTCCCTTTTGCTTTAAAGAGTAAAATTGACACTGAGTTGGACAAACTGATCCAACAAGGAATTCTAGAACCTGTTGACTCCAGTCCATGGGAGACCCCCATTGTCACGCCTCTTAAGGCAAATGGGGACATTCGCATCTGTGCTGATTACAAATGCACTCTAAATAAGGCATTGCAGCAACATGCCTATCCTGTTCCTGTGGTCAGTCATATCCTGGCCTCCCTCAAGGGGGGGGCGTATTTTTGCAAAGCTTGACCTAGCTCAAGTATATCAACAGCTGCCTGTTGACGATGACGCTGCTATAGCTCAGACTATTGTGACCCACAGAGGGGCTTTCAAGGTAAAGAGACTTCAATTTGGAGTAAATGTCACTCGTGGGATTTTCCAAAGCGTAATGGAAAACACACTACGGGGTATACCAGGGGTTTGCCCCTATTTTGATGATGTCTTAATTGCAGGAGACTCCACACACATTCTAGCTGAAAGGCTAAGGGCTGTCCTGTTAAGGTTCAGGAAAACGGGACTCAAACTCAAGAAGGACAAATGTAAAATTGGGGTACCTTCTACTGAGTTTCTGGGGTTCAAAATTGATGCTGCTGGGATTCATCCTGCTGAATCCAAACTAAAAGCCATTATGCAAGCCCCTAGGCCAAAGTCTAAGGCCGAACTGCAGGCTTTTCTGGGCCTTCTGAATTTCTACAATTCCTTTCTTCCACATAAGGCTAGTGTAGCTGAGCCTCTTCATAGGCTATTAGATAAACAGGCAGTGTGGCAGTGGTCACAAACACATGAGGCTAGTTTCAATGAGGTCAAGGCCTTACTCACTTCTAACAGCGTACTTGCACACTTCAATGAGTCCCTTCCTGTGTGCGTCGCTTGTGATGCTTCCCCTTATGGGGTAGGTGCTGTACTGAGCCACCTCAGGGCTGATGGAACTCAGGTTCCTGTTGCATATTACTCCAGGACATTGTCTGCAGCTGAGCGCAACTATGCTCAAATAGACAGGGAGGCCTTAGCTGTTGTTGCTGGAATTAAAAAATTCCATGATTTTTTATATGGTAGGCAATTCACGGTCTTCACTGACCATAAGCCTTTGTTGGGACTGTTTACCACACGTAAACAAACTCTCCAAATCATCTCCCCCAGGATGCTCAGGTGGTCTATCTTTTTGTCTGCATATGATTTTTCCCTACTTCACAAGCCTGGGAAGGAAATGGGCCATGCTGATGGCCTCAGTAGATTACCCCTGCCGGTAATAGAAGTTGACCCCGCGCCAGCTATCAATCTTCTTTCTATCCAAGCCTTGCCCAAGTCCCCTCTGAATGCCAGGGATGTAGCCGCTGAATCAGGCACAGATCACACACTTTCACGTGTCCTTTCTTGGGTTATGTCTGGATGGCCTGAGCACTGTCCTAGTCCTGAGTTTCAGAGTTTCTGATCTAAAAGGAACGAGTTGTCCACCTCTCAGGGTTGTCTGCTTTGGGGAAGCAGGGTTGTCATTCCCACCTCAATGAGGACTAGGGTCTTAGATTCCCTCCACGAGGGTCATCCTGGCATTGTTCGTATGAAGGCTCTTGCATGCAGCCACTTGTGGTGGCCAAGGGTAGACAAAGACATAGAAGCTAAGGTGCATGCTTGCCACCTTTGTCAACGTTCACGCCCTGAAATGCCCCAAGCTCCTGTGCATAGATGGGAGGAAACACAGTCTCCATGGTCTAGGGTGCACATTGACTATGCTGGGCCCTTTCAGGGTCAATTCTTCTTGGTCCTCGTTGACAGCCATTCAAAATGGCTTGAGGTTGTACCTGTCTCTTCCACCACCACTGCAAAGAGTATTCAGGTACTGAGGGGGATTTTTGCTGCACACGGGCTCCCAGACGTCATTGTGTCTGACAATGGCCCTCAATTCACTTCCTCCGAATTCCAAGCTTTCTTGCAGGCTAACATGATTTGTCATGCCACTTCTGTACCTTTCCACCCGTCCACCAACGGTATGGCTGAACGCCTGGTTCGCATCACCAAGGACGCTTTGAAGAGGCTCACCTACGGGGACTGGCATCACAAGTTGGCTGACTTCCTCCTTTCTTATCGCACCACACCGTCCACTTCTACAGGGAGAAACCCAGCTGAACTGCGTTGGGGGCGCAAACTGACTACCAAGCTTGACCGGTTGCATCCGGACAGACTGCCTCCTTCTGTCTCACACCCCAGGGCACCTAGGCAACTACTTGTGGGTGCCCCGGTTTGGACTCGTAATTACGGGCCTGGTCATACATGGGTCCCCGCATCTATATCCAGGGTCACAGGTCCTCTATCCTACGAGGTATCCCTGGACAACGGTCGTGTCCTGCGTCGGCACATTGACCAACTTCGCCCTAGACGGGACCTTCCCGCTGAGACTCCTGGGTCTTTTCCAGGGGGGAGGGGGAGCCCTTTGGGCAAAGGGAGGGGCATGGAATGCTGCCCTTTACCAATGAGGGAGCCACAAACGGCCCATCCCAAAATTCCGCGAGTGCTCCAAACAGGAATTCTAGGAGCTTAACCAGTTATCAGGCATTCACGCCTACTCCAGCCAGGGAGTCACCCCGGGGGCATGATCACTTTTCACCCATATCACTCAGTACTCCAGTCAGAGAGAATACCCGGGAGCATCCCAACAATCCATTCCCTGCAAGAGAGCTGGCACACACTCCTCCTAGTTGGCCTGACTTAAACCCTGTCCCTAGAAGGGGGCAAACACACAGGGAGGTGGTCGAGGAACCAAATCCCGACTACAACATCTCTGACTACACTCAGGGGACAACTGAGTTTTGGGACAGTACTGAAACCCACACAAGCCCGGACACAGAACGGGATTCAGGGAATAGACAGCCTCCTGACAGTTCTTGGACGGACCTAGGAGGTTCTACAGAAACGCCCAACAGTGACAGTCACTTAGAAGGGCCAGAGAGTCTACAGCTAGGCGGGACAACCAGGTCATACACTGGAAGAAGCCCTGGCCTGACGAGCCCAGTGGGCAAGCAAGCAGGCCAGGCATTGGAGCACAGTCCTTGGGAGTCACCAAGGCATGACAAGGGGAACAGGCACACATCACCCCTCAGTCAGGGGGTACCTGTCAGACACCCAGAGTTTAGGAGGTCACAGAGAGCAAGGAAATCTCCTAAGTACTTAGAGGATTACATAACACTATTGGCTAAAAAGAGCCAGTAGAAAGGTAGAAACACTAAGGGAATGGAAACGGGGGAACTCCGAACATTGGGGGAGCAGAGCATTGTACTAAGAGTGGGTTGTGTATTATTATGGCATTGGTCGTAGTTTTAGCCCGGGGGAAAGGGGTGTTATTTCCTGAGCCTTGCAAGCAGGCTCGGGGCATTGCAGACGGTTCCGGGCAGGTGCAAGCTGCCCGGGACCAGACAGGCTGTCGCCAGTACGTGTGCGCACGCGCGGGTGCTGGCGCGCCAAAAGTAGCAGATTGACCCGGGAAAGGCCTATAAAAGGAGCCCGAGAGTTTTGGGCATTGCCGCCATATTCCAATGTAAGCTGAACTGAAGAATAAAGGTTTCCTGAGAACTACAACTGTTTCTCGTGTCTTACCATTTCGCGACGGACTCAACCATGCCTATCCACTTTCTTCAGCATTACACTGACCACTGAAGAGGATAACACTACTGTCCTTGTAGCTGCTTGTGGGATTCTATGAGGATATAATTGGCCATTGAGACAATAACATAAAGGCTAGATAGTCCAGCAAGACATCTACAGTGTACTTGATGATCTCTGAACCCTATTCTATGAAGTATTAACATTCCAAATTTGAGGAGGTGGTTCCTGATAAGAGGTTTTGAGAGCAAAAGTATAGAAGATTGTGTGATTCTTTCTATAGCTTCCCAGCCATAGCAAAAAATAGGACATTTCCAGATGATCAGCCTTTGTATCTTCCAGTTCTTCCCATTCCAATTAAAAATACAGCTGGAATTAATCTGGACTGTTTGCAGGCTTTGAGTTGTTGTAGTGTGTTCATAAAATCATAGGGCTGGAAGGGACCTTGGAGGTCTTCTAGTCCAACCCTCTGCCCAAGGCAGGAGACCTTATTGCAGGGATGTCAAACTGCCGGCCCATGGGCTGGACGCATCATCCGGAAGCCACACCCACCCCATTGCCAGCAATGGCAAAACCATCCTGATACGTTGCATGACGTCACGTGACATTGCGAGTTTGACATGTCTGCCTTATTGCATTCTGGACAAATGGTTGTGCCATCTTTTCTTGAAAACCTCCAGTAATGGAGTGGCCACAACTCTGGGAGGCAAGCTGTCCCACTGATTAATTGTTCTCACTCTATCACAGGTTCCAGCAAGCCTCATGTACAGTCTAAAACATTCTGTCATATAAATATATAATAGAGAATACTGAGTTCTTTTATTTGCAGGCCTATAGAATTCATAGTAAACTAATGGAAAACACTCACTCTTCCTGACCAATAGTTAAGTGCCGAGAATGATTGGCCAATTAGTGCTCTCTTCCAAGCCAGTAATGAGGTATCTGTTTCACTCTCACAGACACATTCTTTCCCTGTCTTTAAAGCCAAAGGAAGAAATTAAATAGTTTTTGTTTATGTGCTTGTCGTGGTGGAGGCATATTCCATTGCTTTCCAAGACCCTGCTAGCACGAGTGCTATTCTGTATTAGGAACATTTTAGCATTAGGAACATTTTACAGTTAACATACATGGCTGTCCAGGATCTGGATGGTGAGACAAACTGTCCATTTCCTCCAATGAGAAAATAGACAGCCTTCTGAATGAAAAGCAACTGCTTCTGCAATAACTGGCCCAGCTGGAAATGATATTTCTCAATGGACCGAATGCCACTGACCAAAGGATAATTTACTAATGCACAAAGGAATGTATCTGTTATATTGTTATGCAATTCTTGGTGGGGTCTTCTTACCCCACTGTTAGAACTGAACTAGAAAGACTCATAGATTGAGTCTTTGTGTCTTTAGAATTGGAGGAATTAACTATTTTCTGTCTCTCTCGAGATTAGGAAGACACAAACAAGTAACAACGACACTGCAACCAATCCACAAACTTCCACTCCAACAATTCATAACTTTACATCTGTAGATTAAATGTTGAATTTTACAAGTGGTCCCTATCATCCCTCCCTTTTTTTTGCACCAAGTTGCTTCAAACAGATTGTTTGGTAGAATTCCAAAGACTGCACTCTCTTTTCAATTATTTTGCTCAGTCCTAAAAAAGACATTACTAGCTATGATTTGTACAATTATTTCAACTACTGAAAACAGATGGAACTACCTTTTATTTAAAAAAATCCAAAATCTGAGAGATTAATATATTCTGAATTATTTAATTATTATTGTTATAATTTTAAATTAGATTTGAAGGCCACCTGACTCCAGAATGACTGTGGGTGACTTAGAATTTAAAAATAGAAAAACAAAAGAGAATCTGAATCTAGACAACCATATCTCATATGCAAAAAGAAACAAACCTTCACAGAACCCCACAAACATTCTATCCTGGGAAAACAGCCATTTTTTAAAAAAGATTTCTAGAACATCTAGGATATATAGGAACAGCGCTGACGGAACCTAGGTGGTGGAATTAAAAAAAGGGATCAGTCTAGAATCCCTATGTAGTCACAAGCGAACTAAGTCCAATCTCCCTTGAATTCCATTGATCTTTACCTAACTCCAAGCAGGTGCTAACCAATAGGTGAGAATATTCTTGTGCATAGGCATGAATAGCAATAAATCAGTTTAATTGGACTTTCACCTGTGGACCTCATCTTTTGTGCCCACATGGATCTATGGAGGGAATAGCCTTCTGGCATATTTGTGTTCCCCTGAACCAGACTGACTCATTAGTCTGGGGAAAAGGATAATATAAATTCATATTAGAATTCACAAAAATCATACTTTGATGTAAAACAGATATGTTCAACATTTTTTTTAAATAAGAGAGAATATAGGTAGCTCAAGGTTGAACTGTGGAGTCCTTGGTGCTCTCTGAGTTTGGTTGTTTGCTGCATATATTTCATTATCTCACTAAATAACATTGTCAAGTGCACCGATGATGTTATCTAGTTGGGTAATGAAATCTTTGCAAGCAAACAACCAAGCTCAGATAATATCAACAATTCCACAATTTCCTTTTTTTTTCTATCTCTTTTTAATCATGCAGTCTGCATCCATACCTGCAATAATTTCTTCCCCGATGCTAACAAGTCTCAGAGTTCTCCCTTGCACGTCACCCCCTTAATTTGTTTGAGAAAGAAATCTTACAGTGGAATACTCTAGTGACAGTTTTGAGAGGTAAACTACGCACCATCACTCCTTTGGGTTAGGTAAGTAACCAGCTGTCAGTCAGAAGAAAAGAATTCTTTGAAAAACACATCACTTGATGTTGGTTCTACAACAACATGTGCATTATCTGAACACAAGGAAAAGTGTGTTTCTTGTGATCAAAACTTGACAGAGGTAGTGCATCCTAATCAATATGTGGAAAATTTAATTTTATAAGCTGTCAAGATCACAAACAAAAAGGGTGCATTTTAATGGCAGGGAAGAAAATAGATTCAATTGCTGAAAAGGTTACCACTGGAAGTCCTAATCTGACTTCTCTGAATATCTCACAAGAGATACTGCAGATTGACCTTAAAAATGCCACATATGGTTCTCTCTCTCTCTCTCACTCCAATGTATGGAATCCTAACACAGCTCAGCAATGAGATATTTCTGACCTGACAATACCCAGTCTGTTATCTTCAGTGTTTTGCTCTTTACATAGGGAAGGAATGTAGCATCTGAGTTTCTTCAGCAGCCATACAACAGCAGCCAACTTTTGACAGTTATGGATTGTTCTAGGCAAGCTGATGTCCTTCAAGAAATGCAAATTTTCATGTGCTACCACCAGCTTATACATGTGCCATATCTTTTTCTTGTTTTAGACCAGTAGAATGACTAAGACAGTGACGGCATCATGTGAACATGGTGATACTGGAGTTCATCTTGTACCACTGACAGATCCCCACTCCTGTCTGGAAGAGCCCAATAACTTTCCTTTATGATCCACTTTCTTATATTAAATTACTTCTCTGCAGATTTAAGGAGAGTCAATTCTTAATTATTCTCTGTAGCTTTGAACCTAAAATAACTAAGGTAATAATGAGCACATAGAGGTTAGGTTACAATCTCACTCTTGTATTTCATTTGACAGTTTGAGCTAATATTTTCATGTGGTGCTCACAATTATATCTGATGTACTGAAAACTTAACCTGAAAATACTCAAAGTAGGGACAGAGGAATAGAAAAAAAGAGACAGAGAAAAATGGAAAACATCAGGAAAATAGATGGATTTTTGTTGTGGATTTCTCCAATTAAAAAAATGAAATATGGGAGTTAGGCAAGACAGCAGAGCCTTGCTTTTTCCACACACACACACACACACACACACACAATGCAAGAATAATTGCAGTTATAAAGTATAGAAATACCACTTTGGCTGCAAGCAATAAACCTTATAAGAGTGAATCAGCTTTATCATCAGATGAAGAGGGGAAAACATGAAAATTGTAGATTTCAGCCAAGAATCAATGAAGATTCAGACAAGGAATTAAAAGAGCCTAGTTTGTAAACATAGGAAACATTGCAATCTGAACAAGTGTCGTTCCTAATGCCAAAGAATTTCTTGTTAGGTGCAAATATTCTTTTGGAAACACATTTTATTTGTAACTGGACCGACTCCAGTTGGGATGATTGGAGGATGATTCCAATTTTTCTTTTAAATTTACACAGCCAGGACTAAAATAATGGTGCCTAAGTTTATTTTGCTGAAATCACAAATATTTCATTCATCTCCTTCTTCCTTCCACACTTCATCCTAATCACTGTCAGTCTGATTCTTATTGTAACTGGATTTTTCAAAGCTACTGTATTCCTCTAAAAGTTTGAGATGCAATCTGCAAATTGTGTTTTCACATGACTGTTGAAGTATGTCAGAGAACTTTAAGTACCCTGACCTACTTCACACTTCCTACACTATGCAGATAAATATAGATACCCTTCTTTAATTTGACTATTATATATTACTTTGTTCTTTGCCTATATTCAAAATGCCCTTATGAGGGAACAATTTATATAAACATGCATGTATTAGGGAAGTTAGCGGTGAATATAAAAGTTGTACGAATTGCTTTGAGTTTTTAGACTAACAATGTATGTCATGACTGCTTTAGCATGTTGGTAATAGTGTGCTTTCAGACATCCTAGCTCTTACCACATCACTAAATTTTGCCAATTGTTCTTCACTGGGTTTGTATATGAGTGTTTAATGACTTCAATTGAGAAGACAGAAAACGTATCTTTGAAAAAATGGTAAGACAGAAAGGTCTCTGAAGATCATCGTGTTTGTACATGTGATCTGATGAGATTTGTCCCTTTTTAATTTGATTGAACTTTTAAATTTGAAAGTGCAATCAAATTAAATTATGATGACTAACACATCTGAATAGATAATTGGAGGTTATTCATTCCTTTGAAAACAGTGCAATGTCTTTCCCTATATTAGGTGGAAGAGAAGAAAACATCCATTACAAGACAGATGACTTAGTTACAGCAGTTGAACTTAGAACAGGTTAGGGATATATAAATTATATTTATGTTCTCACTAGGACTGGAAAATGACTTGATGACACATCTCTCTCTCTCTCTCTCTCTCTCTCTCTCTCTCTCTCTCTCTCTCTCTCTCTCTCTCTCATTTGCCATTAACAAAGCAATGTGTGTACAGTCAAACTAAAACAAATTGATAGAACTCCAATGCAAAGTTTTTTTCCTCTGAATCCTTATACATTATTTGATTCATTTGTTTCTTCTTCAATATTTGTGAAATAGGAAGAGAGATGACCAAAAATGCCTCAGCAAATGAAAGGCATGGGCAGAGATGAAAAAGTGTATAAGAGATTAATTTACAGGATAAAATTGCAAAATAGAAACCACATTTTGTTTTCTAGAGCAGCAATAAAAGCATCAGAAGAGAGACAGCAATTCATGAACTAATGATCTCAAGGTTACTGCAGGACTAAACAAATGTGCTCATTAAGAAAAATACCCAACTTTGACTTCTGGTGGCGATCGCCACTCCGATGGCAGCTTTTTTTAGCCGTCCGTCCATCTCGGGAATGCGTAAAAGCTGGCAAAGACAGCAATCATCAGCTGTTTTGAGGCTTGGAAACTTTCTTCCGGGGAGAAGGGAAGAAGGTGAGTTTTTCCAGATAGAGGTCGAGTTCCTCTAGTCTCCCCAAAATTTTATTTTGGGAGACGAAGGGTGAGAACTCCCTCAGAGTCTGGATCATCTCTGCATCCCAGGATGCCTTTGTTCTTCAGAACGAAGCTAGATGCTGCTTCCACATCTGCTGCTTAAAGAGAATTGTGAATAAAATCAAAAGCAGATGGAGCTGTTCAGGAGGATCAGAATTGTGATACTTTGGAACTTTAACTCAAAAAAGAATTAATATCCTCCCCATTTATTATTTTAATAAAAGGAGAAAGGGGGAAAAATGGCGGAGGAATCCTGTTTCTTTGTCTGAAAAGACACTGTTAAGAAATACTTTTACTTTCAATTGGCAACAAAGTTTAAACAATGTAACAGACTTTGCTTATTTAAAGAGTCAGCTTCTTTTTTCTTATGTATGGGGGATTTGTTTTTATTATCCCCTTATTTCATTTTGTTATAAGAAGCGGCTTTTTTTTAAAAAAAAGTTTGAAAATGGCTTCAAAACACCCTGGAATTTCTTCTCTTTCTAAAGGCTCAATTTCTTCTCCAGTAATTCAGACTGTACAGCAATCTAAGCCTAAGTCTCCTCTGCTCTCCCCACCTCAGGCACTCACACTTAAAGATTTATAGGATGCTTTACAGGAGGCTTTGGAGAAAACTGCACAACAGATTAAACAAGAGACAGCAGAGCTTTTGGAGCAGAAAAATAATGAGATGAGAGAAGATATAGTGCTGGCTCTCCAAGGACTTGCAGCTCATGTAGATAGAAAATTTTTTTAGAGTTAACTCATGGATTGCGAGGCAGAGAAATTTACCAAGAGATGTGGTTATTTATTTTTCAAGATCACTTTGTAGTGAAATTATACAGGCTTTTTATAAGCAGAGATTTCAAATTGCAGCTCAAGATGTTATAATGTTAAAAGAAATACCTCCAAAAATTCTTAGAAAAAGAAAGGACTTTTCTTTTCTGGCTGAGGAGCTTAAGAAATGACAGATCAGATGGGATGTACCTGTTGGAATAGTGGTGAATTATTTTGGGACACATTACAGACTTAACACAATTTTAAAGGCAAGAGATTTTTATGTTTCTGTTCTGAAGGCAGGTGCACCACCATCTCCACGATCTAAAAGAAAGTCTGAAGGACAGCTGGCTGTAGGAGCAATGTCATTAGTAGGAGAAGAATTGTTGGTTGAATCTATGCAGCAGTCTTTGGAGATAAAAGCAGACCCAAAGGAACAGAGAATGACTCGTGCAGCCTATAAACGTAAAGAAAAAGAACAATAAAAGGTAGATGTTGGAGCTTCACCACAAGTGGTTACCTCAGAGCCAGTGGGAGGAACAAGACTGAAGAGGTCATTGACTGCAGATTTACATGCAGTGTTCCGAACGCTTCAGGTCACTAAAAATGGCAAAGTTCCTGATATGGAATGTTAATGGTTTGAATTCACCACAGAAAAGAAAGAAAGTATTTCATTATTTGAAACAACACAAGAATGATGTTATATGTTTGCAAGAGACTCATATTGCTTTAAAGGATCAAAAGTATTTGATTAACTCTCAGCTGGGAGTACAGTTTTCAGCCTCTGCTCCGCAGAAAAAAGGAGTAGTTATTTATGCGAGGAAAGATTTATCACCGAAGTTAATTGATTCTGACCCACAAGGAAGATATGTTATTATTGATTTATTATTAAATGGTAAGAGATGTCTTATCATTGGATTATATGCTCCTAATCAACAACAAAAATATTTTTATAAGATGATACATCAGAAACTAACTCAATTGGATTATAATTCAGTTATTATGATGGGTGATTGGAATGTTGTTTTAGATTCAAGTAAAGACAAGAAGGGTTCTTTCAAATCTCCTAATCATGCAAAATTACCTAAAGTTTTTTTTTATTCGAAGGATGATTTGGAACTTAGAGACATTTGGCGAGAATGGAATACTGAAGAAAGAGACTTCACTTTTTTTTCAGACAGGCATCAATCGTGTTCCAGAATTGACTTTTTTAAATTACTAATGATCTTTTTTCTAGGGTGAAGAATGCCAAGATATTCCCTAGAATATTGTCAGACCATAATCCTGTATGGTTGGAGTTATCTACTGAAGACGGGAATAGAAGGACTTGGAGATTGAATGAAAATTTATTTAGACATGAGGGGAGCCTACAGAAATGTAGAGATTACTTCAAGAATTTTTTTCTTTTGAATATGCATAAGGGTACTTCGATGCCAATGGTATGGGATGCCAGTAAAGCATATATGAAAGTAGTTCTGATTCATATGAATAATGCACATAGGCGCAAACAGATGCAGAAACATAAAGAGTTGGAAGAAGAGATTAAATGTAAGGAGAAGGCTCTTGTTTTAAATCCAATGGACAATAGTTTAAAGGTTTCTATAACTATGCTTAAGGAGCAATTTAATATGTTAATAGCTGATCAGATTGCAATTAATTAAAGGTATATGAAACATAATACATTTTGTAATGCAAATAAACCTGGTAGGTGGTTGGCTTACCAACTACGAAAGAAACAGAAATCAAGGATTATAGAGAAAATAAATTATAAAGGTAAAGAAGTATATCAACAAAATTTGATTAAAAGGAGTTTTTTTAGACTTTTATTCAAAGTTATATGCTAGTGAAAGTATATAAGTTTCAGATATAGAAAAGTATTTACAGGATGCACATTTTCCTAGACTTTCAAATGATCAACGAGATGAGATGAATGGTTTAATTACTTCTGAAGAGATTATTTGGGCAATTAAGCAATTAAAGGTTGGTAAGGCTCCAGGTACAGATGGATTAACAGCAATTTACTATAAAATGTTATCTGAAGAAATGATAGAACCATTGAAGGAACTTTTTAATAATATTCTGTTGGGAGCAGAGGTACCTCCATCTTGGAAAAGAGCATTTATATCGTTGACCCCAAAGGAGGATCAAGATTTGGTTCAGCCTAAAAATTATAGACCTATATCTCTTTTGAATACAGATTATAAGATTTTTTCAAAAATATTGGCAAACAGATTAATGCAAGTTTTGAAGCAATTGATCCATAGTGGTCAATCTGGATTTATAACTGGAAGATATATGAAATATAATGCAAGACAAATTGTTAATCTAATTGAGTACTTGGACAAGAACAATCAAATCCCTGCGGCTTTGATATTTTTGAATGCTGAAAAAGCTTTTGATCAATTAGATTGGCAATTTTTATTGAGAATAGTAGAGAAAATGAATTTTGGGGATAAATTTTTGTATGCTCTTAAGGCTATATACCAACAACAATCTGCACAAACTATAATTAATGGGGGATTAACAGAAGCATTTAACATTGAAAAGGATACTAGACAGGGATGTCCTTTATCCCCATTGTTATTTGTTTTAAAAAATGGAGATTTTACTTATTAAAATTCGAGAATCACCTAGAATAAAGGGAATAAAAATAAATAAGAATGATTATAAGTTGAGAGTTTTTGCTGATGATTTGGTTGTGACATTATCTCAACCAACAGATTTGGTTAAGGAACTGGTTGAAATTTTAACTCAGTATGGGAAGGTCTCTGGTTTCAAGGTAAATAATAATGTTGTTGTTGTTAATTGCGAAGTCGTGTCCGACCCATCGTGACCCCATGGACAACATTCCTCCAGGTCTTCCTGTCCTCTACCATCTTCTGGAGTCCATTTAAATTCACACCTACTGCTTCAGTGACTCCATCCAGCCATCTCATTCTCTGTCGTCCCCTTCTTCTATTGCCCTCAATCTTTCCCAGCATTAGGCTCTTCTCCAGTGAATCCTTCCTTCTCATTAGGTGGCCAAAGTACTTGAGTTTCAACTTCAGGATCTGTCCTTCTAAAGAGCAGTCGGGGTTGATCTCTTCTAGGACTGACCAGTTTGAACGCCTTGCAGTCCAAGGGACTCGCAGGAGTCTTCTCCAGCATCATAGTTCAAAGGCCTCAATTCTTTTGCGCTCAGCCTTATAATTATTATTATAAATAATAATAAGACTAAAATATTACCAAAAAATATGTCTATGAAGGAAAAGGATATCTTGACTAAATTAACAGGTTTTGAAATAGTGAGGAAGGTTAAATATTTAGGAGTATATATTACAGCTTCTAATGTTAAATTGTATAAAAATAATTATGAGACATTATGGGTTAAAGTGCAAAAGGATTTAAATGATTAGAAAAAATTACAGTTATCTTTGTTGGGGAGAATCTCAGCAGTTAAAATGAATATTCTTCCAAAGTTTCTTTTCTTGTTTCAAATGATACCTATTTTGAAAAAAGATGTTAATTTGGAGGAATGGCAGAAGGGGATTAATAAGTTTATTTGGGCAGGGAAAAAAACAAGAGTTAAGTTTAAGATTATACAAGACACACAGGAAAGAAGAGGACTTAAGGCACCTAATTTAAAATTGTATTATGATGCAGTGGCTTTAACGCTGATTAGTGATTGGCTCAACTTAACAAACAAAAATATCCTTTCTCTTGAGGGATGGGATTTATTAAATGGATGGCATGCATATTTAATTTATGACAAAAAAGTAGATCAGGTTTTTAAATCCCATATTTTGAGAAGTGCTTTGTTGTGTGTCTGGAAGAAGTATTATTATAGGTTAAATTATAAGATTCCAATTTGGGAGATTCCTGGACATGCGATAGAGGGAATATCTAGGGGAGTGAATTTGGATAGAATTTCTTATTAGGAATTACTTAGTTTGGTAGGGAAGGATTGGCAATTAAAGTCTTTAACTGAGCTGAAGCAAGAAAATATTGTACACTCTTGGTTTCAGTATAATCAATTGTTTGTTAAGGTGGAGTTTAGATCAAATGGTTGGTATTACTTTAGAGGATGTGAATTTGGTAAAACAGATTAAAGATCAAACTCAAGCCCATATAAAGAGAATTTATAATGTTTTAATAGAATTGGATTCTGAAATGGAGTTAGTTAAAGATTGTATGATTAAATGGGCTCAAAATATTCAAGAGCCAATTTTGTTGGATACATGGGAGACAATTTGGGTTAGAAATGTAAAATTTACCCAAGCGCAAAATTTAAGAGAAAAAATTTATAAAATGTTTTATAGATGGCATTTGGATCCCCAAAAGTTGTCCCGCATGTATCCTAATTTACAGCCCAAATGTTGGAGATGTGGAAGTTTAGATGCCACCTATTTTCATATTTGGTGGACTTGTAGAGATATAAAAGCTTTTTGGATTAAAGATTTGGTGGAATATTCAAAAGATTTTTAAGAGAAAGATAAAGTCTACTCCGCAATTATTTTTTTGGGGTATTATGGTTGATTTTTATGTTAAAGAAATTAATTTGATGCTGAATCTTATAACAGCTGCAAGATTATTGGTGGGGCAATATTGGAAGAAAAATTATTTGCCTATTAAGGAAGAATGGATACTTAAGGTGTCTAATTTAGCAGAAATGGTGAAAATCTCTGCCTATTTGAAGGACCATTCACAAGAAAAATATATTTTGGTCTGGAGAAGATGGATTGATTATATTCAAAAGAAATATGAGACTGAAAAGTATTATCTTGCTTATGAGTAGATTTTAGATTATTATTAATAGTTTAATATGGTTGAATTTATATTATTTTTAGTGTTATGGTTTAATTATATTATTATTTTTGTTTTTAATTAGTTAACATTTGTTTTGAAAAGGAGTTAAAGTATGTTATAGATTGATTGATAGTATAGTTGGGTAATGTTTGTTAGATTATGATTATTTATTTATTACCCTGTAATCAACTCTGGGAAGTGGGGGAGGAGGGAAGGGGTAGGAGGGGTTTGGGTTATATTGTATTAAATTTGTAAAACTTTTAATTAAAAAAAAAAGAAAAATACCCAACTTTATATATATGTGTTACAATTCCTTTTATTGCTTTTTATTTTTCTAACTCTGAAAGTGAGGTGACAAATGTTCTGGCCTATGATAAGTGAACAATCTGCATAATAATAATAATAATAATAATAATAATAATAATAATAATAATAAATGATGTGTTCAGTATATTTTTCGGTGGCAGAAAGAAAGCCTGATCAATAAAGAAGACCAAATAAATAGCTCAATTGGAAGAACCAAGTTCTTTTTCTACTGCATTTATTTACTACTTGAATTATTTAATGTATTCCATGCCATAACAACTCTTTGTCCAAACTTGCTGATCAAAAATGTTTTCCAGTAGAAATTTAGGAGAAGGATAAGATAAATAAATCCTCAGCCCAATAAGATTCCTTTTTTAGATATTCGTCATTGTATTTCACGTTCCTTTGGAATTGCTTGAGCAAAACCATCATTTCAGTTAGCACACTGCATGGGAACTCACAGTCAATAACTACCCTTTCTGAATGTTCATGCTCATAGTGCTCCTGACATTATCACTTGTATGCATCAGTGAACTAGTTCTCAGCCATAGATCCATTCAAGTAAACCAGCTAACACTCAGTTAATGATAATGGTGGTGATGGATGAGCAAGGATTGAGTCTATTAGTTGCCAGCTAGTGTCAATTCTCATAGCAGAGATGGAGCTGAGATGACAAGCTAGCTCTTGCAATGCATAGTCAACTTGCATTGCTAATAAGCATAAAAAGGCAGGACTAAACTCTGGCTTATGAATGTAAGGAGGTTGTAACAGACCACCAGGTAGACCTCCAGAATCTTTCATGAACCTCTCTTTGAAAATCACTGATCTAGGATGTGGATCAGGAAAACCCAATGGAAAAATCAGGAGAAATTGCTCATAATATGTCATAGGCAGCCTGCTTGAGAAATACCATTTTCAGAAAAATTTCATTGTTTTCTATCACCCTAATAAGTTAAAATGGGGAATGTTCAATGAATATGATATAAGAAAAAAAGAAATGTAGGTAACATTGAAAGAAGGGGCTGCAAGAAAGATATCTATTCCACTTAGTAAACTAAAATAGGAAGCATGAATTAAAATTGCAAAGGTCAGAAGTGCATTTAGAAAGAAATGATTCAAGAAGGTATAGGGTGTAGGTGGCTATATGAAACTGCATGCATGAAGGATGCTGGATTCCCACAAGTAAATAGTGCTTAGAGTGTCCCTTATTCACATCTGTTCATGGGTATTTTGTTGCATTTCTGCAGATTGTCACTTCATTTTTGCTACAGTGTATGTGTGAAGAGTAACAACCATCATCCCTTGAGACCTGAACATGGTTCCAATCTGGTGCCAGATGGCATCTACTCACCTTTGGTAATTTAACTGTACTGTTCTGTCGTCAGCTGTATTTCATCAAAATGATGCTGGATTACAACCTGCAAAGTCAGCAGGTCTGTTCTGATTTAAAGCCAGCTGCCACTGTTCCTGGGCCTTTTGTGCATTTGCCTCCAAACCCTTTCCAAATTCTATGTATTTCCAGAGGACCATAAGAATAGCTTCATGCTAGTGGTGTTACACAATATCGATCAGCATCCTTGGCACATAACAGAACTTACTTTTACAGTGGACTTTGATCTTTGAACTAATGAATGGAAAATTAGTAGGCTTTAGAGAACTTCTAGTACTTCACCTATGAGCTCCACTAATAACCTCAGTGGGGTTTATTTGTTTATTCATGGTTCCATTGCACCTAAGAATTGCAAGACATTGTTTTCAGCAAAACAATCAGTATGCATCCTTATGATGATAACAGAAATATTTGTTGCATTTTTAAACAAGTTACTGAGGACTGGAAAAGCTGATTACTGCACTACCTTCATATTTTATGAAATGGCATAGCAACATCTCCTGTGTGAATACCATGAACTGCTACTAGTTTCAGCACTGTTCAGAAATGCTAATCTTTCAGTATTCTGTGCATGGCCCGCCTCAGACATCCAGTTCCTCTGCTTTACCATCTGCAAAGAATAGCATTAAAAGCTTGATAAGAAAGTTTCCATCCATTGGAATTCATTAGAGATTGTTATTCAAGTAAGGCTTATGTTGGGTATATGTGTGTGAATTAGATTTCCTAAGACATGTTGGAGAAAAGTTAGATTTCTGTCCAATTATATTCCTTTCATGAACCGTTCCTCATTCAAAATGTTCAGCTTAATTCTGACCCAATAAGTTTAAGAAAGTCTCTCCAAAACTTTGCAGTGAATTGCATTCCTCTATCTGAAATAATCTGCTTTGGAGCCCCATGGAGTCGGTAGATATGCTTGAGAAACATTCTTGCTATTTTCCTTGCGGAGGGGCAACCAGAGCAGGCAATGAAGTGAACTTGCTTTGAAAAAAGATCAATCACAGTCCATATTACCGTATTTCCCCTACTTTCTGGTAATTCCACAATAAAGTCCATAGCGATCTCTTCCCAAGGTTGAGACGGATCTGCTACTTGCTGTAATAGCCCAGGTGTTTTGCTGGGGCATCTTTTCATTGTAGTACAGATCACAGTTCTTTACATAATTTTCAATATTTTTCTTCAAACCTGGCCACCAAAATTGCCATCTAATTAAATGTAAAGTTTTTAAATATCCAAAGTGACTGGCTTGCTTGTTGTTGTGACTGTGCTGAAGAGCCTGAATTCTAATGGTCCCTAGTAGATACAGTTTTGACCCTTTCCAGGTTAACCTGCTCCAACAAATTAGTATGGTCTTGTTTTCCTGGAACCAAGGGTCAGTTTTCAATTCCTCTTTTAATCTTTTCATCAACGGGCTATCAGGTTCAGATGGATTTGCCCCTGGCTGCCCCCTCCTTGGTTATTTGAGAAATTGACTGGTTGTGGAGTGATGGGATTCACGATTTCCTCATGCCAGCTTTTGTACTGGGGCAGTCTGGACAGGGCGTCAGCTAGGAAATTCTTTCCCCCTGGGATGTACTTTAGTGTGAAATTGAAATGATTAAAATACTGAGCCCAGCGGACTTGTTTAGGGGACAGTTTATATGCCTCTAGATTCATATGATCAGTCCACACTTCAAACAGCAAGTCGTCCCCTTCAAGAAAGTGATGCCAGGTGAGCAGTGCCCATCACACAGCGAAAGCCTCTTTCTCCTTCTCTTGCCCACCTCCATTCAGTATCAAGGATGCAGCTGTAGAGGTGGTCAACAGTATTAAGTATCTGGGGGTGCAGATAACTAACAATCTGAATTTGGTCTTTCCACACCTCATCCTTAGTGAAGCATGCAAACCACTCTCTGCATTTCCTGCATCAGATGAGGAGAGCACATCTCTATCTTCTGGCCACTTTTTACAGAGGCACAACTGAGAGCATTTTAACAAACTGCATCACTGTCTAGTTGGTGGCTGCAGTGCCTCAGATAGAAAGACCATACAGAGATTGGTAAGGACAGCCGAGAAGATCATAGGGAGCTTGCTTCCTGGTATTCAGGACACTGCTTATAAGTGCTATGTGCTTAGAGCTCAAAGCATTGTTAGAGACCCCACACATCCACTTCACAGTCTGTTTCTGTTGCTCCCCTCTGGGAGGAGGTTTCGAAATATTTCTAGGGGGACTACCTGATTCTGTAATAGCTTTGTTCCCTATGCCAGCCATCTTGTAAACCCGCATGATTTGTTTTTCTTACCATGCATATGTATACATAATCCGAACTAGATTGTATTGTTTTTCTGTGTCATACAATATATGTGGGTATTTGCATAATTCTGTATTTATTTATTTTTGTCATATTTATGTAGTGTGTATTGGAGGTGGTGACCCTTTGAGAGCTATATGCAATGAAATTTCATTTTAATGTATGCCAATTATTGTACATTCAAAGTGACAATAAAGTTATTATTCTATTCTATTCTATTCTATTCTATTCTATTCTATTCTATTCTATTCTATTCTAATAGGGTGCTACTGTCTCAAGGACGTTTGGCAGGGGATGAGATTTTCCTTTGTTTTAAAAGTCTTTACCTTCTTGTCCCTTTCCTATTGCGTTAAAGGAAAAATGAATTCTGAATTCAGCAAATAAGAAAAAAGAAACTACAAAATGAACCAGGAGAGAACTTTTGTGATGTCTTTCCCTAGTACTCTTCTTTAACTAATAGAGTCATCTGAAGTTTTATCTGTTATCTCATTCTCCTTAAATAAATAGCCCCAGAATTCTACAGGATCTTCAGCTGTGAATGTTCAGAAAAGGAAGTGGGACTGTGTAAAAAAAAAAAAAAAAAAAGAGGCAGGAAGCTGTAGAGAGAAGTAGCAAAGAAACAGACCACCCTGTTGATCATGTCTCTGTCAGCCAATGTAAGTAAAATAGAAGTCTAAAGGGAATTCCCCCAAATTATGAATAAAGAATTTCTGTCTTACTTTGTTAATCGAGCAAGCAAGAAATAATTCAAGGAATATTGATCAAGAACTAACAGAAAGACAAGAGACATACTGGAACATTGCCTGTTAGTGGACAATAATTCACCCTATCCTCCTGCTCTGTTCGTGCATGCATCATCTCATAAAATGACATTTAATACAAAGTAAGAATGATGAAGGTTCCCTAAATTTGCACAATTTATTATAGGTGTCAAGCCATATTAGTTTTGCCACAGCTTGACTTAAATTTTGCTTTGGATTTCTGTCACCAAGAATCAAAAGTTATTATCACATACTGGAATTTCATTTTACCCTGAGACTAATAACAATTAAGGATGAGCTGGCTAGAGATTTCTCCCTAAACCTTAAATGCGAGGTAGGGGCTGATGGTTTCTTATGAGGCATCTCCTCACCCACCTTGTTCTATGCACTTGCTGTCTTTGATGGTGTTTGGTAATTTCATTTAGAGGAATGCAAAGTTAATGATACTGGCAGTTATTCTTTTATCACTGCTCTGCCATGCAATCTCATATGCTTCTAGACCTCATTCTATTTCCAATACAGATTTGAAGATATGACCTGTCTAGGAGAGATGCTGTCCTAGATAATGAGTATGGAGCATCGTTATAGAATATCATCCAAAATCATTTCTTTCTATCCCTCTCTTCCCCAATAGTCATGCACTCTTAACTGTGACTCAGCTAAAAAGCCATCTACCTTCAGTTGAAAGCTTGAAGACCTCCAAGGTCCCTTCCAGCCCTGTCATTATTCCATGTTCTATGTTCTAACTCAGCCTACTGGACTGAATATATATTGATCTAATACTTATTCTATCAATATGTATTGATCTAATACTTTTCTAGGATTTTTTTTTTGTTAGATAAAATACAGAAAAAGTAGAAGAAACATGCGTTTTTTTGAAGGGGCAGGCAATGGTTCAATTTTTATAAGACTGAAGACACATGCCATAAATATGATAGAGATTCATGTATAATTTATTTTAGAGATAGAGAAAATATGTAACCCAAGGAGTTTTCAGATCACTCTGGGGAAAGGGACACATCAATTCTAAGACTGTCAACCATCTCTGCACTGCAGATAGTACCAGCCTTCCCACCCTCCCTGGCAAACACCCCTTCCCGTTATGTCAAAATGACTCAAGATTCAACTAGTTTATGTGTGCTATCCTGTCATGTTATAAATCTATTAGGAAGAAAACAGAGTTAGTGTTAGAAAAAACAGAAATCTGTCAGAGTAAGTGAAATAGAGTAGGCAGAATGCTTTTAGAATGTGCTAGGTAAGGCGTTCGTTTTTGTTTTTTGCCTGAATACCATATTGAAATGTCTCTGTGAAAGAAAACAAAGCAACAAAATATTATCTGTGTTGATTGTTTAATCCTTTTTATTCTTTTTAAGGGTTCAATGATAAGATAAGATAAGAGGGTGTTAAACATGGCAAGAGTGGTACAATTCTGAGGTCTCTGGAGGAGGGCACAAAATGGGATGGGAGGAGGGCCTCCCCTCAAAGCTAGAACATCTACCTTCAAAGAGTAAATCCAATACTGGGATCCTTCTCCTGTCTCTTTCAAAGATCAGAAAATTGTAACATCAGGTAGGTCATAAAAGGAATGTAGAGAAGTTCTGTAGATTGTTTTGTCAGGGAGAAGGTTGAATTTCTGTACCAATGGATATTCTGGGTACTGGAAATGAGATTATGGGTACTGAATATTAGCATCCTAATTTGTGTTTGGGATTTAGTAGCTCATTAGTTTGTTCTTTCTTTGAAACCTGAATATTCTGTGCTTCCAGATAATAACAGTTTTCCACAAAATCACAATTCTTTCATGTTAAAATCCTGCCTAACATTTGGGGATCAATAAAATGAGAAGATTATACCTGATTCTTGATACACAATAGGACAAAATGTTACTAGATTCCCACCTAAACTGATATCTAAGAATCATAGCTTTGCCCTTCATTTTTCTCCAGAGAGAGTTGAAGGAAGGAAGGAAGGAAGGAAGGAAGGAAGGAAGGAAGGAAGGAAGGAAGGAAGGAAGGAAGGAAGGAAGGAAGGAAGGAAGGACTCTCTTATAGAAATCATGTCAAAATGTTTTCTGTTGGCTAATATTCTTATTATCTTCTATGCAACCCACTAAATTTGGCAGACGTTTCTAATTTACAAAGAAATGATATATGCAACTGATCTTATCTTTGTGTCTTTCAACTATATCCACTGCTAGTTATTGATTCCTGTTAACATATTCAAGCACTGTTCTCTAGGATTAACGTGACCTTGTCAGAAAATAGCTGCTTCATGTTTCACTATAATATCTGCTTGTGGATATCTATTATGAGGAGACTCACAAGAAGACATTTTACTGTGATTGCTGTCTACCCACAGTATTAACCCTGCAATGCAAGCACCAAAAAATGTCATTTTCATTGCTTCCCTGAAGGATTGGAAATAGTGTACAAGATAATTAGATAGATGGGAATGACATTAAATAACAGAATTGGACTTGGGAACTTTTCCCCAAGCTGAAAATTGTAGATTTTGATGTCTTCCAGCTGATAACTGATCGAGAAAAGGAATAAGATACAACCCTCCTGAGACTTTACCACATCAGAATTCATATTTCATCATTTTAACGATCCCCAATGTTAAATATTCCTTAGGTTTCACTTAAAGAAGTGAAACAAATTAATCATGAATTAACTTTGCCCCCCTTTATTTTGTGAAGGGCAAGTTTGGCACTTATAACTTTTCTAACGTTCATCATATTTTCCGACATTATTCCCCCACTTGCATTTTGAGACTCCACAGTCTCAAGAGGACCGTAAGACAGGCGCAAAAGGACTGTATCACAGCTTTTTTTCAACAATGTTTGCACCTTTATTTAGTTACAGGATGGTCAATGCGTAGCTCCTTTCTTTTCCTGGGGAGCTCACTATCCAGTGGTCTGCAGCTTTCCTCTCTTCCCAGAGGCTAGTTTTATCCCAAAGAAAGACCTCACAAAAAACCCCTTTTGGCTTTTCAGACTGGATGGACATCTAGGGAGTTTCAGAGTAATGGGAAAATATGTCACAGAAGGCAATCATACCAACAGTTGCACATTCTGCCACTTCCACCAATATATACTTTTCAGAAACTCGGTCAAGAGAAATTGGAAATAAACCCCTTCAAAAAACTAAGAGCTTTTTATTGTGTATTTGGAGCAGGGAGGTGTTGAAACATTGCAAAGCAGGTTTCGGAAAGAAGAAGGGAAGATTTTTTTTGAGTCATTGCAAGGAAAATTTGCACACAGCTTCCATTTTTAAGCAAAGGGAGCAAGGAGGAAGGACTGAGAATGGATTTATCCTATAACATCCTGATTGCCCTTAAAAAGGGCAAGGACTTTGTTACCTTGGAATGAACAATCAAAACTTTCTCTTCCTATACATTTATTTATTTATTTATTAATAAAATTTATATGCCGCCCAATCCCTAGGGACTCAGGGCGGGGTACAAAATTAAAACAACAAATATAACAATAAAAATGAATACATTCACAAAGCATGTCCCAATCGAATCCCGCCCCCCCTCCGGGGACATCAACCCCAGGCCTGCTGGAACAGGAGAGTTTTAATAGCTTTCTTGAAGGCCGGCAAGGTGGGAGTAGTTCGAATCTCGGGGGGAAGTTGATTCCACCATGTTGGAGCCATCACAGAAAAGGCCCTTCCCCAAGGGTGCGCCAGCCGACATTGTCTGGCCGATGGGACCTGAAGGAGGCCCAATCTGTGGGACCTCACCGGTCTCTGGGAACTATGCGGCAGTATGCGGTCCTATAAGTAACCTGGTCCTAAGCCATGAAGGGCTTTAAAGGCGACAACCAACACCTTGAATTGCGTCCGGAGACCCACAGGAAGCCAGTGCAGCTCACAGAGGATAGGTGACACGTGGGTGTACCTTGGGTGTATATCCCAACTGAATCAAAGGCAGCCATGTCATTTTTATCTCTGGATGATAAAGATTTTATCCCTCTTGCCAGTAATAAAAAGTGCATTAATAGAACATTTAATTCAGTCATAATAATAATTTTACACCAATAACCATTTGGTGCTCTTTTATGGCATCCTATGTCTGCTGCCTAAGCACAGACATTGACAGCATGGGGGTTAATGACAAAATAAGCATAGAACATAGAATTGTAGGGATGGAGGGGACCTTTGGGTCTTCCAGTTCAACCCCCTGCTCAAGGCAGGAGACTTATGCCATCCCAGTCAAATGGCTGTTCCAATTATTTTTGAAAACCTCCAGTAACAGAGCACCCACATCTCTGGGAGGCAAGCTATTCCACTGATTAATTGTTCTCACTGTCAGAAAATTTCTTCTTACTTCTAGGTTGCATGTCTCTTTAACAAGCTTCCACCCATTATTTCTTGTCCTGCCCTCAGGTGCATTGGAGAATAAGTCAACCCCCCTCTTCTCTGTGACAGCCCTCGAAGTACTAAAGAACTGTTATTATGTCCCCGCTAATCCTTCTCTTCAATAGGCTAGACATACTTAGCTTCCTCAACTGTTCATCATATGATTTAGCCTTCAGATCCTTAATCATTTTTGTTGTTCTTCTCTGCACACATTCTAAGGTTTCAGTATCTTTTTTTTGGGGGGGGGAGTAATGTGGTAATCAGAACTGGATGTAGTAACCTTACCAATATGGTATAAAACAGTACTATCAGTTCACTTCACTATCACTTGATATTACAATGCAAGCTAGGCCCCTTAAATCTATTCAGTATTATAACACACCTAAAGAAGGGGCGAGATTTGTGAATGCAACTTTCATTTCATCATTCTCTTGGATTTTTCAAATGTTCCTGTACCTAAGGTGGCTTTCCCATGCTGATTAATGAAAGAGTTGAGCCAAGTACTGAAACTATTAACATATATTACAGGGTATGTAATCACACAGGACTCCACAGCTTCATATTCTACCACATTTCTATTTGCCACTCATCAATCTTTCTAAAACTGAAACTGAAGTAGAGTAGAAGAAAAGGCAACATATTGCAAAGAATTATGCAATTCTTTTGGTATGCCACCAAGATCTTGCTATTTGCATACAGTACATACTTCACCATAGAAGTATTGAACAAAATGCAGCTAAATGCCTATGGTCATATTAGGAGGTAGTCAGCTTGGCAACTCCAATTTTTGAAAAATGCATTTTGCTTTCTGCTGATAGTCCTTCAAATAAAATTTGAATTGCATTGTTCCAGTGGGTAAACACAGAAGTTAGGAAATTCCCAAGAGGGAGTGAAACATTAGATCCGCTGTATTTGCCCTAAGCATAAGCAAAGGATTTTTTTGTCTCCAACTGTTTCAGCACGGCAATTTGTGTGTGTGTGTGAGAGAGAGAGCTCAATAAATATATCTGCTTGTGCTCCTGCTGTCTGGACTTCATAGAACTTCTGCCTTCTCAGACAAAAATCATTCTCCTTTTAAATAATCCAAGAAAGAAAATAACCTAGTTTGGAAGACTTCAGAGGACTTTGAATCTCAAAGCCAGCAACTTGGTTACTAAATAATGCAATGAAAGAAAAACCTTTCCTGCGCAGCAAAATAAGGACAAGACTTCAGGTTTTGAACTAAAGGAGTCAATTAAGGTAGGAAAAGTATCACTCCCGGAAGATGAACTTTCAGTTCAGTAAATGACAAAGGTGTCTTGCAAGAAAGATTTGCTGGTGAAGAAAAGCTGATGTTCTTTTCTCTCAAAGCTGCTTTTTTCTTCAAAAGGCAACTGGACTGTTTTGTCCTTAAGGAAGAGGAAGAAAACATTTCACTTCTCATCCAAGAAGCTTCATCAGTTCTGATGAAGGGGTAATGGAAGGATAGTTACTGACAGTTGAGACTGGATGGTGGAGGGATGTTCTTTTAAGAATACTGGATTGATTCCCCAACAAACATGGTTTCTCGAAGCAAGGAGTAATGGCACAACCTCAATATCACCATAATTTGCCTGCAAGATCTTGTGCAGCCAGTTTCTTGTCATTTTAATACCTTTTTTTTTTTTTGCAACTTACGCTGACTTGGATTTTTTTATAAATTTTGAAGCAGTAGCAGAGAATCACTGTTAGGACAGATGTGAAATAAGCAGGATGTTTTCCATTACAGAATAGAAAAAATCCAGGAAGTGTAGGTTTGGTAGCACATTGCCAGAGAAGAACATGGGAAGAATGTACAGTGGGGGGGGGGGAGAGAGAACAATGGCACTTTTATGACTTGTGGACTTCAACTCCCAGAATTCCTGACCCAGTCATGGTGGCTCAGGAATTCTGGGAGTTGAAGGCCCCAATTCATAAAGGCGCCATCATTCCCCACTGTTGATGCTATGTTAAATTTACAGGACTTAAGTATGTGAAATATTTGGGAGAAAGAGGGGAAATCGGGGGCACTTTGTCAATTGAAGGGAGGAGCTTTTATAATTCAAAGAGTAGAAAAGCGGGAAAGAGCCAAAAATAGAGCACCTTCCTTGCCTGTGATAAGTCTCAGCTTCAAGACATAGCATCTTTAGGGGAGGTTAAGAAAGAATTTGGCCGAAATCTAGGATGTAATTTGTAGGTGGCACATAATTTGACAGGATTATTACATCTACACATTAATTCATCTAATGCCATAATTGAGAAGTGGGGTGGTGGCAGGACTGGACATATATTTATCTCCTAATGAAAAAGATTTACAAACACTTAGATAATAGTATATGTATATGTATCATGTATAATGTTATATATATATATATATATATATATGTTTTCTGAGGTTTTCGCGGGTATTTGTATGTAGGTCTTTGGTTGTTCGGGTTTTCTCCCGCGTAAAATTGGAAGTGTCTTGGCGACGTTTCAACGAAGTCCCATTTGTCATCTTCAGGCTGGTGTTTTCAGCTTCGTGCTTTGAGCAGCAATGTGTGGTCTTAGCTGTTTATTCCTTTTAACTCCCAGCTCTCTTTCTTCTCAAATAGGAGAAACTGAAAAAGGCCAAGTGATAATGCCCTTGGTTCGCACTTCTCTCCAGAGAGACTTTGATTGCTGAAGTGAACTTCATTCTTCCTACATAAGCATTTTCTCCCCTCAGATATGAGAATTCAGAGTTGGGAGAAAGAGCCAACAAATAGTTTGGAAGAAATGGTGATGAAGCACCAGTATAATGTGCGGTGGGAATGGCTTGCAAATCAAGAAGCTGCATAATGATGAGCTGAGAGAAAGAGACAGAAAAAGAACAAGAATGACTCCACTGCTTAAGTGGCATTTGCATCTATGAGCAAAATAGATTAGATAATAGTATCTCAAAGAGGTTCTTGGACTAAGCAACACATTAGTTTGAAAAAATATCAGCAATTAAAATAGTATGGACAATTTAAAAAAAAATCTGCAAAATTACATCATTGGTTTTGGTAAATTGCTATACCTTAACTTCTCACCAGGTTTCTTCTGAAATGAAACAAAATAAGAATCTCAAAGATAGTAGGTGTATACATTATAAAATTATAATGCTGTGTGCATTATAAATAAAAGGTGTCTTTGAAGAAGGATAAGTATAATGGCTACTAATTACTTAAAATGGATGGGGATTGCCAGGGTAAAATTGCCAGGGACTTGGATATATCAAATCTGGATTCTGCTTGCCAAAGGAAATTTCAGAACAGCTCTGTACAGCAAGCATATAACGCTCAGCTTCTATGACTCTGTTTATATTATATATTTTTAAAAGGAAATATTAGCTTGGATTTCCTCAGAGTCTTATATTTTGCCATGAATTGGATTAGGTCCAACAGCAATGGTCAAGCTGAATTAACTCATTTCACATAGGCCGCAATGTGTCTAAGAGAAAACCAAATGGCTCTGAATGCGCACCACATTCATAAATATGTTTCTTAATTGCAATGATGGAGCCAAAAAGCCAGTGCAAACTACCTCAGCTGCTTGAATTATTAATGGATATAGAGTATTTGTGGTTTTAGAAAAAGGCAGGGAAAGATTGCTTTTCATCTTCCTATAGGAAGGGACATAAGCCCATTGGATTCAGTGATTTTATGAACAAGCACACAGACAACCTGATGGAAATTTGAGATACAAAGTACATAGCAAACTGTGGAATGAGCAACTATAGTTGTTCATAGGGATGACAATGATACCACCATTCCCCCCCCCCCAAAAAAATTGGCTAGCATACTAATGTGTGAGGAATGATTGTTACAAAAATTCATTCACAAATTGGCTTTATTCTTTTTCAGCAATTCTTCTTTATATTCATTTGAAAATGTGCTTTGTTTTCAAACACATATATTTTATCTGAAGCTGGCTGAGAATCAGAGATGAGCACCATCCTCTTGAGTTGGTCATGACTGGGCTGGGAGACCTTTAAACCTTTTGCCTGAAGATGTAGATTCTCAAATGCAATATGGTTTCTGAGGTGATGATGGTGTCCTAATAATCATGAATTGAGAAAAAGGCTGGATAACTCTTGGAGTTATCAGAGGGTGTCCATAATGTGAGTTCACAATGGACTTGACAGAGATCAAATTTGCATCTCAAGTGAGTATTGGATAGACAATAGGACTCATTTACTTTCTTCTTCTATTATTCTTGGCCTACTGTCAACTTAGATCACCTAGTTACATTCCTTACCTTCCTTACCTTTTATTTCCCATATGTTCTTTTCAGCATAATAACACACAAAATGCAATATATGAGGGAGTAATGCTTGATAAAAACACAACATAATATGAAAACAAAACCTCAGAGATCTGTTATGAAAAGATTGCATGTATTAATGTACACCTTTAGAAAAATGTGTAATATAATCATGTATATAGATTTTTGTGCAACCTAAAAAAATGATCTGAAGCAGATAGAGAAATGGAATAAAATCAATTGAATTTCAGACTAGAAAAATGAGAAACAAGAAGAAAGCAAACTATCAACTTCTAATCACCCAGTCAATTTACGATATAGATAACCTGGGTAGAGAAAATGTGAAGTATAGCATAATTATTTTATGTGGAAATGTATTTTGGACACTATGTCGGGCCATGTTTTGAGTAATATGTCATTCTTAGTTTTCAAGCATACATATCATTTGATGACTATGCAGTGAGTGGTGTTATGACAGTCATGCAAGGGAAACCTTACGTGCATGTACATTTCCATTAATCACCTTTTTGGATTTATTGTTTCACTCTCTGATAGGAGGGCATTTTTGAAAATTGCTTACATTGTCCTTCAGAGAAAAATGGAAATAAGCACCATGCAGAAGCTTGGTGAAGTAATGATATCTTGTTGCTAAGTAACATGGTATCCTCAAAGGTCAGTCTCTAAATGTTGACAGATTTCAATTTTTCCCATTTAAAAAAAAAAGAAACAATAATGAAACAAGGCATGAAAATATAAGGTAATTTGAAAAGAAAAAGCTTTTTTCCCAACGACAGGAAGAGATCAATTGTTACTTGACATGGTTTCAGGAACACTAAATCTCAGTGGTTAATGCTGACATTGAGAAATGCCAGGATTCTTATGTAAAAGTTACTTAAATCTCAAGGAGCAACGCCATATTTATGGCAAATATCCAGTGGTGGGATTCAAATACATGAACAACTGGTTCTCTACGTGGATGCCACTTCCGGAAGTCTGTTCTGGGCCTGGGCAACAAAAAATTAGCTACCAGTTCTGCCAAAGTGGTGCGAACCAGTTGAATCCCACCACTGCAAATATCTCTATGTCACTGTCTCTGCCTGCCTGCCTCTCTCTCTCTCTCTCTCTCTCTCTCTCTCTCTCTCTCTCTCTCTCTCTCTCTCTCTCATTACCCAAATAATCAGTTAAAAGGCTACATAAATATAGGAACTATTATATAATAAGTAATATTGCTATATTAGTATAATATTTGAGTAACAGCTTTGCTCCAGTCATATCTTCCTCTGGAGCAACTCAGATAAGATAAGAACATTTTTGGACTTCAAGATCAGATTTCCAAATTGGACTAGTTGTTTTCTAGGAATTACCCAAACCCAAAAACTCTGGGCTTTTATCTGCAGAAATATTCAAAGTGTGGAAGTTAGTTCACTTTTGCATCTGGGCATCCTATTATGTTAATTTATCATCTTTTGGAATTAAGGTGATACCATAATTCTTCTCACTTTTAACCTCACTTGAATTTTGTGAGGTAAGTTAGGATAAGAGACAGAGAGAGACTACCTAAAAATCATCTAATGAATGGGACTTTGAATCTGGATCTTTGTAATATTTATTTTTTGTAATTCCAGACAAACATTAAATATGATTTATGTTCAGCTAAATAGATCATGAACTATGCCTTTCTTTTTCTTATACTGTATAGTTGTGTGATGTGAAGGATAATTATAGAGGAAAATATGCAGACTAAGAGGAAGATACTGATAAGATATGGATACATTGGATTTTTTTCATCACAGAAAACAGCTAAGGCATAAAACACATCTGATCTAAATTTCTAAGGGTGTCAATACGATATAGTGGTTAAAATTAAATTGCTGAATTAAGAGTAACAAAACCCAAATTCTACTACTCCTTTAGGTTTGGGGAAAAAAAGCCAGCCAGGTGTCTTCTCTATACTGGGTCGGCACAACATATTGTGATGTTTTAGTTTCCAAAATATTTCTGAAAGTGAATTTGAATGTATATTAAAAGGAAGTTTTAAAAGATGCATTAGAATTAAGTTTAGATATAAAGAGGAATTTTTTAAAAGAAATATTTAAAGTTTTAAAATGAATGTCAAATTCGCAATGTCACGTGATGATGTATCGTCACTTTTTTTCCATTGCCCGCAACGGGATGGGCACGGTTTCGGCATGACGCATCTGGCCTGTGGGCCTGCAGTTTAACACCCCTGATGTAGATTATGATAGTGTAGAAAGATTATCATAAGTAAATAGAAATATATATCATTTCCTACAATGGGGAAGGGAATGGATTTGGTTAAGATGGAAATGTGAACTGTTTTAAACAAAGGGATTTAACAAAATAACAGAATAATAAAGTTGAAAAGGACCTTGGAGGGGCTTCAAATCCAACCCCTATACAATTTCAGACAAATAGCTGTCTAATCTGTTGCTAAAAACCTCCAGTGTCGGAGCACCCACAACGTCTGGAGGCAAGACGTTCCACTAATTGATTGTTCTGTCAGGAAATTTCTCCTTATTTTTAAGTTGGTTCTCTCTTTGATTAGTTTCCATCCATTGCTTCTTATTTTGCTTCCAGGTGCTTTGGAGAATAGTGTTGAAAGAAAAATCTTCATCAGGGTCCAGTCCAAGCCTGGAATAAACAAAACAAAGACTGCTTTAGAAAGAAGGTTGTAGATTATTGAAGAACAGAACCACAAGACATGAGGCTCTGGAACAGCTGACCACATGTAGCTGGGACTGGTGGGTTTTTATATCTTCTTGGGCTTTTGTATTTGAGGCTGTTTCCTGTTCCTGGTGCATGAACTTTGACCTGAGCTTTTGAGCATGTCCTTTTTGGTATTGGTGGGTTAATCTTATTATATCCTATTATGTCATGTCCTATTATGTCCTTATTATGTCATGTTTCCTGTCCTTAGAGTTTGAGTGAGGATATAGATTTTAGGGATCTTTGTCTCATTAGCTCCAAGCTTCTTGGATCCAACCTTTCTGAATAGGATTATCACATCTGCATTTCTAAAAGCTGGCCTCTGCCTATTTTCTGCTTGGGGCTATTAAGTAAACCTGGGCTTGCTTTTCCGCCTTTAAGATCCTTTGGGCAAATATATGCCTTTTAACATTCCCAAAATATTTCTTTCTCTGGAGGAAGGATGCTGTCCTCTCACAATAGATTGACTCTGTCTTCTTTGTGTCAACGCCTGAGATAGTGGAACACTGCTTTCAAACATGACATACCTGCAACCGTTCTTCATATGTTTAATTAGATCTTGTTTCTAAAGGGATAGTGCTTCTAGTTTTTATGCTTGAAATAGGAAAACAAATGAAATTTAGAATTTAGTTTGAAGATTTAATAGTTGTCCGGTTATAGAATTGGATTGTGATAAATATATGTAATATAAAAAGTTGAGGTTGTAAGGGTATTAGTATTTTATTCTGTTGGAAAGAATTGGAAGTCAGTATCTTTTTCCCTTATCTTGCACTTCTTCTCCTTTCCTTTTTTTAATTTTTTAAAATCTTTATTTTCATCGTATTTTATGCTATAACAAAACCTTAATAATACTATCATTTAAAAATAATTTAATAACTAAGTTAATTGGGAATCCTATCTTACGTTTTATGATGATATTTACAAATATATATTTGCTGCCCAAACTCCTTAGAAATGCCAATGGAAGTAATGTTTTTCACAAAGTGTTCACTGTACTTGAATTTTCAATAGTTGTAGGCAAGGCTGGATCAGATTAAAAGTAAATAAATAAAAAAGCACCAAAGAGAAACAGCAAGCTGAGTGGAAAATTAGTTGGAAATGGGAAATAAAACAGCAACAAGTAATGGTTGAAAGAGGCAAATAGTGGGATTTTAATTTTTTTATTATTTTTTTATCAATTACATAGATGACAGAATAACAAGGCACCTTTCAAAAATGTGCTTTTGATATTATACAATAAGCAGAGGAAATTTGATTCTAAATACTATCAGTTTTAGATGACACAGACACCTGCAAATAGAATTTTAGCCCAGATAAGTTGTCTTTGCATAGTGAAAGTTAAATATTTTTTCCTAAAGTGAACTAAATAACAGACGGTGCAAGCAACAG
Source organism: Crotalus tigris (assembly GCF_016545835.1). NCBI lineage: Eukaryota > Metazoa > Chordata > Lepidosauria > Squamata > Viperidae > Crotalus > Crotalus tigris. The sequence continues at coordinate 4,406,398 of NW_024100213.1, read as the reverse complement.
ACATGAAAGGAATTAATGAACTGTAATAAATTCTTCCTTCAAATTTTCATTATCAAAGTAACACAGGAAAATGAAATATTGGAATACTTAATTTGAATATGAATTCTAAATAAATGGTTTCATGGTCATGGAATACTAGATCTATCCTGCTACTCGGAGCTTAAGCATTTTTAAAACAATTTATTTGTAAGTCAAATATTCTCAAATCAATTTCCTTCTTAAAAATTTACACTGACAACAGTTCATAAATGCTTTATTAGGCAAATATGAATCTGTCAGTCTTGTAGTAGACTCTCACATGTACAAGTAATACATACCTTGTGATTCAAACATAGATTCCAACACCCTTCTTCAAACTAGTCACACCAAATTAATTGGACTACAGTTTTTATCATTTCCAGTCAGTGTCCCCAATGGTTATATGGACTAAGAATTACTGAGGAGGTGTAGTTCCATACATCTGGAAAAGCCCAGATTGTGAAAGCCTGACTTCCACAATGAAAGCTTCTATACACTATAAAGTATGTATACAATTAAGAAAGAGACAGACACAAGATCCATACATATATACTAATCATATTATTCCCTATAAGCAATATTACATAAAACACAGAAAAGGAGAAAGAAACCAAAAGAACATAAGGGGAGAGATAAGAGGCAAATGCAGTTAAATTCTATATCATTCTGCCCTTGGAAACTGTCCTTGCTGCCACCTTGTTCACTGACTGCTTGATATATTGGTTCTTGCTGTTTAATTTTTTTCCTTTCTCATCAACTCCATCCAACCATTGTTTTTTCATTGATTTTCCCTTCCTCTAGACCAGTGTTTGAAAACAATGCTTGTCCTGTGGTGAGTTGGCCATAGCAAGTTGTCCCGTGGCAAGTTGGCTGTGGTGAGTTGTCCCATTCTGATTCTGGGAGTTAAAATCCACTTCTTAAAGTTGCCAATGTTGAGAAACACTGCTCTAGATTCATTTGCTCTTTCTTTATATATTTGTTTTATTTCATTTGCTTCATTTTCCTTCATTCCCTTTCTCTGAAGCATTGACCATTCACTTTGTATTTGATCCTGGAGAGGCAACATTGGAAGCTCTGCCTCTTACAAACTTTTACATAGTGTCATGAGGGATGGAGTTTGTGTTGCTAGATTGTGATGCATGTTGAACTGCTTATCACATTGATACCCCCACCCCATGTCCTGTAGATTCCTATGTCTCTGCAGCACAAAATGGCTTTGATAAATTGAGAATACAGTGGACAAAAATTTACACAGTGATTTCTAAGTATTCTAAGATAAACTAGTTTACATGGAGTGGGCTGATGCTTGTATTGCCAACTTCATGAAATGGAGCAATATTAGATAAAATTCAGATGCGTTAAAATAGGCATATTTATACTATTTCAAGATTGCAGCATTCGCATATTATAGAACTGTATCTCAGATGTAAACCAAAGGATAAAAAAACCTCATATTACATAAACATAAGTACAAAAGAAAAAAAGGTAGGTAAGATTTGCAGCTAAAATTACATGAAAATCCAAGAGACTAGCATTTTTAATAGACATTGCAGGAAGAGATCAATGTTCGTCTATGGTAGCCAAAAATCAGGAGGAATCTGATAGCACTATTTTAGACTAACAACTTTTATTAAAAGGCATAAAATTTCATGAGCTATAGCTCATTTTACTAAATGTGACAGGAAATTTCTGAACTCGCATATATCAAAGGGTTCCAGGCTGTTTTAGAAGATTTCAGCAAACACAACCATTTGTTTGTTTGTTATTTAACATTTCAATTGTTAATTCAAAATGTGTTTATAGAAAGCAGTTTGGAAAGATGATTTCATGGATTTATCAGGCCAAACAATCCCCTTCAATTAAGACTTTACTACTTGGATGAAAAAGAAAGATTTGGTTATAGAATTCCTGCAATGGCTGTACAGATGACTGTTCAAAAGTGGGGTGTGTGTGTGTGATTAAATTCACAATGGTAGTAAGAACATTGTTAAACAGGTTTGTTATTTCCTGTCAAAGCTATTTATTTATAAATGTAGGAACAAAATGTATCATTCTACTTGTTTTTCTTGTAAATTGCTTCTAGATTATATGTGGTTAGTGCTGATGAGGAAAATATTATGCAGAATAATGGCACAGAGCAGAGGTTATAAACAAATAATGAGCCTAGAAAGTATGAGAGCATGTACTAATATGTGCTCACCTGGGTATACAAAAATAAAGGCAATGCCTGACTTCTAGCAGACACATAACCTTAACATTCATAAGTACTTGGACATGCAGGGGTCAGGACTGTTAAAATATAGATTTGTAAAATTCATTGACATTCCTGGACTATGTCTCCTCAGACAATATTGATAGGCTGTTACAGTACTTTCGATGCAATGTTAATGCAGCAGTCCATTCCACACACAAGAGTCCAGTTTTCACTTTTGTAGGGATTGCTCTGTCATCTGTATGAGATCTACTACTTGACCGCCCTATTTGCCTACTTGTTGATGGACTTACTTATTTTGTCACATTTTGGTTTCCTTAAATGTCCACATTGAAGTTGTATTTTCCATTTTTGGCTGCTATTCTGATAAATCTATCTATGCCAGGGAGATGATTAAGAATTCAGAGTAAACATGGGGTATAAGTGAGAGATACTGGATAGATTCCTGGGTAGAAATCTAGCAACCAGCCACCATTCCTATGGTGCCTATTCTCAATAACAATAACAGCAACATTTCTGAGTAAACTACTATAAAATATTTCTGAGGGAACATCGGGGGATGTTAGAGTGTAGTACTGCAGGCCACTTAAGCTGACTGTGTTCAGCAGGTCAGCGGTTCAAATCTCACTGGCTCAAGGTTGACTCAGCCTTCCATCCTTCCGAGGTAGGTAAAATGAGGACCCAGATTGTTGGGGGCAATGTAAATATATATATACATTGCTTACTGGTGTACACCGCTTAGAGAGTGCTTGCACTTAAAGCGGTATATAAGTCTCATAAATAAATAAATAAATAAATAATGTTCAGAAAAGACTAAAGTATATATTTTTTCAAAATATGTCATCCCCAATTTCTGTACCCAATCTTAAAACTGAACAGTATAGAGACAGCTAGAATCAGCTTTGCCTTAGATTTGTTTAAAAAGAAGAACCATAGTTTACCAATCATCTTAAATATTCTCTGCCTAATGTCCAGGTACCTGAGATTTGTCTGAAATGGAAAAGAATATCTGACAATTGTGAAAAACTGATAGGATGGATGGAGAGGGGGAGGTGCGGGGGGGGGGGAAGCAATGATTCTAGGTGAATACTATAGTTCAAGGAGAATATTCATTATCTCTAGGCCAGAGAGTGATTCATATGCTCTGTACAGAGATACTCAAGTTATAGAATTTAAGCATTCAAAATGCTTTGCATGCATTATTTAGTACTGATCTTTATAATAAATCTATAAGCTAAGTTTGTATTTTTATTCACAAGTTGTTGGAGTGGAGGAGAGAATTTGAAGCACCCACCCCCCAAAAAATGATTTTTATAGAACTACCTAGTAAATTCACCAAAGGAATTAAATTTTAGCTGTCTGTCACTCTATCATTTACTGCATAATCTCGGCATCTATCTATATTATGTCTTAGTGGTCAAAAGAGGGTGTGTCATTTTTTCCAATGGAGTGGAATAATGGTTACATTTGTGCAGCCTGTATTTGGGATCTCAGATGAACCACTTAGACCAGGTAAATAGGAAATCCTGAATCAAAAACATACCTTTCAATATCATTTTCTCTTTTTATTGAGGACATTTCATCCCATCCCTTAAAACCCAAGATACCAAACTTTCCTTCTCAGATGAAAGGCTGCATATCTTAATTATCTCCTTATCATCAGAAAAAATTGGTTACAGAAGGAAGTCTTAGGTCTCTACCTTCTCAAAAGTAACTTTCTCAGAAATGGGATCAGTGCAGTGAGCAGATGATATTATCATTGTCAGACCTCATGGATACCAGCACTGAAGCTACCAAAACAATCATAAGAGAATTATCACAGCCAAAGATTAGTGGAGCTGATTAGTTTACAGTAGTGGCCAAAATTGTGGAAGCCTTTTGGGAAAAGTGTACAGTAGAAATGCCACCTTTGGTTAAGTTTCCGCCATTTTTTCTTCTAATTGCTTTATAACTGTAGCCTTGTTCACTTAATAATACTATTTTACATTGCTTTCTGGACAACCAGTCAACTCTTTGCACCATTACTTTAATTTTATTACATTTTACAAGCTCACTAAATGAAAAAGAAAACCCAACCAACTTGATAGTGATCACATAACACACCGACAAATGTCCTCCTCTCAGCTTCAATACATTACATCAATAACTGAATCCTACTGTGATCTGATTGGCTCATTGCCAAAACAAGATGACACATGATTGGCTCTCTAAACACTCATGGTCATTGGCTACAGCCAGATGAAGGAAAGCTACCAAGTTGTGCTTCCTTTTTCTGGTTATTTGGCTATAACTTTTCATAGAATACAGTACAGATAATTAAGAAATCCAAGATCATGGCATCCAGCCCTCTCAATTCCTAGCAAATAGATGGGGAAGAAATGGAGGTAGTGACAGATTTTATCTTCCTGGGCTCCAAGATCACCACAGATGGGGACTGCAGCCAAGAAATTAAAGGATGCTTGCTGCTGGGGAAGAAAGCTATGGCAAATCTAGACAGCATACTAAAAAGGAGAGAGATCACCCTGCCAACAAAAGTATATATAGTCAAGGTCATGGTTTTCCCAGTTGCAATGTATGGATGTGAATGTTGGACCATAAGAAAGGCTGAGAGCAAAAGAAATAATAATAATAATAATAATAATAATAATAATAATAATAATAATAATAATAATAATAATAATAATAATAATAATAATAATTTTGTGCAATCTTCTTGCAACAGCTTACCAAGTGGTCCACTGTTTCTTCAGCTTCTTTGCATAGGCGGCACTTACTGTCTGTTGCTGTCTTCTCAATTTTGACTTTGTATGCATTTGTTCTTAAGGCTTGGTCTTGTGCAGCCAGAATTACAAAGTAGCAACAATGGTGCATTGGAAGATCTGCAAAAAATATCATTTGCCTGTAAGCAAAAACTGGTGGAATCATAAAATAGAGAAAGTCATAGAAAATGATAAAATTAAACTGCTCTGGGACTTCAGAATTCAAACAGACAAGCACCTGCAACATAACACCCCAGACTTAACAATTGTCGATAAGAAAGACAAAAAAGTCTGGATAGTGGATGTGGCAGTGCCTGGAGATAGCAGAATAGAAGAGAAAGAACTGGAGAAGATAACAAAATACAAAGACCTACAAATAGAAATAGAAAGACTGTGGCAAAAGCAAGCAAGGGTAGTACCAATAGTCATAGGCTCCTTGGGTGCAATCCCAAAACAACTGGAGCACCACTTGAACACCATTGGCATTGACAAATTCGCTATTAGTCAATTGCAAAAGGCGGCCTTATTAGGAACTGCTTCCATCCTGCGACGATATCTGTAATACCATCAAACATCCACATCTGCCTATCCCAGGTCCTGGGTAAGGACTCGATAGGTAGACAAAATGCCAAATCCAGTCTGAACATCTGGCTGACTGTGCGATGATCGATAATAATAATAATAATAATAATAATAATAATAATAATAATAATAATAATAATAATAACAATCTGAAGCTGTATGGAAAAACATCATCTGAAATAGAATCGCTGCTCAACACTGTCCGTATATATAGCCAAGATATTGTAATGGAGTTTGGCTTGGACAAATGTGCCACACTTACTATCAAACAAGGAAAAATAGTGAAAACTGAAGGAATCAAGATGCCCCACGAAAATAACATTAAGAGTCTGGATGAGGAAGAGTACTACAAATACTTGGGTATCCTTCAAGCTGACAACATCAAGCACACTGAAGTCAAGAAAAAGATTAGAAGTGAATACATCAAGAGAATGAAGAAGATCTTAAAGTCCAAACTCAATGGAGGAAATACCATAAAGGCAATCAATACCTGGGCAATCCCAGTCATTAGGTACACAGCTGGAATAGTGGACTGGACTCAAGCAGAACTGAAAGCAATGGAGAGGAAGACCAGAAAATAATGACAATGAATCATGCCCTTCATCCACGCAGTGACATTGACAGACTTTATCTACCAAGGCAAATAGGTGGGCGTGGAATGCTATAAGTACATCAGATGGTTGAAGAAGAAAAAATGGCTTTGGAAGAATATCTGAAGAACAATGATGAAGATGCACTGAAATTAGTATATCAGGAAGGCTTACTAACTACTGGAGAGACCAAACTGGCCTACAAAAAAGACCAAATGAAGAACAAAATAGATGCATGGGAAGACAAAGCACCACATGGCCAATACATTAAAAAAAAATAGCTGGGAAAGCAGATAATAACAAGACCTGGCAATGACTAAGAGCAGGAAAATTGAAGAAAGAGACCGAGGGACTAATTCTGGCTGCACAAGACCAAGCCTTAAGGACAAATGCATATAAAGTCAAAATTGAGAAGACAGCAACAGACAGTAAGTACCACCTATGCAAAGAAGCTGAAGAAACAGTGGACTACCTGGTAAGCTGTTGCAAGAAGATTGCACAGACTGACTACAAGCAGCGGCATGACAAAGTAGCCACAATGGTGCATTGGAAGATCTGCAAAAAATATCATTTGCCTGTAAGCAAAAACTGGTGGGATCATAAAATAGAGAAAGTCATAGAAAATGATAAAATTAAACTGCTCTGGGACTTCAGAATTCAAACAGACAAGCACTGCAACATAACACCCCAGACTTAACAATTGTCGATAAGAAAGACAAAAAAGTTTGGATAGTGGACGTGGCAGTGCCTGGAGATAGCAGAATAGACGAGAAAGAACTGGAGAAGATAACAAAATACAAAGACCTACAAATAGAAATAGAAAGACTGTGACAAAAGCAAGCAAGGGTAGTACCAATAGTAATAGGCTCCTTGGGTGCAATCCCAAAACAACTGGAGCACCACTTGAACACCATTGGCACTGACAAATTCGCTATTAGTCAATTGCAAAGGCAGCCTTACTAGGAACTGCTTCCATCCTGCGACGATATCTGTAATACCATCAAACATCCACATCTGCCTATCCCAGGTCTTGGGTAAGGACTCAATAGGTAGACAAAATGCCAAATCCAGTCTGAACATCTGGCTGACTGTGCGATGATCAATAATAATAATAATAATAATTTTTTATAATTAGTCAATTGCAAAAGGCGGCCTTACTAGGAACTGCTTCCATCCTGCGACGATATCTGTAATACCATCAGACATCCACATCTGCCTATCCCAGGTCCTGGGTAAGGACTCGATAGGTAGATAAAATGCCAAATCCAGTGTGAACATCTGGCTGACTGTGCGATGATCCATAATAATAATAAAGTTGGAAGGTCATTGAGTCCAACCCCCTGCTCAGGCAGGAAACTCTATACCATTTTGGACAAATGGCTGTCCAGTCTCTTCTTAAAAACTTCCAGTGTTGGAGCATTCACAGCTTCTAGAGGCATGTTGTTCCACTGGTTAATTGTTCTAACTGTCAGGAAGTTTCTCCTTAGTTCTAGGTTGCTTCTCTCCTTGATTAGTTTCCATCCATTGCTTCTTGTCCTGCCTTCAGGCACTTTGAGAATATCTTGACTCTCTCTTCTTTGTGGCAGCCCCTGAGATATTGGAACACTGCTATCATGTCCCCTCATCCTTCTCTTTGTTAAACCAGACATACCCAATTCCAGCAACGTTCCTTATATGTTTTAGCCTCCAGTCCCCTAATCATCTTTGTTGCTCTGCTCTGTACTCTTTCTAGAGTCTCAACATCTTTTTTACATCGTGGTGACCAAAACTGGATGCAGTATTCCAAGTGTGGCCTTACAAAGGCACTGTAAAGTGGTTTTAATATTTCATGTGATCTTGATTCTATCCTTCTGTTAATGCAGCCCAGCATTGTGTTGGCTTTTTTGGCAGCTGCAACACACTTCTGGCTCATAATTAAATGATTTTCCACTAGGACTCCGAGATCCCTCTCACAGTTATTACTATTGAGCAAGGTACTCCCTATACTACACCTGTACATTTGGTTTTTCTTGCCTAAATTTAGAACCTTACTTTTTTCACCATTGAATTTCATTTTGTTAGATAGCTCCAAGTATTCAAGTCTGTCCAGGTCCTCCTGTATCCTAAGCCTGTCTTCTGGAGTGTTGGCTATTCCTGCCAGCTTGGTGTCATCCACAAATTTTATGAGTTCCCCATCTATCTCCTCATCCAAATGGTTGATGAAGATGTTGAAGAGCACTGGGCCCAGAACAGAGCCCTGGGACACCCCACTACACACTTCCCTCCATGTAGATGCGGTTCCATTGAGAACCACACGCTGAGTATGGCTGGTCAGACAGCTACGAATCCATGTGGTGGTGATGCTGTCTAACCCACATTTTTCTATCTTATTGAGTAGTAAGTTGTGGTCTACTTTATCAAATGCCTTACTGAAGTCCAAGTAAATTATATTCACAGCATTAATGCAATAAGGTTTGTCTGGCATGATCTGTTTTTGACAAACCCATGTTGGCTTTTAGTAGTGATTTTTTTTGCCTCTAAGTGTTCACTGATTCATTGTTTGATTATCTTTTCCAGAATCTTCCCAGATACTGAGGTCAGGCTGATAGGTCTGTAATTTCTTGGATCCATTTTTTTTCCTTTTTTGAAGATGAGAACTACATCAGCTCTTTTCCAGTCCTCTGGTAGTTCCCCAGTGCTCCAAGATCTTTGAAAAATATAGTTCAGTGGTTCTGAGATCACATCTGCCAGTTCCTTGAGAACCTTGGGTGTAATTCATCTGGTCCTGGTGATTTGAACTCATCCAGGCTGGACAGATGGTCACTTACCATTTTCTTGTCTATCTTAACTTGTATTTCTATTCTGTTTTTTATGACACTATTTTTGATAAGTTGGTCTGTTTTTTCCCTTTGTGTAAAGACAGATGCAAAAAATGAGTTAAATGCTTTCTCCCTATTGCTTGTCACCTTCTTGGCACTTTCACCCACTAATGGGCCAATCATTTCCTTCACTTTTTTCTTGTTTTTTACATGTTGAAAGAAGCTTTTTTTGTTATTTTTGACTTTGGTCGCCAGCCTTAGTTCATTATGAGCCTTAGCTTTCCTCACTTCATCTTTGCAGGCTCAGGCTATTTGCTTAGTTATGTGCCCCTCTTTCCACTTTCTATACTTGTCCTTCTTATCTTTCAATTTAACAGAGAGTTCTTTATGCAGCCATGCGGTTTGTTTTGAGAGCTGTTATTTTTCCTCTTTGTTGGTATTGTGCTAGACTGGACTTTTATAATTTTGCTTTTCAAAATTTCGCAAGCTTCTTGAATTATTTTCCCCTTGAGGATTCTCATCCATGGAGTCCTTCCCAAACTCTCTCTAAGTTTATTGAGGCCTTTGAACAATGGTGCTGGAGAAGACTCCTGCGAGTCCCCTGGACTGCAAGGCAATCAAACCGGTCAGTCCTTGAGGAGATCAACCTTGACTGCTCTTTAGAAGGCCAGATCCTGAAGTTGAAACTCAAGTACTTTGGCCACCTAATGAGAAGGAAGGACTCACTGGAGAAGAGCCTAATGCTGGGAAAGATTGAGGGCAATAGAAGAAGGGGATGACAGAGAATGAGGTGGCTGGATGGAGTCCCTGAAGCAGTAGGTGTGAGCTTAAATGGACTCCAGAAGATGGTAGAGGACAGGAAGGCCTGGAGGAACGTTGTCCATGGGGTCGTGATGGGTCAGACACACTTCACAACTAACAACAACAATGTTACACTACATTCTTGATTAAATTATCTTTCCATTGATATATAATTTTATGGTACTACTCCAAAAAAAAGTGGTGTTATTAGCCATCAAACCTCAAAAATACACTTTTCCCAAAAGGTTTCCACAATTTTGGCCACTACTGTATGAAAGAAAGGTTCAGTCTACTAAATAAACAGGTGATAATAACAGCCTAATGGAAAATACTGTCCTCCTTCAGACTCAGCATGTTATTTCATTTTGGCTTAGTGTTTCATAAATAATATCTTATGCTCAATTTCATTTATCACTTGGGCTTCTTATATAAAATGTAGTTTTAAAAAATGGCATAATAGAATATCCCTGAAATTCACTGGTGTTAGAGTAATATAAACAAGTTTATTTTATTTATTATTATTAAATGTATTTTCAAGGGCTTCAAACAATAATTTGAAATGTCCATGCTGATTTCTATTTTATTTCTGCTTATCTAGCTGTTCTGTACTTAAAAATCATTTTATTTCAGTGGTTCACATCTTTTTTTAAATCTAGATATTCAAAACAAATGGCTGAAGTGTGCTATGCATAATAATATGTATATAATCATATATAGACAGGAACAAATTTTCAAGGATTCACCAATTATGGTGTGCAAATTTATTAATTAAACAGAACAATGCAAAATTACTTGTTCATAAATTACTGTTAAAATAGCCATAAAAGTTTTTCAGATTACTCGAACTAGTGTTTGCCCATCAGAACAAATCTCTTCAGAAGCCCAGGAAAAATGATGGACTGATGAAGATGAAGAATTCGGTGAGGAGTCATGCCAATATAGCATAATGGGTAAAAAAAACCCCACTTCTGCTACTGTATATTGAAGTCAGAAAACATTATAAGTAAAACAGAATGGGATACTGTATATGTTCAAAGGCAACTACATGTCTTATCATTTCTTCATCCAACCCATTCTAAAGCAACACCTCCCCCCCTTCCTCTAATGGCAAGTAGAAATGCAGACGCATGTAGCTGCCAAAGTTTCATTCTTGACAAGGTACTCCCAACTGAAGTGCAACAACAAGGTAACAGCAGGGCCACCAGCAAGAGAAACTGGATATTGGAAGATTGGAAGAACACATGGGAGAAAGGTTAACTTTGTATGTATTATTACTTTACCTTACAATAAAGTTAGAACTAGTACATTTGAGTGTGCTGCTTGTCTGGATTACCTTGAAAAGTTGATATCAGTCTTGCACAACTGAAGCCACCCCCTTCAGTTTTACAGTCCAAGAAACTAAGAAGGGTCCCTTCTGAGATATTTGCTATGCCCCCTATTCCTTCTCTGTGCTCACTTGTCTAACCGTTAACTACCCTGAGATTCTTCTTTCTATCTCCTAAGGTCATTCCCAGATACTATTACAGCAGAGATAATGCAGTTGTAGTCCAGTCTGTATGGTGCTACAAAATATGCACATAAACACACACACACACACAAACAAATACATGCACCATTCTTAAATTACTTTCCTTTATTTATTTGTTTATCTGCTTCTAAATTTTCTTCTTGGGATTTTCTTTGGGAAATCTTGGCCATTGCTATTCAGAGCACTTGCTAGAAAGATCATTTCAAGTGGAGCCCTTAACCCAGTGACTCTACTTCAGAAATGATGTTTATTCATAGAAAGAATAATGAGCAATGTTTATTTATAAGTGTGAGATGACATGATGAGCTATATTATGCAAATTGCTATCGACACAATGTTACTGCATTCTCAGTCAAATGGGTGAACACACCAATTTGTGATCTTCCTCTAGTTGCAGGCAGTAAAAAAGGAAGGGCATCATAGCTTACTTGCCAAATAATGTAGACTAAGCAAGCATCCATCTGACTGTTATTCATACCTATATAGGTTACAATGAGTTGAACTGCACTTATTCTCATCTATATATGTTGGAGGAGGTGTTTGTGTTTGAATCAATCTTAATCTGGATAACTACATGGACAATTCTCTGTAGTTTTCTTAGCAACATTTCTCAAAAGTGGTTTGCCCTTGTCTTCTTAGAGTTAAGAGTGACTGGATGAATAAATAACTTCATGCCTATAATAGGTCTAACTCACAACATCTGGTTTCTTGCCATCTACACCAAACTGGCTCTCATGCATAGATTACCATCAGCCTTCAAATGATCTCGAAAACTTATGTCCTATCAGATATCTAACATATATACACATAGATATTGCAAAACAAGAAGGATTAAAAAAAATGCATGAGTAAAACTACTGTAACAATAAGAGGACATAGTACTATTCATTTAAAAGATAACCAAAAGAATTATCGCAAATAGAAATAATAAATCTGGAGAAACATAGCATAACTGAAAAACTGTACAGAAAAATCAGATTTTATGTTATGTGAAGCTAAATAGTTTTTGGATCTGATAGACCTATATTGGAAGATGGTTCCTGATGGAAACATGAGAAAGGGAAGCTTCTTGGAAACTTGAATTACAGAAGATTTTGTTTTAAGATGCAAAAGAAAGACGCATTCACCCTGTTCAATGGGGGAATCTCCTTTATAGTCAGTTGCCAAAAAAGAAGTAACTTGCTAAGAGACATGAAAAACATGATGTGATAGCAAAAAATAAATAAATAAATGTTTTCATTACAATCTTGATGATGGAGACCAAAATTGAAAGGTCTATATCAGTGGTTCTCAGCCTGTGGATCGGGACCCCATTTGGGGTCAAATGACCATTTCACAGGGGTCACCAAATAATGCAGTCTGCCATTTTCCCCCCTTTTCCTTATCTGTGCTACTCCCTTTTATTCTATTGGCTTTTGAAAGCCAATAGAATAGACTCTCTTGAATAGAGTCTAATTCTATTGGCTTTCAAAAGCCAATAGGAATTGCCCAGGCTGTCTCTGCCCTGCTGAGCTTGCCAAAAGTCCCATTCTGCAAATGGTGCTGCACCAGTTGAGTAATCCTCGACTTACAACCAGTTGAGTAGTCCTCGACTTACCACCGGTTGGGGGTCGCAGCATTAAAAACGTTGAGAACCACTGGTCTATATAAAGCAGGGAAGCAAGTAAAGAGACCAAAAGAAGGCCAATTCAGCATATATAATATTGTAGTATTTTCAGTACAATTTTGATTATATGAACAACAGAGATATAAAGGTGAAAATATTTTTGCAATAGGTCCCCTAAGAAAATAGGTTGTCTAAAGAACTAAAGGTTTTCATTTGAGCTCAGCAAACAAGATCTTTGTGCCTTGCTAAAAAAACAACAACAAAACAAAACAAAACAGGAGACTGAGAAGCCCATCGGCACAGACTTGATTGCTGGCAACTTATTTGTGAGAGAAGCACACAATAAAATAAGTCTAACGTGGGCCGCGCTAGATGCTATCACAGACCAGGAAAAAAGCAACTGCGGGAACTTTAATAGTACAAGCTGTAAGATCATGCATTTGGGGAGCAAAGATAAAACGTTTATCATTGATCAGGAATTCAAGTGGGAGTAACAAAAGAGAATGCCAGCATAGACAGAGTTTTTTTTGCTTCTTGCTTTCTACAGAGATAGTTTTCAATGACAGTTTGATCAATTGGTCAGAGATGACATAAGAATTGATTTTCAGTTTACATTTTGTTCTCACATCCACACCTCTGCTACTAATATAGAAGATGGCCCTCATGGCTCAGCACATAATCCTTTTTCTCCTGAGTTGAATGTATTTTATTTTATTCTTTTTATTTTTTGATGCCTTCAAGTTAGTGTTGACTCCTGGCAATTAGTCCCTGAAGTAGAATATTTTGTTTCTTTTAATCTTATTTGTATAGTCAAATGCTTGTGCATTTAAAATAGGGCTTAAGATATTTTGTTTTGCTTTGATCTTATTTGTATAGTCAAATGTGGGCTCATTCTTAATCTTTAACTTTCACTTGTGGTTCTCAAGGACCACTCTGAACAGACTGCTTAGTATTTGGACCTGATTTTGCATGCTGGATTGCAGTAGTAGGTTAACTAGATGCAAGCTGATTCAGCATTTCTGTAAAATGAGTAATCTGTTCAGTGAAGCCTGGGAATTTTGGAGGTTGTGCTCCTAAACATCTGGAGGAAATGGCTATTTTGGGGTTTTTAGAGATGAGAGAAAACCTTTTTCTGCTCAGAAATAATTTATGAATTATTGATGAAATAATTAATGAATTATTTCTCTCTCATGATTCATCAGGGGTTAGGCAGCCCATAAAAGCTCATCATGATCTCCAGTTTTTGTAATGAACTGAATCTCTCTATCTCTCTTTTTTTTTAACCACTCAAACTTAGCCTTCTTTTAAAAATTTGCAAACGCATTTGGACAATATGATTATCTTTTCCCAGATCTCATGGGATTGTAGAGATCTGAACAATGAATAGTTAAGAACAATGCTAATCATAATTAAAGGCACTAAGTCTAATTGCATTCTAAAGTATATCATATTTTGGTATAGGTTGAAAATTATAGCATTCTTCCATCTTCCCCTGAGGCTATCTCAAGATGCCTAGCAGTCTAATCTCAAAACAAAGGAATAGTTTGGTGGTTCTTTTTCTTCCACTTTGCAAACTAAAACTAGACTTTAAATCAGCGATTCTCAACCTGTGGGTCGCGACCCATTGGGGTTGAACGACTGTCTCACAGGGGTCACCTAAGACCATCGGAAAACACATATTTCAGATGGTCTTAGGAACAGAGACACCACTCCGCATCCGTCTCCGCATGGCCTCCTCCGCCATTTGCAGAGAGAGAGAGAGAGAGAGCACTTTCGCTTCCCTTCTCTCTTTCTCTCAGGTGGATTTACCTCCTGCAGGGCTTCTGATTGGTCCTGTGCATGGGTGCCCTACCCCCTGGAAGAACCGCGGCCAGGGCCTCGTGGCCTTGGAGCTGCCCGGGGAAGCCCTGGGATCCCTGTTGGGAGTGGCCCGCTAGAGGCTCTGCTGAGCAGGCCAGCCTGCCTGCAAGCTGTGGCCCAAGGGAGACCAGCCCCTGCAATCCCCAGCCATCCCGACCATTGGCCCCGCTGGCCAGGAAGGCGCGCTGGAGTCCAGGCTGCTGGGAAGGAAGAAGGAGATTCAGCAAAGCTAGGAAAGGGCCTCCTGGGGCCCAGTGCTGGCGGTGGCTTCCTTGCCATCCTCTTCCTCCTCTTCTTCCTCCTACTGCCCCCAAGGTGGCTCAGGTGGGCGCTGGGGAAAGAGGGGTGCCTGGGGGGGACAGCCAGGCTGGACGAAGGGCTGGCAGGCCACATGGCACCAGCCCCCACCACGGCTCTATTGGATGGGTGGAGGGCAAGGCCAGGCAGTGGGGGGTGGCAGGGACAGCGGCAGCTGTTTTCTTGCCCTTCTCTCCTTCTTCCTCCTGCTGCCCCCAAGGCAGCTTGGGCGGGTGCTGGGAGGAAGAGGGGGGAGCAGCCAGGCTGGTGGGTCACATGGCACCAGCCCCCACTGCGGCTCCATTGATGGACGGAGGACCAGGCCGGGCAGCGCAGGGGTGGCACGGACCCCTGATGATGCAGCAGCAGCCACCGCTGCCACCGTCCCCACCGCCCCCACGCTGCCCAGCCTGGTCCTCCGTCCAACAATGGAGCCACGGTGGGGGCTGGTGCCGTGTGGCCCACCAGCCCCTCCGCCAGCCCTGCTGCTCCCCCCAGGCACCCCTCTTCCTCCTGGCTCCCACCTGAGCCACTTTGGGGGCAGAAGGAGTAAGAAGGAGAGGAGAAGGGCAATGAAACCACTGCCGGCTGAGCTGAGCTGTGATGCCGAGCTGGTCTCCATGCCTCCTGATTGCCCGACCGCACTCCACCCTGGCTGCCCTCTGCACGACGCGGGAGTCTCCCCCGCACTGTCCAGCCCGCCTCCCTTGCTGTCGAAGGCCACCTTGGCCCTCTGGCACCTGGCGCGGCCGTGGGCTGCCGGGCAGGAGCGGCTCCTTCCCAGCTTGCCAGGCTCCGGGCCTCAGAAGCGGCCAGGGGGCAGGGAAGAGGGCGAGGCGGTGGCGATCCCTGCATGTGCGTCAAAGGCCAGCTGGCTGGGTCAGGAGGGGAGAAGCGGCACCTTCCGAGTGGGAGCTGGCGCTCCGGCCACACCCCTCTCATATGCGATAGGTTGCGTAGCGTGGAAAGGGGTGCCTGCGATCCCACTGCTGCAATGGCTGGAGGGGCGAACAGGTCCCGGGGGGCAGCTGGGAGAGGGCAAGAGGTGCCAGGATGAGGATGGGGGCTCCAGGTTGGTGAGTGTGAGAGGGCGGCTGGCAACTCCACGCGCGACTTCTGAGGCCCCGGAGGTGCCGCCGCTTGGCTCTCCACCAGGATCTCTGCCAGAGCCTCCTCCCCTCCCTGGGCAATGGTGCAGAGCTGCTTGTGCATCCTTGGCAGCGCCTCCCCCCCCCTCAATCTCCTTCCTTCTCCATCTCCTTCCTTTCCCCTTCAATCTTCCTTCCTTCCTTCTATCTCCATCCCTTCCCCTTCAATCTCTCCTTCCTTCCTTCCTCCCTTCCTTCCTTCCTTCCTTCCCGTTCAAGCTCCTTCCTTCTCCATCTCCTTCCTTTCCCCTTCAATCTTCCTTCCTTCCTTCCCCTTCCCTCCCTCCCAACATTTTTGAGCAAGGAAAAGTAAGCTTCTCCAGTGAGCATTGCTATATTGTTTTTCTGATTAATCACTACGCTTTAATTATGTTCAATTTGTAACAATGAAAATATACCCTGCATATCAGATATTTACATTACGATTCATATCAGTAGCAAAATTACAGTTATGAAATAGCAACGAAAATAATTTTATGGTTGAGGGTCACCACAACATGAGAAACTGTATTAAGGGTTCGCGGCATTAGAAAGGTTGAGAACCACTGCTTTAAATACTGGGATAAAATCATAGAATCAAAGGGCTGAGGTCATTTAGTCCAACTCCATGCTCAAGACAGGAATCCTCATACTATCCCAATCAAAAGATTGTCCAATCTCTTCTTGAAAACCTCCAGTGATGGAGTACCCACAACCCCAGGAGGTAAGCTATTTCTTATTGTCAGAAAATTTCTCCTTATTTCTAGGATGGATCTCTCTTTGACAAGCTTCCATGCATTACTTCTGCTGTCTGGTGCCCTAGGGAATACGTCAGTCCTCTTTTCTTTGTGACAGGCCCTCAAGTACTGGAAAACAGCTATCATGCCCCCCACCTCAATCTTTCTTTTTGATAGGCTAGACACACCTAGCTTCCTCAACAGTTTATGTACCATTTCGTTCTTCTCTGTACTCTTTCCAGGTCTTGACATATATTTTTTTTGTATTGTGGTGACCAGAACTGGATGCAGTATTCTAAATGTAATCCCATACAGTGGTATTATCACTTCTGGTGATTTTGATGCTATCCCTCTGTTGATGCAACCTAGAACTGCATTTTTTTTTTCAGCATCTGCAGCACAGTGGTCTCTCATGGTGCTCCACTAGGACACCTAGATCCTTCTCACAGTAACTACTGGTTAAGCCAGGTACCACCCAGTCTATACCCATGCATTTGGATGTCCCTGCCTAAATGCCAGAAATAATAACTAGGGTATTATTTTGCTCTGAATGCTAAAACAGGATAGTTAAACAGTGAAAAACAGTACAGTCATTATATAAATGAATACAAATGTTACCCATTTCAGTAGGTAGCTGAGGCATATTTTGGTGCTATAAACTAAAGTAATGTCAGATGGAGAATTACCTGGATTTGCTTTACAGATCAGTCCCCTGACAACAAGTGTTTTCATCAAGCTGGTGGTAAATGCCAGAAGCCAGCACAACAGGTTGCATTAGACAGTGACCATAATTAAAAATCTGGTTCCTTCTGCATGTGTACACAAGCAAGAAGCATTAGTTACTGATTAACAGAAACAAAGATGAGTTTGGGCACCAAGTGAGACTGCCTTGTCCAGCTCAATGCTGTAGCACATTTTTCACCAAGTGAGCACAAAGAAATTAATTTCTACCACACAAAACAATGAGAATATCAATAGTTGGGCAGATTTCTTTATAAAGAAAGGCTTTTCTCTAATGAGATATTCAGTAAATTCCAGATTCTTGCCTTCCACAAACAATATTACTGGCAATATATCTTTGCGTGTTCTAACACTTCCTCTCTTATTCTTATTCTTGTTGATCTCCTAGCCTTTTGAAATTTTAACTTTTTATTTTTACTTGTAATTCTTAACCTGATTTTAATTATCTACTGTGCTTTTGTTCATATATTATTTTTATTCATTAGATTTATTAGATTTTGGCTGTGGTTTGTTCTCCAAGCTTCTTTCAATGTAATTTCTGAATTACATTGAAAAAAGCTTGAAGAACAAACCATAGCCAAAATCTAAAACCTGAGCTACAAGTATTTTCTTTTATTAGATTTATTTGCCGCCCGTCTCATTTCAAAGCAACTCTGGGCAGCTTATGGTATTAAAAGCATTGAAATAATACCTCTAAAACAATAAAAATGGAATCAAAGATAAAATGATAGTTAAAGATGGCGAAGGAGGAAACAGATTGCATGGGGGGGGGGGAGATGGGATTTTTTTCTGAATTCATTCTAATTCATTAATCATTGGGTCCTCAAGCTAGGTCTTCAGGTCCTTATGGAAGTTCAGAAGGGTGGAGAGCTGCTCTCACCTCAGAAGTTAAGATGCTCCAAAGAGCAGAAGTCATGGCAGAGTAGGCCCTTCTCCTGGGCTCCTCCAGCCGAAATTTCTTGACTGTTGAAATATTATTATAATGTTGTAAACTGCCCAGAGTCACTTGGGTGAGATGGGAAGTGTAGCAATTTAATAAATAAATATAATATTGGGCTTGGCAATAAAAAAAAAGCTGAGTAGTAAAAACAGGATGACATCCTTATGCTCTCTTCCTAAAGCCTATTATCCCCTGTGCTAAAAAATCCTCAAAGGGCCTACTCTTCTCTCTATTCGCTATCCCCCAGAGGGAAAAAAGATTAATTTCTAACTACAAACGCTAGATATTTAACTACAATTCCCAGTAGCTTAAGCAGCTCAGTGCGTTCAGTATGAATGCCTCTACTTGGATATTTGATCCAAATTGTTAATCTAATTTGGAATGCCAATTCAAATATGCAGATTTGATTGCATACCCTTCAGATCAAATCTCCGAATCCAATCTTTGCACACATGATGAAAAGCAGCATTTTTTTAAAAAAAAAGAATCTCTGTGGTGCCAAGCATTTTTGTTTGTTTCACCATCTTAACAAATTGTCTGGGAACTTAAGGTGATTTATCTGTAGAAGGGAAGACAAATCTGTACAGCATTTTTTCTTGACATTTCAACATAGGTATTTTTTCCTCAGGCTTGTATACTTAACTTGGTTGTTTCCTTTTTTATCAACATAACTAGTATGAGCTTATTATTCTGAGAGCCCCATTTTCAGCCACTACATGACATATTTTTTATTTTGCATTTTAAATGTCTATTTTATTTTGGGTTTTTTAATTTGCAGATGATGATTTTAATGAGAGGGCAGTCTGATAATTATCAGGATCACAGCTAGGTGAAAGGTGAGGGCTTTCCCCCCTTCTACTATGCTGGATTGATCAAACTGCTCCTTAGAAGTTGTTATTTGAGTTGGAGGAGAAATCTCTCCCAACTGTCAAAACAATTTTAATGGAATGCTTTTTAATAAGTCTACAATGTGAGGGCTGAGTTGCTGGTGGTAATCAGAGAGGAGCCTGGCCCACAAACTGTATCAGTTGATCAGGATTTGAGAAGTAAAGACAGTAAGAGAATTAAAGCTGGAGTTAGAATCTATCTAGACAGGTCCCATAGGCTTTCTTGGAAATCCAGATTTTACACTGCTCCAAAATTCTACTTGAAGAAGGAAAGACATTAAAGCAATAAAGCCAACTGCTCTCTTTTGCAGTCCTGGTCAGTAAACATCCAATTTTCAGATGAAAATGAAATGAAATGTGAAAAATGAAAATTCACATTTGAATTTCAAAGAAGCAACCTGGAATTAAGGAGAAACTTTCTAACAGTGGGAACAATTAAGAAGTGGAACAGCTTGCCTTCAGAAGTTGTGGGTGCTTCATCACTGGAGGTTTTTAAGAAAAGATTGGACAGCCACTTACCTGAGATGGTATAGGTTCTCCTGCCTGAGCAGGGGGCTGGACTAGAAGCTCTATTCTGAATTGAATTGAATTGAATAGAGGGCAGCAAGAAAGTTCTGTATCTCTTTGCTGCTCACAAGTGACGATGTGGACTTTTGCAGTCCAGATCAGATAGCTCTAGGGAAGTGGCCAAAGAGAAGAATGAACATAAAAAGAGAAAGAACAAGTAGGGTCCAAGTGGCCTTCAGCTGGAAAGGTAGATGGGCTAATGAGTGAAAAGAATCAAATGCATTTCAAGTTTTCAATCATTGCCGGCATTTCCCCTATAGTATGATGTGTCAGAGCTGGATTTTATTTCTGCTTATTTATAGTGAAGCAGCTTTATATTCTAAGCACTGCAGTCCTCCACAATTTTTACCATTTCCTGAATTCTAAGACTTGATCCATAATTATAGAACCATCAAGCAGACTATCTAAATTTCCCTTTTGCCTCCCTGCTTTTCATTAGGTAACCCAGGCTGTGTCAAATCTTTTGTAGTCTTTTAACTTGCCAATTCCATTGCTCTATGATTTTGTATGCATTGTCCTGAATTCAATTAAATACCTCATAGATTTTTAAATTCTGACTTTTAACATTTAAAAGTTTATATCCCTTTTGGTATTTAATAGAATTGAAAGAGCAGGAATTTTGTTTTCCCATTTTTTTCTTTCAGTGGTTCCTTTATTTTTCCTGAAAACTAAATCCCAAGTTTCAGAAAGATATATACCCTAATTTTAACAAACCTAGATTCAGACTTAATCACACTGAGAATATATCCATTGAATAGAAAAGGATAGGACAGTGCTATAATGATGCAATCTATCATGTATTGAAATTAATAAAATTTACAGGCCCAATCTTATAAAGTTATTCAGAAGTACAGTAATCATCTTAATTGAATAAGGCTTAATCCTAGGTAAGTGGGCCTTGGATTAAAACTTTATGGAAATTTAAATGCTTACAATGGCTCACTGATTTCTATACTAGATTTAAGCATATCAACTTTCTTCAGATTAAAGCCTAAGAGGGCTGGATTTATAGAAAAGCATCTGAATATGCAAGAGAGAATCCTATATCAGTTGGCTGAAGATAGTAAGTTCAATGCACAAAGCTAGACAGATCACTCCTTGATAAGCAGGATTTTATACTGATTTATCAGCTTAAAAGACCACGTTTTCTCTTTTTCATAATACCACATAATCTTCTGAGAACTTATTCCAAAGAAATAAGTCCTGTCAAAATCAAAAAGATTCATTTCCAGATTAAGTGGATGCAGTCTTCCACAGTAAAGTTCATCCTCTTGGTAGTGGTATTTCTAGGCATCAAAGACAATCTGAAATTGTGGAGGGCATATCTCACAAATGTAAAGACTTGATTCAACTAGAGGTTGAGAAGCAAATGTCAACATTTTTGTGCCATTTCTGTGGGCATCCAAAACTCCTACAAATACAAAAAAATGAGTTTGTTTCAAATAGGAGTTTGTTAAAGGCAGTGCTTGCCTTGTCTGAAAAAACCTCCCACTTAACCTCAAACTTCACTAACTTTAGAATAATATACACACAAAATGATCTTAAGCCTAACAAGAATGTAGCAGAAAAAAAAACAATTATGCATTACAATTACTGCATAGTAGCTTTCTTTTCTTAAAAAAATATAGCTATGAGAGGACAGGTGACAGACTGGCATTCATAAGAATCCTAGAAAATTATTAGCCTTTATAATAGTCACATTGCCAGTGGCATTAACTTGGCAGAAGAAAAATTTTGGTAAGCAACATTGATGAAGAAAAAGATGAGATCATGCTTCCACATTTATCGTAATCCCATCCTGGTAATTATCCTGCTCACAAATTTTGTATGCTTATATTTAATCATTAGATTTATATCCTACCCTTTCTCTAATAGCTCACAGTGGTGTACATAGCCTAATTTCCTTCAAACAACCATCTAACGCAAGATGGGCTGAGACTACCCAAAAATCATTGAACATCCCTAGATGAAGTTGGAGTTGAATCTAGGTCTAACACTTTCTGATTTAAATGTGACTCAGGTTTCTTTTACTTGATTGTTGTCATTTCTTCTATCCATTACAACAGAGATCCCCAGCCTTTTGGGTACCAGGGACCAGTTCCGTGGAGAGAGGTTTTTTCGCAGACCAGAGGGGGTGTGGTTTTGTGTGCTGCCTGCATCGCATGGATGGGGCTTTGCTTGTCCGTGAGGACCAGTTGCTGGTGTGCTGTGGCCCAGTACTGGTGCATGGACTGAGGGTTGGGGACCCCTGCATTACAAGAATAAATTCTCCAAATTCAAAATGTGACTGCTGTCCCTAAACAATTGGTTTTGTTAATTCATCACTCTACCATATTGGATCTCTGATGTAATTAACAAGAAGAGAAAGAGAGAGAGAGAGAGAGAGAGAGAGAGAGAGAGAGAGAGAGAGAGAGAGAGAGAGAGAGAGAGAGAGAGAGAGAAGGTAGCTATGTGTTATATGTTAAAATGTGTGTAAACATTTATGCTAAACAAATAAGTAAAATATGTCTATAAATTATACAATTCAAAATTAAGATTTTTTATCTAGACATATTGGGCTAAAATATATGAATGAAGTAAGTAATATTTATTGGTGATGAATAGCAAAAAAATTATTGGCAGAGCAACATGGGGATTTAAGTGTTCCATCCTCAGCCATGATCATGATGGGGGAGGGGGGGGAGAGAGATAACACTAAATTAATATTGAGGGAAATTCCTTTCCTTTCCATTATAGTCATAACTTTCTGATTATTAGAAGTGGCAGTCCCATCTATCAAGTGAATACAGTATATCCTGAGTCCAGAGTGGCTTTCTTCATTCAGAAGAGGAATGAATTGGAGATGTAAAACTGAGATCTGCTGCTGGCAGTATTTTGCTTAGAACCATTTTATATGTCAGGTCATGGATGCAAAAGATACAAAGACTTTTGGGTGGAATAACCAGATCCTCCTTGGGAAGGAAAAGTATTGGTTCAAACATGGTCTGCTGTATCAACCATTTTTCTACAGCACAGTACAATTAACCATTTAAATATAATTTTGAACATTATTTCAGTATTTTTTCCTTTCCTCTCATATTTTCATTACAGGGAAAGGATTTCAACAAAAGAGAAGAAGGGAAACAATGATCCTTTTAAAGATGCTATTAAAAAGAGGTTGAACGGAGCAGGACAGGGGATGTAGAAACCTAGGTTTCTCTGACTGGGTTTAAATAAAACACCCTTCCTTCCTTCCTTCCTTCCTTCCTTCCTTCCTTCCTTCCTTCCTTCCTTCCTTCCTGCCTGCCTGCCTGCCTGCCTTCCTTCCTTCCTTCCTTCCTGCCTTCCTTCCTTCTTTCCTTCTTTCCTTCCTACCTTCTTTCCTTCCTTCCTTCCTTCCTCCCACCCTCCCTCTCTCCCTTCCTTCCTGCTTTGTATCGCCTCCCCAAATTAAAATACTTCAGACAGTTTACAATGTCTTAAAAAATGAAAAACACTTAGCTAAGTGTGTAAGCTCACTAAAATAAAACTGCCTTCAATAATTTTCTAAATGCCATGGGGGAGGGGAGAGGGGTAATGTACTTCTAGAATAAAAAGGTTCTAAAGCATGAAGGGTTGTTATAAAGAAGATCTCTTGCCTTGTCCTGGCCCCATGATTTCAACAAGAGGAGGGAAGTCTTAACAGGCCTTTCTGAAATATTCTGAATGGATAGACTCAGTTTTGGCAATGGGAGTCAGCACTGCTAACATTGGATGTTTTGCTTTGACAACAGTTGGAGATGCAACCATTTTTTTCTTATGTTTTACTGTTAGAGTTAGACTTAGATGATGCTGGGGGGAGAAATATGCATGAGTTGTTAGCTAGACATAACAATATTGGAACTAGTGTGTGAACCAAGGTTAATGAAATAAGAGATGATAAGAATTGGGGATTGGAGAAGAGGAGGGAAAGCCTGCATTTCAAACTAATTGGAGAATGTGATTTATGACTGTTAATTGGAGGAGAGAATTGTGCTTTGATACTATGTGCTCAGGGGAAGGGAATTCAATTTTTGGCTTTGACTATTAGTTCTGATGCTTTGCTTCTCAAATAAAGTTTCTTTAAGGTAAACAATGCCTTGAAGTTCTTTGAAGAGTTTCATGTGTCGGAACCATGACACTGGGTTTATATTGATATAATTTAGTGATGTGTATTCAGCATTTTCCAAATCACGGTGATTCAGAACCTATTGATAGCCACTGCAGTGACTGCAAGAGGAGCAATAACATGCAATAGCAGGATTGATTCATTAGTAAACTTGCTGCTACATGGACCAGTTGTGGTTCTACACTTTGTTCAAAAACTGCCCACATAGAGCACATTACAATAGTTCAACCAGCTGATGACCAATTTATTTGTTACCAGGGTAGGGTTCTCTATGTTCTCTCTCTACACCAGCTAAAGCAAAATCTTCACTGATCACAGACTTCATTTTCTGTTTAGTTATAAGACTAGGAGGATCCCAAAGTCACACCCCAGCTTCTTCAAAGGGAGTTTGACTCATCTAGAATAACATCTGGGAATGATTTCCTCATTTGCCCCACAGTTCCAGGCAGTGGTTCAAGCTTTCTATGGTTGCTTAACCCAAGGTGGCAATGTATAGCTGGTGACAACTCACCCCAAAAGGTCTTGATTGGTGGGAATATATGCAAAAACCTCTTCCTCTATCAGGCTAAGAGTGCCACCATCTGGGTCATGTCTGTAATGAACAATTCATTTCTCCCTACATTAAAATGCTCCTTAAAGTACTTTTCATGATAGCAACTGAAATTTAGGAGTTTATGCACTCCTAAACTTAGGACTTATGCATTTCTTAAATCTAATGTGAATATGCTCTAGATGTCATGCTTCGCCTATCCCCAATCTATCTCTGGTATGCTGCTAGCCTAGATAAGAGGGGATTTAATTTTATTGCAAAATTGAAGAAACCAAATTTACCATTCACATTTCCAGTTAGGACTTAATCGGAGAAGGATTTCCAAGACTGAGTAACTGCAGTAAATGTTTCTCAGCTCCCTCTGACCCTTACTATCTTAAAGGTTATGGAACAAAATAAATAAATAAATAAAATCTAAAATTGACTCAGACACAGACCTGAAATGTGAAGGACATAAAGATGGGTAGTGAAGGAATGGCTGGACTGCATTTCTTTAGAGGATGAATTCAGGCAGGCTTATAAATCATATAAATTTGTATAAAGTATATGAATGTATAAATTACATGGATTTAAATAAATGATATAAATCTATATCAATTATGTTTACATTTTGGTTATGAATAAAAGCAACATGCTTGAAGTTGTGAAGACCAAATTTCCACTTAATCTGGTCTCTTCACACAAAAATTAAGTGCCTGTAAAGACAAGGAAATGGACCTCTCCTTTCAAAACCCTTGTTTCAGACTTTCAAGCCGACTAACATTCATTGCATGCAAAGCTTCAATGCAAAGCTGTTCTCACTTACCTTATGTTCAGACATTACAATCCGAGATGCCGGAACTCACACATGTCATACAACCTGCCTTGCCTACCCTACAAAGTTCCATCCCAAAAAGGCGCCAGAACTCTGTTCTGGGTGTTCTATGAGAAAAAAAGCCCTGCTCTTAGAGGAAAAAAGTCAGTGGCCAATATATGTTTTGCTTTCTATATGTAAAAACTCATATAGAAAATTCCATCTTTATTATTACTGGTTAAAGCTGCAAAAATATTTGTATGAACCTATGGAAATCTACTACTCATCCATTGGCTTACCTCGCCCAGCTGCTTCCAATCATAGTTTAACCATGCATCCTGACCTGTCCCTGTTTTTTTTTTTTTTTTTTTGGCACCTGAGTCATCCAAACCAAGTACAGATAGACAAGACAAGAAGCAATGGATGGAAACTGATCAAGGAGAGAAGCAACCTAGAACTGAGGGGAAATTTCCTGACAGTTAGAACAATTAACCAGTGGAACAACCTGCCTCCAGAAGCTGTGAATATTCCAATACTGGAAGTTTTTAAGAAGAGACTGGACAGCCATTTGTCTGAAATGGTATAGGGTTTCCTGCCTGAGCAGAGGGTTGGACTAGATGACCTCCAAGGTCCCTTCCAACTATTATTATTATTATGGATCATCGCACAGTCAGCCAGATGTTCAGACTGGATTTGGCATTTTGTCTACCTATCGAGTCCTTACCCAGGACCTGGGATAGGCAGATGTGGATGTTTGATGGTATTACAGATATTGTCGTAGGATGGAAGCAGTTCCTAGTAAGGCCGCCTTTTGCAATTGACTAATAGCAAATTTGTCAATGCCAATGGTGTTCAAGTGGTGCTCCAGTTGTTTTGGGATTGCACCCAAGGAGCCTATTACTATTGGTACTACCCGTGCTTGCTTTTGCCACAGTCTTTCTATTTCTATTTGTAGGTCTTTGTATTTTGTTATCTTCTCCAGTTCTTTCTCGTCTAGTCTGCTGTCTCCAGGCACTGCCACGTCCACTATCCAGACTTTTTTGTCTTTCTTATCGACAATTGTTAAGTCTGGGGTGTTATGTTGCAGGTGCTTGTCTGTTTGAATTCTGAAGTCCCAGAGCAGTTTAATTTTACCATTTTCTATGACTTTCTCTATTTTATGATCCCACCAGTTTTTGCTTACAGGCAATGATATTTTTTGCAGATCTTCCAATGCACCATTGTTGCTACTTTGTCATGCCACTGCTTGTAGTCAGTCTATGCAATCTTCTTGCAACAGCTTACCAGGTGGTCCACTGTTTCTTCAGCTTCTTTGCATAGGCGGCACTTACTGTCTGTTGCTGTCTTCTCAATTTTGACTTTATATGTATTTGTCCTTAAGGCTTGGTCTTGTGTAGCCAGAATTAGTCCCTCGGTCTCTTTCTTCGATTTTCCTGCTCTTAGCCATTGCCAGGTCTTGTTATTATCTGCTTTCCCAGCTATTTTTTAACTTACAACTATTCATTTAATAACTGTTTGAAGTTTTTTATAAAATGTTTTATAGATGGCACCTTGATCCACAAAAAATGTCTTATATGTACCCTGACGTGCAACCCAAATGTTGGAGATGTGGTTATAAGGAGGCTTCCTATTATCATATTTGGTGTTCATGCAGAGAGATAAAAGCATTTTGGATCAAAGTATGGTGGAATATCCAGAGAATTTTTAGAAGGAGGGTAAAATTTACTCCGCAATTATTTTTGTTAGGTATTGTTACAGATTGTGATACAAAGGAGGTTGTATTGATGTTAAATTTGATCACAGCCGTTAGGCTGTTAGTAGGACAATATTGGAAGAAGGAATCCTTGCCTACATTGCAGGAATGGTTTCTTAAAGTAGCTTATCTGGCGGAAATGGCAAAGATCTCGGCTTTCTTAAAGCAACAAACGCAAGAGAAGTTTCTTGCTGTTTGGGATAAATGGATAAAATTTATACAATTTAGATTGGGTATACAAAAATATTATATAGTTTTTTCATAAGTTTTATTTTTATATATATTATAGATAATCTTTTTATATATATAAATATAAAGTTCTTAATTTAATTTTTATTTTTACTTTTTAAGCCTATATTCTGCTCTGGGAAGCTCAGGGGGGGGGAAGGGAGGGGGGGGTTTGGGAGGGGTGGGGGGTTTTTTTTTTTCTTTTTTTATATATGTATTGTTTAGTTTTATTTTTTTGTATATGTTGTCTCTTGTTTTGTATTCTTTTTTCTTTTTTGTAAAATTTATAAAACTTTTAATAATAAAAAAAAAAATAACTGTTTGAAGTTATGACAGCACTGAAAAAAATGATTTATGATCATGTTTCACTCTTACAACTGTTGCAGCATCCCCATGATTTGTAACCTTCTCAAGCAAAGTCAATGGGGGAAGCCAAATTCACTTAATGACCATATGATTTACTTGACAATTGCAGTGATTCTCCAGAGAAATGTGGCAAACAAGGTTATAAAATGAGACACAACTAGCTTAACAACTGGCTTGCTTAGCAATGGAAATTTGGGCCTCAGTTGTGGTTGTAAATCCAGAAGTATCTGTACAATAACTAATTTTGGCTGGAATAATTTCTTTCCATCTTATTGTGAGGCTTCATCAGGGATGTTCATCAGCTACTTCTGATGCAACCATTTAATCCAGTGGTCATATTATATGATCTACAGAAAGAAAATGTGCCCCTGAAAGGTTTAAAAATATCTAAATGTGCTGTAAGGCGTACATTAGCTACTATCTGATGGCAAATGACAGAGGTCACCATCTGTAGAAGAAAAGAGTGGGGGAATCTATGTATTCAGCAAAAATTACAAGTGCTTAGTTAGGGTTGGCCATGAGGTCTCAAAGAGATAGATTTATTAGAAGCAGGTCTTTCATTATCTAATTACAATATCCAATAATTGTGCATCCTTAATAGTCAGATGCCATTGATTCCTCCCTCACCTCTGCAGCACTGCAAACCTTATGCTACACATTGTGTCCAAAGCTTATTTAGATTAGTGTAAGGTATGGATAGCTCAAGGTTAGAGGCATGTGTTTTAAATTGTTAAAAATGTCCAGGAAGGGGAGGGTGTCTTTTGAAAACCCATCTGAAGCTCTCTGGTGCTGTCCCTTGTTTATCTGCTCATTATTGTGACCAAAAATAGATTTGTTAAGAGAAACATAATTCAAAAACATGGGCACGCAGAGGGCATCTTGATAATTCAGCAGACATGTTCCCAATTTCTCCCTCAGTTTGCTGAAGAAATAAAAGGGCTTTCCCCTTGTGTTAGCTTATTATTTTTCTTTTTCAAAGGCCTGAGAAGTCTTGCACAACAGTTCTGGAAGGGGGCCGGAAAAAAATAGCCACCCACAGAGCTTCCTCTCCGTTCACAGATGCTCATTCATCATAGCAGCCAATTCAGCACAGCGGAGAAGAGGTTGAAGAGCTGTTTACTCTTCAGGTAATCACCTTTCCATGTAAGAAAGGCGAAGTTGTTTGCTACATATTGCATGGGAAGAAATAATGGTGCAAAGTTATCAATACCCTACAAAACAAACAGGCCGGCACAGCAGGTCAATGCAGGGCATATGCAGTTAACCTACAGTATGGCTATAATTATAGGACTGATCACTAGAAGACCCTGGTGATTTTATCTTAATATTACAAAGGAATCGGTTTCTAAGGTTTAATGAGCCAACTTTAATTTGGTTTACATTTTAATATCTGTTGCACCCTTGCATGCCCTCCCTCTGGGAAAGACAAAGATGCAGAGTTTAATCTGCATAAACTATAATCCGCAGGGAAGTTCTCATATACAATAATGAGTTCAAGAATGAGGCACTTTGGTGTTTCCTCCTCATTTGTATGTTACAGAGAAGCCAGTTTAAGTGAAAGCAGTATAGTTTAGTTAAAGGAGGGTTCGCTGCTTTGCTCTGTTTTGCCTGTAACTACTAGAGGGATAAATGCTGAGGAATTCTGGCTCCTTCTTTGAGGTATTTGAATACTACAGCTTAAATGAACAAACACTGAATTTTCCTAGAAGGAACTGCATTCTGCAGGTGAATCTACATTCTGTAGGACTTTATGTTGCGGAGCGCTTCAGTGAGCCTTAAGGCAAAGCCCTGTGGGCTAAGAGATCTTTACAGAGATTGTTTGAGATAGCTCACATCTCAGAATTAAGAACTGTTATTGTCATCACATATCCTCTTGTTATAAATCAGATTTTCAAACTTTTGATACTAGCATAACCAAAGAATTCTTAAATCTTAAGCTGTAAAGATGGACAAAATTGTGCCCTGTACTGAATTTAAATCTCTGACCTTGGGCCAGTCACAATGGCCATGGTAATTACTTTCAAAATCTTGCCAAGAATGCTATAGGGACCACAATAGTCCAGTCAGTGGATAGGGATCAGCACTGACTTGAGGGCACCAAAATAAATAAATAAATTAAGTCATGGCCAATTCCCACAGGTCTATTTATCATTAGAAGCTTTATTAAAATCTTCTTGAAATCATAGCCTTGACATCAGACAAATGAATAGAACTTCCCAAAATTTTCTACCTAGATCATTTTCCTCATAGCAAACAGAAGAAGTGCAAATTGTGCAAAAATAGGACTATATATGTAAACAAAAATAAGATGATTCTGCATTGTATAAATTACAGAAAATGTGTTTTGTTGACATTGAATGATATTGAATGTGTGTTAGAATATTATCTGTTTTTATTTTTTCAGAATGAAAAACATGCACATTGATGACTGTATTGAAACTGATGGCTGTGTTGAAAAATCTTTAGGAGTGACTATCTAATTTCTAGGCCTAACAAGAAGAACAACTAAGATGATTAAAGCCTGGAGACTAAAACATATGAAGAACAGTTGCAGGATTTGGGTTTGGCTAGTCTAGAGAAAAGAAGGACTAGGGATAGCAGTATTCCAGTATTTAAGTAGAATAGAATAGAGCTGGAAGGGACCCTGGAGGTCTTCTAGTCCAGCTCCCTGCTCAAGCAGGAGGAATTATACCATCTCAGACAGGTGACTGTCTAGCCTCTTCTTAAAAATCTCCAGCGATGCAGTGCCCATGATTTCTGGAGGCAATCTGTTTTACTGGTTAATTATCCTCACTGTCAGGAAGTTTCTCCTTAATTCCAAGTTGCTTCTCTCGTTGATCAGTTTCCAACCATTGTTTCTTGTCCTGCCCCCTGGGGCTTCGGTGAATAACATGACCCTCTCTTCTTGGTGCCAGCCCCTCAAATACTGGAATACTGCTATCATATCACCCCTACTTCTTTTCTTTAGACTAACCAAACCCAAGTCCTGCAGCCGTTCTTCATATGTTATAGTCTCCAGGCCTTTAATCATATTAGTTGCTCTTCTCAGATTTTTTTCCAAAGTCTCAATATCTTTTTTGTGATATGGTGACCAATATCGGCTGCAGTATTCCAGATGCGGTCTTGCTAGGGTTTTATAAAGTGGTACTAATACTTTGTGTGATCTTGATTCTATGCCTCTGTTTATACAACCCAGGATTGTATTAGCTTTTTTGGCTGCTGCCGCACACTGCTGGTTCATAGTCAAGTGATCATCCACTAGGACTCTAAGGTCCTTCTCACAGTCACTGTTCTTAAGCCAAGTCTTGTCCAATCTGTACTTGTACCTTTGATTTTTCCTGCCTAAATGTAAAACTTTGGTTTTCTCCACATTGAAACTCATTTTTTTGGATAGGGCTCGTTGTCAAGTTTGTCAAGATCTTTCTGGATCCTGAGTTTGTCTTCTGGGATGTTGGCTACTCCTGCCAGTTTGGTGTTGTCTGCAAATTTGATGAGTTCCCCTTCAATTCGCTCATCTAAGTCATTGATGAAGATATTGAAGAGTACTGGGCCTAAGACAGGACCTTGTGGTATCCCACTACTTACTTCTCTCCATGTGGATATAGTGCCATTGAGGACTACTTGTTGAGTATGGTTTGCCAGCCAGCTACAGATCCATCTGATGGTGATGTTGTCTATTCCATCTTTTTCTAGCTTACCAAGGAGTAGATTGTGGTCTACTTTATCAAATGCCTTACTGAAATCTAAATATACTACATCCACAGCATTTTGCTTGGTCTACTACTTTAGTCACTTTATCAAAGAATAATGTAAGATTAGTTTGGCATGATCTGTTTTTAACAAATCTGTATTGGCTACTAGTTATTACTTTGTTTGCTTCTAGTTGTTCGCAGATCCGTTTTTTGATTTTCTTTTCTAGGATCTTCCCAGATATTGATATTATACTGATTGGTCTGTAGTTTCCTGGGTCTGCTTTTTTTTCCTTTCTTGAAGATGGGAATCACATCAGCCTGTTTCCAATCCTCAGGTACTTCCCTGGTGCTCCAGGATTTATGAAAGATGTGGTGCAATGGCTCTGAGATAACATCTGCCAGCTCCTTCAGAACTCTGGGATGTAATCTGTTGGTCCCGGTGATTTATATTCAACAAGGTCAGATAAGGATTCTCTTACCATTTTATTGCTTATTTTAATTTTTGTTTTTAGTTTGTCTTTTGCAGTGTTTTGTGGGTTTTTTTTGGGGGGGGTATGTTGGGCAATAGTTTCTTTTTGTATGAAGACTGATGCAAAGTATGAGTTAAGCAGCTCTGCTTTCTTCCTGTTGTCTGTTATTTCCTTGCCATCTTTTCTCTTTAGTGGACCTACAGTTTCCTTGACTTTTTTGTTGTTGTTAATATGTTGGAAGAAACTTTTTTTTATTATCCTTGATTTCTGTTGCAAATCTTTGTTCATTCTGAGAGGCTGTCACAAAGAAAAGGGGTCAATTTATTTCTCAAAGTACCAGAGGGCAGGACAAGAAACAATGGATGGAAACTAATTAAGGAGAGAAGCAATGTGGAATTAAGGAGAAACTTCCTAAACAGTGAGGATAATTAAACAGTATGGGTACTTCATCACTGGAGGTTTTTAAGAAGAGCCTGGATAGTCACTTATCTGAAATGGTTTAAGATTTCCTGCTCGAGCAGGGGGCTGGATTGAAGACTTCCAAGGCCCCTTCCAGCTCTATTCTGATTAATTGAACTAGACAGCCTTTACTGTATTTTAACACGAGTGTAGCACAGAAATGAGAAAAGTGGACTTGACAAAATAGGAAGAGTGATGGTATATGAACAGAAGAAAAGAGAAAAAATTGGAGTTAACTGGGCAAGAAGGAAGGACAGTCAAACAACGGAGTATGAGATATTACTGTCAAGACTGAAATAACAAATAGTTAAAATTGTTAACAGCTACTTGTAATCTATTAAATTATATTTCTCAAAATAGAGAAAATTGTAGATTTTGTTTGTATGTTCAAGTATGTTGTAAATCACTGGGTAAACATCCTTTAGTTTATCAAGGTAAATGATTTCAAAACATGGGAACATTTTCCACACTTCCCCAAACAAAGAATATATATAGTATATATACAAATATACAAATAGCTATACACATTTACTTAACATTTGCATATGCAAACATGCGAGGGTGGAAAATAATTGACTTAATTCAAATAGAAATACAGTGCAGCTTGCCACATTGTGTGATAAGTGTGCTTGTTCAGTCTTTTATCCAGGTGCTAATTGTTAATGGGTAAGTTTGATGTCCCCAATCTTTCTTTTGTGGTTTATTCTTAGTGAGAAACTGACTCTACAAAAAAAAAAAAAAGTGCACACTTGCTTTAACTTCTAAATCCCTTGAAAAGACATTGTCACTCTTAAACCAGGAAGAAGTCTTGTTGTTATATGGATTATTCTACTTCTTGTACAAAGCTATAGTAGCTGTCATATCAATGGGCACCAATTGTTTCTTTTTAGTGCCTCAGAGGGCTGTCTCCAAATGGGATCAGCTTTAAATCTGGTGAGGTACAGATCTTGTTGAAATCATGAAGTGAGCAGTACTAGCAAAGCATGTTCAGATTTCTGGTCCATGGGAGATAAACAGTGAAACAAAAATTACACTATCTATATCCATAGGTTCCTCGGTTGTCCTTCAGGGCACAAAGTATTGTGTTGTAATGGAGTCTTGTCTGCCCTGTAATATTGGCACTTTGAAATAGTGAGTTCAAAAAACATTATGGTGATAACGGAGGCATTGTGCAGAATTCTCTGGGCATTTAACTTGCAACTCAATCTAAGTGTATTATTACAAAAGCTGAAAGCTCAGGGGAGTACTAACATAACAACTGTATTTAAATAGTGAGGAGCTGCTTGAAGAAACATGGTTAAAGAATCAAGTGGTGAATCTTGCACAGTCTCATCTCATTTTGAAATCAGTTTCATTAACTGGACTTGGAGGTTGAAGAAAGATACAAAATAATGGCCATTCATTTGGCAGTAGTGGAATGTCTGTCATGAA
The DNA here is from genome assembly GCF_016545835.1 of Crotalus tigris. Classification (NCBI taxonomy): domain Eukaryota; kingdom Metazoa; phylum Chordata; class Lepidosauria; order Squamata; family Viperidae; genus Crotalus; species Crotalus tigris. The sequence continues at coordinate 4,372,480 of NW_024100213.1, read as the reverse complement.
ATACATAACATGCCTAGTTAAAAATGTTTCAATAATCTACTTGTAAGAAAAAGCAATTGGATTCCTGATCTAGAATGTGATTCCTAATCCAGAACAAGATACTACTATATATATATTTTTCCTACTCAGAAAGTTCCTTTAGGGCAAACAGTAGGCAAGTGCTTATTTTCTTAGCAAAACACTAAGGGAGATTTGAAGAACTAAATTAATGGACAAGGGAATAAGGTTATATGATCATTCTCTTCTACTATTTCACTTCTCAAAATCCTCCTGAGAAAATCATATTGGTTTAAAATACAAGTGTTAAGGCACAAATCTTACCTTTGATTAGGTAATAATATTTATTATGAAAGATTAATGGAAGGTTATGTAGTAGTTACTCTGGTATCTCCCACCACTTTCCCATGCTTTTTAAGTTGGGTTCATTGTACAAGGGAAGACTAAAAAAGGAGACACTTAAGTTAATGGCCCCATGGCCCTATTGCTGAATTTATTTTCTGTTGGCCTAATAGACTCTTCTTTGGAGCTGGCTGAATAAGGCTATGAGATAGTTAGTTGTAAGTTTCCTTTTATCTCTGGAAAGACCTACATCTTCATCAGATCATAGGAAATGGTTAGAAAGAAAAGCAGAAAGTTTCTGCCATAATGCACATTCCGTTCTAAACTGAAAATTGTTCAGTTGCTGCAATTCCTGTAAACCCTTCTTTTTTTTAATCTCAATAAATCTTCCTAAAGAGGACCTTTTGATGATCATAATTGAAAAACATCACAGACTTTTCTGAATTCACAGGATCTGATCTAATTTATAGGTCTCAATAATACCTTTTGTGATTTTTCTTCTTCTTTAATCAGTATAGCAAAGCAAGCCAAATACCTTTCCCCTTTTGGTTTTACTCAGCATTTATTTATAAGAGTTACTTTATTTTTTTATTTATTTTATTTTTATTTACTTATACAGTATCTAATCTTTATTATTTTTACAAATAACTCAAGGCAGCAACACACACTGTCCTCCTGGGCCCTGTGTGTTCGGCTGAGAGAGAGTGACTGGCCCAAAATCACCCAGCTAAGGCAGGACTTGAATTCATGGTCTCCTGCATTCTAGCCTATTGCCTAACAAACTAAACCAAACTGAACAAACGTGAGATAACCATATTCTACTCTCTGTTCTTTCCACTTGCCTGACTGACAACCTAAGGAAAAAAAGTTTGGAATAACGAACCAGAAGTGTGAGTTATTTTCAACTAATAAAGCATTTTTACTAGGTATGTAGTAAAGCTTCTGGCACGTCTCTTGTGATATGTGCAAACATGCATGTCAGCTAAATACGTATGAATGCTACTTCTGTGTCCTATTCCCTACTCTCTCTATGTGTGTGCTTTCAAATCAGTGTTGACTTCTGGCAACTGCCTGGACTAGTCCCTGCAGTTTTCTTGACAAGTTTTTGGAAGTGGCTTTATCTTGGACTGGCAGTTGCTTCATACACCTGCTTTTTCTTCAGTTTTCCATGGAAGCTATCTGTGAAGGGTCAATCTTTCGTCTCTTGTTCCACCGTGATTCCTTTTCTTCACTGGGTTTTGCCCCAGAACTTCTGCTTGGTTTTCCCCAGATTCTCTTGAACTAGTACTAAATCTTGAACTAGTACTATATCACTCTAGATGCAGCTTCAGCTACCAGCTCCTAGTCTTTCATTTTTACCCTAAAATTCATTCTTCTTCCCATCTGCCTTTTATTTCAGACTGTACTTTCTTGCAGCAGCATAGTTCCCTTATGAAAAAATACTGCCTATGGGAAAGTTATAAGAAGCTACTCCATATCTCCTATGTTCCTGTCAACTAACAAGTACAGAGAGTCTAATAGGATAGCTGGGCAGTTTCAGGGAGGCTAGAGGCCTGCAGACTTTTACACTAGTGATTGTTCTCATTCTTCTTCTTCTTCTTTTTTTGCTTTTCTTCATTATATTTTGTAATGTAAAAAAAGGGTAAGGCTTAGCTGTAAGATTATTTATTTATTTAAATATAAAGCTACAATAAAAAATGCTGAGGCTCTAGAAAGATGCAGAGAAGAGCAAAGATGAACAACTAAGGCAGACATGTCAAACTTGCGACATCATGCAACGTATCGGGATGGTTTTGCCATTGCCAGCAATGGAGTGGGCGCGACTTTCAGATGATGTGTCCAGCCTGAGGGCTGGTATTTTGACACCCCTGAGCTAAGGGAACTGGGTGTGTTACGCCTAATGAAGTAAAGGCTTAGGACTACCATTATAGCCATCTTCCAATACTTGGAGGGCTGTCACAGGGAAGAGTACACCAATTCATTCTCCAAAGTCCCTGAGGACAGGACAAGGGGCAGTGAGTGGAAGCTTGTCAGAGAGAGATCCAACCTGGAAATAAGGAGGAATTTCCTAACAGTGAGAATTATTAATCAATGGAATACTTTGCCTCATGGAATTGTAGATGTTCCATTGCTGGAGGTTTTCAAGAAAAAATTGGGCAACCATTTGTCCAGGATGGTATAAGGACTGCTGCTTGGGTGAGATGTTGGACTAGATTACCTCCAAGGTCCCTTCCAGCCCTATGATTCTAATTATAAGATTCTGAATTGTGTAGCAATATGTCACTTAAACACATGCTTCTCTTTGTATTATGCCCATTCATATGTTTTTTTCTGTAGCATGAATTATTTTTCCTTCTTCAGCTTTCACTGAAGACAGCCTGCAGACACATAATACAACTTGGCATGGCATGTCAAAATCAACAAGATGGCGGACAGAGCATCAGAATGCAAGCTGTTCGAACATTCATTGCCAACACATGACAAAAGGAATACTGGCTTTCATCACAATGCTCCATCTACTATTTTGGTGGTCCCCCACCTTCAAATACAAGTGAATAAACCACGCTTGGTTAAACTGGCATCACTTTCAAACCAGTAATTAAACTTTTTTTTCTCTCAGAATACCATAGACAATATCTAGCATTTGCAAGAAAAAACTGTCACATCAGTTTTCAAATGTGTTGAAAGTTCTTGATTTAAAAATATAAAATAAAAAGAGAAACAATCAGATTCCTGTTATAAATTGAAAAGACCTCCTTTTCCAGAAATGCCCCCAAATTGTCAAGATAGCAGATATTATATCTACCTCTTCTCCATTTTCAACCAAGTGTTGAGAGCTTTCCACTTACTCCTATAATAAATGACATTAATAACAAGATAATGCTGGTAGAAATTATAAACATAATTCACAACAAGTAGCACTTCATCTTCCTGGTTCTATACTATCTACTTCAGCCTTGTCAAACGGCAGAACTGAAAATGAGGGGAAAAGCTAAAAGTAAGTACCCAAAATTAGAATTAAAGGAATCAAAAGAAAGGATTGGAGGAATCTTGAGGGAATATATATTCTTGAATTCAGTGTGTTTATTTGAATGAAGTATGCATGACAGTTGCTGTCATGAGCCTATTGCTCCCACAGCTCTGAACCTTTCATTTTGCTGGCACGCCTGTCATCAGCTAACACAAAAATAGCATGTGTTAGTCCATCTTTACACATCAGGACAAATACTATTTGCAAGCAATAATCTACCAGAGAGTATTTTGTTAGGCAACAACATACTTCCTGATCTCAGCTTCTCTGTCATGGCAAAATAGCTGATATAAACCTCAACTGAAGTACAACTTTCAGATTCTGATATTTTTTTTAAAAAAAGTTCTTTTTCAAACTTTGTCAGCAATATAGATTTTGTGTACAACTATGAAGGATGCATTTTTTTTTTCAGAAGAAAGACTGATCCCTTACTTCAGGGGTGTCAAACTCGCAACATCATGTGACGTGTCGCAACATATCACAACTTTTTTTCCATTGCCGGCAATGGGGTAGGTACGGTTTTGGCATGATGCATCCGGCCCCCTGCCTTACTTGAATGCCTAATTTCAAAATTTACAAAAGAAATGGGAAGTTTAGGGAAGATCCATAATTCAGAGTCAAACTTCTAGAGAATTGGGAGCCAGAAGACATGAAATGATGATAAATGTTGATGAGCTGGATAAGGCTCCAGTCTAATTCTTAACATGAAAAGATACTTGAAAGCACAAGTTGTAAGATGCAATGCCAACTTCAGACAGAATCCTTTCAAAATTGTAAATGGCAAAGAGCTATGTCACCTGAAGTGCATTCCAAATATCTGCAAATATTTTCTTCCCAACTGTCCTGCATATCATTGAAGCAATGGCTTTGTTATCAACTTGGATGCTTAATATCTCAGAATTTTTCTCAATTCTCTGGTTTGATGAACTGGATCTGTTTTGGTTTTGGAAATAGACATTTGCCTTGTCTTTTATAAGTATTACCTTTCCCCTCCTCATCTGAAAATTAAAGTGCTTATCTTAGCGACTGAAGAAGGGAAGGTAGTAAAGCTTCCTGGGATGTGAGTAAATTTTTTTCCTATTTTGAGATTGGGAAGATCAACCCAGAATTCCTACTTGAAAATGATATTGGAAAACATATGGATTAATTCAAATTATACTTCTCCATTTCTAAAAATTGAGTTGATTTTTCCAAACCCATTGAGGAAAAAAAGGGGATTGTTTGCACACATAGAAAGCCTTCTGAGTTGTCAATTCAATTAAGAGGCTTTTGGTCTTCTAGATACTTCCCAAGACATGTTTTTTTTTTCCCCACAGGCCTGGGAATCCCCTGGAAACCTGTACGATGGCTTATATGACCTCTCCATTGTCTTATTTATTTGTATATCTCTCCTGCTTTTAATAGTTATTTAAAGTCTGTCAATTTGTTTTATTGTCCAGAGTCACATTCCTGAGATGAATGGCTATATACGTTAGATTTAAAAAAATGAATGAATTTAAAATGAACCATCTAATTGGTTTGATTAAAAAAGTCAGTTTAGTTCAGAAATCCACTCCAGCTGTTGCCAAAACCTTCAAAATGAAGCTTTGTGCCACTGTGGTGAATAGTATCAGTTTAAACAAGATATTCTGGGAGAGATAGTCTCAATCCTATCCTTGGGAGGATGGCATTTCCCAAAAGTAGAGCTGTGGGAACACTCCCATTAGCACCACTTGTCTCCTTTCCATATTCCACTATATTCACCACCCGGAATCTTTTAGTTGTTTCTCAGAAATATTGTCCATTTTTTACTACCTGTTGGAGACGGCTTGTGACCATTGATGGGGAGTCAGCAACAGAGTGTGTGTTCTATCCTTCTTGTTTATGGGAATCCCAACAAATCTAGTAACAAGGTTTAAAATTTCCTAGCCAGCCTTCTTACAGGGGACAGTTGCATTTCTGAGTGTTCCTCTTCAGATGTTATTTGGTTTCTACAATGACAGAAGGGAAAATGCCACCTTACATCCTTGAGTAAATATCATGGGCTTTTATTTCATTTGAGTGTACTGCAGGAGTTTATTTCTACCAAGGAATAAGGATTAGGTTGTTAAGCAGGATGTGATTGAACATGATTAAGGTAGCCCATGCCCTCCATGCCCAAGCAATACAGTTTCTTTGCCTCTTAACTCTCTGAAATATCTTCACCTTCAGTTCTGAGGATTTGACCATGTTAATGAGCGAACACAGGAAGTCTGCTGAGTTCATTTATCTGAAAATAATTTGTTCTACAAAGCCTAATTTCTCTTGTTATGACAAAAGTGATTGTTAATAAACACTTGTGATCTAATCTGTGCTTTCAGGGCTGTTTATGCATATGCTCAGCATGTTGCAAAAAAACCCAAATCTGGTTAGGTTCATTATAATGATTATGAATAATACATGACTTTAGAAAGGAGATTTTTCTTCTTTTTCCTTTATATAAAAAATGCCAGACAGGAGAAAAATACACCCCCTTGGAATGAATCTTGAGGAAAGCTAGGAAAGTTGTTTGCCTTAATCTTCAGATACTTGGGCTTTGAAGTGCTGTATGGGAGGAGGAAGAATGAAGAGTAACACCTGTGCATGATATCATTGCTTCTTGTGGTTGTCAATCTTGGGTGATAGATGTTACTAGATGTGAATTATGTTTGCATCTTCACTTTTCATCAGAGTTGTTTGTATTGGATAGTGTGTCAGCTAATCATTGAAAGATTCTTGGAAAATAAAAGTTGGCCTTTCATTTGCATTAGTTGCAAATATTTCTAGATGGATGTGGAATCGAATAGGGAGAAGACAGAAGATACCTTGGATTCATAAATCTAAGTTGCAATCCAGCTGAAAGGATTGGGAGTCTGTCTGTTCAAAGCTACCAGAAGACAAGTGTGCTATGCAAGGGTGTAGAATTCTTGAGGCCATGATAGTAAAGTAGCTGATTACATTGATGCTCTTAACCTAGGTCTGTGGGATCTGGGTTTTAAAACTCTAGCTGGCAGAAAAAAGTCAGAGCTTTCTGAAGTTATTTGAATTCTTGCAGCCCAGAACTGTTTGGTTAATTTGATTATGGACCATCAAGTCAGTGTCCTTCCACCTTACTGCTTGTGGATGTTTTTTATTCTCTTTCCTTCCACCATATCCTAAATAGTCTAGGCTTTAAGGTGTCCATTAAAGGCTTCTTGGAAAATGTAGTTTTAGAGAAATATGTGACTTAAAATAGAGAAGTAGCATGGTACAAAAGTTGTGGAAATGCACAATGTATTTATTTTTATTAATTTAGCAATTTTATAAGGCACGCATTCCCTTTATATCTGGGGGTTTAGAATAATACAGTGAAAATAATAAAATCTCATTAAAAATAAGAAATACAACAGACGGAGATGATAAGCATTTAATAATAGCATTAAAAAAGTCCTGGGAGTATGCTGTAAATGTATTATTTTGATCTCAGCTACACATTTGACAGATATCCCATGGTGTTCTGATTAGGAAGCTTGCTAAGTGTGAGATAGATGACATAGATGCTTGAAAAATTGTGCTCAAAGAGTACACATCAATGATTCTCCTTCAAACTGAACTATTAAGTGAGGTACTACAAAATTCAGTTCTGGGTCCAGCACTCTTCAATAATAAAAGATGGAAAAGTTGAGAGAATGCTTATTAAATTTGCAGATGGTGCAAAAGTGAGTGGGTACTACCTGATGCTGTAAAAGACTGGAATACAATGTCACACTATTTTGATATGCTAGAAAAAAAACTGATGGAGGGAGGCTAGAACCAAATTTGACTGAGACAAGAGTTCCTCATTTAGGAAATTAAAATCCAACACATAGGTATAATTTTTTTGAATGAATAAGTGGTTTACTATTAAATAATACAATAGAGATTTGGTATAATTCTCAGGAGATACATCTAATTTAATGAAAAGAAGGGCTGGGGTGACATGATAGCAGTGTTCCAATATCTAAAGGACTGCCACAAAAAAGATGGGGTCAACCTATTATCCAAAGCAGAAGAAGGAGAACAAGAAGTAATGGATGGAAGCTAATCAAGGAGAGAACCAACCTAAAACTAAGGAAAAATTTCCTGACAGTTAGAACAATTAATCAGTGGGATGACTTGCCTCCAGAAGTTGTGGGTGCTCCAATACTGGAGGTTTTTAAGAAGAGATTGGCCAACCATTTGACTAAAATGGTTTAGGGTTTCCTGCTTGAATAGGGGATTGGACTAGAAGACCTCCAAAGCCCCATCAGCCCCATTATTACTTTCTGGAAGCACCTGAAGAAAGACAGGCAAAGAACCACTGCAAAGTAGTGCCCAACTCACAAATTCCCAATCCCTTTCTAACAGGATAGTGTATCCACCATGTTAACATCTGCCAAGCAATCCAGGAGTATTAACAAGGTATTTATTACCTTTACCTCTTTCTGGTATAGATCATCCACATAGCTGACCGGTTCTACCTCAATCATGCTAAATCTATGTCTAAACATAGACAGAAAAGAATTAAGATAATCTTGTCCAAGACCTTCTGGACCTATAACCTGCACCTTTTCCAGAAGGCATATAGGTAGTCCTCATTTAGCAGCTACCTCATTTAGTAATCATTTGCAGATACAAAGGTGATGAAAAAGTAACTTTGCAATCCATGCATTTATGATGTTATGGATTTATAAAGCAAAGGAAAGCTGAAGTAAGATCCTAAGAGCATTCATGGTTTCACTTAGTAACCAATTCTTAAGAAATAAGTTGCTGGTCCCAATTGTAGTTACCAAACAAGAATTACTGTACATTTACGGTATTGAATGCTGGATGGTACTAGCTAAAAACTTCTAAGTTTAAAGGTAATTTCTTAAACATTTCATCTCCTTGAATGAAATATTAATGATGAATGGTTATGAGCAGGATTGGGTCTTTAGGTGCCTTGTAAGCCAAGTTGTAGAGAGATCCAACGTACTGGCAGTCTCATAAACAAACCCAAGAACCTATCAATTGCTCAGGAAATAAGCTTTGAAAATGAAGCAGGAAGGTACTATTAAGTGGTCTAATGTGCTACCTTGCCTAGATAAAGTATTGCTGAAATTAACAAGCACTGAGCAGAAACTGCAAAGAACTATCTGCACTACACACAATAGAGCTCCACTGAAGCCAGAAGACTACCTGATTATCCGAAAAGAAGATCTCCAAGTCTCTCCCTTTTTTCAGAGACTCAAGAGGCAGCAGTAGTCATTGCAGAGATCAGGAGAGATTTTATAACTGAGTTTGACAGAACTGCAGGGACATGCGGTTGAGATAGAAATTTATCCAGGGAAGATTCTGAACATAATAAAATGTTCATCCTTCCTCCATAGAATTCAGAAATGAATGGAAAAGAACTGAAAGGAATGGAGTTACATAACAATCAGATTGAGGAATAAGTGAGTTATAAATCAATTACCAATTGTGCACTTCCAAAGTAAATCAGTTCAGTCACAAAATGAAATGCATTGTTGGGGTTAACAGCCATGCTACAGTTTAAATACCTTTTATTTGTATGTTTTGGGATTTTCTTTTTTTTTTAATCCCTGGCTTTATTGTATAGCCATCCAGCATATCACATAATGTTAGAGCCCGCTATCATTTTTAAATCATTAAATGTTAACTTCGTTTTCTTGTACGAATTATGCTTTGCTCTTTTAGGTTTGTAATGAAAAATAAGTACAGGTTATGCAAGCAATAACCTTCTTGTAAGCAGCAGCTATCTTTTTTAAACTGTTTTATTATACCACAGTCTGGTACTCCATTAAATATAGATTACAGACTCTGGAATAAATGAATATCAACGAAGCAGCCTCCGCCTTCTGTACATATCAATGCAAATAATGAATTGTGGCATCTCATGAAAATGTATTAACAAAAAGGAACAGGTCAAGAAGTAATTACACATGTGTCTAATCTCATGGTTCTTGCTCCCAGAACCGTCCAGCAAACCACTTGGATGGAAAAGAAGCAAGAAAATGACACTGACCTTATCTCTGTTTGGAGAGGAGGAAACTTAGGATCAATTAGGCCTGTCCACTGATAATTTAGAGAATTCATAAGCTGTTTACAAGCTTCTACAACTAAGATGGATCTTAGGAAGACAAGCTCCATGGTTGAAAGTGTAGAGAAAAGTTGAAGGCCAATCCTAGAGCTAAAGCTAAATATTTTAGAAGTACCTGTCATTTAACATACATATGTTCCTTTTGATCTATTCCTGGATAAGGCTTATAGTCTACATTCTATCTTCCCTTGTGGAGAAGTTGGTGTTGTTTTCTTTTTAGTTGATGCAAACTTTTCCAACTAGGGCAGATTTTTCTCACAAATGACTAAAACACTGAAATGTCAAAATGCTTTTTGTGCTAGAGTTTTATTTATTTATTGCATTTATATCCCTCTTTCCCCTCAGAGGACAGTAGATTTTTCATAAAGCCTCTCCTATTTTTATTCCAACTTCAGAACTGTGAGATAGGTTGGGTTGAGAGCCTGGCTTGCTCAGAAGCATTCAATGAGTTTTGGGTTACAAAGAGCATTTAAAACTAGGTTTCTCCAAATTGAGCCCAGTACTTTAAATCACTATCCTGAGAACAAAGAAAACTAAAATATGATATTAAGAAGCTGAATTTTAATCATGGAATTTGAAGCAGCCGTCTTTAACTTTTTCCAGATGAGTTGGAATTACAATTTCTATAATCCCTAATCCAACCTGACTTTTAGGAGTAAAATCCAAAATCAATAGGATAGCCAAAGGTTTCTGCTTCCTGTATACATTGCACTTTCCAAATATTAGCTTTGTCCAGATCTACCTCACTTCATAAATGTAGCCACAGAATTTCATGTTTTCACTGGGGATTTAGTGGCAGTTAATGTGGATGCATGAGAACCAGTTTGGTGTAGTGCCTAAGGCAGCAGGTTAGATGCTGGGAGACTTTAAGTTCTAGTCTGGCCTTGGGCAGAAGCTAGCTGGGTGACCTTAGGCCAGTCATCTTCTCTTAGCCCTAAGAAGGATGCAATGGCAAACAACTTATGAAATATCTCACCAAGAAAAAAACTGCAGGAACTTGTCCAGGCAGTCTGCAAGAATCGTAACACAATCAAATGGAATGTGGACATGCTCAAGGTTATTGTCAACTGTATGTTCTGGTGAATGAATATTTTATGCTAATTATGCTTAGCCAGTAAGATTTAATAAGGAATCTATTGAATTTGGCAAAATGCTTAACAAATGCATTAATAATGTCAGAATTACCCAGCTTTGACAATTGTTGTACATTGTCTTCCTTCTCCATGCATTTAATAAGTTCTGGCTTCATTTCACACTGAACTGAAAAACAGAGAGAGTATGTAGAGCACTTGGCCACTAACTGATCACACATATTCTATTTAAATATTGTGAAGATCTATGCTCTTTTTTTAACTTCCTATTTGGAGATGCATATGTTGACTATATAAACTGACCTTTGTGAGGAATCATCATCTCCAGTGACAACAGACTTAATGTTGCAGGGCTTGTCATTGCTCATGTCATTTTTGGGGGTAGTTATTTCCCAGGTAAATTCCTATATCCAGTCTAATTTGAATTGTACTACTCCCGAATCTAAAGAGATGATTATGGAAACTTCTTGTCCATTGTTGTGGGATTCTTTAGGTCTTTAATGGTATGTAGAGGTCCATAGCTAACTCTATGTGTGATGGATCTTGATCTTTCTTAGGAGATAAAAGCAGAAAGAGAACCAGGGTAGAGAAAAGTTGGAAAATGTGGTAATCACATTTAGAAGGGATGCCTTTATCCAGCCTGAAGCAAACAAAAGTCGACTTCTGCCTGAAAATCCTGCCTTAAATTATGACAGTTTGGATAATTCCCTACTATTATTATTATTATTATTATTATTATTATTATTATTATTATTATTATTATTATTATTATTATTATTATTATTATCGATCATCGCACAGTCAGCCAGATGTTCAGACTGGATTTGGCATTTTGTCTACCTATCGAGTCCTTACCCAGGACCTGGGATAGGCAGATGTGGATGTTTGATGGTATTACAGATATCGTCGCAGGATGGAAGCAGTTCCTAATAAGGCCGCCTTTTGCAATTGACTAATAGCGAATTTGTCAATGCCAATGGTGTTCAAGTGGTGCTCCAGTTGTTTTGGGATTGCACCCAAGGAGCCTATGACTATTGGTACTACCCTTGCTTGCTTTTGCCACAGTCTTTCTATTTCTATTTGTAGGTCTTTGTATTTTGTTATCTTCTCCAGTTCTTTCTCTTCTATTCTGCTATCTCCAGGCACTGCCACGTCCACTATCCAGACTTTTTTGTCTTTCTTATCGACAATTGTTAAGTCTGGGGTGTTATGTTGCAGGTGCTTGTCTGTTTGAATTCTGAAGTCCCAGAGCAGTTTAATTTTATCATTTTCTATGACTTTCTCTATTTTATGATCCCACCAGTTTTTGCTTACAGGCAAATGATATTTTTTGCAGATCTTCCAATGCACCATTGTTGCTACTTTGTCATGCCGCTGCTTGTAATCAGTCTGTGCAATCTTCTTGCAACAGCTTACCAAGTGGTCCACTGTTTCTTCAGCTTCTTTGCATAGGCGGCACTTACTGTCTGTTGCTGTCTTCTCCATTTTGACTTTATATGCATTTGTCCTTAAGGCTTGGTCTTGTGCAGCCAGAATTAGTCCCTCGGTCTCTTTCTTCAATTTTCTTGCTCTTAGCCATTGCCAGGTTTTGTTATTATCTGCTTTCCCAGCTATTTTTTTCATGTATTGGCCATGTAGTGCTTTGTCTTCCCATGCCTCTATTCTGTTCTTCATTTGGTCTTTCTTGTAGGCCAGTTTGGTCTCTCCAGTAGTTAGTAAGCCTTCCTGATATACTAATTTCAGTGCATCTTCATCATTGTTCTTCAGATATTCTTCCAAAGCCATTTTTTCTTCTTCAACCATCTGATGTACTTGTAGCATTCCACGCCCACCTATTTGCCTTGGTAGATAAAGTCTATCAATGTCACTGGTGGATGAAGGGCATGATTCATTGTCATTATTTTTCTGGTCTGCCTATCCATTGCTTTTAGTTCTGCTTGAGTCCAGTCCACTATTCCAGCTGTGTACCTAATGACTGGGATTGCCCAGGTGTTGATTGCCTTTATGGTATTTCCTCCATTGATTTGGATTTTAAGATCTTCTTCACTCTCTTGATGTATTCACCTCTAATCTTTTTCTTGACTTCAGTGTGCTTGATGTTGTCAGCTTGAAGGATACCCAAGTATTTGTAGTACTCTTCCTCATCCAGACTCTTAATGTTATTTTCGTGGGGCATCTTGATTCCTTCAGTTTTCATTATTTTTCCTTGTTTGATAGTAAGTGTGGCACATTTGTCCAAGCCAAACTCCATTACAATATCTTGGCTATATATACGGACAGTGTTGAGCAGCGATTCTATTTCAGATGATGTTTTTCCATACAGCTTCAGATCATCCATGTAAAGGAGGTGGGATAGTCTGGCAGATGTTTTTGATGTTTGATAGCCATGTCCTGAGTTATTCAGTATTGTTGACAGAGGAAACAGTGCAATAACAAATAGTAATGGTGATAATGAATCTCCTTGAAATATTCCTCTCTTGATATTAACCTCTCCCAGCCTCTCACCATTGATCTGCAACTGTGTCTTCCATTGTGCCATCGATCTTTGCACAAATTTTCTGATGTTTCTACTGACTCCTGTTATTTCTAGGCACTTTATTATCCAATCATGTGGCAGAGAGTCAAATGCCTTTTTGTAGTCAATCCATGCCACATTCAGGTTGGTCTTCCTTCTCTTGCAGTTTTCCAAGATCATTTTGTCTATTAGGAGTTGATCTTTTGTTCCTCTGCTATTGGGGCGGTTTCCTTTCTGCTCAGGTGGAAAGAGATTGTTTTCAACTAGATGCTGTTGTACTGCATCAGCTACCACACCAGTTAGTAATTTGAAAGTTGTTGGTAAGCAGGTAATTGGCCTGTAGTTACCTGGTGTTGCCCCTTTTGCTGGATTTTTCATTATTAGGTAGGTTTTCCCAGTTGTTAGCCACTTTTCAATTTCTCCTCCTTGTAGTATATTGTTGAACTGTTTGGCAATGAGTGGGTGTATAACAGTTAGATGTTTCAACCAAAACCCATGCAGTTCATCTTCACCTGGTGCTGACCAATTTTTGATTTTCTTTGCTCTTTTTTCTACCATTTTTGTTGTTATTACTAGTTCTTTCATTTCAACTTCTGTTTTATTTGCATCCACCTCTTTTAACCAAGCCGCATCCTTGTTGTATTTCTTTGGGTTATCCCATATCTGCTTCCAGAACTGCACTGTTTCTTCCTTGTCAGGTACTGACTGATTCCTTGCAGTTTCTCCATTGATGGATTGGTAGAAACGTTTCTGATTGGATTGAAATTGGAGGTTCTGCCTATAGTTTGCAATTCGAGCTTCATATCTACTGATTTTCCTGGCTATAGCTGTTATTTGTTGCTTTATTATTTCCAGTGCTTCCTTGATCTTCCTTGTTTCTAAGTGGTATTTCTTGATTAGGTATTCTTTGGTCTTCTTGTTCTTCAGCTTCTTTTCTTTCATCTGTTCTAGCTTGCTTGCATGTGATCTTAACTTGCTGATCTTATTTTCTAGTCTAACCTTCCATTTTTCTGGTGCACTGTTTGTTTGTTTTTCTTCTTTGTTGATTTTGCATCCCAGGTATTCTGTTATAACTGCAGCTGTGCTGTACATTAGTTGGTTTGTTTCTTGCAGTGAATTGGTGCTTATACTTGATATTGCAGTATTTGCATCTTTTAATGCTTGTGCTAGCTGTTTCTTTGGAACAAGCTTCAATGCAGGTAGCCTTATTCTGTTGTTTTTGTGCTGTTCTAGATGCTCAGTTATTCTTTGTTTCAATTCTTTTATTTCTTTAGTTAGAGGGTTTTGTTCTTCCTGAGGTAGAGGTGCCTGGTTTCCAAATGAGAACAGTTGTATATCTCTGCTAGATTCCTTCACTGCCAACTCCCCCTGGTTTGCCTCTACATTCTGAATTACTTCTGGTAAGGCTTTGATTTCTTTGCCCTGGGTAAACCTTTGCAGTTCGTCCAATTCTGTTTCTGTGAATATTTTATTTCGTGTTATAAATCGGCGTTGATCTGCTAGTCTCTGTTCTGTTATTTCTGATTCTGGATGTTGTTCTTTCCAGAACTGGTGCATTCGTTTTAGATATCCTCTTCTTGTTGGACTTGATCTGTAGTAACAGATCATTATTTCTTTGTTTTCCATCACTGTGTATCTGCGACGGGTAAACACCTTTTCTTCCAGTAGTTCTGCAGCTGCTGGCCCTGGTTGCTCAGCCAACAGTCCTGAGTCCTGTAACCCATTTTTCACCAGATATCCAGGAACTCCAATATCTAGCGCGGACCTTGTTAACCCGGGCGACGTCCGAGCCAGTATGGCATTCTGCAATTTACGTCTCACCATATTTTTTATGGGAGAGACACTCTTTGTCTGACTCCTCTGATGAGACCTGTCCAGTATGGTTGAACCTCTGGCATAGCTCTCATCTTCCTCAGAGTACACAAGCCCCACAACCACATCAAGGTAGTGCCTCACTGGGGGATTATTATTATTATTATTATTATTATTATTTTAGGGGTGATGAGGTAGAAGTTCAGGAATTGCTGGAGGAAAATGATTATTGCATTCATTTCAGTTGAGACTTAAGTCCCAGATTGGTAATGATTGTTTTGATTGATGATCTGTATCAGGAATGACCTCCTATGATCATAAGTGTCCCCTAGCATCCTCCTTATCATTCAGCCAAATTTGGTAGCCAGATGAACAATTTTAGCAGGCATGACTTCTTAAGCTTCTTGCAAAATTAAGAATAGGAATGGAAATTTGAGACTGCTAAACCTCCACCCCATATCCCGATGTGACAGTTAACCTGAAATTTATCCAAGGGGGGCTGAATATTAACAACATAAAGTTGAATTGGTTTTGAATGGGGTTTAAGGATGAGATCAGGATGTGAATGGCATCAAGCTCTCATTCCTATCACTCTTACCACCAAAGTTGTGAAAAAGGGGGGTGAGATCCACTCTTTCCTATAATATCATCACAGCTTCCTGTCCAAAAGTTGAGAAATCAAACTGCAGGCCATTTGAACATTGTCCCAACTGCAAATTCAGAAAGAGTAGCTATGGAAAATATATGTCTCTGAAAATTCTAATAGTTGGTACTGGTTGGTAGGAAATTGGAGATTCTGAGTATAATACTTGTTACCCCTGGAGTTACAGTTTGGTAGACATGAAATGCAGATGTGAACATCCCACTTTTATAGTATTCAGAGGATGCAGTTATTATTTGGATTTCCAATTGGCATTAGAAGAGTCCTCAGATGCTCAAGATAATATGATAGGTGAAAGCAGCTGGTAAGTAATTTTCAGAAAATTAAAGTGAAGTTTTACTCCAAACTTCCTAAAAACTGAGTTGGGTAATAGAAGGACTAAGCAACTGAAGAATGTTAAATAACCTGATGTAGGATGAGGATGGAGGTTCCTTCTCTGAGCTTGTGTGTTGATTTCTGAATATTTCATTACCAGGCTAGGTAACATATTCAGCGGAGTTTAGGGAAACTCTGCTGAATATGTTACCAAGTTTGGTAACAAAATATTCAGAAACCAACCCATAAGTTCAGAAAATGAACTTCCACCCTAATCCTACACCCGAGCTACAGATATTTGCCACTGATGTAGTATTTCAAGATTTCGTGGCATTAAAAAGCAAATGAAGATTTTTGTTCTTCAGCAATTCTAAAATTCCTCCGCAGGAATGGCAGAAAATTCATTCCTATAACTATAAAACTATTTGCTGCTAAACCTTTTCCTCAACTGCTTTATGGTTCATAAATTGGTCCCAATTGTAAGTCATTGGAAATAATGTAACCCAAGCTAATAAAAGCAGTGTTTAGAGCACCTAAATGTCTGTCCCATGCAGATCAGAGACTAGTCAAAGGCTAAGATAATGCACAGCTCTTAATATTTAATTATTGGCTTGAATGGCATTGCCTTCCCAGATGGCTAATGCTTCTTGTCCAGTCTAACTAATCTTGCTCTATGTAGTCTCAATCTGTTTTGGGAAGATGCTAATCATGTGGCATCTCTGTAGATTTTGGACATTTTTAGCATTTACCTAAGAAAATAATCCAACTAAGGTTTTTATACAGCAAATATAAATGAAGCTACAGGTAGTCCTTGACTTATGATCGCAATTGAGCTCAAAATTTATGTTGCTAAGTGAGACTTTTGTTAAGTGAGTTTTGCTCTGTTTTACAACCTTTCTTGCCATGGTTGTTAAGTGAATCACTGCAGTTGTTCGGTTAGTAACACAGTTGTTAAGTGAATCTGGTTTCCTCAGTGACTTTGCACATCAGAAGGTCACAAAAGTTGATCACATGATCTCAGGACACTGCAACCATCATAAATATAAGTCAGTTGCCAGTTGTCTGAATTTTGATCACAGGACCATGGGCCGGCTGCAACGGTTGTAAGTGTGAAAATGGTCATAAGCCATTTTTTTCAGTGCTGTTGTAACTTTGAATGGTCACTAAATGACCTATTGTAAGTTGAGGACAACCTGTAGTCTGATCTTAGAGCACATCAAAAAATGAACGAAACATTCATCAGTTGCTTTGTTAGTCCAACAAAGATTTTTCTTTGGAGCCAGTTTTAATATCTTTATAGGAGAAATGTAATAGTTTCTCAGGCTGGCCAACTGTACCCCTGCTGTTGAATTCTTCCTTCAATTGCTACAGCTGAAGAAGCCTCATCTTTTCTTTATTATTACATACCCGAGATGGCGTTGTGAATTTTATGTGAACAGTCTTTATGAAACTTTCATTACACATGATGTTGAAAAGCTTTGCATGACAGTTATCCATTAAAACATGACCTTAAATTCCATATGGGTCTCTATAGATCACGTTTTTTTTTTTTTTTTTTTTACTGTTGGCATTTAACTATCATGTTCTCTTTATCTTTTAGCCAATCCAAATTGGACTGATTTCTTCTGATATTTCCCAATAAAAATTTCTCATCCTGTTGAAGCAAGAAATGAGTATATGGGAAAAGAAAAGAAGGATTTTTTTTTTTTTAAAAAAAAAAAAAGAGTTTCTGTACTAATGTATAGACCATCAGCATATGATCATTAACTTTCACAACTCTGTGAAATCTGAGAAAGACTGTTGCTTTATGGCTACCGTTTATAGACACCTAAACATTTTGCTCATTATTCAACTACAACTTATACTTGCTAGAGGCAGAGACATTTTAGGAGGCCAATCTAGAACAACAGCAAATGTTAAAGTGTACTCTGCGCTCTGTGTGGAATATGTTAGCCTGTAATTGTTGGGTTTTGGAAGATCTGAACAATTACCAAACTGTTTTTTGAGAAGAATGCAGGATTTGGCCAGAATGAAAAAAAGTGTTCACTGGGGCAAACATATTTGTATTCCTTTGTCTGAAATTAGACATGATTTCCTAGAGTGACAAGGAGGCTATATCTCTGCAACTGATACAGTTGTATAAAAGTGCATTTCAGGAAATACAAGATTTTGTTTCATTTTGTTTTTTGCAGCTGGAGAGAACAAATTTGTAATGCAAGTGCTTCCTTCCTTCTGATCCTTATCTAAACCCAGCTATTTTGCAGAATATTTGACAAATCCCCTTTCCCAGCCAAAATGAAATGATTCTCTCTATATATACCTTCTTGGGAAAGTTTTCTAAGAGAACTTTCAAGTAAACACATGTAGAATCAGAGTACATTTGCTTGCATTCATCCTGTATCACAATTGCTTCCTTTATTTTTTTTTCTTTTTGCCCATCCGTAATTCACTAGTCAGATTTAGATTATTCGTTCCTTAAAGCAGGAAGCTTCATAGGAGAAAAGGATATGATGTGTCACATAGAGATCTTGCAGAATGTAAATAGAAATTGATAAATGGAAAATCTGTGCAAAGATTCAGTTTGAAGATTAAGTAAGAATGTGATTCAGTCAGATATTTGAATCAAATGAGATAGGTAATTCAATGAGATTGTTAAATGGAATTGGATGCATTCAAATTGATGATTCAGAAGATTTTTACAAATTGCACAAAAAAACGTTTTTGCAAATCTCTTTGAATGATTAGTTCAAATCAAGGGTCAGAATTGTTAGTTCAGATTAAAGCTGTTATGCACACCTGTATTACATTTCTTAATAAAAATATTGCTCAGATTTTTCTTTTAGAAGCTCTTTTTATTTTATTTTACTTTATTAATCATAAATCATTGTTTGCTTTTGCTTCAGTTTCTTTTACTCTTCTTGAGTTAACAAGGAGAATGATATGCACAAGCTAATTTTACAAATCCGTAATATTGTATTTACTCGAAGTGAAAAATTCATTTCATCCATCATTAGAGTAATTATCACAGCCAACTTCATTTTTAAAATGTGTGGGTTATCTAAGACAAACTGAGTTTGTGATAATAGGATCAGGCTAATTTTTCCTTCTGATAGGGGGACACTTAAGTTCAGATTTTTTTTGGATAAATATAGTTAATTAATAGAACAGAAATGGTGGATCTCATACACATGCATAGTATTGAGAGCTTAATGACCAATAAAATCTCTCTCTGGAACAAAATGACACTGCTGAGAAACAGCAGGTAGTGAAGGATTTGATGGATCCCCATTGCTTCTCCATATGAACTAGTTGTTCTCTTTATGTCTGTTTGCATGGAATATGTAGTTAATCCCCAAGAATGTCTCTTAGAGTTCATGATGAAATATAATCAATGTAAGCCTGATCATTTCACAACTTGACATTTTGGATTAGGATTTGAACAAAAAACATGGTTTCACAAGTTTTATCTCCCCCCTCCTCCAAAGACTGAAAGAATATAAAAATCTTGACATCTCTGAATCTACTGGCTAAAGAATTTTCCCTCATTACCATGGCTTAGAACTGAAACTGATTGTTGATAGAAAGATAAACATCTACCAGTCAGTCTTGCATAGATATGAATCACCTGGAGGTCAGGTTGAAATAACAAGTGTTTCTATGAATGCTTTGATTTTTCAATATCCAAATTAGTTAAGGGTAGAAAATTAGAGAAGCAGAAACATATGTGATATAATCATCGTAAAACTGCAGATTCATGGAAACTCTTTTTGATTAGCAACTTATTTCAGGTTAATTAATAAAAGTCTGTGATTTATTATCCTTTTCATTGTGTTATCTTCTTTCAAACACTGAACCCTAAATCTTGATGTCTGTTACTGTGTCCTGACTGAAATAGGGTACCATAGAAAGGACATAGTAAAAAAAAAACTTTCCAATCAAGGGCCAGCACTTCTGTTTACTTCAAAATAAGGAAATATGTTTAAGTATATTTTAAAGCATAAATAATACAACCTGAACGTTGACACTTGGCATCATCCCTACACCTTTATCTTACTCCAGTTGGGGTTAAGTGAAAAGTATGTTGTCTCCTTGCTACCTTTTTATGGGTTGAAGAGTTATCACAGTACCTTGAATTATGCAACACTATCTAATTCAGTCTAGCCACCAAGAGTTTCTTTTGCAAATCTTAAGATCCTATCTGGAAAATATATAAGTCTTAATTAAAGTTCATAGTACCTTGGGATGTGCCCTTCCACAACTGTCTCATAGGATTGCCATCAACCTGTCCTATTTAGGACAATATTAGTTAGTATAAGAAGCAGCTTCCTTTAAAGATCAGGACAGAAATGGTAAAGCTAAAATAAGATCAATTGATGTCATTCTTGATGTTTAATAACAGAAAAAAAGACATGACCTAATTCTGGTCAACTTCCCTATATAGTGACATTTGTCCTGGCTAAGCATGGAGGACGGCAAAAACTGTCACTCCACCCCTACTAGCATATCTATCTTCACTGAATCCAGCATATAGATCCTGCCTGCAGTTTTCCTAGAAGGATATATGTCCAACTTCATCAGGATCTACCCACAAAATGCAGTCCTGCATCTACCTAAAAACTGCAATTCAGTGAGGAAATTGATGGTCTTCTGATGCCTACAAATGTAGCATCCGCTATCTGCCATTGCCACAAGGGAATGATTAATAATATAATGCTAAACGATGGACCCTCAAGTCAGATGGCATTCAACATGTTACTGAGGAAGAGTTGAGGATCTTTCAGAATACTAATGGTGTTTATGATGTGACTAAGTTAAAGCCAACTTTCACAGCCATACATTGCAACTGGGAAAACCATGGCCTGGACTATACGCACTTTTGTTGGCAGGGTGATGTCTCTGCTTTTTAGAATGCTGTCTAGATTTGCCATAGCTTTCCTCCCCAGGAGCAAGCGTCTTTTAATTTCTTGGCTGCAGTCCCCATCTGAGGTGATCTTGGAGCCCAGAAAAATAAAATCTGTCACTACCTCCATTTCTTCCCCATCTATTTGCCAGGAATTGAGAGGGCCGGATGCCATGATTTTGGTTTTCTTAATGTTGAGTTTCAAGCCAACGTTTGCACTCTCCTTCTTCACCCGCATCAAGAGGCTCTTTAGTTCCTCTTCACTTTCTGCCATTAGAGTGGTATCATCTGCATATCTTAGGTTGTTGATATTTCTCCCGGCAATCTTAATTCCAACTTTTGATTCATCTAGCCCTGCCTTTCTCATGATGTGCTCTGCATATAAGTTAAATAGGCAGGCGACAGTATACAGCCTTGCCGGACTCCTTTTCCAATTTTGAACCAATCAGTGGTTCCGTGTCCAGTTCTCACTGTTCTTCTTGACCCGCATATAGGTTTCTCAAGAGACAAATGAGATGGTCTGGTACTCCCATCTCTTTAAGAACTTGCCACAATTTGTTGTGATCCACACAATCAAAGGCTTTTGCATAGTCAATGAAGCAGAAGTAGATGTTTTTCTGGAACTCCCTAGCTTTCTCCATGATCCAGCGTATGTTGGCAATTTGATCTCTAGTTCCTCTGCCTCTTCGAAATCCTGCCTGTACTTCTGGTAGTTCTCGATCCACATACTGCTGGAGTCTAGCTTGTAGGATTTTAAGCATAACTTTACTAGCATGTGAAATGAGTGCAATGGTGCGATAGTTTGAACATTCTTGGCATTGCCTTTCTTTGGAATTGGAACGTAAACTGACCTTTTCCAATCCTGTGGCCACTGTTGAGTTTTCCAAATTTGCTGGCAAATTGAGTGTAGCACTTTTACCATAAGAAAGGACCATAAGAAAGGCTGAGTGCAAAAGAATTGAGGCCTTTGAACTATGGTGCTGGAGAAGACTCCTGCGAGTCCCTTGGACTGCAAGGCGTTCAAACCGGTCAGTCCTAGAAGAGATCAACCCCGATTGCTCTTTAGAAGGCCAGATCCTGAAGTTGAAACTCAAGTACTTTGGCCACCTAATGAGACGGAAGGATTCACTGGAGAAGAGCCTAATGCTGGGAAAGATTGAGGGCAATAGAAGAAGGGGACGACAGAGAATGAGATGGCTGGATGGAGTCACTGAAGCAGTAGGTGTGAATTTAAATGGACTCCAGAAGATGGTAGAGGACAGGAAGACCTGGAGGAACGTTGTCCATGGGGTCGCGATGGGTCGGACACGACTTCGCAATTAACAACAACAAGTTAAAGCCTGCAAGATGTCTATTTACCAATGAAAAGAAAAGAAAATCTGAAACTTTAAAAACAGAATTGTGCTAAGAACATGAAACATTAGCATGAACATGTTCATGAAGCATGAACATAGTAAAAGATGAAATGAAACAACTACAGATTGACATCTTAGGCATCTGCAAATTAAGGTGGGCTGAATTGGGAGAACTTCAGTTAGAAAATCACACTGTTTATTACATAAGATGTGAAAAACAAAGAAGAAACAGTGTTGCTTTTATATTAGGAAAGGTATAGCAAGAATAGTACCTGGCTACAATGCAACCAGTATCAATAATAATATTAATTAGACTTTGTGGACAATCTTTTAATACATTTATGCTGCAGCCACTAAGGCAGAAGGAGAGGAGGTGGATAAGATTTATGATCTTAAGATCAAGTTGAAACTGACAAAACCTGCAAGCAAGATGTGCCACTTCTCATTGTGTACTGGAAAACCAAAGCTGGAAAAAGGAGAGGGGGAAATGTAGCTTCATTGTGTGGCTTAGGATACTGAAATGAAATATGAGACCAACATATCAGATTCTGAGAAGCCAAAGCCACAAAAGATAAAAATCTCAGGAATTTAACTAATAATTTCAGAGAGCTATTACAAGAGATAGGAAGCAGTATCACAATAATATCTGCTTCTACTGAAGATGGAAACAGAAAAAAAGGGCAATCTTTAAAAAGATCTCTAAACTCAGAAAGAGGTTCCAACCTTGAACTGGTATGGTAAAGGACAAATGGACAAATGGACAAATAATGGACAAATAATAACCAACCCAGGACATCATAGAAGATATTCCTTAGACAATACAACAATCACTTATACAAAAAAATAAGTGTTCTTGGCTTTCAAGTGATATGCCAGATGCCATAATCTAAGGTTTAAACACAGCCAGAATTTATTTACTTATTAAATTTATATGTCACCCATTTCATTGTCCAAATATAGAGAAGTAAGGTCAAGACAAAAATTTAAATGGACTTCATTCTTAATCTAAACCTAAATTAACTAAAGAAATAGACTGGAAACAATTTCCTCCTGTTACATGAAAAATTACAAATTCCTGACAACTTTTGCAGGAACCCTGGAGCACTGGTATCAAACTCTACTGTGTCATATGATGTATCATGACATATCACGATGTTTTTTGCCTTTGCAGAGCTGGGTGAGCCTGGCCTACGCATGATGCATCAGGCCCATGAGCCGCCAGTTTGACACCCCTGCCCTGGAGTTTGTTTTTTGGGGCGGGGGGGGTTGAATATGGCTCTGATCCCTTATAATATACAACCATTGTTATACTCTGATGGCATCCAGTAGTGAATTACATTTTTATGGCATCTTCAGCCTTTCTTATAGCACACTATTAAATCAAGAACGATTAAGTCAGGTGGGATGGAGGTTTAGCTTGTACATTTCCTCTTTATACATTGGATTTTGACTCAAATAAAATTCCTCCGAATAAGTAAGGCAAAGAATTTTTCATATTTTCCACAAGGTGATAGTAGGACCTGAAGAATAATAGTGACTCAAAAGTCATTTGAACTTTGCTGATTTTCCTTTTTGCTTTTTCTCCTCAAATCTTTGGTCCTCTTTCATAAAGCAAGTCTGATGCCTGTGATCTCACTGAGGCTAAACTTCTTTTCAGAAATGTATCACATTATTCTTTATAAGACACCACATTCGAGGTTCTGTTTTGAACAGAAGGAAGGAAGAAAGAAAGAAAGAAAGAAAGAAAGAAAGAGGAGGAAGGAAGGAAGAGGGAGGGAGAAAGAATAAAAGAAATTTTTCTATTCCATTACCCATTTGAAGGGCAAAACTGTTTCATGCACTTCTTTTCAGTGACACATATCAACCTTCCCTGCTTTCAAAGGTTCTAAAGATTTGTCAAAAAAACAATCAGAGAAAATAAAATTTATTTGTCAGACTTGCTCTTAAATCTGGAAGGAGCCAATGTGTGCTGCTCAGTTAAAATTATTACTGTCCCTTTGTCATGCTGCTTAATTCTAATACAGCTGTTGTTCAGAAGACACAGCTGAAAGTCATGCCATTTCGGGGTTTTAATCAAAGAACAGACATAATTGGCTAGCAAGGTTGGACAAAGCAAAGCTAATAATGACTTTTCATCTTGGCTGGTATTAAAGTCACAGCACCCTCTTCAGTCTTCCAGTCCTTGCCTGATTCTTTTAGTCTCTAGGCAAACTGCTTAAATAAGATAGCAATCGCAATAGCACTTAGACTTATATACCACTTCACATAGCCCTCTCTAAGCAGTTTACAGAGTCGGCATATTGCTCCCCCAACAATCTGGGTCCTCATTTTACCAAACTCAGAAGGATGCAAGTCTGAGTCAACTTTGAGATGGTCAAGATCGAACTCCTGACAGTGAGCAGTGACTTAGCCTGCAATACTTCATTCTAACCACTCGCCACCATGGCTCCTAGATCAATTAACAAGACTAGTTCATTCTCTCAGACTAAAAATGCAAATGGTGACCATGATGAAACATAAGCACACATAACTTGTCATTCCTTACTTGATGTCCTGTGGATGAGTTGGACTACATCTCACATAATCCACAGTAAGAGTCCTTATGTTAAGTCAACTATGGATGTGAATTTTCAAACACCTCTGGGGACAAGGCAGTATGTAGTAGGCTGCATTCAGTTATTAACTTTTACACCTCTTTAATACCATTTTGGATGAATGTCGTTTTGTGAAAGTAAATGTTGACTGTTATAGAAACAACTCTAAGTAACTACCTCTCAGGCAACATTGTCCTACATGCAAATTTTTATTTAATTGCTTGATTTGCATTCTATTATCCAGCTGAAGGAGAATAAATCATCAAATTGTTCAAAAAGCATATAAGACAGTCAATAAAAAACTGTAATGCAAAATACAAAAAAATCATATTAAAATCAATGTTATAATAATCAGTCATTCATCAATTACTCGTGCAAACAGAAGCTTCTTGGATTGATTATCTTTGTCATTATCTGATTCAAATTGAAATATTTATTTTTGAATCAATTTGTTAAATCACCTTTAAATACTGTTTTTCCTTTGAAAATATGTGTTGTAGGGGTGCCTTAAATGTATATTTTTAAATATATTGGGATGAAGTTCTTAAGCACTAATGCTACATTTAAAAAGGAAGAAAGCAGTAATTGCTATTTTCCAAATGACTCATTTGTTGAGAATATAAATGTCAATTCAACTCATATTCAAATTCACTCAAATTCATTTCCTTAAGCATCCTTAGTTACCACTGTAACAGTAAATCAGTGTCACCCTGCAGAACTAGTATTTAAATGAAATTATTATAGATGTCAGCAATTTCTGGTTTTCCCCAGTCCCCAATTAAGAACTTGCTATTTAAAATGCATTGGAATTTACTCTGCTTGTATCAATAAGCTATTCCTTGCATTCGTTAGATTTTATATGAGTAAAACAAAAGCAAAAACACAACCACTATGTAGTTTATCAGATATTTTGAATGTCCTCAAATGCTTTTTGAAAAATTTGATGATTTATTCTCCTTTCCTAAGTTAGAGCCTCTAGACATTTGTTTCCATAGTTAATTAATACAGCTATTGATTCAAGCTATATTTAACCAAACAATACAGAAGCTGGAAAAGTATTTGGGGTTTTTTTATTCACTCATTTAATACCTACTCCAGCTGCTCTTTTGGCTTCAATCTTTTGAGAGAGACAATGCAGAATTATTCTTTTAAAGTAACTTTGAGCCAATTTCCCAAAGCAAATTAATTCTCTTAATTTAAACTTTTAAATGCGCACCCACCACCCTTAATTAATGAGATTAAATGTAGATGAATAATTTAATTATACCCAGAGTTCTAACTGAATATTTGTTATGGCCATCACTGGGAGAACAGCTTGTTCTGATGGATTTGGTTTGTTTGAAATTTGACATACGGTACCCGTTTCTCTGCCTTATGGCATTGCTTTCTGGAGTTTTCATTTATGATATGGATTCTCTAAACCTCCCTCTTTCAAAAATCACAGAAGCACCCAAGAAAATAATCTTTTAGAACAGAGAGAGGGAGAGCAAGTGTCAAAATTCAAATGACAGCCAAAACCAGGCAATCAAAGTCCCATTCCTTTTTATTATATGGCATGTAGTTCGCTGTGGATCTTGTCTTTTTTATTTGTTTGTTTTCCCCCATAGGCATGCCTAAATCAGAGGTGAGCAACTTCTATTGGGTCAAAGGCCATATTAAAAATAAAATAAGTGGGGGTGAGGGAGATGGCATGCCCAAGACCATAAATCTCAGTGGAAAAGATTTTGACCTATGATGCACCAATTTGCCCAGTTAAAGGGTACAGACATAAGACTTTTAAACTAGTATATAGATCTATATACAATATACAGGAGGGAGGGAAGGAAGATTTCCTATACTCACTGTCAGCTACCCACAAGGAAATCCAATTGGGAAGTGGAAAGGAAGGCAGAAGCTGCTCCCACTCCCACTCATTATTTTTGTTTGCTCATAGTCATTCTGTTTCTCTGTTTGGGTAAAGAAATATCTCTGCAACAATGACCCAATGGGTCACAGGTTGTCTAGTAATTAATACAGTTGCTTTCTTGTTTTACTCATTCCCTTTTCCTCAGACTAAAATTACTGATGATGATAATTGTGGAAAGGCTTTTCAAACTTCATGTAAGGCTTTCAGGATGTATGCATTCCTTAGTTTGTGTACCCATAGGACTAAGGAACTGCAAAAGAAGAAGTCACCTAAAAACTGCTTATCTCTTAACTAGACCTTTTAAGCTGTTTCAGAGCTCTACAATAATATCCCAAAAAGTGACTCTGTCTTAGAAAGTAGTAGCCTCCGGTTGATCTTGCTTGGAAGCTTCATGGGATGGACTCCTCAGAACCTGAGAATGGAAATAGATGTTTTCAAAATCTTTCAGAAGAACAGATAGCTGTTCCTTTTTCTATCTTTTAAATAGGCAACATTAAAATATGCTTGTTGATAAACAAGGTCTGAAGTTCACATATCCAGTTTTGAAGCATACTGTTGAGTTCCTAACAGCTTACAAACAAGGTTATGTTCTCACAGAGTCTCATTAGTCAGGTTTACAGTAAGGATAAAAGGACTGAATTACAGAATCTTGGAACCTAGGTACGTGAACTTGTTTATCAGTAAGTTTATAGTTGGTGTCTTTGATTCTCCTTTTGACCTGCTGTAGGAGACAATTAAATGAATGTCCATCTGTTCTTCTTCTGTAATATTTAGAAAATGTGCATTTCTATTTCCAGATTTCATTACCCTTAAGCAAAATGGAAAACCACCAAGAAATCTCAGGATTGCAGGTTAATTTGGGAAGCTGAACAATATCTCAGAAAAAAAAAACAATGGCAAATCAGTTTTATACCTTTGCTGAAAAAACATCTCTCTCTCTCTCTCTCTCTCTCTCTCTCTCTCTCTCTCTCTCTCTCTCTCTCTCTCTCTCTCTCTCTCTCTCTCTCTCTCTCCCTCTCCCTCTCCCTCTCCCTCTCTCTCTCTCTCTCTCTCTCTCTCTCTCTCTCTTAGAGAGAGCAAAATTTCCTGTAAAATTACATACTAGCCACTAATATGAAGGCCAAGTTTGAAGATCCCTGCACTAGAGACAGTGGATTAAAATTGAACTGCTCTTCTTGGAATGGTGTACCCATCTTATTGGTGCAACCCTGCCTTCCCAAACAACCTTCATTTGTTCTCCCTATTGTGGCTTCTTATAAGGAAGTGACATTCAAGGTTTCTACTCATAGATCTGAATTGTAAAATGGAAAACCACCAATAAATCCCGGGATTGTAGGTTAATTTGTGATAAACTCATGATTATAAAGATATACAACCTGTACAAAATTTCCATGGTAAAATGCTACTGCTTAAGACATATATTAAGATATACATGTGACTTTGATTTAACAGATACTGTATGTCTATAAAATTAGAATGTCTGTTAAATCAAAATGGGATTTTACATGGTCATGTTTTGCATATTTTATAGTATCTGGAAACCAAATTCTAAATTCCCCTTTGTATAAAATATTTTATGCATATGTTTAAATTTAACACAGGGATCTTCTCTTTAAATGCTAACACTGTAAATCATTAACTGAAGCTTTACTGGCTATTTTAGCTTCTTGCCAAGATCAGTCTCAAAATCTAATATAATGACAGACTTTGCCATCTGCACAAGCCTTTCTTTGTGCCATGCAATTTATTTTCTCTTTTCTCATGAATTGCCTCAGAAACAATACCAATTCACCTTTCTCTGAGATTAAACTGACTTTAACTAGAATAGCCTCATTGTCTGAATGTGTTATATTGTCTTCTTTTCTGAACTGAAACAAGAAGATTGGTCTCTTCCTCCCTTATAACGTCTGCGCTGCAAATGCAAACAATTTTGTGCATGCAAACTAACATACACTTTTTTTATAAATATGCACCACAATTTTTTAATTTGCTGAGTGCTTGTAAAATACACACATTCACAATGCAAGCTTATGGAAGCTATCTTTCTATCAATGTATAAGAACAACAATCACCTCAAGAAAAAAAAAAAAACATTCTATATACATCATCCCCAGCTAAAAAAAAGGTTTGCCAAACAGGCAACCAAAAGTCTAGGAAAGCCTTTTTAGAGCTCACTTGAAGGTGGATGTTTTTATGTATATACCTTTCTGAGGGCTTGGGCTTGAAAATAATAAAAAATGAAGAATCTAATAGTACTTTATAAAAGTTAAAGAAGGTATCAAAAATTGAAAAACACGGCTTTTACATTTACTCCACTGGGCAAAAGAATAGTTTTGGGGTGAAAAGAAATTGTGTGAATACATTGAGGAACTACTGTAGTTAAAGAAATACAGTAAAAGACAATGCAACCATATTTATTTCATCCATGTGTGTTATGTACATATTCTTTTACTGTACTATGACTGATGTATTATTTTTTTAATTGAGTATCCATAAAATCATTTTTTTTAAAAAAAATACACTCATGCAAGGATCAGTAATTTTGTGTTAGATTTTAGTACTTGAGTTATGAGTGCCTTCTGTCTTCTGTTTATGGTCATTTTGTTTTATATTCTAAAAAGATGCAACAAGTATTTTTGATATACATTTTGCTAGTGCAGAATAGACCATCCATGAAAACCCCAAGTGTATTCTAGGATAACTGAATGCTTTTGGGTTCCATCATGATTCTTTTCACTCAAGGAAGCATGAAACATGATTCTATGTTATCTGTAGTAAGGAAATCTTTTTCTGGAATTCCAGAGCTATCTATTCTCCAACAGAAGTAGTTCTTGACTTACAAACACTACTGAGCCCAACATTTCTGCTGATAAGTCAGACAATTGCTAAGTGAATTTTGCCTCATTTTACAACCTTTTCTTGTCACAGTTGTTAAGTGAATCACTGCAGTTTTTAAGTTAGTAACATGTTTGTTAAGTGAATCTGGCTTCCCCATTGACTTTGCTTGTCAGAAGATTGCAGAAGATGATTGCATGACCCCGGAACACTGCAACCATCATAAATATGAGTCAGCTGCCAAGTGCCTGAATTTGGGTCCCATGATCATGGGAATACTGCCACAGTCATAAGTGTTAAAAACAGTCATGGAGCCTTTTTTTCAGTTCCATTGTAACTTTAAACAGTCACTAAACAAACTGTTGTAAGTCAAGGACTACCTGTAAGGTCTTCTCAGGGTACCATATGATGTATCTATAAAACATGAATGCCTCCTTCATTCCTACAAAATAAGGCAAAAAGAAAGGAATCCCATGCTTTTCAAGGGGTTTAATGGAAAAGGAAGCTGAAGCAGATCAAAACCAAATAACATTTCTGCAATGATAACAGTTGGAAAAGGTTATTGTATTGCGGCTGCTCTATTAGTATTGCTATAAGAATCACAAAGGTAATATTATCCACTTTGAAGCCTTCTGCCTTGCCCTTATACTTCAATTTAAATATTTTAAATGGAATTTGATAAAAAGCAGGCTGTATTTTATCTCAAATAAGAAACAAATTTCTCTCCCCCTCCTTTCCATCTGCCAGCGCCCATGTATATTTTTCTTTTTCTTTTGTACTGTGAGCTGATAATCAGTCTCTAAAATTCAATGTAACTCATATCAAAAATGTAACCCATATCAACCCATATTATTTTCACAGAAGGCTGAGGCTGGTTGTGTATATGCCATTATCCACATGTTTTCAACGAAAACACTAAAAAATAAGAAGTCTGCATACCTCCACTGAAGTTGCTCCAGCTACTGATGATAAAATCCTGTGACTTCTCACTGATACATTTTATTTATTTATTTCTCTGATTCTGAAGTGTTTTCATAGCAATCTTCAATTTCAGTGTTCAGGTTACTAAGCTTCAATTTGCTTTTTTCAGGCAATTTTTCATAAAACATTGTTTTTTAAATTCTGAAGGTAAAGCTAAAAGTGATTGGAACCAAGAATATACAATAGTCCTTCAGGCTTGAAGAAGACATGCTGTTATTCAATTCATCTGTGGGCACAGAGGTGGCTGTGCTGTCCCAGTCTGGAAGCACAGAGTCTAGCAAAATGGGGGCACTGAAAATCCACTATTGTAGTAAATCTGGATGTTCTTCTGTGATGCCACTCATATTTTCACCTTCAAAACCGGTGGAGGCTTCATAGCACAGCTTCATTGCCACCAGATATGTATGTGTAAATTAAATAAAATAATACATTGGACTAACTAATACAGTATGAGAATATCATTTATAGAAACTTGTGATTGCAAAAGCTTAGCTCTTCCATTCAAATATATGTATAGTCACAGAGGCAAGGAGAAATGTCACCATATAAAATTTCAATTCAGTCAAAATGAGGCAATGATATAATCATGCATGCAAATTTAGACTTGTTTACACTCAGGGAGGGAAGTGAGAAAAAGTGCAGAAATTGAATTCATTTAGAGCTGAATATTATGTTTCCCTTAGTCCCAATTATGATGTTTCGAGTTGATTTTGGGATGTAAGTACTTCATCTGTTCTAAATG
This sequence comes from Crotalus tigris, assembly GCF_016545835.1. Classification (NCBI taxonomy): domain Eukaryota; kingdom Metazoa; phylum Chordata; class Lepidosauria; order Squamata; family Viperidae; genus Crotalus; species Crotalus tigris. The sequence goes on along the minus strand of NW_024100213.1, from coordinate 4,341,309 downwards.
AATACATAGCATCTGCAAAGGGGGGAAACAAGGAAAGAAAATGAAGGCGTTGTAGCTAATGGGCTGGATCCAAACATCCTTGCCACAGTCCTGTTCAAGAGATGCAGTGAGGACAGGGTGAGAGTTTTGACTCTTTCTCCCTGTAACTTCTTGAAAAAACTATTGTTCGTTATTAGAGATCATCAAAACAGTATTGGATGGTGAGGCCTTCAATGAAACCAATAAAAGAGAATATTTGTAGTTCAGGGATGAAAGGAGGGGGGTTTGGTGCTGTTTGAGCTTGGTTGTTTTCTTGCAGATGTTTCATTACCCAAACTAGATTACAACTGATGATGGGTAACTCCTCTGGGTAATGAAACCTCTGCAAGAGAACAACCAAGTTCAGAGAGCACCAAGGACCCCTCCTTTCAACGAAAGGAACATCCATGGAGATAATATCTTGCCCCTTCTTACAATAAGTAGTTTACAGTGGAAGGGGGAGAAGCCATGGTCTCTAGACTGTATGGGTTCCCAAATCCTGTTAGCTTCCTCACTTCTATCCCTCTCAATACATGTTACTGAATCTTGGCAGCACATTTTTTCCCTGCAAAGGAAAAGTCTTGTCTGTTTTTAAGACTTCTGGGGAGCAAAACATTGCTGCTGGAGCAAAATATTGCCACTTTCAATTTTAAAATTTTCAAAAAAAATGTTCAGTGTTGCACCCAAAATGACAACTATAAGCAGTTGCAATGGGGCTTGAACTTATTGGTAAGTATGGTAGCAATTTGCTGTTCCTGTTACACACACATAAAACCCCACAAAGCACATATAGAACCTGCTAAAATGCTCTGGCCACTCTCCTTCTGGTAACATTATTATGTTCTCAAATCTCCTTCTACAATTCTCCAGAAGATAAGGAGGCAGAATTTCACCCTCAACTCTCACATTTTGTTTACCCTATTGTAATGGATTTCAAGAAACTTGGAAAATTTTGAAAAATGAGATAATAGAAGCACAGTCTAGCACAATACCAACAAAGAGGAAAAACAACAGCTCTCAAAAGAAACCAGCATGGCTGCATAAAGAACTCTCTGACAAATTGAAAGATAAAAAGGACAAGTATAGAAAGTGGAAAGAGGGGAACATAACTAAGTCAGAATATCAGCAAATAGCCCGAGCCTGCAAAGATGAAGTGAAGAAAGCCAAGGCTCAAAATGAACTAAGGCTTGCGACCAAAGTCAAAAATAACAAAAAAAGCTTCTTTCAACATGTAAAAAACAAGAAAAAAGTGAAGGAAATGATTGGTCCATTAGTGGGTGGAAGTGGCAAGAAGGTGACAAGCAACAGGGAGAAAGCAGAACTATTTAACTCATTTTTTGCATCTGTCTTTACACAAAGGGAAAAAACAGACCAACCTATCAAAAATAGTGCCATAAAAAACAAAATAGAAACACAAGTTAAGATAAACAAGAAAATGGTAAGTGAGCACCTGTCCAGCCTAGATGAGTTCAAATCGCCAGGACCAGATGGTTTCTCAAGGAACTGGCAGCTGTGATATCGGAACCATTGAAATATATTTTTCAAAATCCTGGAACACAGGGGAACTACCAGAGGACTGGAAAAGAGGTGATGTAGTTCCCATCTTCAAAAAAGGAAAAAAAAATGGATCCAGGAAATCACAGACCTATCAGCCTGACCTCAATACCTGGGAAGATCCTGGAAAAGATAATCAAACAACGAATCAACAAACACCTAGAGGCAAACAAAGTCATTACTAAAAGCCAACATGGGTTTGTCAAAAATAGATCATGCCAGATAAATCTTATTGCATTCTTTGACCAAGTGACAAAATTAGTGGATCAAAAGAATGCTGTGGACATAATTTACTTAGACTTCAGTAAGGCATTTGATAAAGTAGATCACAACCTACTACTTGATAAGATAGAAAAATGTGGGGTAGACAGAATCACCACCAGATGGATCCGTAGCTGGCTGACCGGCCATATTCAGCGAGTGGTCCTCAATGGAACTGCATCTATATGGAGGGAAGTGTGTAGTGGGGTGCCCCAGGGCTCTGTTCTGAGCCCAGTGCTCTTCAACATCTTCATCAACGATTTGGATGAAGGGATAGATGGGGAACTCATCAAATTTGCAGACGACACCAAGCTGGCAGGAATAGCCAACACTCCAGAAGACAGGCTTCAGATACAGAAGGATCTGGACAGACTTGAACACTTGGCACTAACTAACAAAATGAAATTCAATGGTGAAAAAAGCAAGGTTCTACATTTAGGCAAGAAAAACCAAATGCACAAGTACAGCATAGGTGGCACCATGCTCAATAGTAGTAACTATGAGAGGGACCTCGGAGTCCTAGTAGACAATCACCTAAATATGAGCCAGCAGTGTGCTGCAGCTGCCAAAAAGGCCAACACAGTGCTAGGCTGCATTAACAGAGGGATAGAATCAAGATCACGTGAAGTATTAATGCACTCTACAATGCCTTGGTAAGGCCACACTTGGAATACTGCATCCAGTTTTGGTCACCACGATGTAAAAAAGATGTGAGACTCTAGAAAGAGTACAGAGAAGAGCAACAAAGATGATTAGGGGACTGGAGGCTAAAACATATAAGGAACGGTTGCTAGAATTGGGTATGTCTAGTTTAACGAAGAGAAGGACAAGGGGGGACATGATAGCAGTATTCCAATATCTCAGGGGCTGCCATAAAGAAGAGGGAATCAAGCTATTTTCCAAAGCACCTGAAGGCAGGACAAGAAGCAAGGGGTGGAAACTAATCAAGGAGAGAAGCAACCTAGAACTAAGGAGAAACTTCCTGACAGTGAGCACAATTAATCAGTGGAACAGCCTGCCTCCAAAAGCAGTAAATGCTCCAAAACTGGAAGTTTTTAAGAAGAGACTGGACAGCCATTTGTCCGAAATGGTGTAGGGTTTCCTGCCTGAGCAGGGGGTTGGACTAGATGACCTCCAAGGTCCCTTCCAACTTTACTACCACTATTAATATTACTAAGTCTTTTTGAACCCCTCAAATATTGCTTACTCTCTTATAGTGGATTTCAAGCCTTTCTGAAAATAGAAGACATCTTTCATTGATGAAATAATTCTCTGGATCTAGTGCACGCTCATTTACATTTTTAATAGTATATGATATTCATATACAGTTCTTAAATATCTTGAAACTTTTCTTTCTTATTAAGCTGGAAAGAATTCAGTTTACATGAAATCTTACAGTTCACATGATCAACCACACCAGATGGAAGACAAATGCCATTCACAAAATTTGCAAACAATAGTTTCACCAACAAAACAAAGAGGAAAGAACATCAGGGATCAATTTTTAGCAGCAACATGTTGAGCTAAATTGAGAAGTGGAATTTTGGATGATAGAATTCTATTTCAAAGCTTGTCATGCCATTTTCATTACTAAAGTTTGACATCAAAATTGGACATTTGCCTTCTCTGCCTAGTTAAATGCAGGGCTTAGTGCTAAGTTCAGAAATTCTGTTCCCAGTTGGCTGTCAAAAAGTTCCTTAATATGCCAAATATTCATTTTCCAGGCCCCTGTTAATTTCAACACTAGCACTTGGCAGCACTACTATCTATAAAGGACCAGAACAAATTAGAGTATCCAGAAGCTGAAAATCAAAACAAACATCTTTATTTGTCAAAAACCTGGCTCGTATGTATTACTGTCTGTCTACCTATCTTTTTCTTTCTCAAATGAAGTTGCATATAAATTACAAAGTTCAAAGATAAGGAATACAGGGATGACCTTAATATTAGTCAAGTCTTGTGAAAGACACTAAATAAGAGAATTTCATGTATTTTCAGTATAATTTTCTATATGTAGGAAAAATTACCTTACATTTTTTCTTGTATACTTTATTTATTATTCTTTCTAAGCAAGCCAAACAAAAGCTCTCATAATCTAACTGCAACCTACAATTATTTTTCAATTAGCAAGTATAATTAATTTTCACACTTCGTGTGAAGACAGAATATTTAAATGTTCATTAAATCTGACAATACAGGAAAAAATAAATCAACAAAGGAATCTGTTAGTTTGGATCTCACCTCTAAAGGAACGTATGGTTTTGTTTTTTGGTTTGCTGATTAACTAGTGATATAAAATTCTTAGCAGACTCTGTAGTTATGATTGCAATATCAGCTGAGTGTGATTTCATTTTCCATGTGTACTTTTCTATCCAAACACGGAGATTGGATGTAGACATATGTTCTTGTGAATGAAGGCAAATATATGTGTCCAAGCATAATGTTGCAGGATCCAATCTGGGTTGGTCACTAGGACCAGAGGCTTAGAGGATGGGCTTAAAGCAGGAGTGTCAAACTGTTGGCCCACGGGCCAGATGCGTCATGCTGAAACTGCACCCACCCCATTGCCGGCAATGGAAAAAAGTTGCAATACATCACGATACGTCATGTGACGATGCAAGTTTGATACCCCTGGCTTAGAGGATAGGCTCCAGAATGAGTCTGAAAGCTCAGAAGAGTAAACCTGTGATCCCAGTAACCAACCCAGAATGGATCCTGCAATATGTTCTTGTCTTTTTCTATATATCCATCCGTCTATTTGGTTTATGTCCCAACTTTTCTCTAGGAACTCAAGCAGTGGCGGGATTCAAATATGAGAGCAACCAGTTCTCTGTGTGGATGCTACTTCCGGAAGTTCATTCTGGCCTGGGCAACAAAAAATTAGCTACCGGTTCTGCTGAAGTGATGCAAACTGGCTGAATCCTACCATTGAGCTCAAGGTAATATCCACAGTACTCCCTCCAATTAATCCTCATAACAAAAACCTTATAAAATTGGTTGGGCTGAGATATAGTTATTGGCTTACAGTTATCAATGAGTTGATCATGGTTTGCATCTTGAGGATGAGTTTTCCCAATCCTGGTCCAACACCTGAACTATTATACCACCTTGGCTATCTTTCAAGTAGGTAGGAACCAAAGCTCACATTTTCATCTGCCCTTCCTGAATGCCAGGAGCAGATATCTGCAATCATATGTGAGTGTGGAGCCCATTCTCATGGATGCTACAGAACAAGAAATTAAATCCATACTACATCTCCTTTCTGCCTTCACTCTAAGGATTTAGGTAGAGAAGCATTCTTTGAACAATGAAATTGGAACTCAGATTAACAAATATAACTTCTACAAAAGAGAGAGAGAGAGAGAGAGAGAGAGAGAGAGAGAGAGAGAGAGAGAGAGAGAGAGAGAGAGAGAGAGAGAGAGAGAGAGAGAGAGAGAGAGTCAGTCTTGTTAGATAGCAGTGATAGTCAGTTGGCATGCTAGCTGGATTTGACGAGAGATGAAGTCCAAACATGTCAAGGGTACCAAACAACTGTCTACCCTTATACTGTTTCAGAAAAGCTGAAATTAGCAAAAGCTATTAACATTTGAGAAATAAGTGTTGCTTTAATCCTATTAATCAGAAGCTTGTTAAAATAAAGCTTTAGCTGATTAATCATTAGCACCAATTTTAATCAGTAGGCTGAGAATTAAAGCACACCTGGAAATATACAGGCACATATCTAATTCTGAAAAAAAAAAGAACTCTGCTATAGGGAGGTTGTTTGTGTCTATGAGAGCCAGTTTGGTCCAGTGGTTAAGGCATCAGACTAGAAAGCAAGAAACCATGAAGTCAAATTCCACATTTTAGCCATGAAAGCCACCTGGGTGACTTTGAGCTGCTCATTCTCTCTCAGTTCACCTCAATAAGAGGATGAAGGTGTGTTGGCTATGTTCACTGTTTTGAATTATTTTTTAAAAAATAATAAAGGTGGCCTATAAATACTCAACATATATATATATATATATACACACACATACATACATACATATACATATACATATACACAGGCTTTTTTTCTCATAGAACGCCCAGAACGGAGTTCTAGCACCTTTTTTGGATGGAACCTTATAGGGTAGGCAAGGCGGGCTGTATGATGTGTGTGTGTTCCGGCACCTTTCTTTTTTTTAGAAAAAAGCACTGCATATACATACAAATGATGGCCTTTTGTTGAAAATGAAAGCAAAGAACTTAAGGGGAACCATTGCAGAAGAAAAAAGGCAATCACTCAAACAAGCCAATATATGTATACTGGGGGGGGGGGGAAAGAGGGTTTGGGGTTTTTTTTAGTTATAACACTAGACGTAGGTAGTCTTTGACTTACGACCACAATTGAGCCCAAAATTTCTATTGGTAAGTGGGGCAGTTGCTAAATGAATTCTGCCCCATTTTATGACCTTCCTTGCCACAGTTTTTAAGTGAAACACTGCAGTTGTTAAGTTAATAACACATTCGTTAAGGGAATCTGGCTTCCCCATTGACTTTGCTTGCCTGAAAGTCGCAAAAGGTGATCACATAATCCCGGCACACTGTTGCCAAGAGTCTGAATTTTGATCACATGACCATGGGGATGCTGCAATGTTCCTAAGTGTGAAAAACGGTGATAGGTCACATTTTTCAGTGCTGTTGTAACTTTGGCCACTAAATGAACTGTTGTAACTCAAGGACTACCTGTACGCATGATAGTGATTGTCCCAGTCTCTCTAACAAGGAATAGCAGAGTTTTGGAAATATTATGTATGCACAAAACAGCAATTACAAGATAAGAAAATATGAAGTGTTTAAAAGTCAAGAAGATGTTCTTGGACACTTCAAAAGAACTTTCAAGTTTATAATGTGATTAAAAAAAAGTTAAGTTCAAGATAAAAAAAAAATACTTATTTCCAATTTTCAAAAAGAAAATGCCATTTCACTTTGTATGGGTATTTAACCACAGACACAAACATACACATTTAACTAGATCCATATGGTACCCATTACTATAATATATGTCACTGATATGCAGCTGCTTGTGATATATAGCTGATAATATATTAATAAGGACAGAAATTTGTAGTAGTGCTGAGAAAATCACTCTCTCTGAATGTTCCTTTCTAACATTACTTCAGTAAATGAGATAAGCTATCATGTTTCTAGCCTGAGCTTATCCAGTAATGTCAGGATTGCACTAGTAGCCAAATGGGAACAACACTTGTTTATATCCTACTGTTGTCCTGTTCTGGAAGAAGGAAAGAGATTCACAGGCATGACAGAAATTACATGATTTTCCACATTTCTAAGATGAGGTAATCTCCATAACTGCAGAGTTTTCCTATCAGATTCTGAGTGAAGAAACTCGAGTCTTGTTTTAATGGGCTTGTGCAAGTTGATGTTGGACCAAGAGTTAGCAACACCATTCTCTATCATTTTCTTACCTTCTCAAAGAAGCTAAATATGGACCAAGGGTGGATTTTCTCTAACCAGGAGCCTTCACTGCACTGACACACAATCACAGTGAATGCAGATGCTTGTAGCTTTAGAGCTAATTGCTTGCTTCTTTTCAAACAGATGCTGGGTGACCTTTAAATACCACAAAGGCTAAGTAGCAAAGGGAGAATAATAATGATATTATAATTGATTTTTGAATTATTGAATAGGGTGACTAAATGCAGGCTGTCTCAACTTTTATCTTGCTACAAAAGATTGCTCTCAGTTTCCTTACTAGATTTTTGCCCTCTTGCACATTGGTGCAGTATAATTGCTAAATAAAAATTGGGGTGCTCTACATACCATCTAAACACCACATATAGGTAAGCTTAATAGTACAGTATTACATTACAGCTCCTTAAACATACATTTTAAGAAAAAGACTCAGATTGAGGCCAAAAAAAGATATTTGGCTGTATATTGTCTCTTCTTTTTCTTTCCTCTTTGAAGCATTGATCCCATTTCTGTAGCAGTTTGGTTCTGAAAACCTGGTTAATTGACTGATTTAAAAAAACTTGCTTTTTTTAAAAAAAGTGGCTGTCATTTCTTTAGCTATCTCTAATCCAATTTAAGTACTCCATGGATGTACCACATCTGTTTCTCAAGACTATTAAGTTATTAGTTACAGATTAATTTAATAAGCCTGAGAAATGATCAAAACTCAAGATATAATCAATAAACCTCAAATGCAGAGGATGGAAATTGGTTTTGGAACATTAGCAAAACCAGGTGACTGAAAGATAGATTTTGGCACTGGTGCCATTCTTAATAATAGATCTCAGATTTCTTTTCTGCAGTAACTATAGATTATATTAAAGTCAGAGAAATATTTAACAAATAAATTCAATCAGCAAACTAAATGCAGCCCATGATGGCCCATGAATTTAAAATGTGTCTTTCTTTTAATGTGACATTACAGCAACATAATGTTTTACAAATATGTTTTGAAGTGAATAAGTATTTCTTCATTACCCCCCCCCCCTTTGGCAAAACAACAGCTGACTATTTTCTCTATCCATCATTCTTGTATGTTCATCTAGTAACAGTTAAGTCAGCTTCAAGCTAAGCTTGATTCCTGGTGACTGTAGAGTTTTCTTAGCAGTGTTATGGGATGTTTTGCCTGAAATTTGGAGTCCCCCTACTTAGTATAACTATGGCTGATCTTGTGTAGATTCGGAGAATACCAGTACCAGATAGATGTTGCCACCTGTTCAGTCAACACAAGTGCTCAGTACAAAATACTCTGTATTCAAATCTGTTAAGGGCTGCAGAGGAATGTCAATCATGATAGAGAGCAAGCTTTTGTGGACTAACCATAGCTTATCTTTGGTAGTGGCAGTGCTGGGATTCAGCCAGTTTGCACCAGTTCGGCAGAACCAGTAGCTAATTTTTTGTTGCTCAGGCCCAGAGTTGACTTCCAGAAGCAGCATCCACACAGAGAACCAGTTGTTCACATATTTAAATACCACCACTGGCTAGTGGTTAAGGTATATGATATAATTTGACTAATAACCCGCCTAAAGTGGGTTGTATTAGAGCAGTTCTTATTATTCAGATTTCTACCTCATTTCTTCTTTTCATATCCTGTTATCCACAAGCATGTTTCTGTTGTTAGGATCATTGATAGGTCTTCCAATTATTATATTATTGCTTTGTCGTTAACTTAAAGTAGTTCTATTTTGGTTGGAATGATGGCACACTGTTTAGCCCCATTTCAATTGGGTTTTTTTTTAGATTCAAATCATTCTGTATCCCTCAGTTGTTATTATTTTTTAGTAGCAAAAACAGAAGTACTAAAAACAGGTATGGAGAGGGAGAAGAATGTATTTGGGCCACATTTTAATACAGCCCTAGCTAACTCACATTCACTGCACCTATATTCGAAGCAGAATTGATATCTGTATTTTGCTGATCTTTCTGATGCAATTTACAATAGAACAAATGAGGGAAAATGTTGTGCATATTAGTGAAAAATGCATACAAGATGTTTGTTATAGACAACCAGGTGCAGACTTTAAAAAGTGAAGATAGATCCATAGGATATATTGAAAGGAGCTGTTGCATTTTTCTTCTGATACATTTCTTCTCCATCTATAAACTTTTGCTAAGCAATAATTAATCTGCTATGTCAGAGTGGAAGTGAAAAATCTAGAGAATTCACAACTACCATTTTTTCACTTGTTCTGATATCACAGTAGCCCAGAGAAGGCTAGGAACAGTCAAACAATAGATAATGGGGTCTCTGGAAATGAGGGGCATTAAGTTTAATCATTTAAATACATAGTTACTACCCACATGTCATTGCATACATGACTTGTTATGTATGATATGCTGTGAGACAATGGAATTATAAAACAACCTACAGTGAAGTTTCACTCGATATAGTCAGATGAAAGCTTTCTGTAAAAGTCAGCAGCTTTCAACTTTAGAAAAAGCAGGGAGGATGTTTGCCAAGTACTATTCCACATTAAAAGAAAAGAAGGGGGAAAAGCAAAATCCCAAAAGGCTCTGATGAGTCACACGTGCAAATTACCATAGAATTTGGGAAGGAAAATTAAAACGTCACACTTCACTCCCAATGCTGTGCTTACAGTCATGTTTATTTCCTCTGTTTATTCATGCAGTTTCTAACACACTTGAGAATGCCAAGGTAAGTGTTATTATTGTTCATCAACACATTATATGGACCGGTGCTCTCACGACATGCATGGTTAACACAAATTTTTCTATTATATTCTGCTTTGGATTGACTTGTTCACTTGAGCATAACACCAAGAATACTCTGAAAAGTAAAAATATAAAACTGATGTTGAAATTGAATGGTGAGCACCTGAATTTCATATTCTCGCATTGATAACTCCATCGTATCTCTCTTTTGGATCTCCCATCTCTTGCCTTCATTCAATTGAGGAAGTTATGAATGCAAACAATCAATGCAGTAACATCCTGAAGTGCCCTAATTTGCCCATCTTCTTTCCAAAGGACTTTTCCTCAGCAATTAATAGATTATCTAACATTGTTATCCAGATATTCGCACAATGGAGGAATGGATTATAAAAATGGCAGAAATGGCACAACTCACCTGCTTTGTTAGAGAGAAAAATAAGTGCTTTTTGAAGGAAATCTTAATATGCTTGAAACAGAAAAAAAACCTTTAATTTTAGGTTTAAATGATTAGATCAATTTGCTGTTATAGCAATATACTGCTAAATACAATACGCAAAGCAAAAACTTGAGATTGTAACTGTATTTGGTATTCAGCTTCACTGTCTGGGATAAAGTTAAACTCAAAAAGAGACTTGGAAGAGAATTTTATTTACAAGAGTTTGCAAAGGCTGGTGGACTTCTGTTAACACAATCAAGAAGCCACACACAATCAAAATTGGCAATGGTTTAAATACCTCCTGGTCCCAATGATATGCCGCATCCCTCCTCTATGGACCCAGTTGATAGGCCCACTTTGGTTACATGCTTTCCAACCTCCTAACCTGACAAAAGGTTTTCTGCCTGACAACAAGTTTCCCGCCTTTTATTTAACTAAGGTCTCATTAAATAATTTTTATCAAAAATTATATTCCCTTCAGCACCAAAGTTGGAAGCCATTGCTTTTCTTTCTTTCCCTCTGACCTTGCACCTCTTTCCTTTCCTTCTCCTATTCCCTTATTATTTTGGTTTTCTACTTGTATTTTATATTATAATTAACTTCAATAAAAAAAAGACTGGAATCCTTCTATGGACTTTTCTTCTAAAAGAAGAAAAAAGTTGAAATGATGATTTATGGTTGAAAAGGTGACAAATAAAGGATTGAAGGGACTTCTGCAATAGTCAGAGAGAGGGAGATGATGGGGTAGTTCATTTCTGTTGAATAAAAATTCAGAAGACATTATTTTTTCATATTGTGTGTTTTCTCTTTCTTTTTTGCATGTTTTTTCTTCTTTTTTTTCTTTAGATATGGCTTTTAATGTATGTAAAATTCTTCATAAATATAAATTAAAAATAATGTTGCTCTCTGTGTAATTACTATGCAGCTTTTGGGCAAGCTATTGATTTCTCTAATATGTGTTTTCCTTGGTCAAGAAAGACAGGGAAAGACTGTATGGGGGATAATGCAAAATAGAAACAGAAAACATGGTTTAAAACACTGGATTTCTAAATTCACAACAATCTGTGAAGAACTTTAGTATTTTTATAATTCAGCAGAGAAGAACATTCCTAATATGATGCCACCATATACAATAGGAAGGCCATACCGGTTAGGAATTCTGAGTTCCAGTTGCTCTGAATGGGTTCAAATTGGAAATGACTGTTTAAAAAGTATAATAAAGGTATTTTAGTACTGAAAGTACTCTGTTTCAGCCTTCTCTGATATCTTCAAGAAGTATAAATTCAGTTCATCTCATATACACAAATAAGCAGCCAAAGGCAGTCAAAACAGAAATGCGGTATTGATTTGATGCTGCACAACAGTTTTGATAACTTAGTCACAGCCCAGTGATGCTGATGGGAACAATTCCATTTCCAATTAATATCAGAGTTGTTTCATCAACTGCTTCTTTAGTTCTTTTCTCATTGTCAGTCCCCCACCCCATAAATCAGTTCAATAACACCTGAATGGTTGCAGTTTATGCACAGGAGACTTAAGTTCATCAACTTAATATGTCATATTTATTTAGAGATATTTGGTAAGCTAATAAAGAGAAAGCACAGCTCCATGGGGAATGTCAGATGCAAGATATTTTTTTGATTGGTTTAGGAAGCAATGTGCAGAGTAAACTCATAAGGGTTGCACTTGAAGTACCATTCTGTGCGAAATATCCAGCTAAATCAAAATAATTATATTTTGCTCTTTGATACCCATGGTACAGAGCTTTCAATACTGTCAAGGTCCCAGCCAAGCAATTCAATCACTTAAGCTAGGAATGGGCTACAGGTATTGGCAAAGCCAGGAGAAAAAGTGTATATTCACACTTTTAACACTGATACAAATGAGCTAAATGAGCTATTGTTTCTAGACACAGGGGGCAACATATATGACCCACAGATCATTTCTAAGGGAACATGGCCATTGTGAGAAAAAAAATTAAAGTTGGTTAACCCGGACAGCCATTTGTTCAAAATGATATGTTTCCTGCTTGAGCAGAAGGTTGGACTACACATTCTCTAGGGTTCCTGCCAACCTTATTATTCTATGTTTTTGTTCTAACATACATGTTTTAACAACCTAGTAATGTTGCTGAGCAAATAATGGATGGCTTATACTTACCTCCTTTTTTCTTGCTAAATAAGTATTGTTTGTTAATGGTAACTGCTGCTATCAGAGCTAAAACAGAACAGGAGTCTTACTTGGTTTTTTTTTGGGGGGGGGGAGAAAAAGCCCTGATAATTGTGTACCACATATATAAATAGCTGCTTAAATATCATTCAACATTGACTGGTAGCAACAAGATATTTATTTTAGACTTATGGAAGAGAGTAGGTTAAACATCACTGCTGATAACACTGAACTCACTTCTATTTTTTTTTTCTTCATTTTACATTGCACTGAGATGATGTCACCCTTCTATTATCTGCCAAGATTCACAGCCCAAAGATGACAAGAATGCTGTGGAGTAAAAACAATAATAAAAAAATAAACTGATTTCTTCAAATGTTTTGCTTAACTTTTTATCACCTTTCTATTTTTTTCACTTCCTTAAATCCTGAGAATCCAGTCCAGGTTGGAACGTTTCCTCCCTCTCACCCTCATTCCTATGCCAGTAGACTGTTGGCTGTTTTCTTGGATCATCAAACAATCTTAGTTTTTTATTATTATTTCCACACATATTGATTTTTCTCTCCATTTTTAATAAAGTCACTAAAACCATATCAGTGCCCTTATGCATAATTCAGCATCTCCTGACACCAACGGCAACTAAACAAAGGAAGTGATATGACTCCCATTAGAGATCTTTTATATTGGAGGCCGCTAAAGTGCACACCCTTGCACTTGTCTTATTTGCTCTCTGAGCCCATTTAAACAACCCTGGCAGTTTTGCTTACTGCTGTCCTGGTTTTCAAAAGCTGCTAGCCTGGTGCTCCCAAAACTCTGAGTTATAAAACAATGATGTAATCTACGATTTCCAAACAAGAAGCAAATCCTATTAGCATATTGCAGCTCTGTAAATTTTGGTGTGCTTTTTGGGATTATATTAACTTGAAAAGATGACTAAATAACACATTCAAGAGTTGTATCGAAGAAAGGCAGGATATAAATCTAATTAGCAATAAATAAAATAAATAAAAACAGTTTACTCTGCTCTAGAGGTTTGCATGGAAAGGAAAACCAGAACAAACTACTGCTTCCCTTTTTCAAATAAATTCAGATTGGCTATAGTTTGGCAGAAACACACCCAGAAAATTTGGTCTGTTGTAAACTTTTCACAACAAACAAAATTCCTGAGGGAATCCAGAGTTATTTTGCAAGGCAAATAGACCAGAGGTCTTCAAATTTGGCCCTTTTATGACTTGTGGACTTAAACTCCCAGAATTCCTTAGCCAGCATGCCTGGCTGAGGAATTCTGAGAGTTGAAGTCCACAAGTCATAAAAGGGCCACATTTGAAGACCCCTGAAATAGACAAAACCTGATCAAACCCCCTCCTCCTTTACCGTAGTAGCTGTAAGTCCACTAGCCTGCCTGCTTCTGCCCACAGCTTTCCCAGTGCCTTCCCTTTCTCCCTGGGATGCTGCCAATATGCCTTTTCCACACTGGGAAAAGGGGGGACTCGAAGCATTAAGCAAGTACCCCCCCCCCCAATCCTTATGAAAAGTAAAAATTAGTTGAAGAGTCTTGTGACACTGAAGTTACTGAAAGTGCAGTTCTGATGTAGAGGATGGCAGACAGAAGGACTTAACCCTCAACTTTTTGCAGACAAGTATCAAATATCCCACTTGCCCATTTCCTATAAACTTCCCTCCATTTCTTAATAAGGGATGGAGATGGCCCTTGCGTGGCATGGGGAATCCAGAAGGCAGAGACAGATGTCAAAAAGTCAAGACAGCAGGCGCAGATAAAAAGGAACAGAGTTTTGATATTGTATTGATGGTTACCATCTTGATCCTTTTGTAACCTCCCTGCAAATGCCCCTGTTTCTACATTTGGATACAGATGTAGGATGAAAGCTATATTTAACTTGCTTGAAACATGATGAAAATGTAAATGTAAGTTAAAATAAATGCAAATAAATGTAAGATAATGAATTCCCTTTGATTAATTAACCTACTGTATTGCATTGCTATTTGATAGCAACTCTTAGCAGAGCATTAAGGACTACCCTGAAATCATTAAGGGCCAACACCAGTGATGAGATCACAGGATGTGTAATTTTGCTCCTGGGAGAATGAATGAGCCTGCATGGAATGCAATTCCTAGATTTTGAATCAAAAACACAATTTTGGGAGGATCCTGATTATGGCTTCAGCTGCTTTGCTTTGCTTTGGCATTGCTCTGATTTGAATTTTCCTTGAATCTACCAATTAGATTTGGGACTTGGGAATATAAAATGTGGCCTTCCACCATGCTGTTTTTGCACTGAGATTCTTGATGGACTTTTCCTCAGAGGCGCCTGTCTATGACTGATGACCCATTCGATTTGCCTTAATTGGAAAGGAGAGATCATTGTAGACAGCTTTGCCTTTAGTTGGAAAATAACGGGGTAAATCAACACAGAAGGCACATTTAATTCCTACCAGTGTAAAAAAACAAGACCAAAAATGTTGGATCCAATTTAAAATGGTCATTAAATAAAAACAGTGTGTTTTATTGACTAGAACACATTTTCTTCTGAATTAACGGCTTATTCTGCATTTAGTTGAAAATACTAGTTCTTGCAGAATGTCAAGGGCTTGAAGATTCCACGTTTGTGCGTTCACTTGACCATCAAAATAATCCCATTTTCAAATGTTCTTTTGAACCTGGATTTTATTTTTTACACTGAAACTCAAAGCAACTTAGAATATGAAGTTCCTAAACTTAGTCTATATTTTAAAAACAGGTATATTTTCTGCAAGTTTAGCTAATGATGTCAATTTACAAAATAAGGTCTTTTGAAAGTCAGCCGTGCCTTCTAGAAATCGTATCTAGAAATGTTTCCCTTTCTTTAACAACACAATTTAAGGTTTGCCTTCCCATGCTTCCATGAGTTGCGTAAATTATTTCAGAAATTTCTAATCCATAGACAGCCCAATATATAAGAATAATAAAACAGATAGATAAAACTGGCATTGTAGCCCCTTATATAGCACATTAGATTCTAGGTCCTGCTATTAATAACCCTCTTGGAAATTAAGCTTCAAACCTAATTCTTGCTACACAGGCAGTCCTCAGCCTATGACCACAATTAAGCTTAAAACTTCTATTGTAAAGTGCGATAGTTGTTAAGTAAGCTTTGTCCCATTTCACAACCTTTCTTTTCACAGTTGTTAAATTACTAACACAGTTGTTAAGTCAATCTAGTTTCCCCTTTGATTTTACTTGTCAGAAGGTCGCAAAAGGTGATCACATGACACCAGGACATGGAACCAGTGGTGGGATTCAACCGGTTTGCACCAGTTCAGTAGAACTGGTAGCTAATTTTTTGTTGCCCAGGCCCAGAATGGATTTCCGGAAGTAGCATCCACACAAAGAACCGGTTGGTCACATATTTGAATCCCACCACTGACTGGAATCATCATGAATATGAACCAGTTGCCAAGCGTTCAAATTTTAATCACATGACCATGGGAATGCGGCAACATTGTAAGTATGAAAAACTGACATAACTTGTTTCAGTGTCATTATAAGTTTGAACAGTCACTATACAAATGATTGTAAGTTGAGGGCTACGTGTACTACTTATGATGGCAATCTAACAAATGAATCATAGTTAACTTACACAAAACTGGTGGTGGTGGGATAAAACATTGGAATAAAAAAAAAATTGGCCCAGAGGGAGATCCAAGTAGCCTCCTCCACCTCCAAATAGGTTTTGGAGGCAACTCCAGAGTGGCTTTAAGAATGGCGTAGAATGCAAATGTATTGGATGTTGGTCCAGAAGTTTAATCTACCAATAATCTACCAATTCAAACTGGCATTTTATGAGAAATCCAGCCCAATTTCATCTGTTCATTTAAGATGCATTGATTGTTTTTAAAAAGTGGAGAGGCCAACTTGTCCTGGTTTTTGTTTTTTTGTTTTCTATCTCAGTGGAAGAATCCTGATTAGCTGACAACCCTGAATTCAAAACAGATTTATTGTAAGAAGTGACACTAAGGAGTCTATTGTATTTTGAGAAGCATCCCAGAGGCTTTCAATAGATCAATTTGTTGACATGTGTAATTATTCAAAAACTCTGCTTCTTAATATTACTGTTTGCTTTAATTCAGTTCTTCCTCTGATATTGTTGCTTTATTTTTTTTTCAAGTATCTCTTTCTACAATAGAGCTACTTTGCATTTTGTGTGTGATAGCTATTGATTTTTTTTCTTTGCTTCACAGCAATGATCTAGACCAACTGCAAAAACTTATCTATAAGCAGATGACTCCAGACAAAATATAAATTCTATATTTGTTAACATAAGTAAAGTATGACCTGATAATATAGGAAATGTGATGGGTGGGTGGGTGGATGGATGGATGTGTGCTGCCACACAAGCATACACACCAAGATTATATCAGAAAAGGAAGGGGGAACACCCAGACTGGAAGATATTGATCATATATTAGAGAAGAGCAATGGCTACTCTATGAGTAGTTCAGGAAATTATGATGTAGAAGAGAAGAAGAGTGATTCAGGACCATATTGTTTATTATTGTTTAAATGTTTAATGGATCATGAAATGTGTATGTGAAGTTCAAAAGGATGTTATTTATGATTCATTGTCTGTAGCCAAGCCTTTGACTGTATTGAATACGAAAAAATAGAGAATTACCTGAAAGAACACGAGAGAACACTTGATGCAATTAATAAAATATTTGTTCAACAACCAAGAAGTCACTGTTAGGTGAACGTATGGAGACACAGGCTGCTCAAGATAATAAATGGTACATGATAGGGAGACATTCTATTGCAAGTTGCCACTTGAAATCAATTTTATGTACAGTAGCAGGTTTGAGGAACTCCATCTTAGATGAATCAGAAGTGGACCAAACTGGGACCAAATGAAGTACAGAATATTACTTGGGCACATGGTTCTTTTTTTTTTTTAATAATTGCTATTGGGCACAATGTGATAAATATATATATATATGTGTGTGTGTGTGTGTGTGTGTGTGTGTGTGTGTGTGTGTGTATATATATATACATACACACATATATATATATAGGTCTTTGGTTGTTCGGGTTTTCTCCCGCGTAAAATTGGAAGTGTCTTGGCGACGTTGCGACGAAGTCCCATTTGTCATCTTCAGCACGAAGTTTGCTGCTCAAAGCACGAAGCTGAAAGCACCAGCCTCAAGATGACGAATGGGACTTTGTCGAAACGTCGCCAAGACACTTCCAATTTTACGTGGGAGAAAACCCGAACAACCAAAGACCTACATACAAATACCCGCGAAAACCTCAGAAAACATATACATATACATATATATATATATATATATGCTGGAAAATTTGCATAAAAATATGACTCCTGGGCATGTCTATGGTACAAATAAAATACGAACACCAGGAGAGTATAAATATAAAATATACTTTACTAAAAGCTGCCAAGCTTTCGTTTGGAAACTCCAAACATCATCAGGGCTAAGGAGCCAGTAAACAATGATGACTTAAATGGGTTTTGCCGGCATCTGCACCCGGCTCATGGACCGCGTCTGGAACACTAATTAACCAGCCGGGACCGGTGACGCAGTCCATGAGCCGGGTGCAGATGCCGGCAAAACCCATTTAAGTCATCATTGTTTACTGGCTCCTTAGCCCTGATGATGTTTGGAGTTTCCAAACGAAAGCTTGGCAGCTTTTAGTAAAGTATATTTTATATTTATACTCTCCTGGTGTCCGTATTTTATATAGGTCTTTGGTTGTTCGGGTTTTCTCCCACGTAAAATTGGAAGTGTCTTGGCGATGTTTCGACGAAGTCCCATTCGTCATCTTCAGGCTGGTGTTTTCAGCTTCGTGCTTTGAGCAGCAATGTGTGGTCTTAGCTGTTTCTTCCTTTTAACTGCCAGTGGGGGTATGAACTGATTGGGTGGGAGCTTGGCTGTGTTCTGATTGGGTGGAGGTGTGTTCTGAATGGTTAGGGGCTTGGCTGTGCTCTGATTGGCTGGGGGAGTGTTCTGTTTGGTTGTGCTCAGGTTAGTCTGAGTTGCAGAGGGGTTTAAGATTTTGGGCTGCCTTGCTATTTTCTGGCTTCGCGTTCGTGATCGTGCCTCCTCTTCATGGAGGGTGTCAGTTTGCTTCATGTATGGATTGGAGGGGTTTAAAGTGGCTAATGATGCAGCTGTGGTCTGGCTTCTGGTTTGTGGTCGTGCCTCGTCATCGGTGTGGCTTTGGGTTTGTTTTTTGCGTGGATGTGTGGTGGTGACCTCCTGTGTGGTTTTTGTGAGTGTGGGTCTGGTATCATTTTTTGTGTTAGGGAGTCGTTTGTCAATAAGGGCGGGTTTCCAAATGGCTGGTAGGCGGGAGGTATCATCTCGCTTGTTCATGCTGTGTGGGCGTTTTTCTATCTCGATAGCTTCTCTGATTATTCTGTTATTAAAATGTTGAAGTGGGTCCTTACATACAGTGTGAAAGTTGGACAATTTAAAAAAGCAGATGGAAGAAGACTACACTCCTTTTTGGAGAGAGCTACTGGTGCACCTCGGATATCAAAACAAGGAGATTTTAAACTGAATCTAATCTGAAATACCACTGGAAGCTTAGCAAGCTAAGCCAGTCTCATTTTGGTTATGTCATGTGTCCAAATTCCTTAAAAATATTGATTAATAATGGCTGGAGATGCTAGAAAATGAAGTCAGTAAAAAGTTAGATACCATGAGACATGATACTAGTTAAACCTAGAAATATTAAAGAAAGCTGTAAAACATTGGAAAGAATAGACATCACATAATTAACTTACAAAGTTTCCGAAAAACAAATGCAATTGAAGCAGATGAAAAGAGAGAGGGGGTGAGATGGTTCTTTAAAAAAAAAACACACATTGATATTGCCTTTATATGCTGAATGTTCCTCAGATGAATTTTAATTAGTTTTTGCATGCTGAACCTTCTTTTATTTTCAGAGGTCTCTTCTTCAAGCAAGGTATGGTTTGAATTCTGTGAAACATGAGCTGGGAGGCAAGTCCCTACTATAAACAAATTAATGATGTCTAACACAACTTTTCCAATGAGGATACTGTATCACAGTTGGCTTTAGTTTCATATCATGAACTAGTTACTCTAAGTCTTGGTCCAGAATTTGGTAAACTTTTGGGGTTTGTATATTCTAGTATACTTTTTACTAAAAATCTATGAATTATTGACAGACTCTGGTACTAAAAACATGTGAAGTGTCTCAGTGGCATCAGTAGCAAACTGCAATGATATCAAAATGACCATGGGTGATGAGGCCATGTCACCATTGTCTATCTGGATCCCAATATTTGATGCAAGTAAATAATTTGTGGCATGTGTGCAACAACATTCATTCACTCTCACTCACTCATTCATTCATTCATTCATTCATTCATTTGAATTAATTAGCCATGCAATGCCAGTAGACTGGGTGGAGTACAAAACTGTAAAATCCATTAAAAAAACCACCAAACCAAATGAAAGCCCAACTTAATACAATCTCATAAACAACATAAATCAAGCAAAACAGGGACACCAGATAAACAACAATATATTAACCTAAACCTGGGACCAAAATCAGATTTTCAGAGTTTTTCAAAACTCAGCAAGACAGGGTACTCTCCAAATTTTATGAGGAATATTCCAAAATATGAGGGCCATAACAGAGAAGGCACACTTCCTCTGTCTCAAAATATGACAACATTTAATAGAGGGGACCTGAAGTGAACTTACTCTGCTGAAACATACCAGGCAGGCAGAAATTACTGTACTGGAGATAAGCGGTCCTTCAGGTATCCAGACTTTATGCCAGGGCTTTTCAACCAGTGGTATGGGTACCACCTGTGGTACATTGGCACCTGGCAGGTGGTACGCAACCATCCTAGAAAAGTGGTAGCAGGGGAGGGGAATGAGCTGAACTGGTGGCAGCACCGCACAAACCTGAGCGAGAGATGGCTGGAGCTGCAGAGCTGTCAGGGCTCAGCAGAAGCACCAGGATCAGCGCTTCTTCGGGGCTATCAGGGTTCAGTGGAAGCGCCGGAGCTCGGCGCTGATCCTGGCACTTCTGCTGAGCCCAGAAGAAGCACCGATCAGCTGGAATGTTGCAGCATCTCCAGGGTCTTGTGATTTACATTCATATGCTTGGCAACTGATTCATATTTATGACAGTCACAGTGTCCCAGGGTCATATGAAGTGACCAAAACCTGCTGCAACCACTCAGCAGATGGGGGGAATAAAAACCAAACACGCCCCCACCCCACCCCCACTGCCAGTCCTCAACAGAAATGCTCACAACAATGAAAACCTCGGACAGGAGGAAGAGCGCCGCTGGGTGGGCAGGCAGGTGTCTTGCTCGGCTGTGGCTTGGGGGGCACTTTTTTCAGTGCCATTGTAACTTCGAACTGTCACTAAGCAAACTATTGTAAGTTAAGGACTACCTGTATTTTATTACTCCTCCCCTTTTTTGTTTTGTTCATCAGGTTTTTGACACCTTGCTAGGCGACTGGTGGTACTCAGATATTGCCATATCCTAAAAGTGGCACAATGGGTGAAAGGGTTGAAAAGCCCTGCTCTATGCCATACAGAGCATTGTAGGTAAGAAACAGCACCATAAATTGCACTCAGAAGCAGACTGGCAGCCAATGCAGCTCACATAGCAGTAATGACACAGGAGCAGACTAAAAGTGTATTTTGAACCAGCTGTAGCTTCCTGATAGTCTTCAAGGTCAGTCCCATGCAGAACGCATTGCACTCATTCAATAAGGAGATGCCCAGGGCATATCTGAATGATGGAAAGGATGCAACTAGCACTCTGGCACACAAGATAGGCCCTACACAAAGATCCTCTTGGCCACTACTGCCATCAGCTCTGTGAACAGCAACAGTAACTGTGAGTCCAGAAGGACCTCCAAGTTGTGCAGCAGTCTTGAATAGGGAAATACAGTCCTAGCCATGACCAATGAAGGTAATATCCCCAACTCAGTGGGGTGCTGTTGGAGGAAGAGTCTTCTTAGGATTAAACCAAAGTCTGTTTTGCCCCAACCAGACCTGAACAGCTTTCAGATACTCTGTCAATGTAATCATCATACATAGTTTATTTGTCCCCATAACTATGCCCACAGATGCACATAGTAACCATGTTCTAAACTGGAGTCATTTTTTAGATTGAGGAATTGGCTTTTTCAAAAACCTTACTGGATTCTTCCCACTTCCTGGATATTTTTTAAAAATAAATGTGATGCCACATTTATATACTATTTTTATACATTGTATATAATTTTATACATAAATTAATTTATACATTTATACACCATACAGTTTGTCTGGACTGGGGGCTAAGGGATGAATTTCCTCCCCATTCCTGGGAATTCCAATAAAAATAAAAATCATCGCTCAGTTATAAAAAGTGAGCAGATTTACTACTAATATTATTCAAACTTTTTGACACATGGTTAACAGGAAAAAAACCCTTTTAACAGTGACATAGATAAATGGTTAAAGTGGAGAAAAACCTATTAAAAATCAATGACTTTACTCAAAAACAAGGTCTTATGTTGCAGAATATCCTCTCTTCCTATGCAAAGTTTGTGCACACACATAAAGGCATAGATGGAGAGAGAAAAAGAGAGATAGACAGGCAGGCAGGTGTTTATCCACACCCAAAATCCACATAAAACACATTTCCCAAGGTTGACTTTGGTGGTCTCTAATGCAAGATTATATTTCTAAATATACATTAACCTACAAGAGTAGATACTAATCAGGCTGAACTTCCCACCTCACTCAAAACATTCCAGATAAAACTTTCTCCTTGTAGCTGTTTCCTCACTCAGCCTGTCCTCCTTTTTGATTCCTGTTTCTGGGTTGGATTTTTTCCAACTGGCTTCTCCCACTCTCTTTCCTGATTGGCTCTTCTGATTTATATATCTTTTATATTCTCTACAATGCCTTTGGTCATGTTGCCCATAGTTCTGCTAGCACTTTCCTCTTGGCCCATTACTCCTCCTTGAAAAACTTTCTGTTTTCTTGCAACTCTAGGCTGCCTTTTCTCCCTTTTGCTGCAGATAGGAGTTGTCGCAAGAATTTTATCAGCTTTCTCCTTATTCCTACTTCTCTTCTTTACATCACTTCTTTCTTTTCCTTAAAGCTTATTTCCTCTCAAAAGGACTTTTTTCTAAACTTCATCCCTCCTCCTAAAACTCCTGCGGCTTCTTACTAGTCTTGGCACCTGTTTGCCTTTCTGGATAAAGTTCTGCTTTGAACCTCTCCTCGTTCTTTCTTTTCTTCATGAACATACTTAGTCACATACTTTAGATCAGGGGTGTCAAACTCGCAACATCACGTGACGTGTCATGACGTATCGTGACTTTTTTTTGCCATTGCCGGCAATGGGGTGGGTGCAGTTTTGCTATGATGCATTCAGTCTGCGGACCGGCAATTTGACACCCCTGCCTTAGATGTTTAGCTTTCAATTTCTGCTTCAAATTACTTCAGTCCTGCTCTTTGTGTGGGCAAAACATCTGTCTTGGGGTCATTTTAGCTTTTCTTTCTCTATATTGGTTCAGGTTCCCTATATTTCCATCTCTGTTTCCCTCTAATTATCTTTCAAGTTCTCTAATTTCTACTACACCCCATCATCTCTCTTATCTGCAACACTCATTATCTCCTTTTGATCTCTTACCACCCGTTAATTGTCCCCAATTCCAAGAACCCTTATTCCCCCTCATCTGTACAACAATAATAAGCTTCTGGCAAGCCTCTAATAGGCTGCTGCAGATCCTCTTTGCACAAATTCTGACTATTGGTTATATTACTCCTATACTCTAATTACAAATAGGGGTTGCGTGCACATCTACAAATCAGGCATTTTTGTTCAATATCAGAATGGAAGAAATCTGGCCATTCTTCCCCAGAAAAATCAACTTGTTGGTAGAATAAAGTTTGTTTTGGATAATTCAATGTCACCAGCCAAGGGGAAACATTTTTTTATGCTTGTATATCTGAGTCATGAATTAAATGGCCCTTGGTTGCACTGATTTTCCAAGCTTGCACTGATGATGTTACCTAGTTGGGTAAATGAAAGTTCTGCAAGAAAACAACCAATCTCAGAGAGCACCAATGATCCCACAGTTCAGCCCTGAGCTACAAACATTCTATTCAGTCAGGAAATTTTGCTGATCTATTAAAAATTATTCTGGCTTACTGATAGCTCCATATTCCATTTAAACATGCCTTTGTTGATCATTCCCACAGACAGATTTGAAAATTCAGGGTTGAAAAAAAAGTGTTTAGCAACAGAATAGTTTTTGCTATTATGTGATCTGTGATTTCAGAAACATTCAGTAGGCAACATTCAATATTGTGGAACCAGTTTTGAAAATCAAATATCAGGACTGGAAACCCCACAAGATGGTTCAGCAAGTGAAGCTTTACTTTCATAAATGCGTTGCAACTTTAATTGCAGTCCTTCCAAGTTCAATATGAAATATGTATTGTTAGTTGTGTGGCTGAAGTGGTGCTTCCACCATATTTTGTTTGTACTGTCATTTTTTTATAAGAAATCCTAATTTCTTATAGGAAGTCATAATTTCCTGACTTATTGTTCCTTAAATGTTGTTTCCATTTATACTCAATTTTGATTTTTTATGGTAATTATATAAGGATACAGAAATCTTGGTTTGATGTTAAAGTTTCACCCTGTGAAAAATGTTGCTGATGTGCATTCATTCTTGAGTACTATGAATTCCACATGTCTGATTAAAATCTTATGCATATATTAACATTTAAAGAAACAGCCTGCTAGCAAAAGAGATAAGACTGCTCATGAAGATTCTTAATTAAACAATAAAGCTTTAAGTGGTCTGAAACTCTTATAATTGCAGCTGTATTGTCAGCATCTTAACTACAACCTAATTAACACTGATGCAGTGGTGATTAAAAATATAAAAGCAGTATGAGGACCAGTATAATGTCCCCATCTTTTCATAAGATCTTGTTCATCTTCATTTTTCCATAATACTTTCAAATGATAATAGCATTTGACATTAACTCGGAGGGACATCAGAATAACTGGTAAGGACATTATCCATAATTAATGCAACTCCTTTATAAGTCAGTGAGACCAAGAAGCTTCTATCTTTGCAATGCAAGTTAGACAATTCCTTTCATTTCGTTCAACTCACTTTTCTCTGGATCTTCCTTACCAATTCAGCAAGTTTCAGAAATAAGCATTGTCTAACAGAAGAGAATATATACACCTCAGGGACGAATAGTTGGGTCCTCAGTGCTCTCTGAGCTTGTAGACATTTCATTACTGGGCTAGGCAACATCATCAGTGCATGGGAGAATACAATATATATACATCTATGCATAATAGAAACCCCTGCATACTGCAATATTCTGCACCTCTTAATTGTGCTTTTCAATGTGAGCAGAAGTTTGGGAAAGCTTCTTTTATAAGTTTTGAGTATATAAGTAATAAAGAAAATATGTAAATCTACATATTGATCCATTTACACAACCAGCATCCACATGAGCTCAATAGCAACTAGCACTAAAAGGCATTTTACAATGCGGAAAAAATTATCTATGCTGTCCTTAAAAGAAAGAGAATAGCATAAGTTTTAATAATAATAATTGAACAATCTGTCAAAAATTTGTAACTGAATCTAATAACACAGAGAAGCAGAGACAAAACAGAACTGGTTCTGAAGGCTCAACAGGCAATTTTCTTTCATTAGGAAAAGCTGCCTCTTTCCTTTTTTGCTTTCAGATTTCTTGCATGGAAAATAACCTTTGGTACCGTCAGCTTATTTAAAAGTCTGCCTTTCATTTTATAGTGCACTGCAAACAACAGTCCTAGAACTGGAGAACCAATCTGTGATATTACCCAATATAGTTTTGGTATGATGATTATGATCATCATCATTGTCATATTGATTAGCATAAATCAATAACCTTAGTGCAACCGTAATAATGTTTTTTAATCTTATTCCCATTGAATTTTTTCCTCTAATAAGCAAGTACATCTGCTGGCTGTTTTAACTGCTTTAGTATGAATGTTTAAAGCAGGGCAATGGCTTTCAAATCAAATCAGAGCAAATGAAGCATTCTGTTACCAGATAAAAGAGCTGCACTGATTTATTCCCTTGCTTAATGCAGTGCAATTCTTAAAGCTTTTTTTCAGTGTACATCCCAGCTTTAGAAAATGTATATTAATGCAAAGCCAAAAGGCCCTTTGACTACTGCTTGTCTTCTACTGAAATTTAATGCATTATTAAGTTCAGAGATGAGAAGTGATCTCCATCAGACTGCTACTGAACAAACTCACTGAATTCTCATGACAACCTTGCCTGTGGTTAATTCAAACATGGTTTATGCAGTTAACCCGATTTTTTGTTTGCAAGGCACATTGAACCATAAACTAACCACATGGCCTGCATAACATACTAAATTAAAATGCGACCTGCTAGTTTCTGCTTCAGTGTGCTATGCAAACATACCTCTCCTTTCCTTTCTTCCTTGATATAATTTGAGTCACCTGTAGGTCTGTAAGTGAAAGAAGAGTCTTGCTGGATCAAAACAAAAACAAAACACAATGGAGTGGAAAAGCTGAAGGCCACAAAATAATTGGGGGACATATTTATAAGCAACCTCTGGAAAAATTGTTTGGGAAGATCAATATGAAAGTGTGCTGTGTTTTTCCTGCCCTGTTATACCTATTCTGAGTTTTATAATTCTATCTTCATGGAGCTGCAAACGTTCACCTATCAGTTTTGGAGAGAGCTGTAATGGCTGCAGAAAGGATAGTCAGGGATCATATGCAGACCTGGGGCTCAACGTTGTTCTTTGGAGGTGAAAAACAGTTATTCTCTTTCTTAAGGAGTATTTGAACTTACGACTATGCATCTTTTGGGCAAAATTTAACCGAAATGATTCCACTGTAAAGTTCTGGATGTTCTTGAAGAAGCTTACAAGGCAATCTCTAAAAAATCTCTGTGTGCTAATAAGGCCCATAAAGTTTATGGTAGTTGCTGCACTAGAAGAAGACAGATGTCAGGTTTAAAAGGTTAATAATTTCACTAATTGGAGGCTGGGTTTAAAAGAATGGCTGAGGAAGGAATGAAATTAGAGGCAAAATGATAGCTCAGATGCTTTGGGGAAAGACAAAATGGTGGCAGAGCAAGGAGGACAGGAAACAAAATAATCAATAAGCATATCGCTAGCACTTTTCCATGCCTTTTGACATAGAAAGATAACCACTCTAGATAAAACCCATCAGACACCCTCTCAAATATCACACCTCAAAGCATTGTGTTTTATTTCTGAGATTTGAGATGGTATCAGTTTAAATACTTGCACAGAGATGATGCCACTAGGTAATCTGGGACCGAGCATCATTGCTGTCTGAACTCCCTCAAGAAGGAGATTATATCATCCAGAGATGGTGGGAAGAAGGAGTAAAATATAAAAGTACTACATAATTGTATCATACTTTATTTTTGTGAACTCCAGCTTTAAGCTGTCTTTTGTATGAGATTCTGTTAAGGCAACCCGATTAGATTCAGGAAGTATTAATGCTTCTGCAAATTTGAATAGAGATGTAAATTAATCCCTCCATTTTCACAGTAGGGTGATAAATTATTATGTCGCAAATCAGCCAAAGAGATATTTAAAACTGACATTGTATAGTGAGACCTAGATTCAGCAGAGAATTGCAATACTAGTTTCCAAAATATTACATCATATTTAAATGCCATATTTTGCATATGCTTGGTGTGTGGAATATTTTTCCACTTCCAACCTTTTTTTCCCCCTTTCTACAACATCAAATTGATGTTGATGGATTTTGGCATGATACCAGCAAAGAGCATGCTGAATGAGCATGATGAGCTCTTGTGGAGCTGGAAGAATATTTCATATCTTCATTGGAGTATTTATTTTCCCATAGATAGGCTTTGTGAACATATTATCATAAACTTTATTTTTTTCCAACCTTTTCTTCCCAACCCCCATCCCCCCAAAAAACATATGCCATATGTCTTACTATAGTCTCAGCTCTCAAAAGTTACATTATTCTTCAACATGAAAGATGATAATCACTGTAATCATAACTTACCAGAGACTGATTTATTCCACCCTCAGGATTTGAATACTGAAAGCAAAGAAACCTGTTGAAATACCAGCATGGTCCTTAATTAAGGTCTCTGTGATTTGTTCTTCCATCATGGAACTAAGGAATGACACTAAGAGAATGCTCACTAAATATACAAAGCTCTAATTCCCAGAATTCATCAGTGATACAAGAATATGTGCCAGCATCTAATCAATTTAAATTCATTTTGGCTTTAGCTGCTTCCCACTAGTAGATTCTCCTCATGTTCGGGGTGAACAGATTAGTGAAATATCCAATTACCCATTTTTGTGTGCATATATTCTTGTTTAATATGGATCTAACCAAGAATCAAAATTATTTTAAAAGGAGAGGAGACGAAGGAAGGGATTAGAATTAGAAGAGGATGAGTGGCATGAAAATGGCCAAGAAGGGGAAGGCGGACTGATCTTTTTGCCCAGAATAGCTCTCTGGAAGAATGAGAAAAATGGCAGCTTAATTTCACATTTTATATCTTGTTGTGGAATCTGATACTTTGCAGAGCAAGAGCAGAATGGTGAAGCTAAAATAGTACTCATTGTATTTAGGAGGGTACAATTCCATCCATCTCCATTCAAAATGCAGTTTGTTGAATTTATTACAACTTAACTCTTTGATAAGTACACAAAAGATTTTATTTTTCAATAAGATTTCTTGAATAGAATAAATAATTATAGCTATTTTTCTAACTATCCTGCATAATGGATGGGTATGGGACTCACCATAGTGAACTAAGTTGTCCCATTCCAAGCATGCTATATACACATGTCAGTCCTATTACCTGTGTTGTGGTTCTGGCGTACCTACAGTCAATGAACTTAGAAAGGCTGTGAATCTCAGTTCCAGAAAAGCCCTGGTTTCAAGAAGAATTGCCAGAATTTTTCAAAAGAGGGATTGCCAGTTACTGCAGTTGGATGGTGAAGGGGGGGGGGAGGTGTTCACATTTCCTAATTTCTTACAAAAGTCTAGATTTGGGGTGAATTGATAAGATTCCCTATAAATGAAAGCAAACATCACCTTGCCCTTTTTACAAAACAAGTGTGGGTATCCAAGATGCATCTTCTATAATAAGTTTCATCTAGCTGAGGAACATGTTTGATTCCCCAGTTGTGATCATAATTCTAAAGAACACAAAAAGAGCTTGCTGGATCTCTATAGAGATGGGGGCCAGGTAGAGGTCGGGAGCAGCAAACTGCCCCCTCCAAAGCCTGCGTGCCTCTTCTCTCTACATTATCACATCCCTTCACATCACCATGGCAATGTGGGAAAATACCCCAGGCTGGTACAATGACCTCACCTGCCTGATATCAGCTAGCTTACACCAACAGGATGTTGCAACAAACTGCACCCTGTTTTGGGCCTCTGGCTTTCTATCCTTAAGGATTGGTAAGGAGTTTAACCAATGAAATGCTATTGCTATGCTATTGCCATGTTAAACTTTTGCTGCTTGGAAAACTGTATAAAAAGAATAAACACTGTGAAGGCGGTCAGCCATATTTGCACCCTGCAATGACTGAGCACTGATTACTACAGATCTCAGCAAACTCTAACCTCTAGCCAACTAACCATGGAACGGCCCTAAGTAATACATACGAACATCACTTTTCTCCAGTGTGGTAATTAGTATCATATTATTTCTTGTATATACCAGCTGTATTTTGCAGTCACTATTAGAGCCATAGATCATCAGATTCACAAAAAATTGCTCCAACCCCCTTGCAAATACAGTGATGTTTTTGAAAGAGTTCTCACCAAAAAATAAGTTCAAATCCTGCATATTCATGGCACAGCGTAGGTATAGCACAGATCACCAACGGGAATACATATTAGCAGTTAGAGAGTTAGAAACTAAGTTGCTAGCAGGTGAAAGGGACATTTCAAAAAGAAAGAAAAGAAAAGGGAAGGACATTTTTTCCCAGTCTCCCAAATATTTTTCCTCTTTATATGGCAACAAAATGCTTGTCTCAAGAAAGGATACTCCCCAGTCAAGCCCTGATTTTATTAAACTATTTGCTCATATAGCTCAGGATGTATCTATCCCAATGTGTCTATTCCTATTACAATTTCACAGTAATGTGAATTGTGAGCCCTGCTGAACACAGAACCTATCCATGCATTGTTTTATAATGTAAAAACAAATACATCACATAAGTAAGACTAACTCAGAAATAAAATATTATGGCAATTCAGGATAAATCATATGTAATATATAAGGAAGTGGAAAATGTCTGTGATGCAACTAATAATTGATCTGCAAGGCTGGAAGCCTATTCACAAAATGGCTAATACCAAAAGTATCAAAATAAATTTCAGTTTTGCTAAGTTAGTACAACTTTTTCTCTCCTTTCCTTTCTTGGTTTCTTTTTTTCCCCTGAAGTGAGAAGGTTTAAAAATAACAAATTGCATCTTTGACATTTTCCAATATGGCAGAGAAAACAAACAAAAAGTGATAAACAGTGGCTCATATGTAGCTCTGCAGCTTTGTTTTAGCCATTCGAAATGGAAAGCAAAGGCCTAGTTTAATAAACACACTGATTTCAGAAAGGGCATAAAAACATTACTAATAAGTGATCCAGAAGGATACTAGTGGAAAGAGCAAATAGTTCTCCAAGGCATTTTTAAAAAAAACAGGACAAAGTACAGCAGAAGATATCTTAGTAACTTACTGTTGAATGTTATGAATCCCAGGGAAGTTTTAGAAAAAATTATATGTATATTATTTGTGAAAATGTGAGGAAGGCAGCTGAAGAGACTAAGGGTATTTATGTTCAGTGTCTGCCAATCTTCACATAAAATACTGTTGTTCAGTTACATTGTCAAAAATATCCATTGTTGAATTACAACAAATGACCACCATTTAAAAAATGTCAAAATAAATAAATAAACAAACAAATAGCAAAAAAGACAAGTGGAGAAATTGTTCAAATATTAAATATTGTTCAAATATTAAATCGGATGCCCTTGGAATTTAAATATACTGCTCAAAAAAATAAAGGGAACACAAACATATAGGATCCTATACGTTTGTGTTCCCTTTATTTTTGTGAGCAGTATATTTAACACCATGATTTCTAAGAGTAGTAGCTAGCATATTTTCAGTAATGCTAAAGAAAGAGCTTTGGTTCCAACTAAATTCTAGGAACAGGAAGATACCAAAGCTGTCCAATTCAACACCAGCAAGAAATACAATTATCCCTCAACCAAAGTCTTCAGTAAGCTAATCTACAGTAGGTTTTGTTTTGTTTTTTCCAATACAGGCATCACAAATTGATGTACCTTGCCCTGATTAGTACCTTGGCCAAAGCATTGTACATCAATTGCAATTTCCAGACATTTTTCAAGGATCACCAAATAGTTCAAGAAGATTTAAGCAAGTAAATTGTATGAAGCAGAACACACTCACACATGCAAGATCTCATTCTTTTTCTTCATGCACATATTTAAATTTGACATCTTTATAATATCCGGGTGTGGAGATGAAATTGAGCTGATCACTGATGAAAGAAAAAAAAATTAAAAGATATGAGAATAGTACCCAAAAGAGCCTAACTATTGCCAGAACTTTGAAATCAGCAATTGTTAAAGAATCCTAGCTTTGACCTTCAGGCAATGCCAAAGATCACAATGCCAAAAAACACACAATGAGCTTAAGGGATATTCACAAAATATGGTCAAAATGTCAAGATGGCAGCCTAGCAGCCCTAGCAGTGCAATCCACAATATAACAGGCATGAAAAGCAAGCAGAATCTGGATCTCCTTATCAAAATGCCAACTTCACAATTTTGGCCACACTTTGTAGAGTCTCCAGTAAATTTTCTGCTTCCATCGGAGAAGTTTGAAGGTAAATAGAAAAGTCTGGGCATGTGTTTTTGATAAACCATGGTGATAATTCAGAAATAGAATAGTTGACTTGACAGAAGCTCTCTCTTATAATATAAAGACAATAGTCCATGTTAAAAGGTAACGCCCATAATTATTTCCCCTTTTCCCTGAGGAAAAGATGAATGAGGGATGTCATTGTTTTCTGAACCCATACAGTATGTTTCTTTGCTCTGTGTCATCTTATAATCCCATGCATTCCTCCAACCATGATTAAAATGCATATTGGCCTATCATCAGAGAATACATGGGTAATGACATTCTGTCTTCTTAATTCACTATGTTAAATGTAAGTTTAAGGTGAAGTGCATGTTGATAACCATATTTGTATAAGATCTCTCATTAAAACATAAAGATATAAAACATAAAGTTTTAAACCTAGTGGGCAATAGAGCCAGTTTAAGGCATCAGATTAGAAACTGGGAAACTGCGAGTTCTAATCGTGTAATAAGAATGAGATCAACTGGGAGACCTTGAACCAGTCAGTCTCCTTCAACTCTAGAAAGCAAGCAATGGCAAACTACTTCTGAAATCTTGCCAAAAAAACCCAGAGGGACTCATCCAGCCATTGCCAGAAGTCAACACTGACTCAAAAGTGCAAAAACCAATGAATAGATATATTCACACAGGGGAAATGGCATTTCTATACAGCATTCAGAACATTTCTGAACTGTGTACATGATCTAGGTAGAGTTGGAATTTATTAGCCTGGTTTGCAAGATGCCTGTATTTGTGATTTTGTTTTGACTGTTTATTTTTAAAGATAGATACTGAAGTTATCAGGACTAGCCCTGCAGTCCATTCAAGGTGATTCTTCAGCAATGATCAAAATTCCAGGTCTGCGTATTTCCACATAAACATTTCAGTCATATTGGGAAGTACTTTGTATAAGTTACTGTAAATTTACAAAGTTGTTTCAAACATTGAGCCTTCAGTTGTTTTTTCCTTCTTTTTTTTTCTTCTCTACTGGAAATATATGTTGATTTCACTTTCCTTCTGGAAACCTCATCCCTGCTTTCTCTGATTGCTCCATTCCTCATCTCTGTACCACAGAGAAACCACATCCATCAGTCACTCATTTCTTCTACCCAGTCTGAAATCTGATAATTTAAATATGACAGTCTTTTGCTCATTTCCCCAAACATTCCAGGGCTGAATAATTTAGTGTCCAACATTTTAAAAAATGGCTGGTCCTCACTTTCTCATTATATGACAAAGGGACACCCCCAAGGAGAAACATGCAAAAATAAATCAAAAGCTCCAGGCTGTGCTACACCAGGACCATTTTTATAGCATTTAGATGGTACCACAACACTGTTAACCGGAGTGCAAATGATTAAGTGCTGATAAATTCTGTAGAGGAAAAAATGCATTAGGCAGACTTAAATCCATAAAAAAATATCCACTCTTATCGGCAGTAAAGAGTAAACGAATGGTCTTTCTCTCATTCTTTTAACATTTTCATTGGATTTCTTATGTGGCATCTACCAGACCTTTCAATCAACTTCATCGGATTGTCATCTCTCCTTTCATGTAGAGGCAAGGCTTACAAAACACTCTAGGAACAATTCTGTGGGATTACTGTGACCTTGATATCAGAAGCTATGAAGCTTAAAGATCTGCTGTAATGACCCCAATTTTTGATTGTGCTGTATTCCTTCTCCTGTCAGCCAGCTGACAGCCCATTGGTGTGAGAGGTGATGAGCCATATGGCTTGTGAGCTGAGATGTAGGAGAACTTTAGGAAAGAGAGGAAAAATCAACCTTTAGTCCTGTATCAGTGATGAAGTGATGAAGAATAAATTCTTGGATCCTTTCATTTCTTTCCATCTCTTCCCTACTTCCTTTCAAAATATTTTTTTTAAAAAAATCTGGCTCCACATATATGCTCACTCAACTCACAACATACTCTATTTGCTTATTTATTAGAATCCCAATTGTCTTAAGACAACTACCTTGAGGTTCTTATATTAAGATTGGCCAAAGTTTAGAGGTTATCACAAGGAATTCCCTCTGAAGGGGGGAATCAGATGGTGTTTTTGCTTTTGTTTAGCCTTTGGTCAAAGCCTACAAGAGGAAAGATCTTTGGAAGGTAGTTCAGATGGGGGGGAAAGGACTCCATTTCCTGAACAAAGAAATGATGAATTCTAGCCTCTCAGTGGTGAAAAGCATCAGCATCATTGAAGGACATCACTACAGGAGTCTCACTCTGCTTCTTGCTTCTTTTTAAAATTCAACTTTTTTTGTAGTCAAAACTGTAAGGAGGGATATATCAATATTATTATTAATTATTACAATTCTGTGCTACCTCCAGGGTTAGAGAGAAATATACTGTACTGTTGAATACCAAGTGTTGGGAAACAATCTGAGGAGATGATCCTGCCTACTCACCTTGTTTCAAGGTTTTCCATGGGAATCCAGTTACTATCTAAAAAGCTAAGAATGTTGACCCAGAAACATTCAAGCTTTATCTAGTTTAACGAAGAGAAGGATGAGGGGGGACATGATAGCAGTGTTCCAATATCTCAGGGGCTGCCACAAAGAAGAGGGAGTCAAGCTATTCTCCAAAGCGCCTGAAGGCAGGACAAGAAGCAATAGATGGAAACTAACCAAAGAGAGAAGCAACCTAGAACTAAGGAGAAATTTCCTGATAGAACAATTAACCAATGGAACAACCTGCCTCCAGAAGCAGTGAATGCTCCAACACTGGAAGTTTTTAAGAAGAGACTGGACAGCCATTTGTCCGAAATGGTGTAGGGTTTCCTGCCTGAGCAGGGGGCTGGACTTGATGACCTCCAAGGTCCCTTCCAACTATTATTATTATTATTATTATTATTATTATTATTATTATTATTATTATTATTATTAATCATCGCACAGTCAGCCAGATGTTCAGACTGGATTTGGCATTTTGTCTACCTATCAAGTCCTTAGGACCTGGGATAGGCAGATGTGGATGTTTGATGGTATTACAGATATCGTCGCAGGATGGAAGCAGTTCCTAATAAGGCTGCCTTTTGCAATTGACTAATATCGAATTTGTCAATGCCAATGGTGTTCAAGTGGTGCTCCAGTTGTTTTGGGATTGCACCCAAGGAGCCTATGACTATTGGTACTACCCTTGCTTGCTTTTGCCACAGTCTTTCTATTTCTATTTGTAGGTCGTTGTATTTTGTGATCTTCTCCAGTTCTTTCTCGTCTATTCTGCTGTCTCCAGGCACTGCCACGTCCACTATCCAGACTTTTTTGTCTTTCTTATCGACAATTGTTAAGTCTGGGGTGTTATGTTGCAGGTGCTTGTCTGTTTGAATTCTGAAGTCCCAGAGCAGTTTAATTTTATCATTTTCTATGACTTTCTCGATTTTATGATCCCACCAGTTTTTGCTTACAGGCAAATGATATTTTTTGCAGATTTTCCAATGCACCATTGTTGCTACTTTGTCATGCCGCTGCTTGTAGTCAGTCTGTGCAATCTTCTTGCAACAGCTTACCAGGTGGTCCACTGTTTCTTCAGCTTCTTTGCATAGGCGGCACTTACTGTTTGTTGCTGTCTTCTCAATTTTGACATTATATGCATTTGTCCTTAAGGCTTGGTCTTGTGCAGCCAGAATTAGTCCCTCGGTCTCTTTCTTCAATTTTCCTGCTCTTAGCCATTGCCAGATCTTGTTAATATCTGCTTTCTCAGCTATTTTTTTTTATATATTGGCCATGTAGTGCTTTGTCTTCCCATGCCTCTATTCTGTTTTTCATTTGGTCTTTCTTGTAGGCCAGTTTGGTCTCTCCAGTAGTCAGTAAGCCTTCCTGATATACTAATTTACTAATATACTAATTCTTCAACCATCTGATGTACTTGTAGCATTCCACACCCACCTATTTGACTTGGTAGATAAAGTCTGTCAATGTCACTGTGTGGATGAAGGGCATGATTCATTGTCATTATTTTTCTGGTCTTCCTATCCATTGCTTTTAGTTCTGTTTGAGTCCAGTCCACTATTCCAGCTATGTACCTAATGACAGGACTTGCCCAGGTGTTGATTGCCTTTATGGTATTTCCTCCATTGAGTTTGGACTTTAAGATCTTCTTTACTCTCTTGATGTATTCACCTCTAATCTTTTTCTTGACTTCAGTGTGCTTGATGTTGTCAGCTTTAAGGATACCCAAGTATTTGTAGTACTCTTCCTCATCCAGACTCTTAATGTTATTTTCGTGGGGCATCTTGATTCCTTCAGTTTTCACTACTTTTCCTTGTTTGATAGTAAGTGTGGCACATTTGTCCAAGCCAAACTCCATAACAATATCTTGGCTATATATACGGACAGTGTTGAGCAGCGATTCTATTTCAGATGATGTTTTTCCATACAGCTTCAGATCATCCATGTAAAGGAGATGGGATAGTCTGGTAGATGTTTTTGATGTTTGATAGCCATGTCCTGAGTTATTCAGTATTGTTGACAGAGGAAACAGTGCAATAACAAATAGTAATGGTGACAATGAATCTCCTTGAAATATTCCTCTCTTGATATTAATCTCTCCCAGTCTCTCACCATTGATCTGCAACTGTGTCTTCCATTGTGCCATCGATCTTTGCACAAATTTTCTGGTGTTTCTACTGACTCCTGTTATTTCTAGGCACTTGATTATCCATCATGTGGCAGAGAGTCAAATGCCTTTTTGTAGTCAATCCATGCCACATTCAGGTTGGTCTTCCTTTTCTTGCAGTTTTCCAAGATCATTTTGTCTATTAGTAGTTGATCTTTTGTTCCTCTGCTATTGGGGTGGTTTCGTTTTTGCTCAGGTGGAAAGAGATTGTTTTCAACTAGATGCTGTTGTACTGCATCAGCTACCACACAGTTAGTAATTTGAAAGTTGTTGGTAAGCAGGTAATTGGCCTGTAGTTGCCTGGTATTGCCCCTTTTGCTGGATTTTTCATTATTAGGTAGGTTTTCCCAGTTGTTAGCCACTTTTCAATTTCTCCTCCTTGTAGTATATTGTTGAACTGCTTGGCAATGAGTGGGTATATAACAGTTAGATGTTTCAACCAAAACCCATGCAGTTCATCTTCACCTAGTGCTGACCAATTTTTGATTTTCTTTGCTCTTTTTTCTACCATTTTTGTTGTTATTACTAGTTCTTTCATTTCAATTTCTGTTTTATTTGCATCCACCTCTTTTAACCAAGCCGCATCCTTGTTGTATTTCTTTGGGTTATCCCATATCTGCTTCCAGAACTGCACTGTTTCTTCCTTCTCGGTACTGACTGATTCATTGCAGTTTCTCCATTGATGGATTGGTAGAAACTTTTCTGATTGGATTGAAATTGGAGGTTCTGCCTATAGTTTGCAATTTGAGCTTCATATCTACTGATTTTCCTGGCTATAGCTGTTATTTGTTGCTTTATTATTTCCAGTGCTTCCTTGATCTTCCTTGTTTCTAAGTGGTATTTCTTGATTAGGTATTCTTTGGTCTTCTTGTTCTTCAGCTTCTTTTCTTTCATCTGTTCTAGCTTGCTTGCATGTGATCTTAACTTGCTGATCTTATTTTCTAGTCTAACCTTCCATTTTTCTGGTGCACTGTTTGTTTGTTTTTCTTTTTTGTTGATTTTGCATCCCAGGTATTCTGTTATAACTGCAGCTGTGCTGTACATTAGTTGATTTGTTTCTTGCAGTGAATTGGTGCTTATACTTGATATTGCAGTATTTGCATCTTTTAATGCTTGTGCTAGCTGTTTCTTTGGAACAAGCTTCAATGCAGGCAGCCTTATTCTGTTGTTTTTGTGCTGTTCTAGATGCTCAGTTATTCTTTGTTTCAATTCTTTTATTTCTTTAGTTAGAGGGTTTTGTTCTTCCTGAGGAAGAGGTGCCTGGTTTCCAAATGAGAATAGTTATGTATCTCTGCTGGATTCCTTCACTGCCAACTCCCCCTGGTTTGCCTCCTCATTCTGAATTACTTCTGGTAAGGGTTTGATTTCTTTGCCCTGGGTAAACCTTTGCAGTTCGTCCAATTCTGTTTCTGTGAATACTTTATTTTGTATTATAAATCGGCGTTGATCTGCTAGTCTCTGTTCTGTTATTTCTGATTCTGGATGTTGTTCTTTCCAGAACTGGTGCATTCGTTTTAGATATCCTCTTCTTGTTGGACTTGATCTGTAGTAACAGATCATTATTTCTTTGTTTTCAATCACTGTGTATCTGCAACGGGTAAACACCTTTTCTTCCAGTAGTTCTGCAGCTGCTGGCCCTGGTTGCTCAGCCAACAGTCCTGAGTCTTGTAACCCATTTTTCACCAGATATCCAGGAACTCCAATATCTAGCACGGACCTTGTTAACCCGGGCAACATCCGAGCCGGTATGGCATTCTGAAATTTACATCTCACCATATTTTTTATGGGAGAGACACTCTTTGTCTGACTCCTCTGATGAGATCTGTCCAATATGGTTGAACCTGTAGCATAGCTCTCATCTTCCTCAGAGTACACAAACCCCACAACCACGTCAAGGTAGTGCTTCACTGGGGGTGGGGGCTCATCTGAGATGATGATGATGATGATGATGATGATGATGATGATGATGATCATCATCATCATCATCATCATCATCATCTAGTGTTGCTCTTTTTTATTCGTATAGGATAGGTCAGTAATACTGTGTCATTAACAAAAATGCATTGTTTTCCTTCATGTTGTGATGGCTTTTCTCTCACTCATAGCTTTGAGTCTTAGAAACCTGCAAGTTTCCTCACAAAACTCACAAAATAAGGACTCTATGATTTGTTGAGTTGCAGAAATGAGCTCAAGGTTGATGTGTCAAAGTTTTTAGTAAAGTGCATCTGATAAATAGCTATTGCTACTGCTATAACTGTCCTCTTGATTTCCCCAAATATACTTTCCTGCAATTTCTATTGTGAAAGAAAGAAAGAAAGAAAGAAAGAAAGAAAGAAGAAAGAAAGAAAGAAAGAAAGAAAGAAAGAAAGAAAGAAAGAAAGAAAGAAAGAAAGAAAGAAAGAAAGAAAGAAAGAAAGAAAATTAGTTTCCATCACATTATGATCTACTGGTAGTTATTTTTTAAACTTAGATTAATTGTTGGAGATTTGAATTTAACAAAAGCTCTTGTTAATGGATAGCAATAGCAATGGCACTTAGACTTATATACCGCTTCATAGTACTTTACAGCCCTCTCTAACTGGTTTACAGAATCAGCATATTGCCCCCACTATGGATGTGCTCTTAAGCATACACATAGTTTTAAAAGATGGCTGAGTAATTAATTAGTATACAAAAAGAATAAAATGCTCATAATACCAGAAGCAGAGTATAGGTTTAACTCAACTGCATGTGATTGGCTTCATCTTTACTAGGAATCAGCAGAAGTGCATCCCCAGATCAATTCTATGCAGTTCAAATCCTCTCCTCAGAATGAAACTAATGCATCACTGCACTTTAGATGACTACAAGTATAACTCGACTTACCAGTTTGTTTAGTGACCGTTCAAAGTTACAACAGCACTGAAAAAAGTGGCTTATGGCCATTTTTCACAGTTACGACCTTTCCAGCATCCCCATCAAAATTCAGCTGCTTGGCAATTGGTTCATATTTATGACCATTGCTGTGTCCCAAGGTCATGTGATCACATCTTGTGACCTTCTGCCAGGCAAAGTCAATGGGAGAGCCAGATTCATTTAACAACCGGTTTACTAAGTCATCAACTACAGTGATTCACTTAACAACTAAAGCAAGACAGGTCATAAAATGGGGCAAAATTCACTTAACAAATGTTTTACTTAGCAACAGAAATGTTGGGCTCAATTTTGGTCATAAGTTGGGGACTACCTATATATTCTAATGCAGGGGTCAAACTGCTGGCCTATAGGCTGGATGCGAAATGCCAAAACCGCGCCCACTCCATTGCCAGCAATGAAGAAAAAGTCTCGATATGTTGTGATACGTCATGCGACATAGTGAGTTTGACATCCCTGTTCTAATGGTATGTGGGAATGACCTTGAGAGAAAGGGCAAAGAGATGCAGTCATGGGGTCATATAAAAGTCAGCTGACCCCAGAGCAGGAAAGTGAGTAGGGCCAGAGGCTCATAAAAGACTCTCTTCCCAGTTTTTTGGGCTATCAGGTAGATGGGAGAGAGGTGCACTTTCAGACTTGCAAGATTATGTTAATGTAGCTTTATAGTAAAGTAGAATTAGGTTGTGTCTCCTGTCTGGTCTACCACATAAGGCTGACACATTACAGTGTATTAACTTTAAGAAGTATCCAGTTCCTGGCACTTAATGGTATTTCAACAAGGGACATATAAAGAATCAAAATGGGATAGATAGTCTACCTTCCCTTAAACTCTCAGGACAATATACAGAATTTGCATTATTTCATGTCCCAATGGTAAGCACGGGAATTCATTTAGCCAACTGTAGGCAAGGTGAGAAACAAACACAAGGACAGCTATGTGAAGGCTCTTCTCCTTATCTATCTCTTCCCATTCCTTTTGTGATCAAAATAGGTTCATGGGTTCAGAGTGATACCACTGTCTCCAATCTCTGTCTCCACAAAATAAAATAACAGCCACATTCATGTCTCAGCAAGATCTTATTCTCATTAACACAGATGAAATAATAGAAGGTGTTGAAGTCACAGGAACCTT
Organism: Crotalus tigris; assembly: GCF_016545835.1. Lineage (NCBI taxonomy): Eukaryota > Metazoa > Chordata > Lepidosauria > Squamata > Viperidae > Crotalus > Crotalus tigris. Next base: position 4,301,011 of record NW_024100213.1, on the reverse strand, counting down.
GGGAGGAAGTAATCATGCAATATTGGAATTCAACATTATGGAAGCACAAGCAATAGAACACAGTCAATCTAGAGTCTTGGACTTTAAGAGAGCTAATTTCAATAAACTTAGAGAGGACTTGGGAAGGATTCCATGGATGAGAATCCTCAAGGGGAAAACAACTCAAGAAGCTTGGGAAATTTTGAAAAGTGAGATAATAAAAGCCCAGTCCAGCACAATACCAACAAAGAGGAAAAATAACAGCTCTCAAAAGAAACCAGCATGGCTGCATAAAGAACTCTCTGATAAATTGAAAGATAAAAAGGACAAGTGTAGAAAGTAAAAAGAGGGGCACATAACTAAGTCAGAATATCAACAAATAGCCCGAGCCTGCAAAGATGAAGTGAGGAAAGCTAAAGCTCAAAATGAACTAAGGCTTGTGACCAAAGCCAAAAATAACAACAACAAAAAAAGCTTCTTTCAATATGTAAAAAACAAGAAAGTGAAGGAAATGATTGGTCTATTAGTGGGGGAAAGTGGCAAGAAGGTGACAAGCAACAGGGAGAAAGCAGAACTATTTAACTCATTTTTTGCATCTCTCTTTACACAAAGGGAAAAAACAGACCAACCTACCAAAAATAGTGCCATAAAAAACAGAATAGAAATGTAAGTTAAGATAGGCAAGAAAACGGTAAGTGAGCACCTGTCCAGCCTAGACGAGTTCAAATCACGAGGATCAGATGGATTACACCCCAGGGTTCTCAAGGAACTGGCAGATGTGATCTCAGAACCATTGAACTATATTTTTCAAAGATCTTGGAGCACTGGGGAATTACCGGAGGACTGGAAAAGAGTTGATGTAGTTCCCATCTTCAAAAAAGGAAAAAAAATGTACCCAGGAAATTACAGACCTATCAGCCTGACCTCAATACCTGGGAAGATTCTGGAAAAGATAATCAAACAACGAATCAGCGAACACCTAGAGGCAAACAAAGTCATTACTAAAAGCTAACATGGGTTTGTCAAAAACAGATCATGCCAGACAAATTTTATTGCATTCTTTGACCAGGTGACAAAATTAGTGGATCTGAGGAATGCTGTGGATATAATTTACTTGTACTTCAGTAAGGCATTTGATAAAGTAGATCACAACCTACTACTTGATAAGATAAAAAATGTGGGTTAGACAGCATCACCATCAGATGGATGGCTGACCGGCCATACTCAGCATGTGGTCCTCAATGGAACTGCATCTATATGGAGGGAAGTGTGTAGTGGGGTGCCCCAGGGCTCTGTTCTGGGCCCAGTGTTCTTCAACATCTTCATCAATGATTTGGATGAGGGGATAGATGGGGAACTCATCAAATTTGCAGATGACACCAAGCTGGCAGGAATAGCCAACACTCCAGATAACAGGCTTAGGATACAGGAGGATCTGGACAGACTTGAACACTGGACGCTATCTAACAAAATTAAATTCAATGGTGAAAAAAGTAAGGTTCTACACTTAGGCAAGAAAAACCAAATGTATAGGTATAGTATCGGGGGTACCTTGCTCAATAGTAGTAACTGTGAGAGGGACCTCGGAGTCCTAATGGACAATCACTTAAATATGAGCCAGCAGTGTGCTGCAGCTTCCAAAAAGGCCAACACAGTGCTGGGCTGCATTAACAGAGGGATAGAATCAAGATCACATAAAGTATTAATACCACTTTACAATGCCTTGGTAAGGCCACACTTGGAATACTGCATCCAGTTTTGGTCACCACGATGTAAAATAGATGTAAAATAGATGTAAAATAGAAAGAGTACAGAGAAGAGCAACAAAGATGATTAGAGGTCTGGAGGCTAAAACATATAAGGAATGGTTGCTGGAATTGGGTATATCTAGTTTAATGAAGAGAAGGACGAGGGGGGACATGATAGCAGTGTTCCAATATCTCAGGGGCTGCCACAAAGAAGAGGGAGTCAAGCTATTTTCCAAGACACCTGAAGGCAGGACAAGACTCAACGGATGGAAACTAATTCAAGGAGAGAAGCAACCTAGAACTAAGGAGAAACTTCCCGACAGTTAGAACAATTAACCAGTGAAACAACCTGTCTCTAGAAGCTGTGAATGCTCCAACACTGGAAGTTTTTAAGAAGAGACTGGAGAGCCATTTGTCTGAAATGGTATAGGGTTTCCTGCCTGAGCAGGGGGTTGGACTAGATGACCTCCAAGGTCCCTTCCAACTTTATTATTATTATTATTATTATTATTGAAAATTTTTAAAATTTTACAAAATAAGAAAAAACAACCCTCCCCAACCCACCCCAACCCTCCCACTCCCTCCCTCAACTTTCCCAGAGCTGAATATACGCTTAATTAAATTTTCTTGAATTCTTAAAAAAAATATATAAACCATAGATAAGTCTAAATACGTTACTTAAACTACTAATAGAATAATTAACAATAATATATATATATATATATATATATATAAGACATAAATGTTAAAGAAAAAAAAAATACTTTAAAAAAAGAAGAATAAAGAGAAAGAAAGAAGAAAAGAAATATAAGAAAGTAAAATAATAATAAAACATATAAAGAGAAAAAGAAATAATACAATCTATAAAATATTAAAATTTGTATATAAATTATTGATAAACTAAATAATATTTTTTTATATCCAACTTATGTTGTATAAAATCTATCCATTTTTCCCATACCACAAAAAACTTCTCTTGCAATTGATCCTTTAAAAAAGCCAAAATCTTTGCCTAACTTTATTATTATTATTATCATTATCAATGCCAAACTTGGCAACATTAAGATGTATGCACTTCAACTCCCAGAATTCTCCAGTCAGCCACTCTAGCTAGGGAATTCTGGGAGTTAAAGTCTACAGTATACATCTTAAACTTGTCAAAGTTCAACACTGATATAGATAGTCAAGTAATGGTAATAAAACTGCCAGTGATAGACACACACACATACATTTCTGCAAGTCTTTTCAAGGCAGAAGAATTCTGTTGCTTCTGGTCACATTTTCCACAAACTAAAAGAGCTCAAAGGTATCAATTCCATGTTGTGTGACAGGTTGGAGGTAGAAACTTTGCTAAAGTCATTAAATTTATCATTGTGCCTGGGAAACACAATGCTGCTAATTTATTTCAATCCAATCCCTCCCCTCACATTAGGTTGGCAAAACAATTTGGAAATCATCCATATTTTCTTTTTAATGTGACCACCTATAGTTGTAGAAAGTCTAATTTCTCCTTGGAGAAAAGTTAATAGAATAAATGTTACATACTTTTTAAAAAGTATTCCCTAATCTCAGAAAGGAGTGTTAAAAAGCTAATTCAGCAACTCACATCTATGAGTCTGCTAGTCTCATAGAACCAGAGAACATGTAAGAATTTGGTGAGTGGAGAGCATGGCTGATCTGCCTAACATCATGTTCTTAATTATAGAAACAAAGCAGACATTCAAAATCCTGGTGACCTTTGATTACAGTTAGTCATTGCTTAACAACCGCTCATTCAGTGACAATTCAAACTAAATAAGTGGTATTTATGACCAGTTCTTATACTTATGACAGTTGTGTGTCCCTGCAATTACATGATCACAATCCATGTGTCCTGTATTCTGTTTGCAATTATAATGTTGCAGCATCCTGCACTTGTATGATAATCATTTGTGACTCTCACTATCGGCCTTCAACAACCAAGATATTTAGCAGTGGAAATTCCAGTCCCAAATACTATAGTAGGACTATCTGTAGTATGAATAAAGTTATTACTGTACTATGGATACTTACTTTTTTTAAAAAAAAAAAAATCCAGCCTAATTTGGGACATGAAAACATTGAAGTAGCTACAGGCAGCCTCATCTTTGTTGTACCTTAACCAATCAAAATATAACACTGCTCTGTCTAGCTTCTTTTCTTGTTTTCTCTTGCAATGCTGGGGACTGCTGGCTTGAGCCATCAATCTTTTGCATGTGCTCTTTACAAAGCATAAAAACGTATGGTATTTGCTTTCTTGACTGATTGTTTTGATAGATCTCATCCCTTACCCAGAAGTAAATCTGTTTTGCTGCAGTTTGTTATTTACTTGGCTGGATTTGTTTCTAACTGTAATGCAATAATTATAACACCTTCTGTCTATTTCAAACCATAGCCTTACATTCTCTCTCTCTCTCTCTCTCTCTCTCTCTCTCTCTCTCTCTCTCTGTGTGTGTGTGTGTGTGTGCGTGTGTGTGTGTGTGTTACTGGTGTGGGTTTAGCATTTTATTTTTGGGTAACTTGAAAGCAGTAGCCATGGCAAGCTGATGGAAAAATAATAAAAGCGAATGAAAAGTAAAGTTTGTCCCACCTCTTACTACTGGTGTTGGATTTTATATCATGACACTGAATTATTCAATCTGTCTTTTCAGTCTGCAAGTGGCAATTCCATTTGTGTCTTGATTTGTGCACATATTGTGTTGTGTGTATGTGTACATGCAAACAAACATGCGTGCATTTTTTTGGGAGAGGAAGCAACTCTTTGAAATAGGGATGATGCTAATAGCCTGTGATTTGAACTTGAAATTCTTCTGTTGAAGTTGATACATTGGCACATGCCTATGGATTGTTTCTTCTTCTTTACTGAAAGGGAGAAAGCCAAATAGTATCTGGTTATTGTAGACGTGACTCGTTTCCTAGAATGCAGTCAATACAAAACTATAAACAGAAGGCTACACACAATCTATACAACATGTGATTTCTAAAGCTCTGAAAACTAATCAAGGAGAGAAGCAGTCTAGAACTAAGGAGAAACTTCCTGACAGTTAGAACAATTAACCAGTGGAACAACCTGCCTCCAGAAGCAGTGAATGCTCCAACACTGGAAGTTTTTAAGAAGAGACTGGACAGCCATTTGTCCGAAATGGTGTAGTTTCCTGCCTGAACAGGGGGTTGGACTCAATGACCTCCAAGGTCCCTTCTAACTTTATTATTATGGATCATCGCACAGTCAGCCAGATGTTCAGACTGGATTTGGCATTTTGTCTACCTATCGAGTCCTTACCCAGGACCTGGGATAGGCAGATGTGGATGTTTGATGGTATTACAGGTATCGTCGCAGGATGGAAGCAGTTCCTAATAAGGCCGCCTTTTGCAATTGACTAATAACAAATTTGTCAATGCCAATGGTGTTCAAGTGGTGCTCCAGTTGTTTTGGGATTGCACCCAAGGAGCCTATGACTATTGGTACTACCCTTGCTTGCTTTTGCCACAGTCTTTCTATTTCTATTTGTAGGTCTTTGTATTTTGTTATCTTCTCCAGTTCTTTCTCTTCTATTCTGCTATCTCCAGGCACTGCCACGTCCACTATCCAGACTTTTTTGTCTTTCTTATCGACAATTGTTAAGTCTGGGGTGTTATGTTGCAGGTGCTTGTCTGTTTGAATTCTGAAGTCCCAGAGCAGTTTAATTTTATCATTTTCTATGACTTTCTCTATTTTATGATCCCACCAGTTTTTGCTTACAGGCAAATGATATTTTTTGCAGATCTTCCAATGCACCATTGTTGCTACTTTGTCATGCCGCTGCTTGTAATCAGTCTGTGCAATCTTCTTGCAACAGCTTACCAAGTGGTCCACTGTTTCTTCAGCTTCTTTGCATAGGCGGCACTTACTGTCTGTTGCTGTCTTCTCAATTTTGACTTTGTATGCATTTGTCCTTAAGGCTTGGTCTTGTGCAGCCAGAATTAGTCCCTCGGTCTCTTTCTTCAATTTTCCTGCTCTTAGCCATTGCCAGGTTTTATTATTATCTGCTTTCCCAGCTATTTTTTTCATGTATTGGCCATGTAGTGCTTTGTCTTCCCATGCCTCTATTCTGTTCTTCATTTGGTCTTTCTTGTAGGCCAGTTTGGTCTCTCCAGTAGTTAGTAAGCCTTCCTGATATACTAATTTCAGTGCATCTTCATCATTGTTCTTCAGATATTCTTCCAAAGCCATTTTTTCTTCTTCAACCATCTGATGTACTTGTAGCATTCCACGCCCACCTATTT